>NC_091516.1:27979099-28670209 GCF_947461875.1 Haliaeetus albicilla | reverse complement strand
AGTTGTTTCACTCACATATTCTCACTCCACTCCTCTGGCTGCTGTTATGCAGCAGTTGTTTTTTCCCCTTCTTAAATATGTTATCTCAGAGGTGCTACCACCGTCGCTGATGGGCTTGGCCTTGGCCAGCGGCGAGTCCGTCTTGGAGCCAGCTGGCATTGGCTCTGTTGGACATGGGGGAAGCTTCTGTATCTTCTCACAGAAGCCACCCCTGTTACCCCTCCCGCTACTAAAACCTTGCCACACAAACCCAATACAACATCTCTCCAGCAAAAGCTGTAATTGTTAATCCAGCTTGTCTCTCACAATAACTCATTCTTTTGTGAGCAGGGATCACCCTGGAGCAAAATAACCTCTGTGAGTGTTCACTGTTATAAAGGGACAGACACAGTTACGCAGCTCGCCCCTCACCCACCAAAACCAGCCTTGCAATTCTAAGACCAACAGTCACAAACAGAAAGAGGAAGGGTGCAATTTAATAACAGCCATCAGCCACTTGCTCACTTGTGTGTTAGCTGCAGTTAGTACAACAGGCAGAGGAACCTCCCTGGGAATGCTTTACAGGTACAACACATCTCCCCTTACCAAGAAGACTGATTGCCCAATTAAGCAAAGTACTTTTATGCCATAGACCTTTAAAAATCACTCTTAGTCTCAACAAGAATATTGAGGTAAAGGACAGAGTTAAATAAAAATGTTGTTAAATACATAGAGCACGGGCTCTCCTGATGGCAAAACAACTCTCTTAGTGCCATAGATTCTTAATGATCTGACGCCCATCAGCTTCTGGGGAAAGTTAGAAGGTGGTGAAGTGGTCAGTGCCTAACAATGCAAATCCTTAGAAAGCAGCATTTATGATCTGTAGGTGTTTTGGTGTTTGGCGATTCCATCTAAAAATTGTGTATGTAAAAATGTTCTATTTTAACACCTTGCTACATGTTAAAATTGTCATGATCCAAAAGGGAGGCTGGTTAACCTAAGAAGCTTCTTGTTTTCTTATAAGTAAGGAAAAACAATTGATGTTCAAGACAAGTGAAAATGCAAATCAACTTGAAGAATGCTAAAGGTAAAAATGTCCACATTTTATGACCAAAATAATAAACTGTTTTTAGGTTTGCCTTTTTTTTCCTCTAATAATAAAGCAACCCCCCTACAATATCAGAAGGGAGGTCTTATTATTTCAAGGGGTATCTTGAGATATAAGGTGATGTGGCCTAAAGTTTAACGTTACTCAGAATACCAATTTTGTTCTAATTATAACAGAAGAGATTAACAACCCCTCAGAATGAGCATGGGTAACTTTGGTCCCAGAGAAATGCAAGTCATTATTAAGATTAAAACAACAAAGGACAGAGCTGGAGATAAATATTACACTGAAACTACCCACACAGACAGAAGTAGATGTATAAATCTTATGAGCAAGCTTGTCTCCTTTATGGTTTCTTTAAACAGGAAAATTTATGACTAGTAATTTTAAGATGCTCATCTCCAGTGTGCAGAATTTGTTCAGATACTATGTATCTGGAAAACTCTCAAAATTAACAAGTCACTTTCAAGTACATGACTCAAAGACATGGAATTTTTTCCTTAGGGAAATTTATGCATCTGGAAGTACTACATATTTGCACACTCTTCCAGTCCTGAAACCATACAGCATTTGAAGTGTTGCTATTTGTTACTCTACACGTCAAGGCCTTTTCACCACTTCCACCTCTTCACTATAAAGGGTGCAACCCCCTTTATAGTACAATTTCTGGTCAGAACGCACAAAACAAATATCGACTGACAAAGCTGTAGTTAAGACTCCCAGAGCAAAGCATATTAAAACCAGAAAAAGTATGTGCTCTATTTTCATCAGAGCTGAACACACAGACAGCACTGCTTTTTATAAGACCCCCTCCATTTATTACCACTGACAATGAAATTCTTATCTGAGTGAAAGTGTACCATAAGTGCTAGCAAGTTTTCCTTGAACTGCTAGTGCATAAAATGGAAAATTTGTATTTTTAAGGAATTTTGCAGTGGACCAAGATCTAAGTAAATTTTAGTTTACAATTATTTTTTTTTAAGGAATGGAGGATTATGTAAGATAGTCCTTGATAGACAGGGCTACCACTAGGAGATGAATTTCAGTTCTAAGAGAGACCCTTCATTGCTGCAAAATTCCAAAGCTCAGCTGGTTTCAAAACAATATATGAAATTTACATTAGTTGACTTTCTGGCCACAGACTCCAAAATATGCAGCTCATATACTGAAGACTAAACCAATGATCAATTTGTAGTCTAAAGAGAATGATTACATAATCTTTTAAACACAGCACACTGTAAAGCAATCCAAGGAGTTCCAAGACAGTCCAAATGATGTATCACATCAACTGTATTTCTGGCATTTCAACAAGCATATGGTACAACTGTTGTCAGGGAAAAAAAGCAAATGAAACTTCAAATTTTCTGCTTCTGTCATGCTCTTATAACAAAATAACTGTGTTTTACAGCATGCAGTCTTCCTGTATACACAGGATACAGACTCATACAAAAAGTAACAGCAGTCCATGTAGCAGGTAACTTGCTTTTTTACATTGTTCTGAATAAATTCAGCACTGGCACAAGTGCAACCTTAACTCTAAGACAGGAAGCACTATTTAATTAGAGGACAAGTAGCTGTGAAGCAGTGCAGATTTCCTCTGGCAGGCCTGCCAATTAATCCAATTAATTCAATTCTGCTAATTAATCCAACTGAGATTGGCTTGAGCCTGCCAATTGAACTCAGTGCTGGAGAGAGCACTAGTCTTCTTGCCTAGCCTATTTTCCTTGTTCACACACATTCACATGTGTAGTGTAAATATAATTAAAAAAATAGTAGTGTTTTAAGTGATACTGATAAAAAAACAGCAGAACTGACACAGAAACTTTGAATGAAACACTAAAAAAATAAAAGTTCTGTGTTTCTGAGCTTCTGAAAGAGCATAGTAGGACTTAGCTCAGGTTCCAGTTTGGACACAATTTAATCTAAATCAGTATACCTAACCCTAGCAGCTTTTCCATTCAGCAAATAAAAATAAAACTTTTCTACATTATAAATACTGGCAATTTTGGATACGAAAAAACATTTAGAAATTGTAGAACTATCTTACCTTCAACATAGGTTGGAAATGAAGCCAAGCTTTTTCTGGACTGTAATTAAGACAAAAAGGATTTCAAACAAAACAGAGCATGCATAAATATGCATTAAAATTTTCTCCATGCCAAAAAAATAAAAAAGTAAATAATAGTTATTAGCAAAAGAAGATCTTCACTTATTAAGATATTATTATATTTAGTATTTTCAAACTCTAAGCACCTACTAGAGTTAAATTCAGTGTAATCCATTTGTGTTTTTATCTATCAGGCAACATGCTAGGTCCAGTTTTCCATCATCTGGTGGTGTTCAATAGCATATTAACTGTCTACCAATAGGTGTTCTACTTCTACTAATCAAGAAGTATGCAGGAAAATACATCATATTTCAAAGACACTGGATCTTCCAACTACAAAAAAAACCCCACACAGGAGTATATAAAATTATGCTATACTGTTATTATTCATGACTGAAACCATCAGCCCAGTCAGTTATTCATTAACAAAATTCTGTTATTTATTAACCAAATTCTGTTATTCATTAGTACTCTTCTTAGATGTATCCCTTACATTAATACAGCCTACAAAACGCTTTCTAAATTTTAACAGGTTAGGTAGCAACCTGTATTCTGTGGGGTAACTGAATTCACTAACACCTTACCACCAACTATGTTTACACTGTATCAAGTACAAAACCACATTTGGTAGATTCAATTACGTAAAAGGTGAATAAATAAAAGAAATCCTGGCTTGCATATGTAAATACAGTCTAAGAACTAACTTCCAACTGTAATTTTATGTGAAGACTCTGTGCCTAACACTTCAAACACCTGAAAGCTACAACTTTCAGTGAGTAAGACTCACCATTTTGTTATAATCAAGAACGTAAATGACATAGGAGAATTTACCAAAGAAAATTCTGTGTGGCAATATATAGGTGGTAATAGGTATATTGAAATATCTCCTGCTATCATATGTGTTGCAGATAAGAATTTCGGATAGTCCAAGTATTAAAAAATTTTAATGAATCTACAACTGATTGCATTAGCAGTAACTCCTCCAATGACTGCTTAATATAGTTTTATTAAAAGAAAATCCATATATGATCAGAATAATGCATAATTTCTCAGACAATTTCCAGTATATTTCCAGACAATACACATTGAAATATATTCCAAATTATTTTCCTTTATGACGGGCAACTTACTAGGTTCTGTGTATTAGTGGAAAAACCGAGATAAACTAGTGTCCTGGTTTCAGCTGGGATAGAGTTAACTGTCTTCCTAGTAGCTGGTACAGTGCTATGTTTTGAGTTCAGTATGTGAAGAATGTTGATAACACTGATGTTTTCAGTTGTTGCTCAGTAGTGTTTAGTCTAAAGTCAAGGATCTTTCAGCTTCTCATGCCCAGCCAGCGAGAAAGCTGGAGGGGCACAAGAAGTTGGCACAGGACACAGCCAGGGCACCTGACCCAAACTGGCCAGCGGGGTATTCCATACCATGTGATGTCACATCCAGTATAGGAACTGGGGGGAGTGGGGGCGGGGAATCGCCGCTGGGGGACTGACTGGGTGTCGGTCGGCGGGTGGTGAGCAATTGCCCTGCGCATCACTTGCATATTCCAGTCCTTTTATTACTACTATTGTCATTTTATTAGTGTTACTATTATCATTATTAGTTTCTTCTTTTCTGTTCTATTAAACTGTTCTTATCTCAACCCACGAGTTTTACTTCTTTTTTCCTGATTTTCTCCCCCACCCCACTGGGTGGGGGGGGAGTGAGTGAGCGGCTGCGTGGTGCTTAGTTGCTGGCTGGGGTTAAACCACGACAACTAGGAAGGTCACAGTTATGTGACAGGTCAAGTGACTAACCCCAAGGAGTCTTTTCCATTGTAACAAATAGAAAATGGATGTAACAAGTAATATTTTTTAACCAATGATGCTCATCTTGCTGTAAAACAAAACTCATGAAACAAAAACAAAAGGTGGGTGACACAGACAGCAGAGCCTGCACAGCCTTTAAGTACTTGCTGTTCCCTATGAAATTGACTAAGCTGTACTGCAAAATCAGGAAAGATCTCCATCAGAGATTGTACTAGCATACATAAAGCGTCAATAAAAAATGATCTCCCACTGCCAAAGCATTTAAGCTGCTGTGAGGACGCTGACATGCCTTTTCAGATCTGTGGCTCTTTCACCTCTTCAGCTGAATGTTTTTACTGGACCCCCTACCCATACAGACTTCAACAATTGTTTGTAATTGCTGCTGGTGTAGGGCTAAGAGGGAGCTTCAACCACTGGACTCTGACAGGCCTAAACAACAAATTCCCTACACACCAGAGACAGCTCAGGCATATATATGCGCTGTCCAAAGTACTTTTATTTTTTTTTTAAAAAGAGTGAACAAAGTCTGTAATTACAGGTTTGGCAACTATTCAGCAACTTGACTAGCCGATGCAACTTCTTTTCAGGACAGAGTGGTGTAAACTGTCATATATGCTTTTATTGCAAAAATTCACACACAAAATTAAGGTTTTTTGTTCATTACTCAGGTTGAAAGACATTCTGCTGAGACCACAGGAATAGTAAAATAACAGGTAAAGTTACCAATAGAAGGAAACCTACATGTTTTCATTTTACTTATCCATGAATAATGAAATATCAAGGTCATTAATGTTTCATTACTCTTGTTAATCTTGTTGCCATCCAGTATTACAAAAATCTGTATTTTAAAGAAGGTTTTACTAAGACCTAAAAGTCATTCAAAAAAATTATGAGGCTGCTTTATCAGTCTTGTTCTTGCACTGGAAGCACTAAAGCAAGCATTATTGCTCATCTGAGGGAAACAAACAGCCTGACACATGCTACTGTGAAACCTGGTTTACCATCTCTGACACTACGTGTAAGCACATCCTAAAAACTGAAATAAGCAGCATCTTGTTTGGTTTCTTTCTTTGGGTAAGTTTATCGACATCTAAAACCTGCTAAAAGCTAGGATATATATGAATTGACAAAATCTGTACTGAAGAAAGCTAAAGGCTTTAACAAGCTAACGAAATAGCAGATGAAAATTTAATGGCACAATCTATTGTTGACAGCTTTAGCACACAAGAAATTATGAGTTTCTCAAGTCTTTTGAAACCTTTCATTATTTTCTAAATGCAAAAACAGACTGGCACAATACATAAATGTTACAAGCTCTTTTATCCCTTGATAATAACAAAAGAAAAAAAGAAAGAATGGATTACTAATTAGTATTTAATTTTAATCAGTATTTCCAGTTATAGTAGATCAGTGTTTTTCATTGTGGAAGATAACTCATGCATTGCTATCAGTGACAATATGGTACCTTGTTAGACTACAGTCTCCAGATTTTTTTTAAGTTTAAAAAACAAAAAGCAAATAAACCAAATATTTGCAGATTTTTCTGTTTAGAGAGACAGCCATTCTATACTAATCCAAATATTTTTTATGCCAAATGATTTTCTTTTCACACTGCGAGAAGTTCTACTCACACTTCTCATTTTGTGTTGGTGGAACTACTGCAGTGTAAAAAGGTGCCAGCTGAGAAAAATAAAAGTGGAAAAAAAAAATTAAGTATTTAGCTTTATTTTGAGGAGCCTGGGGTCAGGAACTAAATTCTGACTGTGAATCACTGGCAGGTCAGTTTGTACAATGACAAAATATTAAGCAGCATAAATTACTACCTAATTAATTTCATTTTAACAAGCTTTTTCATCTGGCTGAGAAACATCCTTTTCTTTGCAGGAAGACATTCTGCATAGAAAAAAAGAAAAGGGCTTCTTCCTTTTGCCTCTAATACGGAAGTGATGTTGGCTGTTTGGTAAATCAATACCTCCCAGCCTGTTAAATAAATTTAGTGGCAGCTGAACACAGAGTCAGAAATGCCATGATAAACAGTCTTAAGTATATTAGAAATTCAGTCAGACAGACAGGCAAGCATAAAGGAAAGGAGCTACAAACCAGCTTTTCAAGCGTGTTGCAATTTTGGAAGAAGAGAAGGGATTGCACAGGTACAAGAAGGCAAGGAAAATAAGGCATAAGCAGCATGAACAAGACTGTGGCTTTTAAAAAGATTTCACTCTACCTCTTTATTAGTGGAGGCCTCTGCTGTACTGCAGACATCCTGGTGATGTTGCCTACTTGCCGATTCAGCACCCCGAGGTGAAGAGGAATCTGGAGATGGAGACTAGACATGGCAAGAAAATTAAATAATAATCTGAGTGGCTAATGTAGAAATTCTTCTTTTATATTTTCCTCTAATTTGGCAGTAGAAATAAAAGATGGGGGGGGAGGAAAAACCAAGACCAACACTTTTAAAATGTTGTAACTCTTGCTTTTTATCATAATAATCACATATCAATATCTCAGTGGACTTACTCTGAACAGCTAAATCTTTTAAAAAACACTTGTGTTTATTTGTCAGTAATGTATGAAATTAAACAGTTCGAAAAATAAAAAGCTGTACTCAGTGGCAAGCAATGCTCAGCCAAAAAGTGTCAATAAAACTGTATTTTTGCAAGGTGAATGGAGGATTGTCTGATATTGGTATTGGGCCAACCACTTACACTTACTGTCAGCATTCAACTAAGCTGCAGTTACAGGAATTTCTGTTGCACAAGTACATGCCTATTGCATGCAGGCACATGACTGTGAGCTTACTGAAGGCTGCAGGCAATGCAGACCGACATCCTAAGCTCTGACATTCTAAGAAAGAAAAGATAAATCCACTGAGAAGTAAGCTGCGATGGGAGCCAGGGGAATTGATCATGACCAGAACACAGGGATTCAGCTAAAGATTACTTCGTTGTCAGACTCGGGAGAGTGAAGAAAAGATTGCAATTTCCCCATAAGCACACGTGCTCTCAGGTATAATTAACATGAAGTGCTAAACTAATCTAATCTGAGCAGAGGTAGGCTGCAGTGGTTGTCCATAAATGTTATTCCATCATCTTAGAAAGCAACTTCTATAAATTGTACAGAGTAATACTAATGTATTCAAGGACTTACAAATATACTGAAGGATATTCAATACCAGTGGAATCAAGGACTATGATTCCTCATCCTAGATATAGCACAAACTTGGAAAATATTTCACAGTTTATGCTATTATCTCAGTACTATAAATGCTCACTAGATCAAATTTCCTTATTCTTCTCCCCTCACCATAAAGAACTGAGTGGAGAAACTGTCTTTCCAATCATGTCCTAGTCAGTCATGATCATCAAGAATGTAATAGCAGAAAAACAAAGGGAAATGCATAGAAAAGCAGTATGATGGAAAATCTAGATCTATATGATCTGTCAGCAAGTATCTTGGTAAAGGGAAAGAATGCATTGAGAAAGGATATCCTCATCACAGGCAATTCTTAATGAATGCTGGTGACACTAAAAAGCTGTAGCGAGGTATCTAAAGTCCAGAGCAGGGGGGACTGGTATGGGGGTATAACACAAGAATACAGAGTGTGGAATTAATGAAGGTGACCAAAATGAGAGACAGTAAAAAGCTTCAACCCAACAGGCATTTTTAAAGGCAGATCTTAAGGAGATACCTGCAAAACATGTCAGTGCGCATACCAAAATGTGATTCTTCAAAGGAAGGTTTAGCATTTAGCTATGCAAGCTGGGTGTTTAGCCCAGCAGCCCTGGCATTCTACACTCTCCTTTGACATAGGGAGTTCAGCCCTAGCTTTGCCAGCTCAACAGTTCATCACTGATAGCGAAACAGTCAAATACTATTCTTCTGATTTATAAACAATTACTTGACATGGCTTTTCTCTAAGCCAATGAGTCATACCAGAAAAGGGCTATACTTCCAGCGCTCTGAGCTGGCAGCAGCTGCAATCTAGGAGTGCCCTCCTGCTATGCCTCCACTCCAGCTGAAACACTGAATTCTATGAAATAGTGTGCACAAAAAATCTAAGTTTTGCAAGCTTAGCTTCACAGATATGGAACAAAACAAGAAAATAAAACTCCCTTCTCCTCCTCTTTCTCTTTACCCTCATTCCTTTAAAAGGTCTATCTTGGATAATTACTAAATATTAGAATTATAGTTAACTAATAAAGGCTTCCAAAGAGTTAAGAAGCAACTCCTTATACAGATATCTCCTGGCAGTCCCTGCATCTCCCTATATTTTGAATTACAACTGCAGGTCAAAAAGAGATGCAGCTGTGAAATGGTCCCTAGAATGATTGCATGTGCTTACACCGACAGACTGAAGGATCACTCATTGCACTGCCAGTCTTCACGCAGGGGCTGTACGAGACATACAGGCTCCCCTGACTTGCTGTGTAACTTCCAGAGTTATAGTGCCACCGTGATTCACTGCACAAATGGCAACTCCTCTTTACTTAAGGAAGCATCCTTACAGTGCTCACATTCCCAATAGTTACATAGTATTTCTGTATTGGTATTAAATATAAAAGGCGCACAATACTATCAACCTAATAATGACAATGGGATATTGTAGGATTGAGCTTTAAATAGTAAACAAAGAAACAAAGTAAAGCATGTCATATTTTAGCATCAAATGGTTCCACAAAAAAAATAGTTCTTTAAAATGCCTGAAAGCTCTCATATTCACACACTAAAGCTATAACAATAAATGATTCCATTTAAACCAGTTGGCCACTGACATGAAATTTTGCACTATTTAATATGTATTAAGTTACTCCAGTAGCTCTACAAATACCTTTACTCAGCTATTTTAATCTACAAAGCATCAGAATGAAGCAACCATCAAAATGATCACACGGCTTTCCATGTGCTCTCTTTGAATGTCTGCTCAAATTTTTCTGGGAAAAAAAATCCAACCCCAAAACTACCAAACATCCTACAAAGTTTGCTATATGACCTGACATGACAGCTGTCCCAAAAACATTTGTATAAAAAAGTTCAGTCTTTGAAGAATAAACACTCGGTTCTCTTCTACCTCAAAATGCATTTTTAGAGGTGCCATACACAATGCACAAGGAAAGAATGCAGTCACAGCAATAACAAGAAATATTTTGATACATCATAGTGGACAGACAACTTGCATAGCTGCTCAAAACATTACAACTGAAGTCTAAAATAAATGCTTAGTGACTGCTTCGTTGCCTCTTAACAAAACAAGTTTTAGAAGCCTAACAAAAATGCTATCAGAACAAACATAGTAATTTCACGTGAAACATACTGTTAATACATAGAGAGGTCCATCAATGGAATTACAAAGTGTTTTCTTAAGTGCAGCAATAAAAAAGTACTAGTTACGCCATTTCTCCTCTGGAACATCTACTTACATTTTTCTTACGATACTCAACCTGGTACATCCAAAAATTCTCCATCTCAATTTTGGTGTTGTTTGACTCTCAGTAACATGCAACCCACTCCACCTGAGAAACCTTCCTTGCTACTGTGCAGAGGGATTTAGTAACAGAACTTGTAACAGGAGAGGATTGTGTTGCATCTAACCTATCCAGGTCAACCCAGCTGGCTAATGAGTAGCTCATGAAGACAAACATAACTGTCACTAAAACATCTTCAAATACAATCACCTGCTCTTGCTTTATAAAAGCAGCGTTGTTTTATCTTCTTTTAGCAGCAGCTTATCTGAAAAGAGTATAACCTAGTGGGCCACATCATCACATACAAGGCTAAGACAGAGGGGATGAAATGAACAAATACTTTAGCAATGCAAGATTCACTTAAACAAAAAGCAATTACTTATATGACACTAATGTCCACCTACAGGCTTCTTGGCAGAGGAATGGCAAATATAGTCTTCTTGTACATCAGTGTGGAGGAGACAACCGGATAAAGCAAGGCTTTTCCATTAATTTGATTTTAGTGATAAAAAGTCTTCTGAGAGGTACCCATACACATTAGGTAAAGGTCAAAGCACTATGAAATATTCAGGTCCAACATGCAAGTATAGTCACAAGCACCACCCAGTACAGCACAACTATGGCAGTAAGTCTCTTAGGTTTTTGCATAACTATGTTGTGGCAGAGTATCTACTGTGATTTGAACAGTTCAAATTCTATTCGCTAAAACGTAGACTGAGACCATCAGCATATGTCCATAGCTTTTAGATGGCATAAAGTACCCGTAAAGAACAGAGCTGAAAGCTAAATTTCCTTACAATATAACTAATCATCATTATTGGTCATTGTTGTTTAAATTTGCTTTAACTATAGTGTTAAAGATGGACAGTTTGAAAAAATAAAACAACTCAGAACTATTGTACACATACGAGCATACTGTGACACAATCTATACGATTTAATTTATAAATGAGACATAAGGATGAAACTTAAGTTTGTACTGTAGTTGGGGTGTGATTGTAACTGTGGTGTAACTGCCTCTGCACATACCCAGTGCGCTTACCCATCAGTTTGCTGGGTGGTCCAGGACCTGCCCCCTGCCAACTGGTGCATAGATGATACAACCAATTGCCTTGAGACAAGGTAACTGACTGAACTGTTCACTTCAGAACAACACATTTGACTAATCGCTGTAGAACCTCTCCATACAGGAATTTCAGGCAGCCTCAGAGATTCCCCCAGCAGGCTCCTCCTGTGCATATGACAACTGAGAGGCACAGTTCATCGCTTCAGGGTGCTAACTACCATCCTGGGTAGGGTCTCTGGCTGACCCAACAGCTCCCCCACACAGTATCTGCTGCAAAAATGACCAAACAGTACATGGATAAGATACTTGCCAGTAGTCAACAGAAACTATTCCTGCAGATGCAGATAAGGTCATGTATGACAGCCTTATGTACACAGTTAATGCAGGAAGTGTTTTGTGTGTAGCTTAAGGTAAACCATAGGAATGGATCACACGTGCAAGAGTGGTCATGTAGGATCACCGACCAGCTGTATGTAAGAACTGAGAATGCAATTTGGGGAGTCTTAGTTTGGAGAATCTCCCCTGATCTAGCTGATGATGCCCTGCAAGGACAGAGCCTCTAGCCACTTGCCACCATCTAGACAATGATTCACAATCCCACTTGAGAGATCTGACTGTTCACACGTGTTACACTATGCAAAAGCTCTGAATAAACTAGCTTGTTTAAAACAAACACACTGTCCATGAGTGTCTGCACAACACTGAGTTGTAATTCTTTAGTAAAATTCATTGAAGTTATAAAAATAGAGATTTTGACTTAAGCAGTAACTGTGTACCTCTGTCAAAGTCTTCGAAAAAAGACGCACAGCTGTTACTGTTATATTACTACGTCTCAAATACAAATTAAAAATATACCTAAGAATACATAGAGGTCTAGATCATACACAAAAGTCCAAGTGAGCAAACAATAAATGTAACTGAGCCTGTTAGGGCAAGATGGCCCTTTATTTTGCCCATTTCAAAGAGTCTGTTGGCCACATGAGTCAGTAACAGTAACCACATAGTACCACAGTCACCTTTTGTGAGGTGGTAACTTCTCTTTGAATAAAATCTTAGGCTGTACGGGTCCGTACTGACTCCATCAGATCACACACACATGCTATACGGGTAGGGTCTGTCCAGCAGCACATGTGCTAGATGTAAGGCTGCCAGCACAGCCAGGCTCCTGGTAGCTGGTTCGGTGTTGGCTCTTTCTCAAGTATGGACTTCCTTAGCTGTACTTTCACTTGAACTTGTAGTTCGAATGCAGCTTCATGTGTCAGTCTGAAAAAACTAGTGTGGATCCCTCCTGCATTTTCAAAAGACTTTAACTGTAACAAGTGCTGTTCTAGTTTTCAACAGCACAGAAAAAGTACTCAAAATGGCTTTCATCTTTCAATAATTAAAAAACATAATAAACCAAAACAAAATAATTCAAGGGATTATGTATGCAGTGCTCACTGTAATTTAAAAGCCCGTAACTCATTTGGAGAGTGTTTGTCTTCAAGCAGACTAATTGATAAATTTAAGCTTTCTTCTGTGTGATTGATGAATCACTATCTAGATATTAAAATGCTTTTTGTTTGGTTTTTTTTTTTTTAATGATTTTTGGTTTGAGGCTTTTGGGGCATTTTTTTTCCATATAATTTTAAGACTGTGGTCTTGCATGGATGATGGAAAGATGACCTGTATTCTGTGTGCTCAACCAACAGTTTTAAAAGGTCTGCTCAGAAAAAGAAAAGAATATCTTCTCAATATAAACTCATCTTTATTTCATTTCTTTTCTTTCTCTTTTTCCCCCCCTTAGTTCATCTATGACTAAAACCTGCTTAATTATTAAAAACAGACTTCTCTATTGCCTTGTTAATATCACATTACTCCAGCTGTGGAAAAAGTGAAGCAAACTCATCTCCATGAAAACACTTCACTTCTGGAGTTACCAGAATTGAGAAAATCCTGCAACTGAGAACTCAAAGGATGAAATAAAATACACGTAACTAAAAAGAACAAAGAAGCAAAACAATGCAGCTCAGTTCTGTTCTACCTGAAAGCATTGTCTTCAGCTCTGAATTTCTACTTCACAAATCCAAACCACCCATGTACCTGGTTTTACTTTATATTAGGGTTTATTCTAACATGGCACCACCTCAAGTGTCTGTAGAGGAACCGAGACTCTGAACACCGATGAAAGGACTTTGCAAAACCAAGTCTTGGCATGCAGCAACAAACCATGTCCTGCAGGTCAACAAAACTTGGCTTTCAGATCTATAACCCCAGATATATGAATTGATCTCAGAAAAAGATCAAGGTATTTAGTTCTGAAATGGAGAATTTCTCCCTCCAAAACACTGTTTTCTCCTGATTATGGTTGAAGCGAAGTAGGCAGCCTGCTTCTCTTCTCTGGACATGAGAGGACAGAAATGGTCTTAAAATTGCAGCCAAAAAAAAAAACCTGCTTGAGCTTTTGTGCCTTTTAGTGCTTTTCTCAGCAGATCTCTGTACTTCCACAACTAAGCAAGCCACTATTCTTAAAGCTCAATAACATTTTAGAGATACTGTTTTAGAACTTCCATACAGTTTATACACCAGAATATTTAATTATATTCTGAGATATCTACTACACAAAACTATTCCCTTTTCCACTTCAACATGTGTTCATCCTTAAGTCCAGATCCATCCACTGCATATGTCTTCTATTTAGACCTTTAAACACCACTATTTCTGTGCTTAGCTAGGCACATTCACAGCAGGTTTCTGGTGGAGAATCTGACAGAGAAGAATGATGGGCAAAAGCTACTTAAATGTGATATGGGCCCTCCCTTCCAGTGAAGTAACTGTGTGCATCTAGAAGAACACCTTTTCCTAAAGGGTATCCCCCTCCACCACTAAGACAACTGCGTACCGTAAGCTCCATGCTGGTCTCCAGCTATGAACATTATTTAGTTTGACGTGAACAGGTTCTCTCCCAATTCACACTCAGAAAACACAACCTAACTGCAGTTCCACAGTCTCTTCCATCATAGGTCAGTTTCCTGAATGTCACATTTCTTACAGTTGTGCAGCTCTAGCTGCTATTATATTTGTAAAAGATATCCTCACGAGGCCATATCCAAGTGATGGTTTGCTTTGATTTAAAAAGTTTTCTGATAAACAGATTTTGGAAATATATGTCAATTGTTCATACCTCATATGTGTGGCAAACTTCAAAAAAAAAATCTTACTGGATTTATTCAAAGGACACCGAGAGAATTTTTCGGCTTTTATCAAATACAGAAGTACAACTACCTTCCCCACAAACTAGATGTCCAGATCATCTCTTATTCAAGTGAAAGCATGCATCACTAAACCAGGGTGCACAAGGCACATGACAGCAAGTACTCTCCATTGTTAAATATTAAGCAGGTACTTTGGTATGCTATTTATTTATTCACAGAAGTCTGCTATCTGCCTCCTACATCACAGAACTACCAGAGTTTACTACAGTAGAATTGTCCATGGGCTGTGAGCAATTTTCTTTTTTCATCACCTACCAAACATTTCTTTTGAGGAGAAATACATAGGAATGACAGAAACTCCTGGTAGATTAAACTGTGAATAAACCTGGAAACAGGGCATCGTAAAAACAAACAGATACAGTGATCTGTAGCTTTCTTACCATCACAGTCATTGCATGTCCTTCCTAACAGTCCCAAACTATACCCAGCTGCAGGCTGCCTGAATGCTTCTGGATTGTTAGCTTCTCAAAGTAGTCTCTGGACACTTCCAACTGGTATTCTACTCAACATTCTGCTGCAAATGTATCATCCAAATACTCAGCACTGAGGAGTAACAGTTGCTTTCTTGTGAAAAAAGGCAAAAGACGTTGTTGTATTTAATGAGTCTCAACTGCAAATCATTCTTCTGACTCCCTGGCTTCATTGGTCTCTTATGGAGAGCTCCTAGCTAAATAAAAAGTGACTGCTATTTGGATCTAAAGAGGTCTTACCAGTTTCAATATCATATAATTAACAACACAAAATGATTACAAATATTTCCAAGTAAGTTCTATCTCTAAAAGCAAAGTTTTGTCAAAAAACAATGTGAGGACAATTTTCAAAGTAGATCTGCAAAATAACTGAAGGTAATAAAAGTATCCAATCTGCATCACTTATCTGCAACTCCTTGATACTTCTGGGGGAAGAAAAGGGTGTCTGCCTGAAGGTAAAACACTCTCTTTATGTAATTCCTTCTTATTTCAAGGCCAATGTTACAAACCAAACAGAATAACATCTCTGGCATATACGAGTTACACTGAAAAGCTCCTGTCTGAGAACTTTTTTCTTTCTCAAGGGAGACAGAAGAAAAAATCTACATTTAGATTAATGGGCTTCAGCTATATTTTTATTACAATTGATCACTCATGGTCACTTAGTCAACACAACCTAATCTTGCCCAATTTACTGCCAAGCAATTCTAGGAATGCTTTGTTAAAGAAAGCAGACTGTTCATGGGTTGGCATCTGAATTAAAGAATCCAATAAAACAAATACATATCTTATCTTCAGTGAAAAACAAAATTCCTATCCAGTCACAAGTCCCTTTTTTCTATTCCCCTCTATCTGCTACAGATCTTCTAAACTATTTGCTTAATTTACTTCCTCTTTCCAAGAACACAGACTGTCTGTACATCTACAACCATCATTTATCTTTGCACTGAGCTATACTAACTGTCATTATACATCACTGTTTTGATTACAGCCAGCACTGAATATCTCAGTAAGGTTCTTATCTGACAGGCTATGAAAAATCTTGAATGAGAAATTAACTTTTGGTAGAAAGCAGCAACACCTATGTACTTCAATACCTAATGTAAATACAGCCCAGTGGAAACACCTGTTTTCTTTACTATATGAACATACCAGGCTGAGTCCTACCAGCATACCTTAGAAAAGTTAAATCCTGCAAGGTGCAGCAAGATTTTGGAAAGCAGCTAGAGCACATTCATGAAGGACTTAGTGGTCTCAGGATCCCCAGCCTAATGTCACTGAGACCATCATGTTACTAGGTGTTACAATCAGACAATCAGGAGCAACAGGAAGTTCTCTGATACTCCCAGACAATGCCAGTACACAGAAAATATGGTGAACAAAATGTAGAGCAAAAGAGTAATGTGATCTATTTGAAAAAGGGGAGAGAAATAATTACAGTTTTGGGAAATTTTTAAAGAAGTTAAGTTAAAAATAATTGTTTTCCCATGTAGATGGGCAGATTGCTTTAGCCCTCCACGTGACTGCTAATCAACTCCGTAATTTTTGCAATATAGATTTAAAAAAAAAAAAGTTTCAATGAAACTATGAAGAAACAAAAAACCCACCCAAACATACTCATCACTGTGTGTTTCCAACAGTTTTCAAAGGAAAATAAAACCTGGAAGCTACATGTCTCAATCAGCTTCCATGTTTTTTCAGCAACTCAGACACCATGCTCCAAAAATCTCTTCCCATTCGTAGAATACTAGCTTTCATCGTTCTGAAAGACAGATAAAAAAATCAGAAGCCTGTCATAGATCTACATGGCATACAATCTTTTTTCACCATGTGAGTTCCCTTTGCAGAGTTTGAGGTGTTTTGGCTATTTCTGATGTATTCCTAGAACATTACAGTAATTCAGCTTGAAACACCAGACAACACACAAAAAGTTCTATTTTTTGTGTTCTTCCAAAAAAACAAAGGTTACAAAAGGTTTCCACAGCAATGAAGAGGATGGAGCAGATGTTTGCAGTGCAGTTATCCTTGAAGTAATAGCATGGGTCCATATGATAAACTATTTTTGGCCAGTAAATTTAGCCTACCAGTTCTTTTTGTATCATGCATAAAATTAATGTAGTTAACAGTTGTTTATAAGTTTATTTTATTAGAAATGCAGAAACCCCATAAAGCTTCAAGTAAAGATTATCATACAAGCAGCTGGAACCACAAACTGCGAACTGATTCTGATCCAAGCTAAGCCTCATGCCAGAAGTACAGAATTTCAGAAATGCTGATTCTGTAAATCTGAATGATGGCCTTCAATACTTAGGTTGCTAGAGAGTGAATACACTTTACAGTCATAATGTAATATATTGAAGTTTGTAACACATTTCTAGAGCCTGCAAGTGGACAAAAAAATCTGCAACTTTTCTGGAATATGAATGTGATCTATGATACCATCATAAAGAATATTAACAGATTTCTGATGGAACTGTTAGGATTGTTATGTGGCAGAAAATGAAACTTAGAAACCCAGAATTAACAGAAACACACAAGAATAAATAATAGAAGACAAAGTGTTCGGTAGCTATTCTAAAATACCCCATGGCAGTAAAAAATCTAACAGCATTTGTTTCAGAAAAAACAAGTGAAGAGCTTTATGTGACAAATTCTTGTACAGTATAACTGGGGTCAGCAGTGCTTCATAAAGAAAAATCTGGCCCACTGATAATGCACATGCTTACCTCTTACATGCTCTCTGGAGTACAAATTTAAAACACACACAGCACTACTTTACTGAAGGATGAGTCACAGAACAAGAGAACACAATGCGCCCGCCTTCACTGCCACGTATGTCACAAAGGAACGAAACATACATAACCTGAGAGCTGAAAGCTTTGTATACTCACATCTCCATCTAGTGGCCTCTGGTCGTCAGAGTCCCTGGTGGGACTGATGTCCTGCCTCATGACCCAGATAGGCTCCTTAGGTTCATCAGGGGTATAAGGAGAACGGATGGTCCTTGTCTTCACCTCCTCAATAGCCTCTTTAATATCCTTGATGGCGAGTGAAATTGCATCTCTCTTTTCCTTGCTGTACCTCTGTACAGATTCTCCTGAGCTGGGTGTAACTCGAGAACCAGCTGGGAGCTGGCCATTACTTTCATGCCCACCACCGGCAAGAGCATGACCATGTTCCAAACTCTGCTCCGCCTCTGGCATGTCTTCAGCTGCCTTGTCTAAGCTCTGGGAGCTCATGCTCTGCTTCACTTCTGCTACAATCTGATCAATGTCCTCCTCTTGTTCGTAACTATCCATTCTTGGGTAGGGTGCAAACTCTGCCTCCTTCTCAGGGCTGTCAGACTCTCCATCAGACCGTTCATCATAATGGTGAAGGCGGGCACCAAGTGCCTCCTTGCGGTAATTGTCGTCTTCCTCCCTTTCCCGCTCATACTGTTGGATCCCCTCCCTAACATCAAGGTCTGGTGTATCCCCTATCTCCTCATACACATGTTCCTGCAGTCCGTAGTCGGCATAAGGCTCAGCATACTGTTCATCCTCTCCTCGGTGGAAGAGCCGATGTGTGTAGACATAACCTGAGTAGGCTGCATTCATGGCTTCCTCGTGTTCAATGGAATGGAAATGTAAGTGATTGGGCAATGTTCGATTATGAATGGCCTCGCCATGCTCAGCCTCGGCATTCTCCGTGTACTCCTCAGACTCAGGCCTGTACTGCACTGCATATGCGCTCTCATCCTCATTTTCCTGAACTCTCTCTGTGTCATAACTGTCCTCCACTGTGGCTATCACATCCCCTTCTGCAGTATCCGTGTGATTGTGGAAACCACTCTCAGTGCTGGCTGACCGAGCTAACATTCCTTCCTCCTCCTGCCCAGACAGGCCCCCTTGGCTGCTGTTTGTATGCCTTGAGTAGCGAGTTGCATACCGCTGTTCCTCTTCCACCTCAGAGTGCTCCAGGTCAGCCTCCACTGACTCGTTCACTGCTCCTTTTGCTGGCTCTTCACTTACCTCCCCCTCAGGCGGTCCAACCAAATGGTTCATGGCAAGTTCTGGTGGGTAGGTCACTTATTCTATTGACATTTTGTCTATCACAGCTGGAAAGAAATAAAAAAAACCTCTGACGTTACTCTTAAAAAAAGGTGGAGTCAATAAACAAAAGCAACAAAAGGCACCCTTCCCCAGCAGACAAACATTTGACTTCATCAGCTCTGAAGTTGGATGATAGCCAGCACAACAGTATGACCTCCCATGCAAATGATCTCCAACAGCAACAATCAACAATGATCCCTTTGCAGACTGCACTTCTCACTTCTATGGACAAATTCTTTGTGGAAGAATCATTTCCAAGCAACTCCTTGGAGATGCTTCTATGGACTGCTGTGGCATTTCGATGATGTTGGTAGGTGCATGTTAGAACAGGTAACTTTTGCCAGGGGCTCAACCATGGTAGAGATATGAGAGAAATATTCCACCTTTGCTCCATTGCTCTCCCTACAGCTCACTAACTTGGTGCAAAGGAAGGATGCTGTAACGTAAAATGACAGATTCAGTCCCATCACAGGTGCCTGCAATTGCTCAGATACATGACAGCTATGCATACCACACTTCTTCAGTATGGTACTTCAAGCTGAGCTAGTCACCCTATGCCCTTAAAAAAAATCATTAGAAATAGAAATGCACTCTCAGGGTATCTGAAGCACCTGTTCCTTTTCCCTAGAGAAGCACATGACAGCTAGATACAACACAGTTACCTTCATGGTAAGGTAATACGTATCTATAATCACTTAAGATGGCTTCTGCAGCAAACATCTTTCCTAAAACATGAAGACATTACTAATATTCATAACCATGACCACACTGAGACTACTGAGGCATCTTAGCCTTGCTGACTTTGAGTAAAAATCTCAAAAGATGATATAATTACTAGCGAGTTCTGCCAATAATAATAAATATGCAGGCCACAGAGACAGGTAAACTCCGTAAGAATACAGATTAGCTTCTACAAGTTTCATAGAGCAAACAGGCCTATCTACCTCAGAAGGTTTCATTTTTTATGTAGTAGCTTCAGCTATTTTGAACCTTGTCCTATGTTTTAAAAATGTAGTGTCATAAAAAGGACACCTTATGTCCTTTTAGGTCCCTAAGTCAAAACCACATATACATAAGTAAAATACAGCTCTAGCCTGTGACTTATTGGTAAGTACTATAAGAAAAGGTCCCTGCTGGAAGACTTCTAACTTGAAGGATCTATAAAAGTATGTGTCAATTACCAATTAAAAAACTAACATGAATGTAAAATAGAACTTGCGCCAAATTGACTGAACTGAGACAAGGAGGCTCAGGTGACACTTTGCTGACTAAATGAGCTCTGTGCAAAAGTGTAGTGGGAAAAAATTTCTGTGATGAGAAAGCAACAGTAATTTCAGTTGCCCTCTATGAGAAAGCTGACAGTGAGGCAAGGCTAGGTGGGAGTTACTTGTGCTATACTTCCATGGCAAATCTAGTGGGTGCAGCTTCCAGCTCACCAAACACTCCTTGTCTTTGTCACATGTAATGTTTTAGCCTTTAAAACTCAGAAGTCCTTAAAAAAAAAAAAGGAAACAAAATACATCTTGGCCCTTGTTCCAGACAGATCTATTCATTTTCAGAAAAAGTTCATACATAGCTTTTACAAATCTAGCATCTGTGTTTAAGCTCTAAGACTTGCCTTTCCCACCCTCATCACAAGGGAGAAAAATGTATATCATACAGTATATAAAAAATGCAGTTGTAAAATGATAGCTAATAAATCACATTAACTGAACAGGTAAAGAAGTTCTACACAAACTACTCCTTTTTCAAAATAACTATGAAAAAAATCAGTTTGTTTTTCCAGCTAAAGAAGGTATGTTAGTAAGAAGCCTTTAGTGACAAGGTAAGGTCTTTTCCAGCTGAGACTTCCAAGACATCCAGAAAGAATGGTCAGAACACAGGTGTGTATGCAGGTGTGTGCCAGAACTAACAAACCAAACACTCTCCTCCTTGCAGCATGTGACATATTATTGAAGTAAACAAGAACGATATTGGAGAGCTTTCCATTTTAAGCCCACAAAAAGAAGGGTGAAGATGCCAAGGCGTAACAGCCCTTTGAAAAGTCCTTCCCAAGCAGGATTTCCCACTTCCATTGAAGTCAGTTATAAAATTTCCACTGCTTTACACATAGGCCGAATTAGGCTAAAAGAGAGGACTGTTTAAAAATTCTACCTTAAATCTGTTGCACTCAAAGTAGCCCCTGACTCACACCTAAGTGTCACTCATCACCCACAGAAAAAGGGCAGTACAAGTTGAAAGAAATAGTTACACATGAACACAGTATGATGACCAGCTTTCTGAAATCTTTATCACATGTATCGTGCCACATCTTTAACTGGATTATGTTAAGTTAGAAAAGAAGGCAAAATTCAGCTGCTTGAAGACTACCTTTACCTCAAGTCAAATAAGGTATCAAATGCCACTGTATTTACAACAAAAATTCTCATAATATCTGAAAATATGTGATCCTCTTTTAGAAGTCTCAATACAGGCTCACAACATAATGCATACTATGGACAGACAGGATTGCTGACATGTCTAGCTGTGAGAAACAAATTACAGAGATTACAAACCATATCAAATATTGCTAAAAACCACCTGAGACCCCCAATATTTTCCTTTTGCAAACTGAAAGTTTCCAAAATTCCACTTGTGAAATTGCCCTCATTTGAAGAATGACCTCAGGTTAATTTCAAATATTGATATCCTGAAATTTTCAAGGTTGTGTGTTTTGAGGGGATGAGGAGAAAACTTTAAGCTTTACTTAAAGCTTTTTACTGAAAAAGTCCTCTTCTGTTTGCTTTTCGTCCAATAATTTCAATTTAACTTCACTTTTTAATTTTGCAAACAATAAAGTATTATTTTCAAATTTTTTAAAAAAGAGAAATTTTAATTGTTAGAAAAGAAGATAAGTTTACTTCATATAATTGTAGATCTGAATAAATACCCTTAGGTCACCTAAGCCTCAATGACCTTCAATGAAAAGTAAGCTTCTAAGTCAAGTACATTTATTTGACTGTTTAATAAACAGTCTTTAGGACAGCAATTTAAAGAACCACCTATTAAGGTTGGGGGCTAGAAGTCCTAAATCCCTTTTCATACATGGTAGCTGGAAGACTACTAAAACCCACATTTTTTTATTCTTAGTAGTAATTCCCTCAAGCAAATATAAGGTCCACCTGATTTTTCTTACCAGGCCTTCAAGAAGCACTTTATTTCCAGCAAGCAAACAAAAATCAATAACCTACATAAAATGCCATAGACAGAAGAGAATATAAGCAAGAGAGGTCATCTGACCTTGGAAATAAAGGCACAGCACCCATCTGAAAGATATTATACTCTCACATTAATTACCCAGAACAGCAGCTGTGCTCCAGTAATCAAATACATGTGGGAAAGTGCTCTGTAAGCACTCTTAGCTTTGCACTCAGGACTTGATGGATGAATCTGTCTCCAAAACAGAGAAATCAGAGGTTGATTACTACTGCAACCAGGTCTTTGCTGAAGGTTAAACTACATTCCTGCCTGTAAAAATTAAACATCTCCACATATTTCTCAAGCAACATAAAGAAAAAGCTGGAAGTCTAAGGATTTTTCTCTGCTACTCTATATTAAAAAAAAGAAGTATTAAAAACATCACCACAGGGCATACTATCATCTCAGAGCTAGACCACAACATCCATGCCCAGTGTTACTCAGGAAAAGACAGGCAATAAGAAAAGGTGAAAACGTGAGTGTTCAGATTCCAGTTTGGTTTGTTATTTGTTTCCCAAGTCCAGATGTATAATTGTTTGCTTTCTTGTGCATGCAGGCAGAAATGAAGCTCTTCATTTATTATTCCAAATATGCCTTTTAGAGTTTACTTTGTAAGAGCACTGTGAATTGTATTTCCACTGTCTAATCCTGACTTTTTGGAATAAAAGATCACACTCTCAATAAGCCTGTGTGCTACAGTTACTGTCTCAAAACAAAGCTGTGTGCCATGTCGAACCAAGACTACACCTACACATACACATCTATACTGGGTTTTGTCACATATAGGATAACCGGATAACTCAGTTAGGAAGGGACCACAGGAGGTCACCACTCCAAGCCCTGCTCAGGATCTTATCAGGCTGGGACTCCATACCCTCCAAGGGTGCAGATGGCACAAGCTTTCTGGGCCCTGGCTCCACTGCTGGGCTGTCCTTGTAGAGAAAACATTTCTTCCTTACAGTACGTCTGAATTCGCCCTGTTTCAGCATGTGCCAACTGTCTCTAACCCACCCTCCCACCGTACACTACTGTGAAGAGCCCAGCTGCATCGCCTCCATCCCCTGGTCTGTTGTTGGGTGACCATGAAGCCATCCCTCCTCACAGCTAAACAAGCCCCAGTCCTGCAGCCTCTCCTTACAGGACAAGGGCTCCAGCCCCACTGTCTCGGTGGCCTCCCCTCACCTCCCACCAGTTTATCAGTGTCATTCTTGTATCAGGCATCCAAAGCGGAGGCAGTACCCAGGTGGGTGGGGTCTGGCAGGCATTGAGCAGAGGGGACAGTCCCTGCCTTCCCCTGGCTTTCAGGGCCGTGTCCTGCTCACACTGCCCCAGGTGCCACTGTCCCTTTTTTTGCTGCCTGGGACAGTGCCCCAGAGCTGCTCCTTGGCCCCATCAGCCCCAGCCTGTATCATTGCAAGGGGTATTTACATACACATATTTTTTGAATTAACCTTTTCACTTATAAGAAGCATAACTGGTTTCTCATTATTTTGCAGAACTTTTGCAACAGGAAAGTTAGTATGCCAGTTGAATGTGTAAGTAAAACCAGTTTTGTCTTCCCTAAAAAACTTTGGACATATTTACCCATGTCTTCCATAAAAAATAACTATTCTTTGAACATATTTACCCATAACTCCCAGTCACACTAGAAGCAGAGAGACCTCTGACTGAATTTGCAAAGGCATCCCAGCCCAAGCGCAAGTTGTCTTGGCACATTCTCTGAGAAATTTCACAAAGCACCTATGCTTTTCCAGACTCCAGCAATACACCAATGTTTCACTTGTACAGATACAGTTATCTCAACAAGACATATGAATACAAGCTACCTTTCAAAAAACCAACAGTCTTTTAGCAAACATATGTCATTGAGGCACATCTTCAAAAGCCTCTCTTTTTTTTTTTTAAGAGGCCCTATGGTAAAAATGGCTGAGAATTTAACATCATATGCAATGCCCCCTTAGAGAGAATTCCCCACCTCTCCTGTGTTAAACAGCTCTCTCTTTTCCGAACTGCAACCTGCTTGGGAAACCTGATTGCTTCTGCTGCCACGTGCTAGGTGAGCTCATCCAAAACAGCTTTAAACAAAAAAAGCTCAGAAAGGTATGTTTCTTGCCAGTCAGTGAAAGCAGCACCTGGAAAGTGACATTAACACCCCACCACATGCACACACATACACACATTGGTTCATACTGATGAGGCTGAACAACTATGAACGCTCATAATATTGTAATCATAAAGCAGAAGAGCTGCATGCACAATATTGCTCTGCACACAAAATTTTCTACAAGTGCTTGTGGAATCTTGTATCATTGTAATATTTTAAACAAGTTAAACACATTAGTTTCAACACTATAATTTGCCTTTAGTACTTTCTGCAAAGTCTTTTACTCCAATTCTGTTCATAATAACCCTGGAAGCTTCCATTTCTTAGTCCCAGGTCTGCTGCTGAACACAGCAGGAGCAAAGTTTAAAACGCACACTATTCAGTGTTCAACTGAAAAGCCTTTGTTTTCTAGTAAGGTATGTAAATTTCAAAACGGGGTAGCTTCTGCCTGTATCAGTCTTTTCTGACCACAACTAGCCTAAAAGACGACACAGGTTCCTAATGAAAAGGAAGGAAATACTGTTACTAAAATAAAAGAGAGCTGTACACCATGCTTACAACATCAGCTTGGCCATGGCACCTAAAAGAAGTCCTGAGCCTAACAAGAGAACTACAACTAGCCAAAGATCAAGCACTGTGGCACAAGACTCAGTGGCTTACCATTCAGGTTTCCCCACAACTGAAAGCACACAAGAAGTCAAATTTGGGGCATAACAGATGAAAAAAAACACAAAACCATAAATTTATGACCAAAGAACCACTGAGCTACTTAGAACAGGACCATCACGGGATTTAAGTGTGCAGCAGAAAAATAAACAAAACCTACAAATTCTCGGGAAGACATAATTACATCTATTGTTTAGATATGGGTAGTTATAAAGTTCCTCATATATAACACAATTAAACATTATGTTATTAACATCAGCGAACAATAATGGAACAGAGTACACAAGCCACACTGGAACAGAATTGAATTAGATTAAGCTGTAGTGTGCATCTGAGTAACCCAAAGGCAAATCATATATCAGATTTCAGTCTTCCACTGTTTCTAAATCTTCTTTGGCTCTCACCAGGGTATAAAATTCTGTGGTGGAAAGGGTGAACATGTGTCAGCAGCAGACTTCCTAAAACACATCATCTCAGACTAACTCTGTGATTACAGGGAATTAATATGAATGTCTGCTTCCAATTTAAAAATTGTTTACATCATCTCCTAAATATCTCTTTAAATTGAATTGCCATCATAACTAGAGAAACCTGAACAAGTCACACAACTCTCTTGTGGAGTCTGGAAATGTCATTATTCCCCTCGTAACAGATAACAGAGTACTAGGACCATACCATGGTTTTGCTCAACAGCATTTTTAACTCTCCATTTTTAGTTCTATGTACCTACTTTTGTTTTTCAACCTGTTTTGACAACACAACTTCACCCTTGCTGCAAGTCTTCAAAAGCACATTCTCATTTCATCTACTGCAGCACATAAACTGGTGAAACTACAGATGACCAGTTTAAAAAAAATGACAATTTATCTGATAAAAGTCTTTACAACTTTTCATAAGATTTGAAAAGTACTTCAGGAATAAAAAGATAACTTATTGTATTCGCAAATTTAACAGTTTATTGAAAACATAAGTTATTTACTGCCTATGCAAATCACCTCCACCTGTTTTTAATACAGGTTTAAAACAGTAAGAAGCAGCATTTTGCAAGAATTCAATTAATGAGAAAATTTTTTTTTAAAGTAATAATTAGCTGTAGGCATCCTAATTATTAAACTGAACATCTGAAAAAAAAAAAAATTCAGTTTCCAGTTCCATTGAACCTGAGTACGCTGAAGAGTTGATGATCAGTATGCAGTCAATGATGAAGCCAACATAACAGACACAGAATAAAAAAAAAACCCAGCTCCTTCATTTCCTGCTCTTGGGCCTCCTTCCTCCAGGCCCATGCCTGCCCCCATGAAAAGAAAGGGGACCTGAGAGAACCCTGCACCTGACATAGAAGAACCCCAAACTTTTGTTAACAGTAAGCAGATATAACAGTACCAGAGTTAATGAGCTCTCAAAAACCATTTCACTTTTCTCTCCTTCCAATTCCCATCTTATTCAAAACTAAAATTTAAACTTGAGCGAGAAACACCATTCAGTAATCTTCAACGCAGGCAGGCCAGACCTCATAATGCTTTAGGGCACTGGAGAGAGAGTGCTTTGATCAGAAAAGGAACAGAGCCTTCCCACCACATTTTAACACTGAAGTGCTGACTACCCAAGAAAGAGAGGCAAGGGACTCTGGCAGTATCTGAAGCCATCCATCTGCTGCCAGAGGAAGGTTAGCTGATATTATGGCCCAAACAGAAGAGATGAACCAAAAGCAGTAGAGAAAAATCTTGACAAGGATCCACAGACGACCTCTGCAGTAAAGTACAACAACTAGACACATTAGACCAAAGATGCTTAAAAAAATAAATCACAAATCCCAGATTGTAATTGGTTGAGGAAATAAATATGACTGCTCCCACCAACCAAAATGATTAAACATTATATGTAAAAGTCCTATAACAGCTAAAATAGGAAATTTGGGGTTCTCTTTCACTCTGCTGTGATTCCCTGACAGGTTTCTGCTGGTTGTAGTCCTGGGTGTACTATGGATTGTATCTTTAATTTGTGGTCAGATAATCTAAAATTTTGACCACTGGAATTGTTACTCTGATATTTAATTCGTTGTTACTAATAAAACCCATTTCCAAAGAAGAAAGAGAAATTTAAATAGTATATAAGCAATGTCAAAGCACAACAACATTTAAGGTCAGTATTACAATGTGAGACTAGCATCAATCTCTGTTATAGGTACAATTATAAAAAATGAATCTTTACTAAATCTGAGCATATGGTTGTTTGTAATTTACCATTTTTTCTCTGTGTAAAAGGGCAGAACTGTCTCAGAGAGCACAGTGGGAAATGCTGACTCTCCAGTGATGAATTCTGAATGTAGTTGATGTTATCTTCACACTAGCAACATTTTTATAGCAATGAAAACTATGTTTTTCTATTTAAACAAAGAGGGATTATGCCACAAAAAAAAACCCCTATGCCACAAAAAACCCCCAACAAATCAAACCAAATCAACCGAGCAAGCCCAATACCCTTTCCATCTCCTTTCAGATGCCATTAATAGTGTAATACAGAACAACTGTAGACAGAGCTAAAAAATATGACTAAGCTGCAGGGCATGGCTATCTTCAGGGCGAGTAAGAATGCCTCAAGCTTCACTCACAGAGAGAGTAAGAACTAGTATGTCCAAAAAGCCCTGGGGTTTTCCTCCTCTGCCTACACACAAAGATTTCACCCAACCTTTCTTGTTGAGACAGTCTTACTCAGCTGTATCCTTGGTCAGTGTAGCACAGTCTTGATGCAACATATCTTTGATATAAGCAAGACACAAGACCTATCAGCCAAGGATCAAGACTGAGAACTCTCTGCATCTGTTGAAAGTTTTGAGTCACTTAGTGCTCCTTATTTAATAACTTGAAATGATACCGTGAAGGGAAAATCAAGCTTATCAATTTTGTTATAGAAAGCAAACTTTTCAAGTGAGTTAAACTCTAAATTTTTTAATTCTTTAATGCATTCAAGCCACGGGTTGTGTCAGGCATACAGAAACATTTGGATAGTGTTGAGACCACTTCAAGAAAAGAAGGGTCTGCTACAATGTGAGAGAAGGCTCTTCAGCAAATATGCAGCTTTCAGGAAAACCAAGTTAAATGACAGTAAAGTTCAGCTAGTTAGTCTGTTAGTCTAATTAGCTTCCTTCAGCTGAGAGCAACAGGCTGCAGAATACTGTTTCCAGGAGAGATTGTTTCAAAGAAAAAAGGCTAAAGTAGCAGTATAGTACAAATATGAAGGGAAAAAGAGCCTCTAGGACACCTAAGCAATAACTCTTTTGCTTTCTAAATGCATCTGTAACAAATCTCGTAGTTAGCAAGACAACTGAGCAACACATCTTGATTCAAAAATCTGTTTCCTATCTTCCCAAACCCAAATCCAAAAGTACATGATCAACTCACTGAAACAGTACAGAAGTAGTGCTGAAACCCCAGTAACTTCCTAGATTTTGTCATATGATCAGTAAAATGATTTGTTCTGAGGTGCTCGTTATTACCTGACAGCTTCAAGCTAAGGATACTCCCTCATGAAAAGCAATCACGGCTCAGACAGCACAGAAGAGACCTGATCCTCCTCTAATTCATTTTATTTCAGAAGTTTCAGAGGAGCTCTACCCAAGTTAAGCTGGAAAGGTGGGATAGATGGCATACAGAACTTGCCTACCTTTCGTAGTATAACATGTACTTAAAAATATACTACTGCCTGGCAACTGTAACACCTAGCTACTGAAAACACTAGATTTTACAATCCCTCCCCAGCCCTGCTGCCTTCATCCTAGAAAAATAAAAGCCTCAAAACCGACAGCTCTTACTTCAATTGTTATTTCAATTAGACTTTCACTTTACTACACATTTTTTGACAAATACTTTTTCTAGAAACGCTTGAAAAAGGCAATATGTAAGATGTGGAGATGTTATTCAGACTGGGAAAGAATGAGGAAGATGGAGAGATGAAGTAACTAAAATTCCAAAGTATTTGATTATGGTGGGCATATCAGCTCTTTTCCATCCGCTTCTCACCATCCAAAACAACTGCATTAACACTTTATAGATGCCATATCATAAGCTCCTTTTCAAGGACCTGATGTACGCCTGGATTACATTATTGAAAAGGTTTTAAGTATTAACTAGTTTGTCTCTTCTTTCTGAGTGACGGCAAGACATCACAGCCCACATCTGCTAACATTCACAGAAATTAGGTAAGCAAGAGTATGTAAGTCCTGCAGGCTATCAAAACCTCGTGAAGAAACAGTGAAATCCCTCTAACAAGAGATTTCATTTACAGGTATAGTCACAGCTGAAAACTTACAGTTACAAAAACAAAAACAAAAAAAAAAAGGAAAATTTTACTAGTTTCAAGCTGCAATATTCCTGGAATTAAATGCTACTTCAACAGATTTGAGATTGTATCTATATAACTTTAATTCTCAGGGGAAAAAAAAAATCACAAGAAAAAAAAACTATGGAACAAAACAACAGACGCAAAGGAGGAGGGAGGAAGTAGGAATGCACAGATGTAGGTTACAGGAGGTTAAAATTAACTTTTTTCTCCCCCCTACATGGACAGCTTTCTCTTCTACTGTATTTTCTGTTGCCATTTTAGCCCACATAGCGAGCCCAATCTCATCTCCAACCACCAAGTTCTAATAACACCTGCAGATCCTTTTACTTCTTGTATTTCAAGGACAAGCTGCTGATTCAGTCCACATTAAAAAAAATCCAAAGCCGCACAGACCAGCTCATGAGTTTCCAAAGACTTGAAGGAAAATTGATCTGTCACTTGCATTTTCTCACAGATCTGCAACAGTGTTACAGTGGTATGCTGTAAAGACAGCTCCACGCTCCTCTCCAAAACCACATGGAAGGATGTCTTACATTTACTTCCCAAGCATTGACCTGAGTGATTACAGAAAAAACTCTCAAGCACATCTTCCACTGTTATGACCTTTCTGAAATGCTGTGGCCACTTGTCAGCACAGGGTAGATGCACCATTAGGCACTACACACCAGAAAGAGGCTTTTTTGGCTAGATCAGCACCTACCTGCATTTGACTGGCCTCACCAGACCTGTCTGCCTGTTCCAGGCTCCCCAACAGCAAATTTTTTTCTAGCCTGAAACAACAAGAATTTCTGCACCTTCAGTGACTTAGGAAGAAAGATACACCCTGTGCTTCTCCCCAGAGCTGATGAGGAAAGGGTTAGTTATTCAAACAGAGACAACATCAACATCACTTTCTTTTCTCTGCACTGAGGAAGGTCTTGACTGAGACCTACTTTTCAGCACAAGCACATTTCTGTTAGTGGAACTGGCTGCTCCAAGGCGACTCACATGAAATCTGTTCCTGAGACATAATTAAACCCTAATGAAGGCTGGCATTTCTCCACATCTGCAGCTCAGAACAGAACTTGAAGAGTATTAGTAATTGCACTGTCCACAGCTCAGGGTCCTCAGATCTGTCTCTCAAACAGCAGCTTGCTCAGAAATTAGTCTGAGCAAGGGAGATGGGAGTGATGCCTGGCTACAGCCACAGGGGTTGCATCATGCTAGGAAAAAAATAAATAAATCGGTTGATGCTAATCAAGTCAACCAGATCACACACTGTTGGCAGATCACGAAAATCAAAACCAGATGGATTCTGTCAGAACCACAAAGCCTTCCATACACTTGCCAGTCTCTATCCACCAAGAAAACAAACTTACCAGAACACAATTACACAGGATAGAGTTCAGAAGAAAACAAAGAAAATTGAGTGCAGTCACCCAAACACACTTTTCACATCCCGATACAGCCTTTACAGCTAGAACCTCCAAGCAAACCAGTCCAAGCCAAGTAATACATACAGACAATGGGAAAAAACGATATAGTGTAGTAGCATTTAAAGATGCAGTCATAAGTGAAACAGAACATAAATAAAAGTTCTTCTAAACACATGTAGGGTGGCAGTTGTTTTCTTTTTTAAATTATTTGTTCCCCATGCCCCCGCAGTGCTTTTGTCTCCCTTCCAAACAGAACTGACTTTAAAAAAACTTCAGATGGCTCACATTTCTGTAAAAGTAGGTTACTCCATCTTCTCTTTTTATATAGTGATACTGAGATTTTAGTAGAAGAGTATATTCCATTTAAAATATTTTATTCTGCATTCTTAACCTTATCAAATCTTTTTATATTATTAACACATCCAATTAGTGGAATTATAGCAGAGAAAAGCAGCAACTAAAAAGGGCAGCTGTAAGGTAGAATACATTTCACATGAATAAACTTACAGGAAGAACAGTACTATCCTGAAATGTTTCAATACTTGAAGTAATTGAAATATTTAGGTATTCATCTATTAACATTTTTCTCTTTTTGCTTGAAGACAGTCTGAGAGTCAATGGCTCCTTTCACTTCTCCTCAGAAGTTATTATTAAGGCAATGTATTTCAAAGACAGTCATGACCCTTTTTCTCCAGAAAATGGAAGCCCTAATTATTTTTCTTTATTATTTTTCACAAAGAGAAAATAAGATGCCTCTTAAGTGTTCCATAAAACCTAGTCAAGAAGGATTCTATAATGCCAGGGAATGGTATATTTAAAGTTATTCTGCTTTATCTTTATATTCCTTTTCAAGGAAGGATCACCCCTCCTACAATAGAATGTCTTTCTTTTCTGACATCCAAGCTTAAGTGTGGTATTTAAGGCTCAATTCTCTAGTGGTATTTAACTCAAATTAAAAGTCATGCTGGTCTGGTCTTTGCTATCCATCAGGCAAAGGAATGGTTTGGACCTCTCTTCAAATACCTGACATTTGTATAAGTGACCTTATAAGCATGCACATACAAATTTCCCATTTCTTTGCTATACTACAGCACATTTTGGTTTTAATTTCTTAAATTCAGGACAAAAAGTACTGAGGATGTGATCTCTTTCGTGGCAACATGCTTTAAAATGAAGGTAGGAAGCCACTGAATTAGCTTTAAGTATGGAAGTGGATTTAAAAAGTGATGAAAATAATAAAGAATTATATGTTTCTCACAGCTCTGCAGGTTGCTACAGGATTATGTTAAGATTACCACTTTACTACAGAATTCGACACTGTGTTTCAAATCAGTCAGGCAGATGGCTACTGTTGGTATTAATTTACATGGACTTCTCTGGACAAGTAAAGCTTTTAGCTCTACAGAAGTTGTGAAAACCCACAGTGATCAGTAAATTTGACCTCTTAAAAAGCACAAACCATTATGACCCCCTAAGCTTTTGCTTGCTTGAACTGCAGCATAAGCCATTTAGAAAGACCTGCAATTTTCCAAGTTTGTCAACCCACAACATCCATTCCATTATCTTACATAGGACTGATGTTAAACTGCCACGCTACAAGTACCCAGTCATTCACTTTACCGTTTAAAATATTAGCACAACGTAAACTTCCTTACAGTCTTGTGGGACTCTGGCATTGTTAGAACAGCTATTGAAAACTAAAGAGTCCAAAAGGCTCTTCTGCCACACCCTTCTAAAGATGTTAAATCAGTTACCTGAATAGAACAATTTTTACATACAAAAGCAACCGGTCAACAGTTGGAATTTAGAATGGTCAAGTTCCAAGACTTTTGAAATGGCCAGTTTCTTCAGACAGTTACTTGTGCAGATCCTGAGCTCAAATACACAACATCCAAGCTCTGGAACTAAAAGTGAGTCACTACAAACTGAAATAATGTTTAAAAAATTTGATTAAAGCAAGCACACCATTAAAAAAATCAGTCAGTCCTGGGAAAACACTGTATGCTCTTTCAGACCTACGACTGGGGTTTTAGCTTTTCTGAAAGTCTCTGAACTTCTGACTCTTACCAATTATAGGGGGAAAAACTTTGGAAAAAAGGGAAGGGAGAAGAAGAGAAGGGGAAGGGAGGAGCACAAACCCCAATATCTGCAGCTTGCAAGAGTAAATAGATTGCCATCTACACTTGTCAGAGCCAGTTTCTCAGAGTGAGTCATCTACATTTGTATTTTAGCTTGGATCCAAAGTACACTTTTGGAGGGCAACTTCAGATGGTCCCCACGCACTGCACTTCAGGGCACACTGCAGAGCAGACTTGGAGATCACATAATGGATTTCTTTCAAACAATCTGTTGGCAGAAGAGAGGTCCAGGAGTGCACCTAATTTGTTCAATCTACTGGTGAACATTCAGGCACAGGGCCAGTCCAGAGATAACATGATAGTGAAACTCCTCAAATGTGCATAAGGCTGTACATTAGGTCCTTGGTACCAAACATTTTGTCCTGCAGATTCGCTCAGGCTGCAGCTAAGTCAGGGGCAGCCCCAGAGCAGTTCCACAGAAACATTTGTTTGATAACATCATTAATCATTTCTAACTTCTGTTCACTCTTTTAATCACATGTAAGTATTTTCTCTCTGATGCTTTTACACTAGTGGGACAGGGAAGATAAGGAAAAGGAAAGACAAAACCATTATGGACACAGATGAAATATTTGAGAAACCAGTATATTCTGGTACCAGCTTGCACACTCAGATGGTTCTTACAAACTCACAGAGTCAGAAGAATCTTGATTGGAAGTGACCACTGGAGATTATCCAGACCAACCAGCTCCTCAAAGTGGAACTAATGCCAATACCAGACAATGTTGGTCATGGCTTTGCCTGGCCAAACCTCAAAACCCTCTGCAGAGGGGTTACTCCACCATCTCTCTGGGCAACCTGTTCTGGTTTTGCACTAGCCTTACAAGGAAGAATTTTTCCATTATGTTCAAGCTAGATATACATTACTATGATAACTTGGTGCAGCTGAAAGATCAGAATTGACCTTACCAACAAAATGCTCATTTGTTCATGTAGTAAGAGCAAACATGAGCTTGGGAAAAAACATCCAGAGGACCAGGAGACAGAAGAACTCAAGGCAAGAAGGGAGGGTGGAGAGGCAGCAGAAAAGAAGGGGAATACGAGACACAGGGTGTATTAACAAGGCAAGACTTGCTTCACAGTAGTGCCTTCTGCAATTATCTCTCATTCAAATAGTTGCAAGTAATCTAGCTGAAGATCTGCCATTCAGTTTTAAAACCTTGCCAGTGGTGTATTTTTTGATTGTTTAATTTAAATTCTTCTTTACTGTTCACATTAGTGTTTGGACTCCTTAGTCTTGCAAAAACAAGACATAAGAGTCAATGACGCTTATTATTAAACCCATGGCCATGTTTTGCTTTCACTTTCTTTGCAAGTGTCCTGGTATTTTTGCCTTTAAAAATATTTTTTTCAAATGCATTAAGAATCATAACAAAACTACATAAGGTATAAAGAAAATAAGAAGTCTTAGGGGGAAAAAAAAGAGGGAAAATTGGCATCTAATCTCTTTAAAGGGTATTTAGAAACTCCATTTTTTACTCCTAAATATATTGTGAATTTCATATTATGGGATCATTAGACATTGGCTACAATTAATCTGTTGGCACTGAAAAATTTCCAAGAATCACATTAACATAATTCAGTTAAAAACAGACTTCTGAATGACTGTTATTTTGGACTGAAATTGTTAGGTGAAACTACGCCTCCAGTATCTTTGCACCCATGCAATGTTTCCTAACCAAAAGAATGTAACTTCCATGTAACTACATTTGAAGACGATATTAATGGATTCTTCTTCTACTACCAGGGTGTGGTGGGTTGACCCTGCCTGGATGCCAGGTGCCCACCAAAGCCACTCTATCACTCCCCCACTCAGCTGGACAGGGGAGAGAAAATGTAACAAAAAGCTCTTGGGTCAAGATAAGGACAAGGAGATCACTCACCAACTACCATCAAGGGCAAAAAACACTCAGCTTGGGGAAAATTAATTTAATTTATTGCCAATCAAATCAGAGTAGGGTAATGAGAAATAAACCCAAATCTTAAAAACACCTTCCCCCCACCCCTCCCTTCTTCCTAGGCTCAACTTCACTCCCAAATTCTCTACCTCCTACTCCCCGTGCAGTGGTGGGGGACAGGGAATGGGGGTTGCCGTCAGTTCATCACATTGTCTCTGCCACTCCTTCCTCCTCACACTCTTCCTTTGCTCCAGTGTGGGATCGCTCCCACGGGAGACAGTCCTCCACAAACTTCTCCAACATGGGTCCTTCCCACAGGCTACAGCTCTTCATGAACTGCTCCAGCATGGGTCCCTTCCATGGCGTCACAAGTCCTGCCAGAAAACCTGCTCCAGTGTGGGCTCCTCTAGCCACAGGTCCTCAGGTCCTGCCAGGAGCCTGCTCCAGCGTAGGCTTCCCATGGGGTCACAGCCTCCTTCGGGCATTCACCTGCTCCAGCATGGGGTCCTCCACAGGCTGCAGGGGGACAGCCTGCCTCACCATGGTCTTCACCATGGGCTGCAGGGGAATCTCTGCTCCGGCACCTAGAGCACATCCTCCCCTCCTTCTTCACTGACCTTGGTGTCTGCAGAGCTGTTTCTCTCACATATTCCCACTCCTCTCTGGCTGCTGTTGTGCAGCAGATGTTTTTTCCCCTTCTTAAATCTGTTCTCCCAGAGGTACTACCGCCGTCGCTGATGGGCTCGGCCTCGGCCAGCGGCGAGTCCGTCTTGGAGCTGGCTGGCATTGGCTCTGTCAGACATGGGGGAAGCTTCTGGTATCTTCTCACAGAAGCCACCCCTGCAGCCTCCTGCTACCAAAAACTTGCCATGCAAACACACAGGTTGCAAAAGTACAGTGCGCCACTTGTACCAATATAACACTTTAGTTATGGTCAAGAAGGCACTTTTCACTACTTGAAGAACAAAACAGCTTTCTGAGTTAATGCTCTTATGCTGTCATTTCTGACAGGTAAGCACTAGTCTGAATGCATGCACACAGGTATTTTGTTAGGACCAAGTGTACCAGTAAACCATCTTGCCTGACCTTCTACATATTACAGCCCCCCAAAAATTCATCCTGTAATTCTAGAGCAACTCTGTCTACATGTTGGTTTGTTTACAGGCTCCTAAGTGTACTCATACTAATCCCTAAGATGACTAATGATGCTGGCAAGATGAGGCTGCAGCACAGTCTAATGACTCTTCCACTTGTACCAGCACAAAATTATGGCCTTCAGAGCAGCCTTGGGGCAATTCTCAAAAAGACACCTACAAGCCTTAATAAGGCATTGCAATTTGCCGAAAGGGTCTGATCTAACACCTCTCAACACTGCACTTCTGTAAGTAAATTTACCTCTGAACCACTGGAAGAAAACTGCTTCAAGGAACCATAAAACTAAGGAAATGCAGTAATGTCCAACAGACAAAATTCAACTCTGAACCAACTGTACCAATTGCTCTGTCACTCTTACACACACACACACATCTTTAGGCAGAATGAAGGAGCATGGCTAACTGTGCAGAAATTGAAACAATTTGTGATGTTTTGCCATGAGATGAAACTATGTCACTCAAAACTCCTTCTCAAAACTCATCCTTCTTTTACCTGCCAGAGTTATTCTGGCTTAACAATCACTGATGGACATAAAAGGATTTTGAAAAAACATTTCATGTTCAAAAATGTTTTCCTGTCAGTTTCAGCTTTTGCATCTCTTACTCTTACTGTGGTACTTCTTGCATGAAGATAAGTCAGAAATTCCACTTCAGGTCCTACCAAAATAATCTAACAGGATATCAAAAAACAGCCTGCATCTTTGCAAAAGAAAAACATCCACCACTAGATGAATGCTTAAAAGCGAAATACTTTGCCACACAAGTTAACCCAGTAGCTTTGCAAAAAGACCAAACATTTAAGAAAAAAAACCACAAACAGAAGAGGTACAAGCAGAAAAGACTTGTCCATGAAGCAGATTAGGGCTAATGACAGTGTTTCGTTTCAATATTACTTAAGATTTGACAAAGATGCATGTCTTTTTTAATAGCACTTACTTTTTTAAAGCAGTGTTCGAATGCTTTTTCTCTTCTGTGTGTCTTTTGAACTGAGAAATGCACACAGATAGCTGCTTTAAGCTAAGCAGATCTCACTTTTTGTCAATCAAGATTACAGTAGTGTGTCATCTGGCAACATGAACAAGGTAACACTGTCCACGGGCCAAGTCCCCAGGTTATATGATCCTTGTGACAACATGGGGGCTTGGACTACATTATCTTTAAAGGCCCCCTCCAACCCCAAATTCTATGATTCTATAAAAAATAAGCTAAAACTATGCTCAGTGATGAAGATGTAGCTTCCATATCTCTATCCCAGACAAAAGCCCTCTTTTCAAGCCTGCAGATTAGCTTTTCCCTCCACTGGAAACATATTTTTTATAGCTAGCTGCATCACAAGAGAGATTGTTAAATGTGTAAACCTCTTTCAGGAATAAATAGATCAATGTATGAATCTGTATTCAGACTAGGAACAGCCAACACAAGATTTGCCTGTAATTTCTGCTAATATGTAGGAATGACCCTTGCAAATACAGACATACCCGATGTAATTTGTTCATAGAATTCTATTTATCAAAAGAAAAACTAAATTTCAAAATTTATGTGACCTATTCCCTTTTGAGTCATATTTTCAGAATTGTCTCCAGTAACAAAGAAAATAAGATGTTTCATATAAAATTAAATTTTTCACTCTTTGGCTTACTAACATTCAGCTATTGTAAAGCTCAGTATGAAATTTGGTTCAAATATCCATACACCAACCACTTCACATACTTTAAGAGCTTATTAGCCTCAAGGTGGAGATAAGCAGTGGGTCCAATCTACAGTAATCAAAGCATACACGTGCAAACCTCAGATCAGGCTGGAAGGTAAATGTACAAACCAAAAGACAAGTGCATAACAGGTGTTCGGAAGGCACCAGTCAAACCATTTGACGTCAGAAGGTTACTTTAATCCAATGAGATCAACATTCCAACGCATACAGGAAAAGTTGCACTATGGGTCAGAGAGTGGGAATGGAGTCAGGACATGACATCATTTGATCCTCCAAAGCAGTTCCACTGACGTGGAACAGACCATTCAGATTTTCCTGCAAACATTCCAACTAGGGATTTTATGGAGCAAAGATGCAACAGAGGGACAAACTCCATCATCATAAAACCTTTAACATTCACATGGAGAGGAATCTCATGATGCCCTGCCATGCTGCTCTCTGGGGATGTCTTTGCAAACCCAGCATATTTAACTCTAAGCTATGCACAGCCACAAACATAAGACATACTACAGAAGTAAACACACCCCCACCAAGCTCTAAGGCAGAAGCAAGCATTCAAAACCTTCCTCTTAAAAGCAGGTTACAAAAAAACCAAAGGGTAAAAATAGCTTTTCCTCGCATAGCTCAAACTGGACTGGAGAGTCTGGCAATAGGTTTTTGCACCCCCAGGTATGATGCCAGAGTATATGATACAAATACCAAGTATTTAAATCAGACAGCCTGGAAGCAAGCAGCAAACATTCTGCATCAATTACACTGGTGTGCAAAGTCATCGAAAACACAAATTAGCACATATTAGGCTGGTTATTTTCTCAAGGGGACAGCGTGTAACCATAAATGGAAACACTGAAAGCTAGAAAAAAGTCAGCAATAGAAAACTGTGCAGATAAACTATGACCTCAAATCTTTTATCAAGTATAGAAATGGACCTAAATAACAGCAGCAAAGCAAGATTCCCAATTCTGCATACAATTCCAAGCACATCAGAACGAACATGAGCACTGTGTTGCACTGCAGAGCAAGATACATCTTATGCAAATACCTGCTGTAGCAAACTTGAGAGAATATACAAAATAGATAAACCTAGCCTAACAGACAAAAATCACTGTAGTGATAGAAAAACTGAACACAGAAAATCCCTTTCCTTCCTAAAGGTTCCCAAAAAAACGAATTAATTCTTTCTACTATGACATGTAATTCCACCTGGTTTGGGAACAACAATAACAATCATAATTCAGGTAACCAAATATGTTGAGAAATTGAAATACAGATTTATTTTTCAGCTTATAGGAGTGTCAGCATGGAAACAATCATTTTAAAGGGCTCATCCAGGAAATCTGAATATTACAAAAAATGAAAAAAAGGAAAAAAAAAATCAGCAAACCCACCAGTCAAACTCAAGGCACAACAACGCAGAGTCAACCGCAGAGTCAACAAGCTCAAGACTGATAACCCATACCTACTGCAAAGAACTAAACCACTGGAAAACATTAAAGGAAAATAAGCAAGAGGGTGTTGGTTGGGATCGCACAGGGAAAAACAGCGTTAGTGTGACTACAAAACACAGCAGCCGAAGGCTGCCGAGCAGTGACAATACGACGCCTGCCTTGGCTCTCAGCCATGGCAAATGCAGCTAAAACCCATTCCCACACATTCTCTGTAGGTGTCAGAAGGGTCAGCTTTGCCAGTCTCAAGCTCTGTACCATCACCACCCAGGTTTTCCTCACCTCAGACACATTCCTGCATTTTAGAAAATGCAGCTGTGGCTCTAACCCTTTGCTGCCTGTTTTGCCCAGAGGAATCTGAACTCGTCAAAATAACAGTATTAAAGAGATCTGGATTAAAGAGATCTGGAAACAAACTATTTCTGTTCCTCCCTCCCCCCACCAAAATAATTCTTTTGGTCATATGCCTGGTAATTCTTCCTATACATGTACACATATGGGGAAAGATGGCTCCCTTCTGCGATAGCTGAGCCAGGCAGTGGGGACAGAAGAAGTCCATGTCCGGACTGACACCTGCAGCACCAGCTGGCATAGGGGCATTGCCAACCACAAACCTAAGCACTCTGATGATGGCATCGAAGGACCATCTGCAAGCACATTAGCTTCCCCAGATTTCCTACCAAGGTGGTTTTTGTTGTATTTTTTTCAATAAATCACACTTTCTACCCTTTCTGTCCCAAGGCCTGCATCTCTCCTGTCACTGCACAAAAAGCCCCTGTCCGGCGTCACAGGCAGCTGCACTGCTCTCTCCTGGCAAACCCCAAAACCACCCACCCTGCGTCCCCTAAGGGAACCCGAGGCGACCCACAACTCTTCAGCTACGCACTGCCATAACTGCTTCTAGGCTCTAAGCTTCCCAGTACAAACACTTGCCAAATCTGAGTCATAACTTAAGAAGAAACACCTCACTCTCCCTCCGTGAGGCAACTCCTGCAGTTGCTCTGCACCAGGTGCGGTGCCCAGGCCCTGGCTGGCAGCGGGGCCTGCAGGGGCGGCCCCTGTGAGGGGAGGCCGGGGCTGCCCCGGGCCGGACACGGCCGGTTCCAGCCGGCTCCAACCAGCCCACGCACGGCAGGCCAAGAGGGGGCGGCGCCTCCGGGAAAGCCCGTGTCGGAAAGGGCAAAAAATGCCAGCCGGGCAGAGAGGAGCCAGGAAAAATGCGTGACAGACAGCCCTGCAGGCGCCAAGGTCCGTGGAGAAGGAGGGGAGGGGGTGCTCCAGGCGCCGGAGCAGAGATTCCCCTGCGGCCCGTGGGGAGGAGCCCACGCAGGAGCAGATTTGGTAGCAGGAGCTGCAGCCTGTGGGAGACCAACGTTGGAGCAGTCCGTTCCTGAAGGACTATACTCCGTGGGAAGGACCCACGCTGGAGCAGTTCATGAAGGACTGCAGCCCGCGGGAGGGACCCCACACTGGAGCAGGGGAACAGCGTGAGGAGGAAGGAGCGGCGGAGGAGCCGTTATGGACTGACCACGACCCCCATTCCGCATGCCCCTGTGCCACTCAGGGGGGGCAGCAGAAGAGTCAGAAATGAAGGAGTGAAGCTGAGCCTGGGAAGAAGCGACAGGGGAGGGCAGGGAAAGTGTTTTAGGTTTTGCCTTTGTTCCACACCGTGCAACTCTATTTCAACTGGCAATAAATTAATTTTCCCCAAGTCAAGTCTGTTTTGCCCATGACAGCAACTGGCAACTGACCTCTTTATCTCAGCTTACAAGCTTCTCCATCTTGTTTTCTCCCCACTGTCCTGTTGAGGAGGGGGAGTGAGACTGAGGTTGGGGCGGGAGGGTTGGTAGCCAGCCAAGGTCAACCCACCACATGATCACTGAAAGAAAAAAATTATTAAGAAAAAAGTATTAACATGTATTCAACCCTCTTTAATTCAATACAGATATGGGGAGAACCAGCTTCACATGAGTAGGTAACCAGGCTCTTCTCTGCAGTGTTCTCAAGCCTTCACAACTCTTTGTTCAATGCAGAAGAAAACATATATCTAGATTAGAGACTGCTAACAGGTAAATGACTTAAAATTATGGGAAGGTGGTAGGGTAGGGAAAATGTTAAAAAGATCTTTTTTCTCCTTAGATGTTCTTTCAGTACAACTAAACACAAGTGGTATTTGTAAAAATGATACAAAAAGATCAACAGAATTGAGATTTGAGAGGTGTGTTGTTGATTTTTTTCAATCCTCCAACTAGCTTGGCACTGAAGAGCCCATCTTACAGACTCCACTGTAAGGATAAATTTTTAAAAACCCTCTGAAATCACCTCACCTATCTTATTATACAACAGACACATCAGTGATTTAAATCTTCAAAATCCTTATCTATGCTCTGTTTTTCTGAGGGCTAAGTCTTGTCTTATAAATGGAATACGGTTTGCTTATACTTCTGTATACTTTCAGCTCTGAAGACAGTTTCTGTCACAAGACTCAAAGTGTGACACCTTTCTACCCAATGTAGGACTATGAAAAGGTAAAGCTGTTGTGCCTTCTTACTATAATATATTCAAAAGCAGCAGAGATGAGCAGCCACGAACTCCTATGGTTCTTGCAAGCTTCATGACCATTCTGTCCTCCAGGCCATTTTATCATAGGTGGGAGTACTTCCATGCAGAATTCCTTTGTGGTTTTTTTGATAGAAAGCTTCTAGATTTTTTTTATGCAGCAAAACACAAATACCATGATCTTTAGTACTCTCAAAATCTTTTGGGGCTGCTCTATTGTACTAGTGACCTGCAGCTGCCCCAGATGGCAACATATGGTATTACCTTAATACAATGACAAAAAGAAGTCAAAAGGTCAGAAAGAACTTTCAGAATTCAAAATTAAATTATTTTAAGCCCAGATTTATCCTTTCCTTCTATGAAAATTGCAATGCTTTACATCAGTTAAGTAAACTGCTAAACTGCAGGCATCATATACTGTGCTAAAAACAGACATCATCAGCAATTTAGACACTTACCAATTCCTTACTGATAGGATTTTTTAAAAATAGACTGCATTACTGAGAATACCAAAGATGTTATTTTTGTCCCAGGAAGTTAATACTGATAAAACTAACAGCTTACACTCAAGCTAAAGTTAACGTGCTGACTACTGAGTAAAAGTTTCTTGACATCCTCTGCAGCTAGGCATAGAATTCCACAGAAGTCCAAAATCCTAACTTTAGTTCAGCTTTTCTTGTAAGGAACATCAGGTTATACAAAATGCCAAGCTGATGTCCAAATCTGATGAACTATTCAACAGCATCTCAGTTAAACTAAATAATGTATTATATCTGACTTTTGTTGTAACAATAATTCCTTTTACAGACCAATTTGCAGTTTGTAAATGCCAACATGTTTATTAAGAATTATTTTCATGTAAGTTGTTACATATTTAGTGTCTTTTTATTAACAGCGTAAAGAATCACTGGTGCAACTTGCAAATCATTGATATATTCATGCAACTGGACCAAACTAACAATCTGCTTGACTAAAACCCACATACTTGTCCTTATTCCAGTACGTGGTATCTGGTGCACTGAAGTTAAGTCAGTATACTAATTTTCGGAAATGAATGTTACCCAGTTTGCAAGTGGAAATCAGCTTCTCCTTCAAATCCATTCCTAAACAGTTCTATGTTTCTGCATTTCTTTAAACAACAAGAGGTAATTATTCTGTGACTACACATTATTTCAGCAAGAGGAAAAACAAACAACAAAACCAACCAACCAACCAAGGCACTTCCAGAAAGCTTCAGTTAGTAAAATATGGTTTCTAGGACATCTCAGAGTAACATGCTAGTAACTCTTGCATCAAATAGATTGACAGACCCCTGCACGTTATGCAGTCTGCAAATACCTCATTGCAGAAAAGTGTCTCACGTCTCTGCAATTCAAGCAGGTGGACAAAAAAAGAAACCACAGCGACCACCCAAATAATCTGCAGAGCACAGACTGAGGACATTAAGGTAACAGAATTTCCTCTAACTCATGCTCTAAAATATGGCTGAAGACCACAGACATATTCAGAAGCACCCATGTGAATGCTGCTGCCTAAGACTCATTTTCAAAAGCGATTTAGGAAGCTTAAATACTGCATGACTTTAAGAGAGTACAGGCTTCCAAACAAACCTGTAGCATTCTGTTCCATAATATTAAAAGACTATTAGCTTCAAAGAGTTTAATTACCTTTCTACTGTCTCCTTTGTGGACCCTCCTGCCCTATGCTACCTAGTTACCTGGTACTAATGACATTGCCAGATATGGCTATAACAGATCAGAAATATTTAGTTTCTAGGAGACTGCTGAAGTAGTCAGAAGACACAGGTGGCTCCCTCTTCAATCCCCTAGTCAGGTGTAAAGACCCAAGTAGGGGCAGGTGCATAATTGGAAATGAACACATGGCTGCACAAACAGCATCAACAGAAGCATTTTAATTTTCTGGACTGAGAGCGCCTGTTTGGCAAATGAAGGATGGCCCAGAACTGCAGAGGCAGAGGTAGAGGAGCTGTTCAGCATACTAGCTCAGGAACAGCAAAAAGGCATTATACTAGTTTTTGAGGAAACTAATGGGAAAAGCCCTTACAGATTAAGACAACAGTAACTTTGTCTTAGAACTAGACTCTAGGAAGCAGTTGGAAATTGCAATAGGATTGTGGAAGAAACAAAGACAGAATGTCAAAAGACAGTTCCCTAAACACCAATGATGTCCACAGAAATGCCAAAAATACCAAACCATCTGAGAAGTTCTGCAGTATGTCCTACCTGGCACCATTAAACTCTGTGGGACAACTAAAACCAACTGGAATAGTAACACAGAAGGTGACAGTTTGTTCATGAAGAACAACCATGGCAAGTAGAGAAGAGTAACAAGGTTCTCTATTGTACTTCAGGAATAATGCATTTATTCTAAAATTCAAGAAAAGATAAGAGTGGACTGAAGTTAAGATGAAAGGCAGGGTAGAAAACAACAAAAGCAATATTATAGGTGAAACAGATTCTCAAATTTTGAAGCAAATACAGACATTTTTTCTTAGCTAGATATCTCAACTACCCAAGACAGCCTATGATGGTAAAACACAAGAATTGATTAACTCAGGCAGTGGGTAAGAAAGTGATGCAACACAGTTACTAGAAGTATGCAAGGATCTTTGTTGCTTAAGAAAGTTGAGAAGGTTACCAGGAAAGGGCATTTTATTCTGACTAAATATGGAGGAATTAGTGTTGAAAATTGAGAAGTGATAGATAATTGTGTCACAATCACAAAACAATGAAGTTTAGCATTGTAAGAACAGCAGGATTCTGAGTGTGACAGGATGAGGACAATGGACGTGGAAGAGGCACCAGAGAAGAACAAATAATTACAAGATGCTTAGAATACAAAGCCTCTGAGAAAAGACTGAAGGAAATGAGTTTGTTTAGTCCCCTGGGAAAAAAAAAAAAAACAGCTAGCCTAAAAAGGCAACTAAAAATACTGAGATCAGATTTTAGAGAACAAAAAACCTACAACAAAAACAATCCCCAAAGCAAAAAAAGCAAACAAACAAACCAAACATACAATTGTAACTTTAAAGGATAATGAAGTTTTAAAACTGATTACTTTTAGAGGCTGTGGAAACTCTTGTCTCCTTATCTGGAGACCTAAGAAGAGATTAGAAAAATATCTAATCAAGGATGATTTAAGTGATTCATGCTATCTATATACAGAAAATTGAATTAAGATTCATGTCTGGAAAACCTCCTGGCCCTATACTTCCACTTAGTAATATGCAGATTTCACAGCAGTAAGCTTTTCATGCTTATTAAAACATTTATAGGCTTCTTTAAGGCAAGTAAATCAAGAGATTCAGCTCTGTGTCTTTCACCAAGGTACTCATTTATTTCCAAGTAAATTAAACAGAAAGGCTTCAGTAAGAAATGGATAGTGTGTAAAGGAAGTTTTGAGTAAGAAGTCGAACTGGAGCACAAGGCCTCACAATACCTAAGGCCCTAGTAAGAAACCATGACAGCCCACAGCAGAAGTGTGAAAACCAAGTTACCCTGCTGCTCTGGCATGTGCTCCAGCACATACAGTAAGAACCTGATCATGATGAATTTGATCTAGGTAGAGATCTAGGGCTAAAACAGAATAGTAAGACCTAGTAACTGAAAAATGTTAACTAAATCCAAACACTCTAAGTTGGTAATAATAGGTGAATTTTGGGCTGCCAAGCCACTCACACTGAGGCAATCCTGTTGACGACACTACATAAGGCTTACATTGCCTGTATAACTATGAAATATGGGTATGGACATAGCAAAACTGGGATCAATGTCAAAAAAGTAACAAGAGGGCAGTTTACCTGGGAACAGCTTTGGCAGAGACATGGAGGTGCAAGGCTAATGAAGAGCTGGGCCCAAATTCGGAAAAAAATGGAGAATAAAATACCAAATAGAGAATAAAATACCAAATAGAGAATAAAATGCCAAACTGAATGGAGGAAAAGGAAGGTAGGTCTTCCAATAGTAGGTATGTGGACATCTACAGATAGTAGTAATGCTGACATGTGGATTCAAGTCCATGAGGAGGCTGGAGGAAATGCCCTTGGATGACATGCTGGATTCTCCATCAGGTTTATCTTCTTAAGATTTGGGGGTGGGTGGGGGGTGGAGGCAGGAAATAGATTTACACCTCAGTAGTTAGAAAACTGTAATTTAGTAGTAATCACATACGTGATTCCTTAGACTCTGCATTCTGTATCATTATAAAATTGTAAATTGGTATATTTGATTGCATAGAGTATAGATTATTTTGTATAGACTATTGCTGCTCTATGTATTTCCTCGTAGAGTGTTCATTAATCAATAAACGTCTTAACAGCTCATATCAGCTAAGGAGCGCTCAAGTCTCCATTCTAACAGAGGGAGTGTCAAGCTGTAGCAGTAACAGAAATGTATCTACATAGCAATTATTTCTGACTTTCTTACAGGATGTATCAGTGAGGCTATGTGATAAAATCTCCCCCACAAAGCAGCACAGAGAGACAACGGCAGGGGTGAAGCTCAAATAATACCCTGCCCCAGCTACCCCCAGAAGCCATCAGCCCATCAGAGGCCTATCTCCACAAGCCCAGAGAAGCACATGGGCACACAATTGCAGCGAGGAACCCAAACTACAGACTCCTAAGGAAGGATCATCCTGTCTGGGCCCCTGCCAAACCTGACCCAGGACAGCCTCAGCCCCCATGTCCAGCTGTGAAACCCACCAAGATCATCATCAACCCATCAGGAGCAGCCCTCTGGATCACCTTTTGGACTAAGTGGGGCTGCCATCCAGGGGTGTGAGACACATTATGGGATGCAGGGGAAGAGCATTTGGGGATTGCACAGGACTCATTACAGGAAGTTTAGGGGAGGAACCAAAGACAGGAAAAGGGATGGATTTAGGTGATTTGATGAGGAATGCGTGTGGGAAGATAGAGGAGTAAGGGGATAAAAAGGGCTGGTTGCATGTGAATAGTGGGCTGCTGAGTATGCTTGTCTGGCCATGCCCTGTGCCTGACCAGCACATTCTGCCCTATTTACTTGTCAAATGCCTTTCTAACTCGTTCCTGTGTGAGGGACTGTCTACTTGATGTTCATGTGTGTATGGGGGTCTGGGTGCAGCAGCTAGAGCCAGACCACCAGCTGGAGGGCCCGTGTGTCCGTGGCGCCAGCACTGCAGCATGTGGAAGTGAGTGTGTGATCGCGAGCAAAGATGAAGCCAGACGAGCTGCTGAGCAGGAGAAGGGGCCTGGGAGCTGGGGGCAGAAGGGCCTCTAACAGCCAGCCCTGGGTGGGAGAGATCCTGTGCATCTCCAAGGGCAAGAGCACAGTGGGATGAGCTATGGGACCAGGGGAGTCTTACTCAACTCTCTGTGTGTCTGTGTGTACAGGCGTCCAAGTGACATGGTCAGTACCAGCAACTGGAGCAGGGCTGCGGCCTCCGGGGCTCGTACACCCTGATGCCAGCAACTGGGACCTAGGGGCAGCTACAGGGCAGGCTGAGTGACTCCAGCTGCTGACAGGATCCACATTGTCCACATGTATATATATGGGTCTCACTAGGGGACCCAGTCCTTCCCTGCAAGAGAGAGGAGCAGGATGAGGCCCCTGGTGCTATCTGTGCTTGTGCGAGTGCTCTGTGTGTCCATCTGATCAGGCTGTGAGTATACGTATACGTGTGGTGTTCACGTGCGCTGTGTGCATGTGTCCACTGGGAACACAGGCTCAGCCTTGCTGCTGGATGGACGTGGGGCCACAGAGCAGCAGCAGCTGCCTCACCTCCCTCAGGCTGCCGGAACCGGCATGAACAATTTTCCTCTAAGAGTGTAGTATTAAAGCAGATATAGACAAGACTGTACCCGCCCTATAAACCCGATATGCCAGCAATGCACTGTACTCCTACCAAGCTAAATCAAAATCAGTTTGACTTATATTATTATAGGTTAAAAAAATATTAAATAAAAACAATATTAACAAATATGGAGTATTTCTACTAATCACCACTAGAAAAGTGTTTTTGAAGAAACATTTTAAGAGTCCAATTTTCTCCATTAAGAGTAACAAAGAAATAGGTAGCTGCAATGCTTAAGGAATTTCTATGATAAACTTTGTGCCACTGCTCCAAGTTTGTAGTATTTTAATTATTTTTGTACTGAGACAGAAAGGGATGCTCCAAGGACATACAGATTTCTGTCTTATCCCTTCCTGACAGTGGGCAAGTCACATAAAATCTCTCCTTTAGTTTCCCTATCTATAACAAGCAAATAGCATGACACAAAAATTTACCATGGTACTAGACTGCAGTGAAAATTAATCAGTGCTTATTTGTAGTGAATTCTGAAAGTGGAAAGGACAATTTGCATCAGCAAGGAGTCCTAAAATGACACAGCACTGGCAACATGAAATACAGTCAGGAAGAGGAAAAGAAATAATTCTTTTGAAATACAATTTCTATAAGCATAGGGAACAGTTACACCCTATTTCCTTCATTTATTTTATTTTTGTAGCAGGGACAAAAATAAAGCTTAAAACAAGGCCAGTCTACTTAAACACTCAGTTTATAAATACAGAAACGATGTCATCCTGAAACAAATCTCCTGCAGATAATCATCTGGGAGAATTTATGAGAAATGTGTACTTGGTACATAAGCGCATGCAACAACAGTAATTAAATCAAACATATCTCAAGCACATTAATTATATGTGATGTGAATTTTTCACTGCAAGTTAAATCAGGCATACTGCAGCTGACTGAGATTTAAATATCTATAAATAGGGACTGTGAATTTAACTAAAATTTATCACCAAATTCTCTGTGCACCCTGACAGAAATGCAGGAGGTTAGGAATAGGATTATTTCACTTTATTTCAATCAAACTGGATAGCACTTCAAATCAGGTATGCTTATAAGACCGTGAAGAGGTGTCACAAATGGAGTGAGCTGAGTTACTCTTCATGATGCAAGATCATAAGGTCCTTTAAGTATTAAATAGCTGGTGGCAAAGTGAAGTGGTACAGCTTTTTGTTTTAAATTGATGCTAAATTTGTCAGCAAAAGTATAGACTTTCTGAGTTTATATGGTTTAGAACTGCTTGGGCAGTCAGTCCTATTTGCTGTAGCTTCGCTGAAGGGAATGGGCACCAGGAAGAGGTCAGATTCCTTGTAAACACGTCTACATACTACAGGAAGCACTTCTAACGGCAGAGAGCAATTCAGCAGTTTCACAGCCCGGCAGTTCCACTCCCACTGCAGGGCAGATCCAGATTATCCTCAGGCTCACAGGCCAAGACACAGACTGATCCCCTTAATCCACGTATGCTGCCTATCTAATCTTGAAACTACTTTGCAAGGAAAACTGCCAGTGGCTTCAATGAGAGCTCTAGGAGTGGCTGGAGGCTTTGTCACCTGTTATAAAATATTTAAAATCCCAGTTCTTTTTCCTTTAAAAAAATTGCTTGAAAAAATGACATGAAAATGGCAAATCCTGCTTCTGGCAGAATTCAATAATGGCATTTTATTAAGCCCATTCAGCTCAGCGGAGTGGTGTGACAAAGAGAAAACGCTGAAAAACCTTCCAAACGTAAGTTTTGCATTAACAATATCACCTTACAACCCATCGAAAAAGACTAGAGTTTTCAAGACATAGGATTTAAAAACCTATAATCTCACAGCCACTGGCCTCAAAATAATGGCCCAATTCAACTTTGTTGAATTTTGTCAGGGATTAACGTCACCTGCTTTAAGCAATTTATTTTCTAATTCTGTGGACAGTGCGGGAGGCAAGCTTAAGAGACTTTGGTCCTGGAAAAAGGATCAGATCTTTCCTTCCAAATGGTAATCACAGATAACAGTCCCAGCTTCCAGCTAACTATGTAATCCCAAGTGACTGGACTTTGGTGGAACCATAGCGGGCAGCATACCAGTTGGCTTCCTGAAACACAGACTATTTCACAAGGCAAACTTGTGCACTGTCCCCAGTGATGGCATACAACTATTCAAGGTGCAAACAACAGGTTGTCATCCATGTTTGCTTTCTCAGCAGACAGCCGCAGAGCTGAATGTGCATGGAGATACGGAAAACAACTTATATTTTAACTATCTAGGATCAAAAGTTGCAAGCGCACTAGCAGGCTGAATGAGTCCAGTGTATAGACAACCATGCTGTATGGAAAAACTCACAAGGTCAAGGCTATCCACTTCACGTTTCTCAAATGCAGCTGAGTGACAAAATAACCTCAGTCTGCAAACCCCACCCCCAATGACATCAGTCATGCAAGTGGACATCACAGCCCATGCTACAAACGAGCAAATCTCCATGTATGCATGGAAGGGTCTGTTCTTGTAGTCCTCCCTTTGATTCAAGAGTCCAACAAGGCATGAACCTTACGATGCAGAGTGTCTAGCTCTACATGAGGCAGATACAAAGACATTGGCAAAAACAAATACTAATTTTTTTTCAGATTATTTTAAGTATGCCCCCACAACATACTTTTCAGATGTGTCCTGGGATGACTGAAAAGGTACTTTAATACCAGGAGTTTAGTCTGAAATACTTTTAATGTGAAGCAGCTTAACTACAGCATTGTGAAAAACGCTGTCAAAGTTTCTTGCTTTCTTCTCCTAGGCTCTAACTTCAGAAATACATTGAGGACTATTCTTCTGAATGCAAGTGTTGTTCTGCCATTCTGTTCTATATTTTATGTACAAGTTCAGCATTGAACAAAAACCCCCAAAGTTCAAGGTTTAAATTTCAGATAAAGGTTACTAGACACAAAGAGGAGTATAGAATTTGCGAAAAAATTAATGAAATGTGAAAGCCTGTAAGGAACTATAAGGCCAGGATAATCAAGGTATAGATACAATTCAGAGGAATGAAATATCTAATTGTATTGATTTCATCATTTAGACTGCTTGGTTTTTGCATATTTTAAAATACTTCTAAAGCCCTCTAGACTAATGCATCTTAAGATTTACTGCTTGAGAACTAGGCATCATTTTTAAATGCTGTAAACATACCTTCATGGGCCAAGAAGGCAGTAAATACACTCCCTCACGTATTAGCCAAAGGGAAATAGGTACATATATTCAATATAGAGGGCTCTCTTGGTCTGTGTAGCCCAGGATTGCTTCTGTTTGTAGTTCCCAGGATTCCAGATCGGAATTCAAGCAGCAAACCAAACAAACTCACAACCAAACCAAAAGACCTCATTCAGACCTCAGCTGAATCAGAGTCAGAAACAACAAACAGGCACAGAGGCAATGCACAAGGATATAATTAGGACAAGCTTTCTAGTTCCTTACAAGAAGAGTCTAGAAGAGCCAAACTTGATCTTAACAAAATAAAACTCTGAGAACTTGGAAGTAAAAAACCCCAACCTTTTTAAACTGAAGGATAATGTTGGCAAAAGGACAAATAGTCATAAATAAAATCTAGACAGGAAATAACAAGTTGGTTCTGCAGCACCTTTCAAATGGGAGCTCTAGTGGAAGCAACAAAAACCCTTCAACCCTAACTGTTCTTAAAACACCCAAATTTTATGTAAGATATGACCTGAGACATCAGAAACTGGTGAAAACACATGAAATTGTTGTAGCATGGTAATTCTACGTAAGTTTCCTTCTCCTCTTGTTTTGGAAAGATAACTCTGTACTTCTGAATGAGGAAGTTCTTGAAATGCTGTGAGGTTGACAAACTATCACAACACACTCTCTCTGGTTTTATACTTTTTCCCAAGCATTCATGGCTAGAAACAGGACACTTGGATAATGGACTTTACTAGCACAGTCGAACTATTCTTGTGGGCTTTTTTTTAATTAATGCAGTTTTGTGAGATTTTTGCAAAAATGCTGCAGTAATGCAGCGTAGCTGTACATAGCTTACACTTAACTGACCATCGATTAACTGGTCAACATTTTCACAGCATGCAACTAACAAAAGGCATATCACAAACTGGATTTTCAGCACTTGCATCACACAACAGCTATGGCACTGTTGCAGGCAAAACAAGCTTACTCAGGGAATTTTACTTCATTTCACCTATTGCCAGTTAACACAAACTTCTGATTACTGATCTGGGTGTTGAGAAAAAAACATAATTAAACACTTAGGGAAACACTCTTCCTCTCCCTTCTCCAGGCTCAACTTCAGACCAACACCTCTTCCTACCCCTTCCCGGTCTCAACTTCTCTTGTTTTCATGTTACACTTAGTCCCTCCCAATTCCTATGGTCAAGCAAGAGGAAATGCATGAGGTTGGTTTCTTTCTGCTGCTCCTTGCTTCCTACTTGTCTTCCTCCACTGCTGCTTGCTTCTAACTCACTTTCTCCACCCCAGCTTGAGTTCCTCCATGGGCTGCAGTCTGTCAGGGGTGTCCCTGCCATGACGTGGGTCCTCCAAGACCTGTGATCTCTTGGGGCAACCTGCCCCAGCCTGGGTTACTTGGGAGCTCCAGTCCCTTGGGAGTGACGTTGGTCCAACGTGGGTCATCAACTTCCAACAGTGCACCTCCAGCCACATATCTCCTCCGTTTCTCCTCCATTCCAGCAGCCACTCTCTTAAGTAAGCCTAAGCACCAATGCCATGTGCTCCACTGACTGGCTGAGGTTTTAGCGCACAGCAGATTGTTTTCATGAGTTTTAGACCTGGCTGGAAGTGGCTGTGACTGGCTGTATTGGGTTTATGTGGCAAGGTTGTGGTAGCAGGGGGGCTGCAGGGCTGGCCTCTGTGAGAAAAGGCCAGGGGCTGGCCTCTGTCGTGTAACAGAGCAATTCATGAAGGACTGTATCACATGGGAGGGACCCTACACTGGACCAGGGGAACAGTGTGAGGAGGAAGTAGCAGCAGAGAGGAGATGTTATGGATTGACCACAAATGCCAGCATTCCCCATCCTCCTGCACTGTACAGGGTAGGGAAAAGGTCGAGGAGTCACAAATAAAGGAGTGAAGCTGAGCCTAGCAAGAAGAAGGTAGGGGAAAAGCGGTTTAGTTTTGTCTTTGTTTCTCACCATCCTACTCCATTTTAAATTGGTAATAAATTAAATTCATTTTCCCCAAGTCAAGTCTGTTTTGCCGTGACAGTAATTTGTAAGTGATTTTCCTATTCTTTACCTCAATCCACAAGCTTTTTCATCTTATTTTCCTCCCCTGTCCTGTTGAGGAGGAGCAATGCAAGAGCAACTGGATGGGCAGTTGGCAGCCAGCCAAGGTCAAACGCACCACACTGGCACAGAGTAGTTCATGGTCTCTGTGGAGCTGCTCTCTGCCTCCTTTTGTCCAATCTTGTATCATTGCCAGGGGCTCTGCCACCCCTGGAGCAAGGCTCAGTCTTTGTCCTTTTAAAATTTCATCAGGACCCTGTTGTTCAGTTCCTCTGAACAGCAGCCCTGCCCTCCAACATATCGACTGGTCCCCTCAGTATGGTGTCATTTGCTAAAATTTCTAAGAGTGCCTTTTGTCCTCTCCTCTGGGTCACTGAGAGAGATGTTGAATGCAGCAGGTCCCAGGACACACCTCTCTGATACCCCTCTTGATATTGGCCTCTAGACATCACATGACCCATTAACCATAACCTCTGAGCCCAACCATCCAAACAGTTTTTTTCCCATCTGGTTGCCCTCCCTCCCAGACTGTAATGGCCCAGTTGGATACAAGAATACTGTAGGAGACAGGGTCAAAACCTTGCTAGAGTCAAGGTAAGTAACATCCACTGCTCTCTCATCGTCTGCAAACCTGGTCATTTTATCACAGAAAACAATCAGTTGGGTCAGGCATGAGCTACCCTTTGTCAATCCATGCTGACTGCTCCTGACGACTGCCTCCTCCCTCACGTGCCCAGAAATGTGTTCCAACAGGACTCGCTCCAACGTTTTCCAGGGACAGAAGTGAGTATAGTCAGACTGTAGTTTCCATGACTGATGTTTTCTTCTGAAGATGGGTGCAACATTTGCCTTCCTCAACTTGAGAGGGACTTTCCCAATCCACGTGACCTTTCAAAGACAACAGAACAGCTGGGCAAATCCTTCCAGATTAAAAGTTGTTTTCTGGAATACAGATAGTATAAATGACTTCTGTGTAGTCACTAGCCACCCAAAACTAAAAAAAGATGGAAAACATTGTATTTGAACCAGAATAATTCCTGATTGCTCATTTTTAGCACTCATTTACTTTATTTTGGTTTGACATATTGTTTTGCTTTTGTATGGTAAAAGAAACTTAATTTCCATTTGAAACACTTTCATAAATTTAACCATACCATTCCCTCTTATAGCTCTATAAACTTTATACCATGCCACACAGCAAGATGTGCCAAAGTACAATCTGGATTGAAATTCAACATGCAGAAATGCTGAGATAAACTAATTACATTACCCATTCATTTATACTGAGGCCCTCTGTAATACTACAGAGAGAGGCATAGCACAAGAATCTGAGCAGAATGGATTTGTGGATTATATGTGCAAAACAGTACCCAACATATTGCAGTTCACTCCCCCTTCCTGCATAAGCAATTTCCATTTGTGTTCTCTCAGGCATACTGTTCTATTTGTGACATGAACTGAATTATATTGCTATTCTCAATTACTTTGAGATATGACAGTATTTTGCACCAAACCCATCTCCTTCAAATTTCTTCATTTCCTCTAGGAATTATCTTGGACATTTTCCCAAATGTAGAATCACTCAGGAAGCAAACAGAGAGAGCAGAGCTGGGTTTAGAGAAAACACCCAGGAAAATTGAGCAACAGCAACATCATTCTGCAGAACTGATTACTCTAGGCTTCAGTTGTGGCTTTGACATTATTAATTTGCAAACATCTACTCTCCTTTCAAATTGCAACACAGAACTTGCATTCAAAGGAAACAGGGAGGAAACAAGCCATAACCACAGCTCACAAAGTAAATGTGTCCTAACCCAATCCATGCTCCACCATAAATTAAAGCTTCTTGTCAGACTACCAACCACACAATATCCATGTCAGGTGAAAATACTTCACATGTACAGATGAGTGTAGAGGCTTCAGATTTTGATAGAGAGAGGCTCAGCTGATCTGGGCCTTCTGGGGTTTCACATCTATTTAAAAAGCAAGAAAGCCTGACTCCTTTCACTCCACTTACAGATTACCCATATAAAGAGGATGCTCAGATGTGTTACAACTTCTAACTAACATGGCAGACAGCTAGCATTCAATATAGAATACAAATTAACAGGTTTAAAACACTAGTAAACAAGCAGCCATTACATTGGGTTTACAGCCCTCACTTAAAATCATCAACTGTAAACAGACCCCCTTTTCAGATGCCTCCTGAGTATATGTCATAGGATTTCAGCTCAGCATCTAAATTATAAATTGGAAATCACTGGTTACAGTTTTGACAAAGCCATTGGTATTCTTTCAAACACATACATCGTTCTCATCTTGCCTGCTACAGCTTACATATGAAATCTAAGCAGTACAAAGGAAAAAATAACAGACGGAGTCAAGAGCTATAAAGGTAGTCATAAAATGATATATGACTATTGTGATGTTCCTCCCATGAACACTTGGGATTACTGCTTCATAAATTAAAAATGAATGGCTTTATTTTTTACATCTCTACTCTTCTTCCAAATTTGGCTGGAACTAACCAGCAAGGGTACTGCTGTGAGAAGAAAGGAAAATGGAGGCTTGTGCAAATTTCTCTACTTCTTTATAATACCAAGTTGGGGGGGGGGGGGGGGGGGGGGCGGGAAGAAGGGGCATGTTTAAACCTCATCCAGTGGACTGATTTTACCCATGTCTACAAAAGTAATCAAACCACACAGTTATGTGACAGCATACCAAACTCTGCAATCACTGAGTCATATCTTGAGATGCTGCCTGACACAATCATATCAATGTCCCTGTCCCTGAAGTTCAGCATCAGTGACACTGATGACATTTCTGATATGTGTATTTACCCAATCTCAAAGGCCTTCAAGCATCCACGGTTACTTGGTCAGAGTTGAGTGTTTCAATATTTTTACTGTTGGTAAAGTTTTCCGAAGATCTCTTCTGGGAACTCTTCACCATTTCAGTGGAAGCTGATCAGTTATACCCAGTCCTGCCAAACCAAGCACAGATTGCCCGCCACCTCTTTACCACAGCTATTTTCAGTGCCCTGTACAGACCCTCTGCTCTTTGGCCTAAACAATCCCCACTTGACAGTGGGGATTCACTCTGCATGGTTTTGCCAGTCCACCTATAGACTTCCAGTACTCTCTCCAGCTCTTTCCAACACAGCGTGCCAAACAGGACACACCATCTGGGTCCTCACCAAGCATCCTTCGTGCCTCTCCTAAGGCCATATTCCTGATCTCTCAGTAGAGCAGCTGCCTTTCAGTAACGTCACTGACAATCCATCTTACGCTGTCATTAGCTGCAACCCCCACAGAGGTTTCTGCAGACCTGCTACTTAGCCAGCTGCTCCCTCACCGCAGTACCATGCACCTTGCTCTGGTCTCTGCTGAAGAGCACCACCCTCTCCCTTCCCTCTCTGAAGACTCATCATGATTGTTTTTCTGTCCTCCCAACACCCTGCTGGGTCCCCCAAGACTGCCACCTCTCTACTCTAGTTTTCACACCTCTAAAGAAAATGTTGAGTACTACTGACAAAATCCTGCAAAATCCACCTTGACGCAGGTTTCCATTTCAACAACGAGTTACTAGATTCCTCTCTGAGGGTTTGCATAATACGTCTTATGGCCAAGATCAAAATTAATCTCAGAGGAAGCACCAAGTGGAATTCACCCAGCCTCTTCCCACTGCCACTGAAACAAATAAATAAATCTAAACCAGAAGCGTATCAGGAAACCTTTTGCAAAGAGAAGAAAAATACTAAATATAAAATAAATTAAAAAAAAACACCCAAAAATTGTTGACTTGACTTGTAGGACAAGGATACCTTTGTACCTCACACTTACCAGAGGAAAAAAAAAATTAAAAACATTGGCAAAATAATCAATCATCAAAACAGTCGTAGTCTTTGAACAATTCTCCCTCAGGAAGTGGAATTAAAAATGTAGAAGGCAACAGATTAATAAAATCAATCTTTAAAATTCTTTTAAAAAGAGTAACTTATTATGGTTAGATTCTTTCTTGCATCTTTAACCTGCTTTTCAAAGTAAATCTCTTGATTCATCATCGACAAAGAACACATACACCTCCTTAAGCTACTTAACCTTGTTCCACAGTTCACAATCTCTGAAAGCACCATGTCATACCAATGTAAGGCCCATGTAGTTTTGCACAATGCTAAATGCGATAGAATGTGATGCATCCTGTTTTAAAACTCCTACAGACTGAATCGCTTTTTCACTATAACAATACACAGAGATCCCATTATTTTAGCACATAGGCACTTCAGAGAACAAACACTGATTTATAATAACTAGCAGCAGGCTAAAAATCCCTTCTTCTGCCACTAACCAACAAGTTTTCACCCATGAAACATGTGAGAAAACAGGAACAAAATGCCTCTGTTCAGGTTCAGCCAATAAATCCCGCCATAGCACACATAGCTGATTCTGCATTCCAGCAGTAAAAATGCCAGTACTTAGAGAGGCACTCGTGTGTGATACCACCAAAGGGCATTCCTGACTTCTGAGATGTAATGAAGTACCACCTCCTCCACGAACAATTCTGAACAGCATCCTCTGAAAGAGGCATCGAAGAAACCAGCAAGTCATTCTTCAAATCAAACAGAAATTGCAACACTAACACCAACAGAAGGTGGTATACTTTTGAAGGCAGATCATTATCTGTTCCTACAAAGATGGAGTGGGACTGTTGTTTGGCACTCTTGTGTCTCCTGCTTAAGTGGAATTAATAGCATTTAACTTCTGAATGAAGATTTATTGTCTGGGAAAGAATAATGGGAAATTGAATAGAAGATCAAAGCACAGGCTAGAAAAGTAAAGAAATTCAAATTTTCTGGGATCCAAACAAGCTTAGTATTCAATCTGAAGTTTAGCATTAAACTCCTCCCCACCCCCCCCAAACCCCAACAAACCACCAACCCCCTACCAAAGTCAATAGCCTCCATAGCAACTGTGCACTTTCCGATATGGTGGAGCTCTTTCCTAGTCTAGCTCAGTAATCAGACATACAGAGCAAAACCACCATGGTATTAAAAATGCTGGCAAGAGACACACCCAGTAATGATCATACTGCTGAGAATAAAAAATGTCCACTGTATTTTCATCTGTCAATTCAGATAATAATATCCAAGATAGAAAACAAAATACAAAAAAGAAGTCTAAATGCCACCCTTTTCACTAAGCTATGCTAATACATTAATACCGATGCCTTAAATTCTGTTTCATGGCAGTGAAAAGGTTATACACAAAATCAGCCTACTGTCTAGCAAACCTACTTCTACCTGATGAGTTTTCCTCTCCATAACTGACTGTTTTTCACTGGACAGCAGTAGTGGCACAACTACTACTGATGATAGGGATTCAAAATTATTTCAAATGTTTACTGAAAAATGTCAAAAGAAGATACTTTAAAAATGCAGAAGTCTGGTCATCACAAAGTTCTATATTTCTTCTAAAGTGACAGAAAATAGTTTCCTGAAGAGCTCATTCATTTGTAAAAAATTGTTTGTGCAAAGAAAAATATTACTATTAATTGCATGATCTTTTTATGCAAGGTCACTGCAACTGCAAAATGACAAGTGCTGAAACTAAGAAAAGCCATATAAGGTTTCTAATAATATACTTCAGTAATTGTTTATTCAATTAATCATAACTCAAGTGGCTGTGAGAAAGAAAAAGGGAAGTAAAAAAGGAAAAAGAAGTAGTCGTGGTTTGGTACATAGTGTATTCAGAATTACAAAAGAAATGTTCTTTTTTAAAAGCAAAACATTTAAAATCTGTTTTTAGATACATGAATCCAAATTCTACACTTCATATAGCATCAACTCTTCAAAGACCCATACAGAACCCAAACAAACTAACACCAAGTGTTCACCAAAGCCACAACCAAGAAAGAAATTCTTACAAAATAAAAAACAGATGTTATTTTATGTACATGTGAGCAGTTTTGTAGAGAGGCTATCACATATATGAAGTACACATAATGTTTTCATACAAGTTGATATTACTCAAACAAAAATGCATAGGCAAAAATCAAAGCTTCATTAAAGAATTAATATATTATGTTGCTGATTTTCAATTACCATTTGCCAAAAAGAAAAAGAAGAACCACACAAGCTTGTAAGATTTACAACGTATGCATAACATCACACTGAAAGAAAAAACCCTATGATTAAACAGCCTGGAAGGTAGGCTTTTTTATTAGGCTGATAATCCACAAACAATACTTTAAAGTGATTAAACATTTCTTTATTTCTCATCCTTAACTTTTTAGCCACTGGCCAATTTTAAATTTATTTTCAAGGAATCTTAAAGATAATGGACTTCCTTTAAGCTTCACGGGCAATCCCAGTTCATCCTCCCAGTAGGGAAAGGGGAGCAGAAGTCCGGTCAGTGGCTGGCAGAACGACCTGCGTGCATGACCGGGCCAGCAGTTCAGCAGGTCTTCAGCTGGATGGTATCCTCACCCTCTTCTGCTTCTTGACCAATTTCCTGGCTTTCCTGGGAGATGTGTAGTAAGGATACAGGGAGTGGGACAAGAACGCAACAGAGCAGTAAAAGAAAGGCAGACTTATGAAGTCCTTACCAGTCTTATGAAAATCAGGTTTCATGGGTCCTTGCGCCTGTGTAATTCCTTACAGGTTTTCTTCTCTAAAGTACCGAGGGAATCACAGTCCTGTGGGCTGACTTTAGCACATCACACTGATCCCCAATGCTCTTCATTTAACCAGTCCTGGCTTCGGACCAGACCTTCTTCCCAGATCCTCTCATGAAAGCTCTTTCCCACAGCAGCACTTTCATGTCCATGCTTAAAACCTTGCACCCACCTGTCACTTATAGGGTGTCCCTGATGCCAGCCAGAAGACCTGCCCATCCCTTCCCCAGATTCTCCATGATGCTACACAATAAACCTGCTACAGATTACAAAACACCCCAAAATCCCATGGGAAACGCCACGAGGAAGCCATGTTCAAGAGCCACACAAGGGTTCTGCGTGGGACATGGACAGGACATAGAAAGGCCATTTGGTCTCCGGCAGGAGCAGGCGGAAGGGTTTGTGCCCATTCCCTGAGAAAAGCTGTGCTAGCTCTTGTGAAAACTCTTGTGCCAGGTTTCCTAAACTCACTTTCAATCATCTCCAAACATAAACTAACTGTATTGTGAAGGTGAGTAGTCCAGACAGCCTGCTGCTTTGAATTCTACAAGAAACTGAAAAGGCTTTAAATTTTCAAACACCTGGAGCTGACACAGTTTTACACCAGTGTAGCAGGGATCAGAAGGTGTCCCACCTTCGTGTGCCAGGTGCTGATGCCAGGGCAGTGGAGGAGGTATGCAATGCAGTTACAAGTCATACAAGGGAAGATACTCTGTCTGTCTGTTGTAACCTTATCAACTGCAGGTCTAATTTAAGAGTTTCTATAAAACCATCCAAACATCATACTACTCAAAAGTTTAGCCCCTTCCCAATGTACAGAATCCACCTACTCAGCAATCATTCCTTTGATAAATGATGTTCCTGCTTGGCTTTACTCCAGGACTGACGACTAAATTTTGCAACCTGCCTATTGAACTTCGCTGGGCTCTGACAAGACAAGCAAATAAGGACAAACTATGACAGAAAGCAAAAGATTAAGCACAGGAGTAACTGTGCAAGAGCACTTCTCAAATACAGAAATGCAGATCTAGTAGTGGCAATTCCTTGAAAGGGCATTTGCCCATCCACCTAATAGTTCCAAGAAGTTAAAAATATAGCCAGAAAGCAAGGCTAAATAGTGCCTCTTCCATCCCAGAAGCATATGCAGGATTACATTCCTGGCTTTTGTCTTAATCTTCACATTCTGTCACCGTGGACAAACGAAGAATCCTGCATGAGAAACTCTCACAATGTTTTTTAATGCCAAAACCACCGACTAAATTGTGTGGAAACTTAGAAATAAACAAATAAAACAATAATTAAAAGCTTTTGGAAGTTTCTGTAGATCATCTAAAGAAATGCGTCCACATTGTTAAAGGCAGGCAATTTAAAACACCTCAGTCTTTTATGTGGAAACTACTATATAACTATTGATTTAGAATACTTTTTTCCACTATCTACATTCCCATAAATATGATCCAGCTAGGGAACAATTTTAATTTTTTTTTATTCCCTCAAGCTTCATAAACTTGTACGTTAGAGGAGAACATTTTTTAGTAGCTCATAATAAAAAATGCCTTTTTAACACCAAAGTTGCCTTAAAACAGCTGTCCAGAGTCCAAACTGACAAGTTTCTGGGTTTGGGGTGTGGATTTTTTTGTTGGCGGTGCATTTTGGTTTTTATATTGCCCAACGGATCTCCTAACAAAAACAAACAAACAAAAAGAGAGAAGAAAACCAAAACCAAAGAAGAAAATTCTTCCAGCAAGAACAGAATCAAAACTCCCAACATGAGGAAAAGAGACAGAAGAATAATAAAGTCATTTTGCCTGAAGAAAGATTTGGATAAGAGCACTATTTAGGAAACAGTCTACTTATTCAGCATGTTTGTTCTCTTACAGATTTCTTTGGGTGTATTTTTTCCCCAGTCACAATCAAGTGTACAAAATTTTAAAGAGTTATCTTCTCTTTTGAGCTCATCAGAAAGTTGAAAAAGCCATTAATCAACTGAGCCATTCTGAATTTAAAAGAGTGCAAGCGTGACAAGAATATGGTATACAGCTTACAATGAGGAAAAAAAAAAAGTTAAACAGATTTTGTTTGCCAACAGTACAAAAAAAAAAAAGTGGAAATTTATGTAGCAAAATTGCTTCTAAATATAATATAAGCATACCCTCCAGAGATGTCCACAATGCCTCAGTGCCACCTCAGCTCAGTTCCCAAGTAAGCCTTTGACAGTAACAATCTCACAGATTAAATACTAAGGATAGACCTCCAGTTTATTCTAAATAAATGTAACTCCACAAAATTGTATACAGCTTTGTGTTACTGCCAGGATTATAGCAGAGCTGCAGAGATTTAAATCAGATGCCTCTGGACTCTTTTTTCTTCATTAAAAATATTGTTTTTTCTAAATTCCTGGAGAAAGTGAAAATCATTGGGACTTAGCCAGTTATGCTAGAAGTAGATCAGTGAGACCTGCTAAGTCAAAGGATCTTTGAGACTAATATTTTCTATTTCTTACTCCTGTACTTTTTCAAATTCCCAAGGATTTGCAATCCTGGGATCCCCAGGAAGAAAATCCCACTTAGGGAAGATACAGTTAAACTCAGAAATAATGCTGTTGATAATACCCTTCACTTTCACTAATTTCCACCTCAGAGATTTTGGATGTCACGGGTCAAAAGCATAGCCTCAGCTGCTGTCCAGGGCTTCCACAATGCCATGCTCTGCTAGCCTATTCATTGCTCAGAAAATGCCAGCATGCTCATCTCTGTGGGGTACTTCTAGGAGCTATTCTAGAGCAAGCAGTTAGTGAAAATGTAACAGAAGCACGCAACATAATAACTACTATTAAAATAATCTAAGTGCTACTTTAAACAAAAAAGGTCATCTCCCACACGTAGAGAGGATTATCACTTAATTACTTCTACCCTTACTCTCCTTACTACATTGAAGTGGAAATGTCACCTTAATTTTTTTTTTTTTTTTTTTGGTTGCTCTACTTAGAAAGCAACAAGTAGAAGTGCACTTGGAAATACTTTTCATTTCCAGGTATTTGTAGCACTTTTCACACGATACACATACAAGTTAAACCTTTGCACAAGCTTCAGCAAATTTAGCCAAAAGTCATGGAAGACTGTGAATTGCCTTAATAACAAGCCCCAGGAATCAGGCAGTAGTCTTTATTGACATGTTTTGTATTTATTGAAAAGATAATGTTATTCTGAACCTTAGTAGGTCCCTGGAAGTCACAAACTCTGCACCTGAGCTGCTCTACCATCCCTCCACTCTCTCAATTACTTCTGATCTGGGTTACATACACAACAACAATAACAACATCAGCAATTTATTATCAAACTTAGAAACAAAAAACAAAACCAAATGTTGGTAGTTCCCTGACAGACTTTCTGGTGCGCCTTCAAACTCCTCAAAGCTACACTGTGTCTTCAAACTCCTCAAACTACTAACACGACACAGGAAAAGTGCAGCAGTCATGAAGCACAACTGACAGGCAGACCACCAGCACAGCAAGTAACTTCTCTGTTTCACTAACAGGCTTCCACATCAGAAACCATGGCTGCAGCCGTCTTCTGGGTCACCTCACCGGAGCGAGCCACCCAGGTGCAGCACATGGCTACGGGGACCACACTACCTTCTCCACCCTACTTCACCTTAGTTCCAGTTCTAAAGAGCTGTAAAGGTCTGGCAAATTAATGAATTTCACAAAGCTTTCAAAAGCAGGAAAAAGATAAAATGTATCAGTATCTGCTCTATACCTCTTATAGAAGCTGCTTTACTGGAGATTGTACAGTTCTTCAGCTCTGACTCAAAACTTCACCTCTTCCTCAGCAAAAAAGTTGAGGGAGGAAGGGAAGGAGAAACAGTATGTACAACCTGCTAGACCATTAAATACTTGCAAGCAAAACACATCCAAAGAATCAGCTAATTCAATGACTTGCTGTACAACAATATTCTCAATTCTGAGTAGCACTGAAGCCACACCACCAGTCCTACACAATTGCAACTATACCATTTGCAATCAAAACCTCACCACTCAATGGAGTCAGGCTTGATGCCTAATTATTGTCTCTTGGTCCTGTGAGAGTATGGGCTGTGATTGCTCAACGGGCAGCACTGCCTGCTTTGCATGCTGAAGGTATTACAGTGATGAGCAAAATGTGTAAATGTGGATATATGATAAAAGAACATCATGATATTCAGGATGATTACAGAGACACCAACAGTCTACAGAAATAATGTTAATCAGTCTTCAATTACTAACAAGCATTTGCCACAATGCCAGATTTTAAGAGCATGGGAAACAAGATTTGGAGAGAAACGACAATGAGAATCCTCAGGGCTACAGTGGTACTGCTTGAAGCTCCTGTGGAGAAGCAAGGAGAGATATTCTCAAATAGCTCAAAGCATCTTACAATCATAGTATCTACTTCATCTTTCCAGCAAAAAAAGTTTGTGTACAAACACCCTGCACTTTCTTTTGATAGCCAGCTACGGCAGCCAAAGACACCTCAGCTAGAAATGATACTCTCCCTGGAGGGAAAATCTTACAATCAGGACCTAAAAAACTCTTTGTTGATCTATATTAACTCCCAAACCCTATAAATCATTTCCAAAGATATTTCCTAGCAGTGTTCCAGTTAACCCAGCATTATCACAGTTTCTCCTAACACTTAGAATTATTTTTTCCAACATCTTTAACTCCCAAGCATTGTTCTGTTTTAACACTTTCAAACCCCCTTCCCACACTGGACATTATTTCATTGAGGGTACTTTTACAGCCATTTTTCTCTTAATCTCTTTTTACCTAGCACCTGTACTGCGCTCCCTCTGCCACTGACTGTGCATCTATCTGATCCTTACAATTTAAGTTGATTTTTCTATAGATTTTACTTTCCCTGTATTTTTTAAGGAGGAAAGGCAAGTAGCGCAAATTGTAGTCATGTCTGGAATTACATAAAAGATGGACCCATTGGTACAGGGCGCACTTGTCAGAAGCATTCCACTCAATTGCAAAGGAATAAAAAAATTACTACAAAGCATGACCATATGCAATTATGCTATGATCACCTGTGAGACAGGTGAAACTGACTCACCAATAACTTGTGATCTTCTTTTGCAAGGATCAAACACACTAATGTTAATTTCTAACCTTTACTATATTTTAACAAAACTTTAAATATCAACCTAAAGCAGCTGACCGCCTAAAGAGTCATGGAATGCTGCTTCAAGGGCAAAAGTAAAATGGAAAATAATTTACCACATCACCATATGGTTGCTCTCCTGGAAAAAAAACAATATCAGAAAACTACATCTGGTGACCAACAAACAAACAAAAGAAGAAAAGAAAATCTGCTTATATCAGTTTCAAGGATGAAGTCATCCCAGATTGTGGAAAGCAAAGCCATGTCAAAATCCCTCAGAAAGAGGTTATACAAGTTGAGGATTGCTCCCTACAATATAGAATCATAGAATTGTTTAGGTTGGAAAAGACCTTTAAGATCATTGAGTCCAATTGTCAACCCAACACCACCATGCCCACTAAACCATGTCCCAAAGTGCCACATCTATGCATTTTTTTAACACCTCCAGGGATGGTCGCTCCACCACTTCCCTGGGCAGCCTGTTCCAATGCCTGACAACCCTTTCAGTAAAGAAATTTTTTCTAATATCCAATCTAAACCTCTCCTGGTGCAACTTGAGGCCATTTCCTGTCGTCCTATCACTAGTTACTTGATAGAAGAGACCAGTACCTCCTTTCAGGTAGTTGTAGAGAGTGATAAGGTCTCCCAAAGACCTTGTTGAAGCCCTTGCATCACTAAGTATTCACCTCTCCAAAAATGTATCTTCCCTCACTCCCTGTGAGACTACTTCACAGTCTAGTAGACCTTAGTGTTGAGATGTTCTTCCCAACACTTGGTTCTCCTTTCTGTATCTCACCCCATCATTCACAGTTAAGTCCTCCTTACCGTACACAGCTTTGCTTCCTGCTGCTTCTGCCAGGGCTTTTCAGTTAGGAGGTATGATTATTCCCCTTTATTAACAAAAGGGAGAAAACATTTCAGTCCTCTCCAATTATTAAGAATCACTCCTACACTTTGAACATCCTTGTGTTATTTATTTCAAGACAAGCAACACACATTGTAAGAGACACACAACTAAGGCAGAGATCAAAAGTTTGTAAGTTCTTTCAAAGCAAAGAGCTTTAATGGCAAGTTAAGCTCCAACACTGGAAACTTGCTATTAAGATTCTAACATTACCCTTAACTAAGTCCCCGTATTCCTTGCTGTCTCTCTTCAATAGGTCAAAAATTGGCAGAGTGAAATCTTTTTCTCACAAGAGACATTAAAAACCACTAACTTTGGACTTCTGTCATGTCTCAATTCAAAGAGTTGAACAAAACAAAAGAATTTTTGTTTTTTATTTTTGTTTTATTATTTTGTTTTATTGCTGTAGAAACAAAATGTAATTTTCACAGGGTAGACTAATAACCCAATTCCTGCTCAAAATTACTGTAATTCTTTTCTTGACAGCATAAGGTTTACCAAGTAAAATGGAGAAAGTTTGCTTCTGCTATCCAGGAATACATTAGTCCCTAATTAATCAATAAAACCACACAAACCCTCATATAAAGCAGTGTATGATCACAGCAGCAACAACGGGTAACTTCCTTTGCTAACCAAACACTACAGAAGTGCCATGTACTTGATATGCAGATGACAACAAGAGAAACTGTCCATGCCTGTCACAAGGTCTTCTATCTTTGTAATTCACTGAGTATCTTTATTAGTGTGATAGAAAAAAATCAGAAGCAGTCTTATTCATATATTCAGCATTAATAAAAACACAAATGTAAAATTGACAAAAATTTATTTCTTTGAATGTAAATTCACTAGGCCACAGAAAATAGGAAGACTTTCCCCAACTCTGGATTATCAGAGCTATGCAGAACAGCAACAACTCACTGCCAAGGCTTTAGCATGAAGAGACAAAGATTTATTTAGATGCTGTGGGCCACTGGCTCCAAACTGTGGACTGTGAAGCTGTTTCTATCACAATGGTGAAGCATCTGCCAATTTTTAAGCTCTAAGGTTTTCCCATTAACTCAGTCCATGATTGTCCTATAATTCTGTCCTGGTTTCAGCTGGGATGTAGTTAACTGTCTTCCTAGTAGCTGGTACAGTGCTATGTTTTGAGTTCAGTACATTCAGAAGAATGTTGATAACACTGATGTTTTCAGTTGTTGCTCAGTAGTGTTTAGACTATAGTCAAGGATTTTTCAGCTTCTCATGCCCAGCCAGGGCACCTGACCCAAACTGGCCAACAGTGTATTCCATACCATGGGACGCCCCATCTAGTTTAGGAACTGGGAAGTGGGGGGCAGGGATTCGCTGCTCGGGGACTGGCTGGGTGTCGGTCGGCGGGTGGTGAGCAATTGCCCTGCGCATCATTTGGACATTTCAATCCTTTTATTACTACTGTTGTCATTTTATTAGTGTTATCATTATTATTTTCTTCTTTTCTGTTCTATTAAACCGTTCTTATCTCAACCCAGGAGTTTTACTTCTTTTCCTGATTTTCTCCCCCATCCCACTGGATGGGGGGGCAGTGAGTGAGCGGCTGCGTGGTGCTTAGTTGCTGGCTGGGGTTAAACCACGACAAATTCCCAAGATATAAAGTTATTTTTTTCTGAAACATATGTTTCTAGATTAAATGCACACCCAGACACGAACTCACTCAACTCTCTCCCCATGTGTCTTCCACAGGTTGATAATATCCCTTGCAAAGGCATTTTTTCTAACCTCGATCCCTTGCAGATAAAAATCCACTATTACATCATTGTATTTTCTTGGGGATTATGTCACATGTCCTGGGAATTCATGAATGGGGCCACATTTAGAAGCAGAAGAATTAGCCTCCTCAGGACAAAGAAGAACAAGTGGAAAACATGATGATGTAACTTACAAGCCAGATACAGATGGGAGGAAAGAGGAAAAAGAAGAGGATTAAATCCTCACCACATACAATCCAAAGGCATTTAAAATACAAAGTACCCACAGCAAAACTAGAACAGATACTCACCAGATGCAAAATAAAATGTGTACGTGAGATTACCTTCCAGACCTTGTCACAAGCGCTATGCACACACAGATGGAGCCAACGGATGACAGTGCTATGCCTTACAAGAAGGAATTCAATTTTCACATGCTACACTTAGGGACAGGAAAAAGAAAATTATAACTAGCACACAGGAAGGTTTCCTCTGAGGTACCTGGGGCTGAGACTGAAGAATCTGAGATCATAAATATAATCCTGGAAATAGAATAAAAGCACTGCTATGATCCTGAGTCCCCAGACAAAAACTGGCAACAATACCACCACCATCTCATAAAATGGAAATTGACATTGGTATATTTTCACTCCATGTTTGCTTCTGACACTCAAATACCTCCTCACAAGTGAAAGTGTCAAAAATCTCATCAGTTCTCTGTGTCAGTACTTGGTAAGCTACAAACATTAGCAAGAACAGATCTGGGAGCAACTAAAAGAGAATTCAGAAACCACTGCCTGTGAGGAAAGAGTATCACAGCTGATGAGCAGCAGAACAAAAGACTAAACTTCTAAGGCTTTAGTCTCTCCTCAGCAGCAAATGGCTTCCAGATTTGCACCCCTGAAGCCTAACATGTTGATCCATACATTTTCTCTTTAGACAGGACTGCAGCCAGAAGATTTGCTCTTTGGATAATAAAAACAGGCTTGAGATCTTCAGGGGGATTCCTTCCTCTTTGTAAAAAAATTTTGATTTTCATGAACATTCTTCTTAAACAGCTGTGGTCGTGGGATCTTAGGGTGTCTTCAAAAGATTCAGTTAATAAGCAAGTGCACGAGAATAAACAGACTTCAGAAATTGTAACAGTCTGAATACGTAATATTCAGGTACAACAGCAGGTGCTTTTTGTACTGTGTGCTAAGTCCTTGTTATGTATTTGGCATTGGCTTGGTTACAGCAAGTATGAGATAACTCACTAACATGCTGTGTCATCAAAATGTACCAGATGGATGTTCCAATTACACAAAGTCTCTTCCCTTCCTCACTCCTCTCCTCCAAACAGGATGTAACTTTTAAAGAGCAATGACAGGCGCCAACATGGAAAGTCCTCTGTGCAAGCACTGCTCCAATTACTGTAGTCAAAACTAATGGTAAAATTTGGTCTTGATCTTGAAACCATTCACAAAGCTGTACTGCCACAGTGCTTGCAAGGCTTTGGGAAGGGCTAGTTTGACCAGGGTGAACAGAGAAGATATACAACGGAAAAGTCTCAGGCAAGTTTGATTTTTTCCTAAATAACCCTCTCCTGCCATCAACCTCAGACAAGCTCCCCTGACCCTGCCTTAACAGGTGACCGATACTTTTTTGCATTTTCAACATCCCAGTTTGTCTTCTTAGGGGAAAAAAAAAAAAAAATTAACTAGACTCCTCCCTTTCCCATATTCACCCCCTTACGCACACATGTCACCTGTAGACTGCTGCCACTGGACAGACTGACCACAAGAGTGGTGCAAGGCCTCTTCCTCATCGGCTGGCACCAGGGCAAAATGGGTGGGTTCCCAGTGAAGCTGCAGCGACAGACCGCTGCCTCGCATTGAACAACTCTCCTCTGCAAGCAGAGTCTTCCTTCCTAAAGCCCAACGGCATTTTAGCCGGGTCTCCCATGCTGTTCAAACTAAGTATGAATAATTATAGGTGACTTCACAGCATGCCACTTCATACTTGAAAGATTTGATGGCTTTGTATTTGCAAACGTGTCCTCTCTCCCTAGCATGAACCCCTACAAGTGCCAGGTGAAGACCAGCAAAATCCACCCAAAGACTTCATTGGATTCTTCTCAAAGGCACTAAAGCAGTGAGTTTTATCTGGATTATCAGGTATGCCCACTATTCAGCACCTCACTACATCTGAAAAGCCAACACAAAAAAGATGCCACCAAGGTTTGAACGCTACTATGCCATAATAACTGTGTGAGATATTGCAAAAGGCCAGTAAGCTGCAGGATTCCTGTCATACACTGGACAGAAGGAAAGTCTTCAACAGGCAGAGTAAATAAAGTGACAGTAGATATGCACCTAGTTGGAAGAGGTTAGTCTTCAAGGGGCGTGCGTCTGATTTTTTAACACACTAAGCATTAATAACTGTGACACAGAATATAATAAAAATGGAAGAATAACAGCTTTTTTGTGTACTGTCATTAAGACTTTGCAGTTCATATGATTACTAAACCTTCAGACTGAGTTAAAAAGTGTTTTAACTGACTGAAAAAATATCTTCCTCTTCCTCGCATCACAAGAAGCCCTGAATTATTCAACCCCACCCTCTGAATTCCTTCCCCGTAATTTCACCCTCTGGTTCCACATGTAAGACACCTACAGAAGTACAGTACATATCCCTCAGTGCTTCCAATGTCCGATGGCCCTAAAGTCGCTGTTGTACACGCTCTGCCATTTGAAAACACAAGGCTTTTGTACAGGCAGCTGAAAAAGTCTTCCAAATAAACAAAGCACTGTTTCTTAATAAAAAAGGAACTCTTACCTTATTGTTGTTTGTGCTGTTCTGTTATCCAGAGTGTACCTAGTGTATGTATATAAACGTGCACCGCCGCGCCTGTGGATACCACTGCTTACATGACCATAACACAGAGTTTAACACTGCATATCAAAATTGAATTGTGAACTGCCCAGGTTTCAACACAGTTATATACTGGAAGGAAAAAAAAAAAATCTTTGGACCTCTACCTAAGAAGTCATTATCTTCATGGATAAATATGCCGAAGAAAAAGCATCTTCAATAAAATATGAATTTGTATACCAGAAATGTGACATATAAAAATTGCCTTTGCTCTGTACAAAAAAGGCTGTTCATTGCAGTTTTAATTCCTAGAGACTCACCAAAAGGCAATCATTTTTGGACTAGAGAGCTTATTACTTTTTTGAAAAATGACTATATGAATATTAAGTGTATAAAAGCTAGGATTGTGCTTTGAATATTTACTTTCCATGCAACTGTATTTCCACACTGCCATTCAGTTCAAAATGCTTCTATTGGCTATCAGGGGGTAATTTATTCTGAGGGAGTCTGACAGAGAACCAGTTCTCCTGTAGGAAATATTTTGTTATTCCTGGTCAATGACAGCTAACTGGATCCCAGTGATATAGGCACTCTCCTAACCAGTGCGGCAGAAGACATCAGGTGATGCTCCATGTCACCTGTGATAACCAACGTAACGCAAAGTTACCTGATACACTACTGAGACTACCTTTTATCTAAAATAAGCAGTGATACATGCAGCTTATAGACATCCTAATCAATCTATTCTTCTCTTCTCCTTCCAGCTTACTTATTTGGCTTTCCTTGAGACAAAAATTTTGTTCAAGAAGCTGGGCTATTTTGGCTCCAAAACCAGAAATAATCAATTCAGTAGCTAACTAGAAATACTAGTTCTTTTTAACAAAGTAGTTAGATTTGAATCCAGAACATGTTTCAATGTATTGTATATCAAAGCATTAAATTTGTGTAACTCCTAAAATATAGATGTGTTCATTACCTTTAAATTTGCATTCAAAAGCAGCTTGACCTAAGCTGAAATAAAGACATTCAGACTTTACAGTTTCCTTAGGTAAAGAAATAAAAACATATGTGAGAGTGTGTTACGTCCCTAACTCGACTTTAACTGCAACTAAAACTGCTGATTCCAAAATCGGTGTGGCCCAAAGGGTACCGTACTCAAAATATAACCCATTAAAACTGCTGGATTTGGACAAGACTTTAAGCTAGGGCTAAGCAATCAGTCTAATAATCATAAGGCTGTAGTTCAAAGTCTAAAGCCTGGATGTTGAAGCTAATGCAAAGCCAATGTTATGAAGTATGGCGCTGTCCCCTTGGTCCAATGTCCAACTCCTTGCCAAGAAGGCATCGAGCTCAAACGTCTTTCCCATGCTCCTCGCATCCCTTGCATGGTCCTGCATGAAGAAGCTTTCAAGGACTTTGGGATTTTCTCATTGTCATGAAATAAAATTAAGCATGCCAAAATCTGAATGATGTCATGGCAATCTCATAAGGGGATTGCATTAATCATTTATCAGCAAAGGAAGATAATTCTTGTGTGAGAGCAGAACCCTGAGTTCATCCCTATTTATCACTCTGAGACAAAAGGTACAATAGCTGTGGATACCAGAAATACACATGAAGTTCATGGAGAGGGTATGTAAAATATCCACTGAAACTGCAATGGAGTTACAAAGCTACAGGCTGGTTTTACACTGACTCTTTTATTTAATACAAGTTTCTGTCAGCTCACCACAAAGTTACTGGGGCAGATTTTCTTCATTAGGTAAAAGGTAACTGCACAGCACATAGTTAGCAGGAATGCTGCTTAATAAATCTTTCATTTAAAAAAAATAGTACTCTAGTTTTTAAACTGTTGCAACATAATTTAACACAAAAAAATGTTTTTGAAACTTTTGGATATTACTTTTCTCCATTTTGATCATCTTAAATATTCAATTTAAAAAAAAAAAGAAAAAAATTATCAGGTCACTGGATAAGCTAATACAGCACACCCCCCTATATTTCAGCCCTTTCCTGGGTGGAATGACTATAGTAAGACAGACTTAAAAACCAGCACCCATCAGGAGGTAATCACCATTTCCCTCACACAGTAGACGCTCTTCACCCCAACACTCCCGTCGCCCCAACGGCGGCAGCAGCAGAGCGAGCAGCTCTCTCCGTGGCGGCTCGGCCGGTAGAGGAGGAGGGCAGGTCGGAGGAAGGTTTGCGTCCAGCAGCTGTGCCCCATTCTGCCGGGGTGGTAAGACGAGAGGCACATCGCTTCGGCTTCAGAGTTTCATGCTTTAGTTAAGCCAAGAGGTACAAACATGGCATGTGCAGCTCCCGCCTTAGTCACCCAATTTGAGCAGAGCTAAGATCAGACGGCATTTAGGGATCTTCTCCAACTCAAGTTACTCTGTGATCATAAAAAAGCTCGTGTGAGAAAGCTGTTAAGAAAAGATAAGAAAAAAGTCCTCAGCTCCCCGCACACATCACACAGAATGTACTAATTTCCTCTTCCAACAGTGGAGGCAGTACTCACCCTCCCAAAATTCACCCAAGACATCCAACATAGAGAAAGCTACTGGGTTTGCCTGTTCTTTGCACTTGAGAGTGTCAGTTAAAGCATTCTGCTGACCTTAGCCTTGGGGAAGACCTAGAGCAAGAGTTTTTACCCTTACCCACCTCCTCGCCCTGCTCTGGCAGGAGCCTTTTTAGATATTACTCTCAGTTGTTCTTTTAAATATGTTCTTCTAATTTAAATTTAGTCTAAAGAAGAGTTATATTTAAGATTTCCAAAGCACCAAGATTTCAAACATGATCAAAGTCCCATCAGAATAGACACTATATAAATACATGGTAACAGTAACACTGTTGGCAAGAATTGCAACTCATATATCAGAATGAATGAATGAATGAATAAATAAATAAACCCACAAATAAAACCTAAGTATATGTTAGGAATCAGACCAATATAGGGCACCAAACCCGTGTCTCCTAGTTATCGAACCTATACCTCAACCACACATATACAGAAAGGCAGTCCTTCCCCTGACATACATCCCCAGCATGGAGAAAATAAAGCAACAGTAAGTTAATGTAGGGTAGTTTCTCAGTCGATCTTGGTAGCAGATGGCCAAGTTTTGTAGACTCCATAGCTCTGCTGTCCTGGTGTTTTCTTGATCTGTTCTCATCTTTTAGAGTTGAAAGCTTGAATATCGAATTCAGCAGGGATGCCCTTGATGCACAAAAAGGGTGCCAAGGAGGTTTAATTAGTTGAAAAAAGAAACTACCACTAAAAGGATTCAGCCCAAATTCCAAAGATGTGCTGCTCATCTGTCACACTCACCCACAGACTTCTAATGAAGTCTCTCACTCCTTACGCTCACATTTTCCTGAGATGGGTGACAAGGCAGTCATCTTCTTATGGAGAGTAATTTTTATTGAAGTGCTTGTTAAAAAGAAAGAAGTAATGCTTAATCGCTGGCTTATGAGCAAGATTTGACAGACCAAACAGATAATCCAAGAACATCTTGGACAGCATGGGGGGAGGGTACATGTCTAAGAAAAAAAAAAATTTAACACTCTAAATTTTTTAAACATTCTGAAATAATTGGTTAAACATCGCAGAACGTCTCCTCCTCCTTTCACCACGCAATGGGAAAAACAGAGGCTCCTAGTGTGGTCTACCTCACCTAGACTACTTATTGTTTTAAATACTTCTAATCCATTTCCTTCACTACATTCCTTGATGATGCACAAAACCCCACTGCTTATCGACAAACAGTTGCTTATACAGGCTTATTGGATGATGGAAACTTGTCCCAGTAAGTATTTGCAATTAGACAGAACACAGCACGGCAAACACCTTGTAGGACATGATCCTGTAAGGACAACACAACGGACCAGCTGAGATGCCACTTTCCCAGCAGCATCTCCCTATTGGCTCCTTGGAAACAGATTTGCACTCCCATTCCCACTCCTCCTCCTACGTCAAGATGGACCCTCTCCAGCAGAAAGGGTCTAGCGGAAAAACACCATCCTATGGTCCTAGAGTATCCTCAGCTAAGTCCTCTGCCATCCACAGTTGTCATGTACCCATTATGCTGCTCCTGTACTTACTTCTTCAGAATTAGGACAGCTATTATCATAATTATTTGCCCTCATATGTGAAAGCAGCAAATAAAGATGTTTCCCTAGGCCCCTTCAGTAAAGCAACAAACACGCAGCTTTTTTAGAAGAACACAGCCTCATGGAGGGGAAACAGAAAAATACTATCACACTGGTCTCAGCAGCTGGCTTATCAAATCAATCAATACTATGAAGCAAAAACAATCAATCTGTTTTTCAGAAACCTTTCACCCCTATCCAACATGTATTACATGCAGTCTATTAGAAATAAATGAACAGAGGGTTGTTTGCTAGATCTCTCATTAAGCAGGAATCTTCATCTTCTGTGAAACGAGAAAAACACATTTTAAAATGCATTACTGGAACATAAAGGCTTCACTTAAACCTACAGTAATAGGATCTTGTTCAAAGTTAAGCTTCAATTAATCAAGCTGCACTGCCTATGGACAACACGTATTAAACTATCTGAAGCACCTCTATTTTTTTTTTTTTTTTTTTTTTTTAGCATTAAGGGAAAAGGTCTGATTCTTCTAATTCATAATCTCATATAAATCCGGAACAGCTACAAACAATAGCAGACAATTCATGGGCCGAGGGAAAAAATGCTGAATCTGGTCTGAAGTATCTAGGCCATGAGATGCAAGTTAAAAGTTTTAGCTCTCTGATTTTTTTCCTTCGTTTTGTCTATTTGATGACTCTGAAGTTTATTTTATAATTATTTTTTTTAATGTGATCGTTAGTTTTGGATACTAACCCTGAACTCACATACATGCAGTAACACCACAGAACCAACGTACTGTGTATTTTCCCAGCCACCTTTTCTGGATTTACTATTTGTTTTTCCTGGTTTTGTTTGCCATAAACACTACTGCACACTAAGACAACCTAAAGCCAAAAAACAACACCACCGCAAATGACTACCCACGCTGGCCTGTTAAAAGCACAAAATAAGCAGCTGAACAGGAGATTCAATTTCTTTGCACCTGCATGTCTTTCATGTCAGCTCTAACGCCGGCTACGTTACCTACGTTTCAAAGATCCACATAATCCTCATATTTCAGGCTTTTTAAGTTTAAGAACGTAAGCATTGCATATGACTGTGGCTTAAAATGGTATCAAAGAAGTCAGAAGCCAGTTCCTGGTCCAATTAAAAACTATTCAAATCTCATATGCAAAGAATTCAGGTTTCTGGTTAGCGTTGCTTATTAGACAGATGGCACAAACTTTAGCCTCAAAATAGTAGTCCCTGATTTCAAAGCATTAGGAGCTTTTTCATCCACATAGAGCAAACAAGATGTTTGGGCTTATCTCCAAAAATCCACACTCACTTTCCCTGCCCCGCAAGAATATGGGCACGACGGTCTACACCGAGATTTTCACCTCTGGCATCCACCATGCCACCACATTCAGCATCACAAAATTTCTTCCAAAGCATTACTTCCTATGGTTTAAACACATGAAGACAGTTTTAACAAATAAAAAATCTGGAATCCATTTCCACTCTTCCCAACATGTAAGGAACTGAAGACTTATAAACAAATGATTGAGAATTAAATTATTAACTTAAGAAATTGTGAAAAGGATTTTATATTAAGGAACCAAAAAGGGTTACACGAAAAAGCTTTGGTGTCTCTCCCTCCTCTCCAACACACCAAACCTATCTTTTCTACCTACCTAGATGTACCAAATCACCTTCCCACCATTCTTACATTTTATAACCAAAGGGCTAATCTGTGAGTACCTTTATTTTAATAGCCTTCCAAAAGGCTGGCCTTGCATCTGTTAGAATACAGCATACTAGCCAGAAAACTTTCTATTTTAAGCGAGGACAACGTATTAATGTAAGATAAAAGTATCGCTTCAAGCTACAACTGGAAACGTCCAAGAAAACTTAGACCAATGAATTGCATGATTCATACTACACAGCCAACCTTGAACCGCCATTACTTTGTAGAAATCAGTTTGGCCTAAAAGCTCATAGATGTCTCAATCTCAGGTCACATCTTCCAAGGAAGGTAAGCTGTCTTTCACTCAGGCTTACATTTCACTCACTAGACACCCACAACATGCGTCCCAAGGTGCATTAGAATGCTAAATTTTCTGCTTTTGCAGAGTTGCCTGTGGTCTTCCATTATTATTTGCTGGACACTTAATTTTTCGGTATAAATACACATGAATGCACAGAATTCAATGGTAACTGTTCTCCTTCCCTCCCAAACAGTGTTTCTGGGCAATCTACACCCCACCCCACCCAAACAGAGCAAAAGGTAAACACGTACCTCACTTTTGGCTATCTGCTTACCACTAAAACATAGCACCTAGAGAATAAGCACATTCTATGTCACCGTCAGTGTTTGGGAAAATCAGGTATCACGTGCTTGTTCCAGCCACGGGCTGCAAAGGCAGGTGCAGCCAGTCCAGATTTTAACAGCAATGCAGCAGAACCTGGAGTACTGTGACTGGAATATTTTCCAGGGCAAGTTGGTTGGGACCCCACAGGCCACAGTCGCAGAGCAGATGCAAAACTGTAGCCACCTGGGTGTACTCTCATCAGCTGGTGTAACACGACGCACGCCAAAAGACAAGAAAAATGCGACATGCCCGATCTGCCCTACACCCACATTAGCTCACTCTTAATATATGCAGAGTCAGGCAAACATCTCTGCCTTCTAGTTCCTCAGCAGCTATGAAAACAGCCAGATCTGCAACGCGCTCTCTAAAGCAAACTGCAATTCCACAGCCCAAAAAAAGCTACGACAGGGAAAGCAAAAGATGTGGTAGTTTTCCAGCCCAGGCCCACGTTCCCGTCTCTCTTAAAAGGCGGATTTATCGACGATGGCAATAAAACAAGTCTTGGTAAATTGCTCCTGTTAACACTGATCTTTCCAGAAAGCAGACGCCGCAGCACGTAACGGCTGCACTGACCGCAACTGCAATTTAGGCAGTTGTTGTATCCAACTGCTTTTCCGGGAAGAAAAGGTGAAGACGCCGTCCCTTTCCTGAAACCAGTACCTGATAGTAGCAGATGTCACCTCCCCCCCCCAGCCCAGGGACGGAGAGCAGAACGGGCCACTCGCTGCAGCCCACGGAGAGGATGGGGAGATCCAGGCCCCGCTGGGTTCCCTCCGGCAAACCGGGACGCGGCCAGAGAGCCCGGCAGCACCTCCTGCAGGAGAGGGCTCTGCTCCCCGTCCTGCTGCGACAGCGACCACTCGATCGGCGACTGCGGAATCTCCACATCCCCCCCATCTCTCCTTTCCCTTTTCACCACGGAAAAGGTGCGGGGTGGCAAAAAAGAATTAAAGAAAAATCAAAAGCAGCAAACCAGCGCATGAGGGTATGCACAGCTCCGCGCAGCGTTACACCCCGCCGCCCCCCCATAACATAATTAAGCAGACGAAATAAGCGAAAGCCCGTCCTCGCCCGGCCCGCGGAGCCTGGAACCGAGGCGTTCCTGCAGGTGCCGACGCCGCTCCCCGCTGCCCGCTGCCCGCGGCCGGTGCGGAGCCGCCCCGCCGGCCCGGGGACGGGCGCACGCCGCTGCAGGCGCACGGCGGGCGCCGCCGCCCGCCGCCCCCCGCCCGCCGCAGCCCGCCGCTGCCGGGCGGCGCCGCGAGGGGGGGAGCGGGCCGGCCGCCTCCCCCCGGGCCGGGGACCCACCCCGCGCCGCCCGCCCGCGGGCCCGCCGGCCTCCCCGCCACCCACACCGCGAGGGGGGGCCGGGGATCGGGGAACGGACCCGGGCGGACGCCCCCAACTCCCGCTCCCGGCCGCGGCCCCTCCGCACCTGGTGCGGGTCCGCGCCGCCGCCCTCCTCAGCAGGCGGGGCGGCTCCGGCGCGGGTGGCAGCGCAGCGCAGGGCGGAAAGCCCGGCAGCCGGCCGTTCCGCCCGCTGCCACCATCTTCCTCCTCCTCCTCCTCCTCCTGCCGCCGCCAGCGCCGCCCGGCCCGGCCCCTCCTGCCGCGCCGCCCTCCCCGCGTCAGCGCGCGCCCGCCCCGCGCCGCTGCCTCCGCCGCCGTCGCCCTCCCCTCACCCCAGGCCGCGGGGAGCCGGGGCCGGGAGCGGCGGGCGGGGGGGAACGGGGCGGAGGCGGCCGAAGCCCCGCCCCCGAGCTGCCGCAGCCGCCGCCGCCGCCGCCGCCGCCGCGGGCTGCGGGGCGGCTCGCCCCCGCCCCTGCCCGCAGGGAGCCCGGCGGCGGGGAGCGCCGCTTTTCGGGCGGGGCGGAGGCGGCCCCTGCCGAGGCGGTCGGCGCAGCTGCCAGCAAGACGCTGGTGCGCGCGGGCAGCCCGCGCGGAGGCTTGTTTCCCCGCGGTCCAGCTCTTGAGCGGTGCCTCTTCCCGGAAAGAGGGCTGCTTGCTGCCGCGTCCGTTCGCACGCGTGAGCGAAGCGTTAGTCCTTGCGTTGCCTCCGTCGCCCAGGCGACAACAGCTGTTGCGTCCTGCAGCCGCTCCTGCGAGCCGCTGCTGCCCGGGCCTGGCCGCCTCGGGGATTCCACACGGACGGGCGCAACCCTAGATGCCTCCAGACGGTGTCTTGCGTTTTAGGGGACTTGAATCAGTATGGCTGGACATATTGATAACCACATCATAACCACAATAATCTATCGGAAGAAATACACTTCTTTTTTTTTTTCTTGTTTTCCACAGCCAGATTGATTATCTAATCAGTCTTCCATTTAAAAGGGGGTAGGAGACTTTAAGATGCCTAGAAACTAATGCAAATTTGTAGTATTTGCCACCTTAATGGGTACATCTCGACAGTATTGCGAATTCGTCTCTTCAGAGAGTGCGAAAAACACCTGTGAAGCGTTTAAGCATGCCCCACTGCAAACTGTCATAAATAATCTGCACATATATAGAGGCTTGTAATTAATTACTATCATAACACGGTGGTAGTTTGGAACATAATTCTGTTCTTCCCCTCCCAAAAACGTACCTGAAAGAGACTTTCTCCTTCTCCGTAATAGCGTAGCACCCGTTCCCCTATTATGATATGGTTCAGACGCTCTGTAAGCACAGCTGTACTTCTATATCCTAGCAAAAATGCTGCAGTACTCTGCAGATGAAGACTCTGAAAATGAGAGTATGAAAAAAATATTGTTGAAAAAGAAGGAAGACATTAAGAAAATAGGAGTGACTTTTGTTGCTTAGACAACTGCTACCAAAATCCTTTCCTCTATTTTTAATACATTGCAACACGTCTGGGGTTTTGTGGGGTTTTTTTTTTCCTCCTTTGCTAATAGTTTTTATTCATTGATGTTTCTCTTTCCTGTCCTGGAGGCATCTTCCAACGAGATAACTTTTGTAGCAAAAATAACAAAACCTGGAGGAGATCTCAATTCCCTTCTTTTCTATGGCCCGGATACAGGGCTCTGGTATGGCCCCAGGCTACCACAATTCAGGGTGTATGGAATGCATGTGAGAGACTTCCAAAGCTACAGATTCTTGCATAGTTACATTAGGTAAAACAATTTACTTCTGACTAAATTGCTTCTTCCTGTCCCCCTTCTCAAAATAATGAAACAGTTAGGCCTGACCATGATCTAAATTTGCCCTGCTTTAAGAGGGAGATTTGACCAGATGACCTCTAGAGGTCCCTCCCGACCTACCTTATTCTGTCACATTCTTAAAATTTCGAAAGACTAATAACAGCAGTCTTCATGACTGCTAAACTATATCCAAGAAAAGCTTCACATCCTAAATGCATTTTTCTTCCAGAGCTCCACTTTACCCCATTTGTTTCACAGCTCATCGTGACAGGTCTTCTAGGGCAAAGCTAGTTGTGTGTGAACCTGAAAAGATGCTACTGCTAACGCAATAGTGTTAGTATGCTGCATTAGCACTGACCTTCAGGCTCTACATGTTTTCAATCTGATCATCATTACTTAGTCAATTTTTTTGTCTCTCAAGTTTTGCAATTAAAATGCTGGAAATTGTGGTCTGTTTTCAAGGTAAAGCTTTCATTTATGTGACACAGTTTTGTTCTAGCTCCTTCTGAAAATGTAGAAACAATTTTGAGTTTTGTAAAACCACATTTATATGAAATTAACCCCCTGGACAAATGTAAACTGCCCTTTTAAAACTGAGCAGTTCACATTTAAATACAGTAAATAAAACCTGACTGAAAAACTAGTGTCAAAAGCACCCAGACAAATCTGTAACATCTATAAAATGAAGTGATGCTGTGGATGAACCTATGCAATCTGCTGGACATTAAGTGATAGCCTTGTGAGGGTGACAGTTTTCCAAGTCATTGTGGTAATGTGTAACAAATGCAAATCAGCCAGCTTCTGGCATATTCAGACACTCCTGTGCTATGTAAATGGCGCTATTTACACTGAACCAATTTTTCATTGTATATAGACCCCCACTGCCCCACCCCATATTTCAATTTAAAGACAAACATTTGCATTGTCCCATGTGTCAATGGCTTTTAGGGCTGAGAACCCCCCCAGTGACCAAGACATCCTTACTGTAGGGGAAAATGGGTGTAAACCGGCCTTTCTTCCCAGAGGTCCTGCACCAGCTGAGACCAGCTTCGCTGCCTCACAGATGGCTTGTGATTACACTTGCCGCTCAGCCCTGCTGTGAAGGTAGAAAGGCAGACAGAAATTGTCAGATTTTAGAGCCCTCGTTCCCCTCGGTTCCTGCGTACACACAGAGCTCCTCTGGGCTTCGTGGACAGAGTCACACGGGGTTTCTAATCTGCTGAAATCTGATCTGAATCTGCTCCGCAACACCACAGTCTGCCTTTGTTCTTCTAATGTTTTAGGGTCATTTGGTACAAGCTGCTTGTGTGAGTATCGGCAAAGCATCTGTCTCACGGGGAAGAGCCTAGCCCAGGTTCCATACGGACATCTTGTTAGCTGGGCCTGCATACTTCAAAGGGGAAGAAGTTATGCTGAAGGTTTCTCTTTTCAGGGAAAAAAACCCTATGGTCTGTAAAGTACATTTATTGGATTCAGCATGTCTACGTTCCACCTCTATTTATATACCCATTAGCCTAGATAAAAGCCTTGCCAGTAGCAGCTCAGATGTTTTTTACTACATTAGTCTACTAATCTAGTCAGTTTGTATGTATTTTCAGGAATTGGACATTGCAACGATCTTAGGTTTGTGACTTGTTACTTTCAGCCTTGGGCCAAAGGCAAAACAGCTCTTGCAGGCTGAAAAGACCAGTGCAAGCTTGACATAGTTTTGAGGTCAGATAGCTCAAGATCCACGAAGGACAGAAATGAATGCTTTTTACTGTCTGAAAGCTTGGGGTTACAGGTTTCATATGTCAAAAAGCATTAATCTCTGACTCCAGTGGTGTGTGAATTACCTGTTGCTAGAAGAATGTGGGCTGTTTCAGAGGAGCTTGTTGGTACTGAAGTAGGTGGCTTTCAGAAATGGAAATGTTTTCAAATTCTGATACAGGACCAATGAACTGAAGGAAGGCAGCCTAATGAATAATATCTCCTAGACTCAACCAGCTTATATTCTTGATTAGCTTGGTCTGACATAGCTAAGTCAGGAGTACGGTGTCACATCTATGGTTTTCAAGCCTAGAAGTCACTAGTATTGTCAACTATTCCCACTTCCCATGTAACATATCTCTAAAATTTCACCGTGTGCATCTGTGTCCCGTCTGTAACTCATTAGCAGCACAAAAAACACTTAAGTTCTGCAGGCATTTTCCTTCATAAAGTGATTTCCCATGTCAGGGAATCAAACCTTAACATATCTTCAAGCACCCCTGCACACTAGACAAGTGCACAAGGAGGATGGGTGCCTTGCATTTGCTTTATCACTTGAATGGGTGTAGTCTTTAAGGTAGTACAGGAAGATCTCAAAGGCTTTATTCTGTAAATGCTTCTTCTCCCTTTTCTTTGATTATGTCTTACGACATACCAGCAAGATAGCCTCTAATTGACAGGGATTCAACACCCTTTGATGTCTCCTAGTGCTTTTTCAAGCACTCATTGCTCCCAAAAAGTTCAGTGCAGATTTCTGCAGATCTTATTTTCTGATGATTCCCATCATCCCATTGGCCAAGCCTTGGACCAGACATCTCATGTATTAGAATAGAAAACTTCACTTCTTTTGGATTGCAATTTTTGGATAGACGGCCCCCCCCTAGCTTATAAAAACAGCTTGTCCCTTTTCTAATGTTAAAACGATCTGAGGGGACAGTATATTACTAGTTAAGCTTTGAAGCATTTACTTTGCCTGAGGTCCCTGTGCGGGACTGAAAGAGTTAATGTCTCAAACATTGTGGTTGGGCGAGCCCTGTGTAACAACGGGGGGGATCCGCAGGTGAGAAGCTGGTCAGCAGCAACGGGACGGGATGGGAGGGCATGCAGAGGATGCGCAGTTCTGTGTGCGGGCATGCTGAGCGGGACAGCTCGCCATGCATGGCTGGAGGTCAAAGAACAGTCATACCTGCAGGGAGGAAGAAGTTAGTCCCAAATGACCCCAAGCTGCCCTGTAAGCCCCACACCTCATCCCTTCAAGACATCAACCGCTGACCAAGTCTGGGACTAGGAGTGGATCCAGCCACCCCTGGGCTCCTCTCTGAGAAGGAGTGTAGTGAGCAAGGGGGGTCCGCTCTCAACCTCATGACTTAACGGGAGGGATCTCCTTATTGTCTTCACTGAACAGATCCCCAAACAAGCAAGGCTTGTAGTATATGTTTGGTGACATATGGCTATCACATGTTATAGGGTTTACTGATGTAGTTCCATGCCAATTCTTGTTGTGAGCAAATAAAAGTTGAGTTTTGTGAGTTAAAGGATCCCTGGTGTCGTTTCACCTTAATCCTGACCCGGGAATTGGAGAACCTAAGTCATTGTCTTGAGAAATTGGGACATGACATTTTAATTGGCGTCATGGACAAGATTCCCTGAGTCGAGGAGGACCCAGCAGGAATACCAACAATCCACCCGATTTACAGGCAGAGAGAGTTGGGAAGTGACTTCTCCGCTATTGGCTGGGAGAAGTCCAAGCAGTGGCAAGCCATGGCTGCTCAGGAAATGCCAGACCTTGACTGCTTTCCCCCTTCTGAAAAACTGGAAGAATATAAAGCGAGTCGTACCCTACAGGGGATGATATGGGCTCACAGTATTTGGCATGATCCTAAATCAGTGGCAGAAAGGATTATGGTGTTAGCAAAAGAGCAAAAACAGAGACTGCGAAAAGGAAAGGCAATGGTATGCGAAGTGTTGGGAGCTGCTCTAATGGCAGCTCAAAAACATAGGAGCGTAAGCAAATCTGCTGAGGAAGAAAGCATAAAAACTCTCCAAGACTTAGTGAGGCAGCTGCAAAATCAGCTGGTGGAAGAAAGGGCTGGAAGGGAAAGAGCAGAGACCCTGTTAGGTGTGGAACACAAGGCGAATCACCAACTTTGTACCGACTTGTGTGACTTAACAGACAAGGAGAAAATACTGTGTGAGGTGCTTAAGGACTGGAGCCGAGCTAGTGACTCTGATTCTGAAAGAGAGTCTGGTTTTCTGTCCCTAGCAAAGAGAGACAAATGAGAGTCTCAAAACCTCAAATCACTTTACCCTTTAAAAGGTTTGGAAGATTATAGGAAAATCTTATCTCTTAAGGAAGGTAAAGCAGTATTGCACCCTTTGATAAAACCCAAGATAACAGATGCTGGGGAGGAAGATGAAGAGACTGTGGTAAAACAGATACCGTACTCAGCCTTGGACTTGTCTAGGTTGCAGGAAAAGTTTAGTTGTTTGGCAAAGGAGACTGAGACTGAATAAATGTGGAGGGTGTTGCTGACAGGGAGCAATGGAATCATGCTATCAGAGGACGAAGCCCAAGTATATTGGGGCCGGGGGTTTTTCTCACAGTAGATGACCCTAGAGAACCCTGGTCACTGACTGAAAGGATGGCTTATTGGGCAGGAGGTTTAGACCCTCTAGAAAGAGGAGATCCAATCAGTATTGATACCCCCAATATTGATCACTTAAAGCATCCAAAAAACTACCTGTATCCAACTTATGCATCACAGATGATTAATCTGGAGGGAGTCATCCCCGATGCTGTTGGTAGCCAATCCCAACTGAATGACCCCACTTGTAAGGGGCTTGCCAGTCTCCCTAAAATTATATGCAATTCAGTTGCAAGAGCAATTACGGGACACCCTGACTCTGCAAGCAGGAAATCCTGCCAGGCCGAGAACAGGCAGAGCCCTAACCTGGGGGAGGTTGCCCAGGAATTAATTAATGATGGAAGGAGAATGGGAGTAATTGGAGGAACTGTTGAACAACAGGTAGTGGTACAGAAAACAGAACCAAGAAAACAACCACCCCGCCTAAGAAATCAGGGAGACAGGAGGAATTTATTATGGGCCGAAGGAATTGAGAGGGGAATTCCCTGATATTTAATGGAGGGGATGCCCTCCATGGCACTGGAGAAGCTTGTCCACACATGGAAGGGAAAGCGGGGAATACCCTCAAAGAAGGACCACCTACTCGAGATATTACTAGGGCAGAACCTAAAGTGAGCCTGCAGAAAAACACTCCCTCAGCCCCAGAGGGAGATGTAATCAACCTGAAGTTGGGAAATGAGATGTGCTGTCCCCAGCAAGTGAGCTGGGGGATGGTGGGTGGGTCTATATAAGGAGGCTCACAGAAAACAACCAAGGGGATTTAATGGTTATGTTCCCTCTTGGTCCCCTTAAAACGCCCGTCACCTTCTTAGTAGGTACCAGGGCTCAAATGTCAGCACTTCGACAAGATGTTGCCGACCACAAAGGCATAGTTGCTGACAAGAAACAGATATGGGTGACAGATGTATTTGGAACCTCTCAGCCCCAGGCAACTGCTCGAGTTAAGTGCTGGTTGCCAGGAGATGAGACTGCGACAGAAACTATAATGATATTGGGACCACTACCAACTAACATTTTGGGACTAGATTTGCTGCAAGGATGAGCCTGGATAGAATCGAGAGGAAGAGAGCGGGTGTTTGGTCTCCCCACCGTGTCTGTACAACTATTACAGCCTGCACCTGAACTACCCCTTTCTAGTATTGTTAATGTCAAACCTCACCTGCTCCCCTCAGGGGCGAGAGAAGGGATCACTTTGGTGATAGCTGAATTATGGGAGCAAGGGATAGTTGTCCCCACACGCTGACCTTGTAATTCCCTGGTGTGGCCAATCCATAAACCCAACAGAAAGTGGTGATTGACCATTGACTACTGGCGTCTGAATGCCAACGTCTGGACCCCTTGACAGCTGTGGTACCTAACATAGCTGAGCTAATTGCGACCACACAAGAACAAGCCCATCAGATTTTAGCAATTATCAATGTAAAAGATATGTTCTCTATGGTCCCTTTGCAGGAAGCAGACTGAGACCGCTTTGCTTTTACACAGGAAGGCGTGCAATTCACTTTTACTTTTCTCCCCCAGGGATATCGGCACTCACCAACAATTGATCATTATGCATTGGCTCAAGAGCTCACCAAACTCACTCCTGCAGAAGGGGTTAAGGTATACCAGTGTATTGATGATGTATTGATTGGTGGCCCTGATATCAAAGTAGTGGGACAGACCCAAGCAGAGATAATTACTCACTTAGAAGAATTAGGACTCCAAATTCCAGATGAAAAGTTACAACTCCCATCTTGCGAAGCAAAGTTCCTGGGTATCTGGTGGAGGGGAGGAACAGTGTGCATTCCCCCCGAAACCTTAACTACCCTCAAATGGGTTAAAATGCCTGGAAATAAGAGGGAACTACAACATGCCCTAGGTTTGCTAGTATTCTGGAGGAAACATATTCCCAATTTCTCTATCATAGTCCGGCACCTCTATGATTTAACATGCAACAGAGCTGCTTGGGACTGGACCCCCTGTTCACAAGGAAGCTCTGAAGCTGTTAATCTTAGAGGCTGGGGTATATCAGGCCTTAGGGCCAATACACCCGACAGATCCACTCCACATCTAGTGGGGTTTTGCAATTCACGGACTGTCCATACATATGTTGTAATGCAGACCAGAGGGTCCAACCCGACCCATCGGGTTTTACTCGTGCAGTTTCAAAGATGCAGAAAAATGGTATTCAGTTTGGGAAAAAGGCCTCTTTGTAGCTAGCCTAGCTTTGCAGGAAGCTGAAATAATCATACAATGGCAAGGGACCCATGTTAGTCCTAACTATATTAATTGTTTTTTGTGTTATTGGTTTATTGTTATTTGTAATTTTTGTCTGTTATTATAGGGAAAGATGCTTTGGGGAGCCTTCTCCCTCATCCTTTCCACTGGAGGACAGGGAAGAGATTCTCCAGATTTAGCTTGGAATTTGATTCAAGGTTTTATGCACCTCTCGAATGACACCAGTCAAGGTGTTTGTATAGCATTACTGAAATCTGTGGACAAAGGAATTCAATTTGGCCTCATTGATCTAAACATCCCCAGTCTCGTGAAAAGGAGTCTTGTCACTGGCAATACTTTATGTAAACCAAATTGCTCCTGGAACAGTGCTTCCAGGGGACCTTTCATGGCTCTAAAAACTTCCTCTGACAATTCAAAGATTTATCTTCTTCCCCGAGGAGGAAACCCTGAATCTCGTGACTTATGGAAAAGCGAATGTTGGGAATGGCAAAATGGGTGAAACCCAAGTAGTGCTTGTAATTTTACTGGGGAAAAATGCTATCGGGAATCTCGAGGCATATGGAATTTTTTAAGGGACACAGGCATAAATGAAGAATGGTCCACCCAAGAAATAGATGTTCAAAGGCGATAGCATATAGCCATACCAAGTGCACTTGGGTCCCCTGATGGCCATCACCAACACAAATAATAACCCCGTTTGAACTTGATTACCACATAGAATCTAAACTTTCATGGTGTATTGAAATCCCCCCCAAAACCAACCTGGATCAGTGAGTCTGAGAATGGCAGTGGGACAAAGAAGGTTTTGAAAGGATACCCAAAAATGATACATCTCCTCTTTTTAAGTGTATGACCCAATTAAATTGTACCAGTGGTGCAGGTAATCCACTGGAAACTTGGTTTGTCCAGGAAATAAGAACCCTCATGAGAGGTATGTGTGCCTGTTGGGGATATCCCACGTCTGGTTTAGCCACCAGTCTGTATAACCCTAAAGATAAGGATGCATGTTAAAATCTCCAATACCCAGCCCCTTATGGCACCCTCTGGTGTTGTTCAGATGGCAAAATGTATTACCATCTAAATATCCAGTGACATGCAGGTCTAAAGTGTGGAAGTGGTATTCCAACAATGTGTCCACACAAGGTGTTTAGTTACTTGACATCCCTACAGAGTCGAAAGTGCCGGGATGCTGATGGCCCCAAGGCGCAGTCTGAGTGCATGGTGCAAAGAGTCCAAGTACCCAATTATTATACCTGGGGCATGACAACATCTCTGGTGATGGAAAATATATTTACCTGATATGTGACCCTCAAAAGACACCAATTTGTCAGGGAAATGAATTTACAGATTCAACAGGTTTCAAAAATAAATTTACAAAACAGATTAGCATTGGATATGTTGTTGTTAAAAGAACATGTGGGATGTTGAATCTAACTGACGGGGAATGTTGTATCACCATCCATAATGCCTCCACTTCAGTTGAAGAAGCCTGAGCCAAGATGAGAGAAGTTACAGACAAGAATGGAGAACTTTTCCAAGCGATGCAACCAACAGACCGGTGTAACGGAGGATCGTTGCTGACCTCTCTCCTAATGTCCTTGGGACTCACAGGGTGGGGAAAATGGCTTGTTAACATTGGACTCATGTTGTTATGTGGATTTTTGTTCTTAATGGTTGGTCTTGCAATTCTGCGGTGTATGATTACCTGCTTGCTTTCCTCTATTTCTTCTCTTTCTCTCCTGTCAGATATGTGAATATTACTACTGTGGAAGAAGATCTCTACAATAACTGAGTCCAGTCAAATGTTTGATCCAGGGGGTGGTGTGAGAGACTGAAAGAGTTAGTGTCTCAAATATTGTGGTGGGGCAAGTTCTGCCTAATGACGAGGAACCACAGGTGAGAAGCTGGTCAGCAGCAATGTGACAGGATGGGAGGGCATGCGGATGTTGTGCAGTCCATGCGCGGACGCGCTGAGCAGGGCAGCTCGCCACGCATGGCCAAAGATGAAACAATGATCATGCCTGCAGGGAGGGAGAAGTTACTCCCCAAATGACCCCCAAGCCCACTGACCCATTTCCTGGAGGTTCTGAAAGCACAAACTGTGCATGACACCTAATGAGCTTAATGAGTTCGAGTGCCCGGCCAAAGGAGGGGCAAGGAGATGATAAAAGGACACAAACTGAAGCCCCAAGTGCGTGCGCTCTCCAGAACTGGACTCCTCAGCTGGTGGGACAAACACTGGACCCAGGGCCAGTGAAATCTTTCTCTTTTCTCTCTCTGTCTCTCTCTCTGTCCCTCTTCTTTTCCCCATAATCCCCCCACCTCATCCCCTTAAGACATAAAACAGCTGACCAAGCCTGGGAGTAGGAGTGGATCCAGCTACCCCTGGGCTCCTCTCTGAGAAGGAGTCTAGAAAGCAAGGGGGTCTGCTCTGAACCTTGTGACCCAGCAGGGAGGGATCTCCTTATTGTCTTCCCTGAACTGACACAAAAATAAGCAAGGCTTGTAGTATATGTTTGGTGACATTCAGTTAGCACGTGTTATAGGGTTTACTGATGTAGTTCCCTGCCAATTCTTGTTGTGAGCGAATAAAAGTTGAGTTTTGTGAGTTAAAGGATCCCTGGTGTCGTTTCACCTTAATCCTGACTTGGGAATTGGTGGACTTGAGTCGTCATTCTGAGAAATTGGGACATGACAGGGCCATATACTAAATATTTAATTAATTTAAATTATAAAGAATGCAGTCTCATCTATGAAAAGGCCTTATATAGACAGCTGGCAAGGAGAAAGCTCTTCAGGGTATAACACAGTAAAACTGCTGTGCCCTCCAGAATACTCAGCAATAGACTTAATCACAAAATAAATAAAATCCCAAAGATATGAACAAATTCTGAAAGCTTGAGGTATAATAGAAGGGAACAAATAATCAGTCATGAATCAGCCATATGGATAATATCAAGATAAGTGGTAGTATTTGAGGAATTTAGCAACAACACATTGAAGTAGGCAATTTTGAAAGTTTGGAAATATGCTAAAGGAGTATATTGTACTTGAAGGTCACTCTCAATTTACTGTCCCCTTTTTTACACACTGTAGATAATTTTGCTTCACTCTTCTCCTTCACTAGTGAATCAGTCATTTTTCGTACTGTTTTTACAGTTTTTTGAGACATAAGCAAGAGATAAGCAATAAGGCTGATAGTGGTTCTTTATATACGACTGTTGAATAAACGAAAACTGTATATTTTTCCGAAGAGCTGTAACAGTTTAAAGACAACTTGAGAAAACCTCCTTTGTATTATGGATTATAATACACATTCAGACTATGACATGAACACCCTAGGACTTTTAATGACCACAGCGATGGAAAATAAAATGTATTTTCCAGGTACAAGTCAGAAGGAGTATTTGTGTACTAAGTATAAAGCACCTTACTTTAAAATTAGATTGAAGAATTTATCTATGTAAAATACCTGGCTTCATACTGCTTTGGCTTTTTCTTCTCAGAGCAGCCTTGAACAGAATGTGATATTTACTGAAGCCAATGAATTCAGAAAGAGTATCTTGCACTTGTACACCCAACTGGGATTTTTCATGTTTTTCATACAGGTGTACAGGGGACTCTCTAGCAAAACTTACACATCAGGAACTTCTCAGGAGGAATAAAAAGGATAAATTAAATATGCCAGCTGCACTTGTAGTTTTACCCTGATAGGCCTTTAGTAGGTTACAGGAGCCAGCACATGCGAACAGTGGGAAAGGGAGCACAGGGAGCGTGGAGGAGACTGAGTTGATTTACCTTACTTTGCACTCCTCCTCAGCTACCTCCATACATGGGATTTTGAGGGGCTGACCTGTTGGCAGCATCCAGATTGTTTGTAGCTGCTGGAACCAAAAGTGGATGTTTGGGACTCCTGGTGACAACCACAGGCATTACCATTGTCTCCGTGTGGCTGTGAGGTACAAAGGCATTTTTCAGGCAAGTGATAAGAAATAAGGTCTTGCTGAAAATTACTTCCCTTTGCCCTCACCAAAACCTCCTGTAACACAAGCATTTTCTTTCTGAATATCTTTTGTGTTAACCTTATTAGCAAGGACGTTTCATTGTCACTTTTATTTCTTTGACTTCCCATTTTCCAGGCCTTTCTTTTCAGACCTGAATTACTTCCCTCAGAATCTCTGCCAGCTCGCTGCCAAAGTGCACCAAATGGCTCCACTGCTGGTTTTATACATTAATTTACCTGCCTATGAGATCTACACAGTGGATGGGACAATTCAACGCTACCTTGCTGCTCCCTATCTAAGACCTAGCAGCAGATGGAGATAGGACATTGTCAGTCCACCCAAATGACCTTTGCTAACAGCAACTCTGCAGAGTCCCAACCTGCTGTTCAGATTAATCTGTACAGGGGAAAACAGTTAAAAGAGACATTCTGGACTGGGTGTCTTCTAGCAGTGCTGATAGCTTCACCTCCATTTTGTCTTTCCACTACAGCACAGTTTCTGCAGTGTCTGAGGGAGAGGGACGTGAGCGAGTTTAAAGCCTAATTTGGAGAAGGCAGCAGTGGCATGCGGTTTGCAAGGTTGAAAGAAGCGTAGGACTTGGCAGGGTCAGCGCCCGTTCCATCTGTTAGTGAGGTAGGCAAAGCCCCTTGCCAAAGACACTTGCAGGGAGCACGGACAGTAGGAATGCTTGCTCTACGGAATGTGGAAAAAACCTAAACAACTCTATCATTAATCAAGTGACTGTATTATTTTTTTTTTTTCTTGATGGGGATTTTTTGTCACTTCAGCACCAAGCCAAATGGTGCCCTCACTGGTGGGCTGGTTCCTGGAGTCAAGTACTTTGAGCATTGCATGCGATGCCATAGAAGCCAGTCATGGCATCAGCCCAGCTGTCTGGCAAAACCAGGCGAGAGTTAGGCTCAGCTCCAATTTTTTAATCCATAGCCTCCTGCCTGCAATTTCAGCTTTTAAATTAATGACTAGACACCGGTATCCTTGACGATAGCTTTGCTTTTGAATTGCAGCAAGTGGGAAGAACCTCAGCTGAGGTACTTCCACTGGTAGCCCCAAGGAGTCCAAGAGAGAGCGAAAGGAGATACTCCCAGTGAAGGATCCCCAGAGGATCACAAACTCCCTCCTGCTAGTGATCTAAGGCATCCAGCAGATCACTTGCGCATGGGGGCTTTCAGAATGCACCACTAGTCTTATTTTTTCAAGGTGAAGCTCCTGACAGACATCAGTAATGATCTTTTACCATTTCTTCTTTGAAGTGCATGAATGTCACAGTGGTAGCTATCCCATGCAAAAAGTATATCACACCGTAGCACACCTGCTGTTTGAGCACTTTGCAGCTATTTACGTCCTAGGCCTCCCCACACTGCCTGCCAGGACTGGAAGTGCTCCTTTAAACACTGTTTGAAAGAGAACTGCCAGTGAAACTGACTTTTTTTTTCTTCTTCTTTTTTTTTCATTTTAAAGTGGCCACTAACCATCTGTGATCCCTTTTCAAGTGTCAGTCTCGTGATAACTTGTGATACCTGCACCTTGCTGATCAGCGAAATATAAGTCTGAAGGAGTCAGTGTCTTCTCTAAAGCTCAGTGAATACATAAAAACAAAACCAAAAACCCAAGCCAGCCTAACTTAATCCAAATCAGTGAGGAAATCATCCAGGTGGGGGCCTGCATTCAGACCACAGGAGCAAATATAAGAATAAAAAAGTCAACAGTTTTTACTGAAATATGAAGCAATTGAAATATATGAGTTAGCAGACCCAACACAAGAGAAGTTGTCATAGAAGGCGTCAGGGATATTTGTGGGGTTTAATGATGAGTAGAGTTGGATAATAAAGCCTTGTGGAAAACTGGAATAGTCTTCATGTTCTCTGAGAGACAGAAGGAACAGACTAAATGAAAACCAATGGTCTGTCTAGACTTGTGTTTATGCTAATATTTGCATTCATTCAAATTATAAGAGCTATTAATGTATCTGAAGTCTGTTATAACACGTTTTTTAAGCTGATGGTGAAGTATAGAGATAAATCAATTTCTAAATGTTAAGTGTGTTACCCTGTATGCTGAAAATGGACCATCCTCCTTGTCAAAGTAAATTAGCCCAGGATGAGGCCTGCTTGTTTAGATCAAGTTCAGATATGTCTGTTATGTTCAATATAGAAAGGTGCTTTTATACCCTCCATTTGGAAAACCTTCACTTAATGGGGGAATATGCATAAACACTAGTCACCAAACAGTAGATGGCAGTGACAAATGAGATGTAAAGTCCAATAGATTTGAAGGATGATGTATTTCATGCACAGTTTCTCTCCACTGACATTTTTCCCTCTTGCAAAGCAAGACTGCTGGGTCAGGTTTAAGGATGACTGTCATTTGGAGAGGTGAAAAGAGTGGGGGGTACAAGTGAGTGAAAGGTGTCAGTGGATGGCTAGTTGAGAAATGTTCTGGCATTAGCATATGAACCAAGTTAAGGTGAAAGGCAGCCTTATGGCTTTTGCTAAAGAAATGGGATCTTTGATTACTTTGGTGAGGAAATTCCATCTGTGCTCAAAATATGTACATAGGTACACAAATGTATGTTCACATATCAACATTTTTTCACAAGGAAGACAGGAGGAAGAGAAGATCCTAGATCTACATTTTTGTGCCTCTTAGGAGAGTTACAGAGGACAGACGTGCTTTCAAACCAGTATAGACAAATTTAAAGTATTGACACCACAGTTCCTTTAGAAAAATTTTAGTCTTGCTGTAAAGGTGTAGCCAACTATTACAGTTATGCGTACTCTCTTCGTTTTCCTTAGCTTAATTTTAGCTGAAGGTAGTCTGCTATTTCAGACCTCTCTTGTGATTTTTTTTGTTGTCATGGTTTCACAATGTATCACCATAAGAATAATTTGAAGAGTGAAGAAGGAAAGAAGCACTTTTTTTTTAGATTGACTTCTATTAAAATGAAGCTTGTTTTTATTGATTTATAGTATTATTTCTTTATATTGATCTACATTGAAAATAATATGCTTCATAGATAATTAACACATAGCAAGACTCTGGTGTTTATAAACTGTTTGCTTCTTAACTGTTACAATGTAACTAATGACATGAAAAGGGAAATGGTGTTTGAAATCAGAACTTCTGGTATCAAGAGACCTTCCTGAGTAAAGGCTGCTGTGAAAACTGTGCAGAAATGAATTTCGCTAGCAGTTTCTGAAGCAAACTGGTAGGTAGGAGTTGAAACAGTTAACCTATTAAAAGTTTTTTCTATATGCAATATGATCACACAAAAAGTATCCATACTAAGACTGAATACTGTGGTTCATATGTAGTATATCACAGAAATGCCATGGATTCTTTGCTGCAGTTACAACATTGGAGTCTAGTAAAAATTATGCCTACTACTCACTAATCTAAGCACTTTCCATCTACTGTTTTTGTGGAATTTAGAAACTGAAATCACAAAAACTATATATACATGTATATATGTTCTTATATTATTGGAAAACATAGGAATACAAAGATCACTCAAACTGGAATAAAAAATTTCCACACAGACTGAATTTATTTCCTTTGAGTGCATGACCAATGACTTGTGGAAGCTAAGAGCCAGACCAGAGAGCTGCGTCCCAGATGACTCCTCCACAGAATGTTTGTGCAACAGTGCGTTAACCAATTTGCATTTTGTTAAATACATGCACACTGAGTATTCCTTGGGTTTTGGGTCCCTAGTAGGACCTGCGGTGTGCTGAGCAATGCAGAACACTGCCACTGAAAAGGAATTTTGTGCTGAATGTTAGCAGGGCTATGTAAAATGTGATGTATATCATTAAGTGTTCTGTGTAAAAAGGCCTCAGGTTTTTCAAAGCAGGATCAAAATTAATCATTATTTTTCTCAGCTTCAGTCTTTAGCTTCACTGTGTTAATAACCTATGTATACAGCATGAGCAGTATTGCTTTATTTCCTAGGAAAACTGAGAAAACTAGAAAATAATGGAATTAAAGCACTAATATCTAGGTTCTTTGTCCAGAAACAAAATATCAAATCCTATAGATCAAATATCAATATCAAAATCCCATTCATTCCAATGTGAAATAAACAGACTGTAGACTCCCTGAGGACAGGGATGCCAGCCGTGGCAATGTTGACTGTCAAAACACTATTAAGTGCTGGCAGTCTGACGATCAACACCTGTAGGACCGAATAGCCTTGTTTCTTTTCTTTCCATTGCCTTTAGTGATTAATAATCTGCTTTAGTATAACTAACAAGCTCTTTCACAACATGTGACATGACTCAAACTCTTCAGAATGAAAGTCACAGCAGCCAGGTGCTAAACACAAAAGCCCAGATGAAATCCTGTCCTCCTACAGATTCATCGAAATGCAAACAACAACAATAACACATAACTCCTGTTTTATGCCACAGCATTCTGCTTAGTACATTTAACTACCACATACCACATCCAAACACAGTTACCTTCTTTGTCCAAGTGGGGACATACTCCTTATTCCTACTATTGAACCTTTGGCTCTACAGAAGAAACAGGCAAAAACCATATTCACTGGTCCAGAAAATAACAAAGGGAGAGAAAAAGAAGTATAAAAGTATCTTGCAAATTAGTTACCATACAGGAAGGTGTAAGGAAGGCTCAACTTCACTGACCTAGCCAGACTCCCAGAAACACGCAGCGTAAAGTAGCTTTTATCCTTCACAAAAGGGACAGATCAGGCTTGAGATCTTCTGACAAGCAGGTCCCTTGGCCCGTTCCCTGCAGTGGTAAAGGAGGTTTCTCATGCTGTGTGATTACTCTCCTTTGGGATAGTGAGTCCATCTTACATTCAGTGTGACATGAAGATGTAAATAATTCAGTAGGCTTCTCCTCATCCCCTTCTTTGCCCTCCAGGTTTAAGGGAAAATATGCTTTGTGTTTCTGCTTGCCTTATGGAAACCTCTGCTTAGAGATGGAGATGCATACCTTCCTTTCTCTCTCCTCAATGTCCAGTGTCATCAACACGTTGTTCACTGCTTTCTACTAGCTCCCCTAGGTGATCTGACAGTTTCACCCACGCGCTGGTAAATTCGCAGTGATTAGTACTGTTAGCAGTGAGAGCAAAGAACTGACATTTCCCCAGTTCATTTTCCAGTTCCTCAATATGACTCAGTGCAGCCAGCTTTGCCCTCCTGTGTACCAATAAGCATTTTAAGTCTGCATTCCTGTTTTTCACAGGTGGTGGCATTCACTTCATTAATGCAAGCTTGTTCTATTTCTCACACAAGATTTGGGCTGTTATAATTGAAGACCTACTGCTGACTGAGAAAACCCCAAGTCTTGGAAGACAGAAGGGGAATTAATTGGTCTATTTATGTCTCATGTTGTTGCCTTTCCACCTCCATTCTAGTTCCCTAAGAAACTACTTCGCACTTCTGCCACCCACTCTTCTCTCTGATTCCTCAATTAGAGCAGTAGTTGCAGTTTTCCTTGTAAGATGGTGCAACCACAGATGGAACAGCTGGAAGCATATTTTAATTTCTGCATTAATTCAAGTCAAGCACTGCTAAACTGAATAGGCTGTGTTTGCTGGGACTGTAGGAACCAATCTATTCCTTTCTGAGAGCTTTTACATTTCCAGTGGAACTGAAAAGGCTTCAGAAAGTAAAGAATAAAGCTGTCATGGGATAGGATAAACTACACTGAAGCAAGGTTTTCAGCTTCCCTGAAAAGAGGTAAACTTGTTTGTGCAAGGGTGTGTAGAAGGAGGGAGCCTCTGCTCCCTTAAGGGTATCTGGTCGAAGACCTTTTCAATACTGAAGGGGATAATAAGCAAAGGGGGAAGCCATAAACAAGAACACACAGAGGCACAAACCCAACAGATGAACAAAGGCAAGAAACAGACCTCATCTGTCACACTGATTGCTGGGTTATTAAGAAACCACAGGCAAATTGGAAAGTTGCCACTGACAGGGATACAAACCTGAGGGTCCGGCATGCCCAAGGGGTTCAGTGGAGTTGTGCAGACTGAAGAAGGAATGTGCAGGAGTGGGGACAGGGAGGAACAAAGCAGGGGTAGGCAGCAAAGGGTAAAAAAGGGGCCAGTCACCTGCAAAATGGGGCCAGACAGTACATTGTAAAGACAGCAGTTGTGCACAGAGAGGAAGGTTCCTATTTCCCGTTTCCTCAGAAAAAGCCATATTGCCCTTCAGTAGTGAAGCCACCCCAACAAGGAAAGAAATTAAGGTCAACAGATTATCTGTGGCTACTGAATTTTCATGGCTCCACTGATTGTTTGCAGCTCTGATAAATCTCCCTGGCTGAAAACAGAGTCATCTGCCATACAGCTAAACATGCATACACAGATATGCTAACCTGAAGTGACACCATACAACTGGGATGCCTTGAAGTTTTACTTTGCTTTTATGCCTGTACATGTTTAATTAAAGATATATGCTTTTAGCTGTAGGCTGGATAATGATAATAAATGGCTGGACGGATCTTTCTCTTCCTGCCTTCCATTTGACTCCACTTGGTAGTCACCGATTGCCATGGAAACCACTAAGTGCACCTTCGATGAGGTCACTTTTTCCAATCATATGGAGGTGCCAGGCAGATTAATAATTCTGTTTAAACAAGCAGGCTTATATGGAGAAAGAAAGCAAGACCTTTGAAAGCCCACGGGTTCTGCAGCTAAAAACCTTTGTTAGCCCACCTTGCCTTAAAAGCTGTAAGCCACCAGAAAACGTTACTTTGGCAAAAGAAATACTGATACTATAGGGTATGTCAGAGTTCAGAATATATGCAAGAAAAACAAAAAAATCTGTCCCACAGTAAAATAGAAAACTTCCTTTCCAAGTGCTCCACTTCAAATATTGAAACACCTCAAAAGTCTGTCTTCTTCCCCTAGACACTGCCTTCCTAGCTTGTCAACATGTCTGCACATCAGTTACATCTCATGTAGGTAATGGCAAGACTGAATGAAAAAACTGCTTCTGTTGTGCTTTTTTTCACGCTGTGCTCCACCAGCTTACCCCTCTCTACCGAGATATTTCTTGACATAACATTTCCACTTCCTTTGTTTTTTTACTTCTTTACCAGGTACTGCAGAAAGTTCTTAAAGGTGTGCAGTTACAAAGCAAGCGGTAAATCCATAGCTTGCTTTTCAAAGGTGTAGCAACCCCAAACAGACTGCAGGGCAACAGCCAGATGCTCCATACCTCTGAAAAACCAGACAATGCCACCACTGCCTTCTGGCATCCAGCAAAGGACCTCTGGAAGTCTTCATATTCTTTTTAGTAGCTGGAGAACATTTATATTTATTGGAAATGGAAAACAGTGGAAGATTTGAAGCCCTATACCAGAGAACAAATCAATATTACAAAGTGCAAGCAGAAAAGAATGACCATGCAGACACATCATATTTTTCATTTCTTTTCATATGTGTTGTTAGCTCATTACTTTGCATGTGTATCTGATGAACAAGATACCAGGATGACAAGACAATCCAAGAAACATTTAAGTAAACTTGAGAATTATTGGACCTACAATTCCAGTCATGCCTGTAAAATATCTAACATACACAACTAACTTTATTTGAAGAATTTTTATATATGCTGCTATACTGAAATATCCTAATGTACCCATTGCTTAGATAATCAAGCCCAACCACACATTCTGTTAATAATTTAATATTCTTTTATATTAATATTTAATAATTTAATAAATTATTAATTTTTATTTAAATTGTATGAACCTCAGAATTATTTGGGTAACAGCCTGGAATGAAAGCTCTTGAGAGAGCTATTGATTGCCCTGATATACAAGGACTTGAAGCAAATTTCCTGCAGCATTAACTCAAGTCTATGAAAGACACCTTAACATATAAGTCAGCTTTGATAGACGATGAACAATTTTTGATAAAAGTAACCACAAAACTATACATGAAGTAGGGTGCTATTTGAGGAGCTTAACTGCAGATCTAAAACCTCAACATTGTGGATCCAGGTGTTAATGCATATGTATCTGCACAATTAGAAAGTTTACAAAAACAATACATCTTTTCATCCAGTTCAGATTAGGGGTCACCTGAGGATTCTTCTTCAGGTAGCCTCATAAAATTTATACAGCAAAATTTATGTTCTAAAGGCAATCAACTGGGATCAAAGTACCATGCTTCTGTATCACATCTATCTTTAATATGAATCAAGCAAAGTATATTTTTTGAATGTAAGAGGGCAGTTACCTGCTTTTAAGATCCATAAAATGTTTTCCCTTCAATTACAACAGCACAGAAATTGTATGGACTCTGGAAAGACTGGCATAAGCTATTCCAGTTGATTCCTGATTTTAAAAAAGGCAAGCATGCCACTGAACATCATGCTGAAACTTAAAGAAGTTACAGAAACATGAGCATCATTCAGCTGTCCAAGTTCTGCAACTCCAGACAGTACAGCAAGCTGTCCGTTGCCAGAATGAAATTTCTTATATGGAAAACCTGCTGTTCATCTCCATCCTTTCATAGACTAAGCTTGAAAAAAGATGTAGGAATGCATTTGAAAAAGTCTTAACTGTTGACATTTAAACAGACCAAAAATAATTTTGCTGCTTTCACCTAAATTCACAAGAGAAGACACAGTTCCCGTTAAAAGAAGGTTATCATGGAAAAGAGATTAGCAATAATTAGGAAGAGTATCTGTTGGTAAACAATGAAATTGAAGTCCAGGGTAAATAGGTTGTCCGAGAAAACAAGAGTTTTTTAGGAGATGAAAAGTTTATTTAAAAACTGCCAACATTTAACAAAAACAATTTTACACTATTTTCTGTTTTCTACAGAAATACAATAACTTACAGCTGTGCTTAGTCCATTCTGTCACTAATACATATAAAAACAAGTCTGCTGATAAATAAGTGAAAAACAAAAATCCATTTACCAACCACCACCACTCAAATTGTACCTGTAAATTTTGGAAGACATCTGCATAGAATAGTTAGGACTGTAGGGGTGCTTTTTTTTTTTTTTTTTTTTTTTTGTACTATTAGGATATGTAAAAATTTAATTAACATGCAATACAAAATATTTAAGATAAACAAGGTAAAATTCAGTGTGTACAACTGGAAAGCAGTGCTAGGATGCCCTCCTATGTTTCTAACTAGACATCAGAAAACGGAACGTTTTATATGGCAGAATTTCAACTTCCCTTCACAGCAAAACTAGATTTATAACCATGAAAATCTATATTTGGCTAGGTTACACTGAAGATGGATTAAAGGTGTGGAGAAAATTACCTAGTACTAGATAACAACACATAAGTGTAGAACATCTCAAATCAAAATTAAGCAGATGCATTTTAAAAAGGAAATTAGCTGTTACCTAGTTATAAGCATTTGTGAGATGACAGGGTGACAAATGTGCAGTTTATTCTTGCACCATACATAAATGTATATAGCACGCTTGGAGAACTGCAACACTTAAGCCATTCACTATTTATTAAGACTTTCTCCCCTCAGTATTGCATCAATTATGACATGGCACTTAAAATCTTGCCATCTGTCTCTAAATACCTTGCATAAAACTCAGGCATTGACCTATATGCTACTGATATGCAATACTTCCGAAACTAATATATTGTATGAAACTTTTTTCAACTAGAAAAGGGAGAAAAGAGTGGGGGGTGGGGATGTGGGGGTGGGGAGAGAAGGGAGAGGAAGAGGGGAAGGGAAAAGAGGGGGGAAAGAGAGGAAAAAAGGAAGCCTTCTTAGCTATTGATACCTCATAGTACCCATGTTTCTCTCTAGCTGCCCTTTTAAACCTATAATATTCTACAACCTTAACAGTTTCTCCTCAGTCACAGTGCTAATGAATAGACACTACCCTAACTGCTTTTTTCCTTGAAGCCATAAATACGACCATTTGCGAAAGACAAAGAAGTCACAATGCATCACACTAAATATGTCAAAGCTACCATGTAGTGACTGATATCCTCCCCGCAGCATGGCCTGATCCTATGTCAGTGAAGTCAGTGGGAATTTTGTCACTCATTTCAACAGATGTAAAAATCAAGCACTCAGATTGGAAACAAACTAACAACTAGATCTTGCAAATTATTTCTGTACAAGGACACTGGAGGGTTTATTACTTGCTCATACTAAGCTTTCTGATTTAATGAACCCCCAAATGAAGTAAACCAAGATTGTACATATCTACTCAGGGCTTCCTTACATATTCTTTCCGCCTTCTGTCCTAGCAGGCAGTAAGAGAAAATGAAAAAAAAACCAAACCAAAAACCTGCATGAGTAGAACATGTCCTTGCTTCTTTAAGTTTTGCATTTAAGATGAACAATATTTTCAGTAATGCCCTGTGATTGCAGGTGCTCATTTTAGAACAGCTGGAATGAATCACATTGTCTAGGAGGAGAGAGAAAAGGTGCTAGCATTTTCCAATAAAACCGAGCCCTTTAAGGAGAGCTCTCAAATCCAATAATTCAAAATCAGAAGGCATTCAAAATGATGAGTAACTTCGAAAATCTTTTTTAAATGTGATTCATTTTTATAAAAAGAATGTGAGAAAAATATTGAAAATAAAGTACCAAAAAGACTACTTGGTTTTTGTCTTCAAATATCAATTTCAGTTGCTAGTTTCTGTCTGATGTACTTTCCCCAGTCTCCTGTGATGCTGAAGCACTTCATACAAAATATGCCTGTGCGTTCCTTCCTGGAAGACCCCTGAAAGGTATACCCCAGGTAGGACACTGGCTGAGCACTTCCCAGTTCTCCCAGCTTGCAAGACCTTACAAACTCTTCCACCATCTCAAACACTCCCTACAAGCACCTGAATAAACACCACCGCTAATAATTTGGTTTGTGTACGCACACATTTGCCCAAGTATCATGAAAGTAGGGCAGACTAAACCAGAGAGGGTAAGCAAGATATCTCACTGCTTTCAGCAAAAACCCTGACATTGGCAATGATCCTGCTAGATTCAGACTTAGGACAGGTCGTCTTCCATGGAAGAGTTCTGTTCGCAGATCACCACTGTTATATAAAAATAGCTGTATGTGGGAGATTTTTGCCTTTTTCACAGGACATTACATAACTATAGTTCTGCCATCCATCCATCCATCCATCCACCTACATATACATGCACACTTATTATGGGAGCATAAATACAGATAATTTATTCACAGATAAGCTACTAATGAAAAAGAAAAGAAAACAATCCCCTTCTGAAAAGAATTCATCCTATGACAAAGTAAGACCAGTGAAAAACAAACTTAATGCTTTACACTGACTATCCTGTAGAACACTGGTCACTTACCAGATTACTTTCCAGTGTCTTAATGTCCTATCATCATTTTATTATTTCTTCTACAAAATTTACCATTTATCTAATTTATCTGCATTGGAAATCTACATAAAATTTACAATGGTCACAACTGTGTATCTGAGAATTTTTCATAGAAAAAATATTGCAAAATATTATGTTTAAAACTGACTGTATTTCCCCCTAATAAGAAAGCTGTGAGAATTAAATATTTTTTCATGTATCATGGTAAAATAAACATTTTGCCCTACACAGAATAGTGCTTTAATAGACATGACTGTGTTACAAAATCAGTGTTTAATGGCTAACTTGAATACTGTAGTGGTGTCACTACATTGGATCTTAATGCTGCTTAAAACCATTTAAGACAGATATTCCTATTATATGAAATTAAAGATGACATTCCCAAGCACACTTTTCAAGATGACTACCCAGTTTTAAATGTAGCCACTTCAAAAAATAAAAACTGGAACAAAAGGGAATGAACACAGTAGGTATAAATATATTTTGTCTTGTAAAAACAAGTTCTGGTACCTTGTATCATTTATGTGATTTTTCACTAACAGGTAATACTCTGTTAAAAAAACCCATTAATCTATTCATTCTATGCAGCCACCCAGGAAATCTTACCATATTAATAACATACCAATTTCATAACTTTATTTACAATGAACATACAGGAATACCTCATCCAAGAAAAGCTCTTTGTTTTACCAGAATTATATTCTGTTCAGAAAGTGTCCTGTGAAGGAAATATGCACTTCACTGTGGGTTCTCCCCACCTCCATCTATACAGTAGGATTAACAGCAGGTTCCAGATGGTGCAGATAAAGATGCTTAATAAACTAGACTTCAGTTAAGAGTTCTGGTCTTCAGAATAGTTGTATTGTACACAACCACCTGCCAGCTATCAACAACTAAAAGCTTTTGCAATTCTAGTACTCAGACTCCTAACAAAAGTTTTTTAAAAAAATAAATCTAAGATACACAATGCATCAACACAGATACGGTAAAAAGCTTCCCCATCATTACAACTGTCCTGGTTTCAGCTGGAATGGAGTTAATTCTCCTTCTAGTAGTTGGTATAGTGTTATGTTTTGGATTTAGTATGAGAGGAATGTTGATAACACACTGATGTTTTCAGTTGTTGCTGAGTAGTGTTTATACTAAGTCAAGATTTTTCAGCTTCTCATGCGCAGCCAGCGAGAAGGCTGGAGGGGCACAAGAAGTTGGTATGGGACGCAGCCAGGGCACCTGACCCAAACTGGCCAACGGGGTATTCCATACCATGTGACATCATGGCCAGTATATAAACTGGGGGGAGTTGGGCGGGGGGCGCAGATCGCTGCTCGGGAACTAACTGGCAATCAGTCGGCCGGTGGTGAGCAATTGTATTGTGCATCGCTTCTTTTGCATATTCCAATCCTTTTATTAGTATTGTCATTTTGTTATTGTTATCATTATTAGTTTCTTCCTTTCTGTTCTATTAAACCGTTCTTATCTCAACCCACGAGTTTTACTTTTTTTTCTGATTCTCTCCCCCAGCCCACTGGATGGGGGGGCAGTGAGTGAGCGGCTGCGTGGTGCTTAGTTACCGGCTGGGGTTAAACCACAACAACAACATATGTCTTTGTGAGATACTACTGAATATCCTACTGAATAGTACTATGGAACCCAGAAAAGAAACCCAGAAACTGTCAGGAGCTTCCTGCAAGACTGCAACAGCAATTTAAGATACAGAATAACAATATGATGCAGATGACATGGTAAGGTCTAGTGTGAATCATTAGGAACAGCATTAGCTTGTGGGTAGATATAAAATGCTATGCTAGACAAAAAAAAATTAAAAGCCAGTTATTACGTGTTTAGTATTTATGGGTTTTTCTTAAAATCAATAATTATAAACTGTAAAAATGTACCCTAATTCACTACAATACACTATGCCCTGAGAAGTAACATTACACACTAAGTAAAAGCCACTAGAAAGTGTCAGGTCTATAATTCAAAAGCATAAACTGTCTACAAGGAATTCCTTGGAAGCACATATTTCCTCCATTTTTCAGCAATACATTGCCTCTTCAGAGGAAAAGACTAATGAAAGTTTATGCTAATTCTAGTTTTCCCAACTTTAACTACATGATGGGTTTTTTTGCTTTTCTCCTTTAAACTCTCCTGGGGAAACTAGATGGCTTCATAGATAAAGCTCTTGCATTTCACCTCTCAAAGAGGATGTAGGCCTAGCATGAGGTTCTGAAAAAATTGAGCCTGATGAACTCCACTTCAGGACATCAATCAGAGCACTTTTTGGGAGGTAGTCAGAGTTATCTAAACATGAAAAGAGGCCACCTCACCAATGCTTTGCTACATTCTTCTTTGCTGGTTGGAAGAACAGAGAAGAGGTTGGGAAGGAAACACACCTCAGCACATAGGGAAAAAAAAGAAGGAAAATTATCTTAGACAGGGACACTGAACTTCCTTTGAAACTAACTTGAATGTTAAGTGCATTTGAGAATAGGTGAGTTACCCTCTTTCCTTTACATCTGACATAAATAAAACAGTAAGATCTAATTGTAAAGACCCCTCATCACCAAATGAATACAGGACAAACATGCATTTAAAAGTCACATCTACACTTCACTGCTTTTTCCAAAATTGCTCTAGAAGATACAGCTCAGGAGTTGAGGGATTTTTTTTCCCCATGCTTTAAGTGCAACATTTCACTTCCTATTAAATTAAAAAAACTAAGGAACATTCTTTCCTCACAGAAGGCAAAACAAAACTAAGCAACCAACCTTGTCCAAAAATTCAATCATCAAGTCTCTGAAGACTCACCACTTAAATTATTCTCTGGTAGTCACATTTTGTGCATTCTATTACATGTTATTCTGAAAAAGTATGCTTGTTAAGTCCAGCTATGCAGATGAGCCTTTCCAAACCCCTTTGTTTCTGGTCATCAATATTATACAGTACTATTTTAAAAATTCATTAATTATCTACTTCAGAAAAAACTCACTCCTGTTCATAAAGACTAGCTACACATTCTAATTAAGCAGCACTAACACAAAACTGGAAATGCCAGATATTTTGATTGTAAGACTGAATCTATGCTTTCTCACTATATTATCACTCTGCTTGTCTTAAAACAAGTTCTACATAAGGTAATTAATCAAACAGTATAAACTGACAATTTACTTTTCCCCCTATTTAAATGACACAAGGGTTTGATTGTGTAAAGAATATGTAAGAAGTCAATAAAACACTTAATAAGCAGGCATGAGTAGATTAACGAATATTAATCAGAGCAGCTATAGCAATGCATTCCAATAACAACTTTATACAAGTTTTTTGTATATTGTAGCTGTCATTAATGCTGCAAGTGTTGCTCCAGTGACTGTAACACATGACAAACCAAATGCCAATGAAATAACAGTGAATGTATTTAGCAGCAGAGAATTCAACCCCTTAAAAATGTGATTCCTTCTATTCTAATTTCTGTAGTTTCAAATTACTTTTGTTCCTCAAAACCCTTTGTTTCTAGCACAAAAAAATTTCTGCAAAGACTAATCCAGTGAACAAAAAGAATTCGTATAAATTCAAATGACACATACTATAGCAGAAGATAAAATCAGTAAAGATGCTGAACTTTATATGAAGACATTTACAAAGTTTGATCTTATATTTGAAGGAACTTCAGAGTGAGAGCCTTGTATTCTGCAGCTTCTGTTGGACATTTTCTCTGCAGGAATGTTCACTGACTACATTATAAACCTCTGACACACAGTAGCTGTACTTGGTAACCTTTATGCATGTTAACTACCAATGGCCTGAAGCCACTTTTCTTCAAGCTGGTGCCCACATGGGCCTCTGCAGTGATACTGAATGGTTAGACAGGTATGTTTCAAAGATCATAGTGCCAGAACATCACACAGTTGTAAGTTTAATGCAATTTGTTGGAAGCATCTCTTCAATTATTTCACATAAGAGGCTTCAGGACATTGGCAGCTTGAAGTAATTTAGTTATGTAATTTCTTCTTTCATGTAATTTATATTGTTACCATGAAAAAATTAAAGCTCCATTTAGACGGCTTATTGTTTGCATTTCTTTCAAAGCGGAAGATATGACTTGTTTCAATTTCACTTTTATTGTGTAGGCTTTAAAAACTCACACTTAAGAGTCGTACTACAGCCATCAGTGTTTTGTAAAAGTACTAAAAAAATCAGCGTCATCTTTAATCAGAGCTCTCAGAACATTTTCCAAGTATGAAAATACAATGCAACTCTGTTCAGCTACATAGGACCAAATCTTGTCTTCCTACCAGCACGCATAACTCATGCTGACATGAATAGGAACTGTATACCTGTATATGAGGGCAGCTGATCTTAAGTGCTCACGATGGAAAGATTGTCTAATTCAATAGCACAGTACTTCCACGATATAGCTCTAAGAAAGCCAACTAAGACTTCAGATTATAGTCTGGAAGAAATACGTAACGGGTTTCAAGCCAGATTCTAATATAAATTTTTTCCTCTAAAAACCTCAGTCATTCCAGTGCAAGAAGAGAGCACGTCTTCCCTTCCAGAGTTCAAGAAATACTTCTTAGCATGCTCCCGTTTCCCAGTCTGCTCCTGCCGCTAAAATTTTTCTCATGAACAGGTAATTTTTGCCAAGGTAAACAGAATACATAACTACATTACTAAGTAATCCAGAACCAAGAACATAATCCTTAATACATTGCCAGCTGACTTCATACTTCCCAGGTTCATACTACTCATTAGTGGGATATTGTTAATCAAGCTGACCCAGGTTTCTACATATGCTTTAATGTATCTTTCATAATCAAAGAGCATCAAGTCCACTGGGATGGGTAAAAGTTCTTGCTTGAGTTAAGAACTTAAGTTCAGACTCCGGTTTGTACCTGAAACTACCCATTTGTCAGTGGTCAATAGAGACAGAATCTTATGACAAAATTATCCTCTCAAGCCATTCCCACACCTCCTTCACACATTGATTACGTTCTTCTGCAACTAAAACCATCAACCAAGACAACATCCCTGAGTACTTCAAAACAAACAGGCGTGTAAGTCGTTCCTAGCTATACAGAGCCAGGTGTGGATGCCCACTGGGACAAAGGTTTGCCATGGAGATGCTAAAGCCTATGTCAGTCTTATCTAGATACTGTAAATGGAAGAGTGTACATTTATAAATGTCTCTGTTAGCTACTTTGTGCCTGAAATGAATTACGACCATACTCTCTAAGACTAGAGGTGGTCTATTTTCATTTTGAAATGCAAGAGTAACCCCCATCCATCAAATTATTTAAAACTGTTGGAATTCTGCATGTTTCAAGTGCCTTTTTTCCTTGCAAATTATACCTTTGAGCAGGCTACCTGGTTTTTTTCTCCCTCATTGTTGCTCTCTCTGCCCAACAGAAACAGCAGCTTGAATCTTATCACAGTCAGGAGGCACTTTGGGCAGGAGAAACATAAAGCAATCTTGGCAAAGACTCTAGCTTGAAAATCTAATCCCCTCAGTGAATAGTCTGTTCAGAGGTGATGTTGCCATTGTACAAGCTTCTACACTTGTACAATGTTTCTCCCCTGGGTCTTTGGACCAGCACAATTCCATTAGTGTAAAAAATCCCTTATATAGACAAGTTCTAAGGAAATGACAAAATAAACCATTCATGTTTCATTTCACTGGAGTAGAAATGTGTTTCAAATTCCCTTAAAATTTACAGTTAATGTAAACAGAGATGTATGGTTGGAGAAGTGCTTTTAAGGAAGAGTCGAAAAAAACCTCAAAGACTGAAGCTCTGCAAAAGAACAAAAGTGAAGAGATAGCTCCCTCCTGCTGTCTTTTTTTTAAATTGTATAGTCTCAGTGACCAGTCAGAAGAGTTTTTACTCCCATCATCTAGTGGACTTGTATGGTCTTGGTTAAATACAAGTTACCGATGTGTGGTTTAGCAGGCTGAGATTCTGCAGTATACATAATACATTCAGAAATGTGTATCAAGTGCCATTAATTCTGGACTGTTGAGATAAAATAAATAAATACCAAGTAGGAAATAAAGGTAAAGCAGTCTGTTCTAAGAAAAGTATTTCCAAACATAACATTGAATGTAAGTGTAAGCGTGAATGGTGTTTGAACTATTTTGTGTCACATTTTCCTCTATCTGCTTTTCAGGATTTCAACTTCACAGACATTCCTATCAAATTCATGTGACAACTAATAAGCAAGCAAAAATCCAGTTACAATAGTAGAATAGTTATAATAGTAAAAGGTGTTGGAAAACAGCGTTGGAGCCTTGAGAAAGAAACACTGCAGCCTGGTGTTCTACGAAAGGTTGCTAATACAAAAGTAATAGCACTCAATATAGTCTGAATCCAAAAATGTATCAGCAAGATGCCACTATAGTAAAGAGGAGCAACCTGGAAACAGGTTTAGTTGATACTGACAGATCCTCCTATTCTTTTTCCAGACACGCTGTCTCAAAAGCATTTGGGACTTTTTTCCTTTTTTTTTTTGGTGGTTTTTTTTTGTTTTTTTAAGCCAAATGATTCAGAGTCCACCTTAATGCAGAAGTTAGAAAATAAGAAAATGGCATGGTAGGAAGCTGACAAAGTGATTTCTTAAAAAGATTAAAGAACAAACTGCATTTGATTAATACAAAGGTATACCAGTTCCTTAATAAATAAAGTGAGAGACTTCTAATCTGAATATGAACTTTAGGACTGACCATTAAAAGATTGAGAAACACACGGTTAGCTAACACTTGCAACCAAGACATGCATTTGTGTCTAAAAAGAGAATATTGCACTAAAAGAACCCTGAAGGCTTTAAACTCTTCCTTCACTGACCTAAAAAAGTAACTAACCATTTCCTATAAGCAGTAGCAAACCTGGCTTGGTCCGCATCCCTACAAGTTGATAATACTTTATCAATGAACCGGTATTCCACTTCTGGACCAAAAGAGTCCTGCATAGGAGCACGCTTCAGGCGTTTTGTTTCTTGGGTATAACCTTGTTTGCTGCTGGATTCATTCAAACCATCAACATCCATAGCTTGTGCCATGGGACTTGTTGCAGGACTGTGGTGGGAATTATTCAGAGTTTCATCACTGCTGTCCACAGATGATACCACTGCACTCAGAAGAGGAATTTTGTTGCTTAGGTGGTGCTGAAGGTAGAACACACACCTTCTTCAGAGGAAAAGGAAGGAAGAAAAAAAAAGAAAAGGAAAAAAAAAAAAAAAGTCATGCACTGAAAATAATCTGCTGTTGCTGCTGAACTGCTTCAGTTCATTTGCCATCCCACCAGATTCCCCCACAAACAGACAGAAAATCTGCTGTCATTGCTCACACTCTACAAAAAAGGGCTCAATGTTACTTTGGCAAATCTGCAGGTACATACACCCAGCTGGTATGTATGTACGTACGTATACACCAGAGGTTTTCTGCAGCTGACCCATCTTCTGCCTATCTTTTGCTCATCTTTTGCCCTTTAAACATTTTAAGTGTGAAAAAGCCGATTAACACTATCTTGTGTCTCTTGCACAAACTATAGGGACAAGTAGAGCTTACATCAACAAGATACTTAAGCCAAATCAAATATTCCATTCAATAGCTCTGATTATGGTCTTGAATGTTTTCCAAAGGTTCAAGATATGGTAGCTTAGAAATTTTTTATTGAGTGGTAACTTTTAAAATCAGAACAATTTCTCTGGAAACGTCAGGGAAAGAACAATCCACAAATAGAAGGATGCTTTTTTGACCAAGTTCTCTTACCTATGACACCACAAGGTTTCATGCCCTGGGTAACTGTCAATCAGTTCAGTGCAGAGCTCCAATTCTTCCTCTAAATGGTGGGGGAGATCCACGCTCTGCTCCTCTGCACAGGCAGCTTCTGCCCCTGCACTCTCCTCCTCCTTTTGAAGGCTAGGGTTTTGCTCATTTATGATTTGATTTTGTGCCAGTACATTATTGTCAGTCACAGTTCTGCCTATCAAGGACTTGAGTAAGAACTGGCGGTAATGAAATCCACTATGGTCTGAGACATGCATGGATACCCAGTATTTAGTGGATGAAAGCTCATCAAGGAGAACCTGAAACAAAAAGCAGAAACAGTTATCAACCTGTATAAAGGAGGAATTTACCACCACTGTTTCTGTATTAAGGTAATCTTCTCCTCTGGGGATTTCAGCCACTGTGGTAATGGTTTAAGAACACACACCAAAAAATGAAATAATCACTCAGCCTGTTCCACTGTGTGCAGGTATCCCTGCACAAAAGAAATTATCTTCCAAAGTTCTTCCAAACTTTGAAAAGGTAGGTCTCTCAGAAACCTTCCCACAGGGTGAGGGGAAAAAAGCCCAAACCACTTATGATGAGAAATAAGCAGTGGTTTAAGAATCTCAAAATGGTTAGGAATAAAGACTACTGGAGGCAGAGGTAGAGGGTACACCAAACTACATGGATATTCGTTAGATGTATTTTAATTTTTGCTTAGTGCATTATGGATGTCAGAGGGTGGGTGAGTTGCTTAAAAAAAAAAAAGAAAAAAGAGGATTTAAAGTAATTTACACTTTCATTTTCCAGGAAAGAGTGTCAACCACTAACATTATGTTCCAAGTCCTAGAGCCTGTGGAATACAAAACTATTTGTCCATAGTTCAGTTGCTTGACTTGGCAATAGGTGAACTCCCAGAAAGGCTTTCACAATAACTGCGGTAAATACTTAACATTGATAGCAGCAGCTGTATTTCTAATACTGCTGGCACCTACAAATTTTCTCTGAATTCTGAATGTTTTTAAACCTTCAATATTTATTTCTGGGAAGACGGGTGAGTTTGGCTACTGGGCAAAGCTTCTTTTACTTTACTTTCTCTGTTAGAACTAATGGTTGTATTTTTTTAAAGGCTTTAAACCTCTTTCCTCACATTGCTCCTCCTCTGGAGTTTTAACTCTCCAAAGAGATCAAAACTACCTTTTTCGTTTACTTCTACAGACTTTGAATATAACCTTACTGATATATTCTTGCTTTTAATCTCTTTTTCTAAGCCGCCTATGTTACTTAACAGGACCAGCTGATGCAAAGCAACTTTCATAAACACAGCCCCCCACAAAGAAAACTATGGAAATGTGCTAGTTATACACCTTTTTTGTGGTGTGTCTGTTCTAAAAGATATTAGAGCAAATACAAACAATGTAAGCATTTGACGTAGATACCCAAGGTACTCAAGATGCTTTTTTAGATCTTGACAAGAGATACCAGCATCGTCTTCCTTTTATGAATCAGCAAACTGAAGGGCACTACTAAATAACAGCCCCCCGCCTCCCCACATTCTTAATGGGGCTAAAACTCCCCACCTCCAGTTCTGCACTTTAAACCACAAGATCAGCTTCTCTCTCCTCAGCACAATTGAGCTTACTATTTTACATTTCTGAACATGAAAATTTAAAAGCCTACTAAAACCAACACAGGCTCAAGGGTGACATCATAAATATCAGACCAGTGTTTATTCAGCTGGAACTGATACTACACACATTATGTCCAACTTAGATCTCAGAATAATCCAATTCATTTACCTGATATGTTTATAAGCTACAATGTTACCGGGGAATGTTGTAATTATGCATTTTAACTCCCTGCAGAAAGCAAACAGAACGAATCCCAGCAATACTCCTTACCTGAACTAGAAAACCTCTTTCAGAAAAGTAAGACAGAAGATTGCCATTAAAACTCTTGAGATCTACAAAAAACAACGCATCTCCCCTAGGAACCTCAGAGTAACAGTGGAAGATGCTTCAAACAACTGGAGGTAAAACAAAAGGCCAGGCAACATCTGAATTCCAACAGAGGTTCTTTCTTACCACGCCAGTTTTCTCCATTTCCACATTGAACAGCACAAGCCCTTTGCCATTCTTCTGTGAAGCAAAGACAAAATTGTATGAAAACACCTCCCTCCCCACTCTTGACAACCTCTTACAAAGGGTCCTCTTCTACCTTCAGTGGTGAGCCGAGTACCATGGAACTGGCATCCTGCTCCAGAATAGGACGTATGCGCTTGGTGACCTTTGCCTCGACTTCTGGGTCTGCACTCCCTCTTACTATCCTCCCTGACCCTGTGCTGGCTTTTTTAAAGTGCTTACCCACCATAAACTGCAGCCTCAAACTTCCTCCCTGGTCAGGGACACTGGGGAAATGAAAAGGAATTGTATCTGGGGAAAAAACTTCTAAGGATAACCAGATTAAATATAGTAATGTCCACTCACACAAAAGACAGGTACCTTTGGAGGTGCAGCCATCTAAGAAAAAGCCAAGGCCTTTACTGAGGATGTCTACAGGAAGAATTACTTCGTGTCTTATGAACATACTTCTGTCTTCTGGGCATCAAACAAGAGAGGTGTTGCCTCATGACAACCACCCCACCACTTGTTTCTTTGCTTGGTTTTTTATTGCAGGGCCTGATCAGTCACTCTCCATCCTGTAATTATGAAGTTGAGTATTCCTCTCTAAAGCAAACAAAAAAGTTTGTCCATCCTTGCTGAACTACATCCTATTTTTGTACCAGCATGATTTCTCTGAAGCATCATGATGGGTATGAATTTTAACAGACTATACTGATACTACACTCTTACTCTGGTTCTCTAACTAATTATGCACCCACTTATTAGTAGCTGTCTGGAGCCCTTGTTCCCTTGTTTCTCCCCCATTACCTAATGGTACTGTCACATGAGAAAGCTGAAGTCAAGCTTTCTTGTCTTTCTCTGAGGCAAGTACTCCAATACCAGAAAAATTAGATTGGTTTGGAACAATCTCTTCTTTACAAATCCTTAGTTGACATTAATGAACACTATTCAAACACTATGTAAACTTGCTAATGTGGTTCAAATTCTGCAGGAAAAACAAATTGAAATTTCTATATTCAAACAAGATAATGCTTTTCACTGTCTCTTGTAAGAAAGAAGAAACATCTATATTCTGTGAGATCTTCCTACACGGCCAAAACTTTTTCCTCTAGTATTTTGTATCTGTTTCCCAGATTTTGAACTGACATTCAGGCTGCAGAAGCATTAGGATTACCAAAACAAAGGAAAAAAACCCAAACGCTACAAAACTACCCCCTCAAATCCTCCAAAGCAGGCCAGTTTCATAAATGATAAACCTGTTTTGAGAAGTCTTATTTCAATGATAATACAACGTACACATCATGTTTCTGGCCTCTCTTTCCTTGTACACCATAATAAAAACTGCCTCAAACTACAGGCAAAGTTTGTACTATTGCAGAAATGTGGCCCTAAATGATACAGAGTACTCTAATTTGAGGCATCCTTGCAAGAACTAAATGGCTGGAAAATCATAGTGACTGTTTTATCTGCTAATTTTTGCAGCAAAGTTCCAGTCTTACATCTCAGTGAAATTGACCATTCTTTTCAGATAATCAAACACACAAATTGCTGAAGGGACAAAATGAGACATCCAGCAAGAAAACAACCTGTATATTTTTGTGAAAATCTCTAATGTCTGCTTTTTCCCTGTCCTTCTTTGTATTTGCTTTTTTCCTCATATGACACCTTGTGAATAATCACTTTCTAATTCTGCCTTTAAAGTCACCTAGACTCAGATTTTATGATTCCTGATATCTTTCATGTTCCACATGTTTTCCTAATTTTCCTGTATCCCAAATGCCTTTTGCTAGGCTATTTGAAGAGATGCATTGGTGGTGTCATGAAAAAAGCCTAGAGTCAACATGGAGATTTCCCAATGGATTAAACACACTGCTCAAGGAATAGCAGCACCAGTGAAATTTTGCCAGAGGTAACGAAAGCCAGTTGGACAAAACTAGAGAAAACAATTACTTCCTTAGTAACCAGCCTAAAAAGAAGACCCATAGGGGAACTGGCAAATGGACTTGGGAGTGAATGAACAAATTTAAAACACTTGCTTCACAGGCATGCTTCTGACTTGTCACACAAAGCATTGATAACTGCCAATGAACAAACCCACCACAACAATTCCAGCTCTGAGAAGATATTTCTATCACAGTGCAATTCTTTGTTTATTTAAATTAGTAAGGAATAGCAAGTGCAAACAGCACTCAGGGTGTTATCCCGATCTTCAAACTACTGTTAACTAAAGCATAAAATAACTCGAGCTTTAATTAACAGTGCTAATTTTTCCCTCTTTTTTAATACAGCTATTAATGACTTACGTGAAAGTCCCTGTTTCCTATTAATATAGACCTCTGACCCTAACTTCTAAACTCCAATCTATCCCAATCCTGTAATTCTTCTGAGTTTTCCATAACTATCTTTTCATACAAACTTGCTAGGCAGATGAGTCTGTCTCCCTCATGGAGTGTGGAGCATACTTGCTATTAACTACCAATCTGATACAGCTATTTTTAGAGTTTCTCAGCTGACAACAGGAAACACCAGTAAACAACATCCACTGCTAGCAGTAGCTGGCCCATAAGACATACCAATAGCTATGCTGACCCAACAACCTCCACTGAATTCCTCCCTCACTTCCCTATGTATTTACAGGATGGCAAAATGCGGCAGCTGCCATTAAAAGTGTGAGTGATGTGTCACTGTATCAGCCTAATATTCACAAGCTTAGCAACCACAGTATTAAAAACCTGCCTATATAATTTTAGACCATGTCACAATAACGAATTCAACTTGCTGCAGGTCTTGATGTTTTAGATACTACCATGTCATCTGAAATATTTGCCACTGCGTAAGATGTCCCTGTTGGAGCTGAAATAGCTTGATCAACCCCCATTTTAAATGCTGTCAAAAGATACTGTTGGAGCTGAAGAAACTAGTTACAAGCACTACTATGTTTTCTCTGAAATTCCTGCTGTCTTATATTCTGAAACCACAGATAAGCTCAATAAGGGTATCAAAACAAGACATCACATTACATTATCAAAATAGTATCTGTCATGTATTATCTTCTTCTCTATGAGGAATTTCCAGATTAGTGTTAGAAGAATTATCTCCAGTCGTCCCTTCTTTATTTCAGCTCACACAGTCCCATCTATCCTCCTGCCACAATTTCATTAATACTAAGTACCAACAGATACACAGAACTTTGTATATGGGCAAGAAAAAATCTGTTCTTTCTGCTGAGCAGAACCTGCTTACACTGGCAAGAAAAATGCAAAACATACTCATTGCAATATTTTGCCTTTTTTTTTAAAGCATTCTTAACTACCTGTGCTAACTTAATATGACACTCTCCCTCCATGTCATAGGCTCTGCTTGGCAAACCAGTATTTTTTATTTTTTTTTAGACAAGGAAATTTAAGACTTTATTCACTATTGTGTTATACCTTGACAGTCAGCTTTCCCAAATGCTGTAAAACCCAGATGCGATGGGACCAGGCATTGTAGTTGCTTGGATATCTCCCAGCAGCTTCAGAGCAGACATTCATTTCCTCCTGCACTAGTCGGTGAATTCTCTCCACAGGTGCTGCTCCCAAGTTTCCTTTAGTCACAAGACTGGGCAAGGAGTTTTCCTGAATTAGTTGTTGCAGCACCCATCGTCTGGTTAAACGATGTACAGTGTTAATGTTGAGAGAGAAATTTTAAGAGAAAAAAAATGTTTTTTCATTTATATAAATCAATGAAACCTTTCTGTTATTTCAGTTATCTGAACTACACTGTAACTAGATGATGAGTAAGCAGTAAACATAACCACCTGAACTCTTCCCATACTGAAAGCTATGACTTTATGATCACACTCCAAAATAATTTAAGTCTATTGTATTTGTTCGTTCGCACAGTGTAAGTGGTCATGGCTACTTACAGCAAACTAAAAGAAAACAGAAGGAAACAGCAAATTAATGGAAAAAAACACAAGAACTGTCTGCATGAGATTTCTAATGAGCTCCTCTTTCAGACTTGTATAGCACTAAAATAAAGCATCCAAAATGAGACAGAAAAAAGTGATTCAGTAAAAAAAAAATTTAACTGTGCTTTGGGAGTATTTTTTACATTTGTCAGTACTGCACACAGCAAGCCAAATTAAGTTTCTGTACACCACCAGCAGAAATAAAGTGCAAAAGACTTATGGTTTCAAGGGCTATACATATAACCAAAACAAATGTTTTTACTGTGAGTTATACGTATTTGATTTGAAGTGACTGAGATAAGCACAGATTCCTACATGGCTTTTAAATTTTACTTTCGACTGACTTTTAGTAGTATTTTAGTAGTATTTTTACATGAGTATTTTGAGAGGTGTCCTCAATGCTGCAGAAAATGTGCATCTGCAGACCCTACACAAAAGGGTCCTACAAAAAGGGATCACAGATGTGCAGACTTCGACGCAGCTGCATGTGTCACGAGAACTGCAATGGGCCCATGTGGAATGCTCTGGAAAGCTGGACATCCTCCACTCTGCAACAGAGAGGTTCTTCTCTTTTGTACTGGCTCACATTAGTTCCAAAACCAATTAATCGCTACTTTTCAGGTGTCACTCATGGTTAAGAGAAATCAATAAAAATAAAATAATAATTAAAAAAATCTTTAAAAAGAGAAATCTATTTTGCAATTCATATATAAAATTGCATATATACATATAAAATAAAAAATAGATAAGCCAACCACTGTTAAAAAAAAATCTGGTAATCCATCTGCCTTTTCTCTCATTTGAAAACATTTAGAATATTCTTTTGTACTGGTATTTTTTATTTACACTGTGTCTTTTTCTCTTAGTTATTTTAAAAATAGATTTAAACTATTGGAAGACAGTATGAAAGATCATTTATAAGAATGCAATTTTTAACCTGACTGCATTTCTCAGCAGAAATCATAAGCAGTGGATTGAAGACAGCATTCATACACTGCCTTCCTATGTAACATTTGTTTTAACTAAAGATGTACAGCCAAACAAACCATGCTCTTTGACTGTTGTGTAACTTTATTTTATGAAAGGTAGTAATTTTGAAGACTTAATTTTTGCTTTTTAACAATGTCTTTGATTCAAACATCACCATCTAGTACTTCTTCACTTCAATCAGCAGATTTGCAATAAACTGGAAATTCTAAAATGTCTAGGCATGAAAGCTAAATGAGTAGAGAGTCATTCCTTTAACAAAAGATAAGTATTATTGCATTAACTTCTGAGTAAAACCATACAAAGACAAATTATTTTGATCCTAAAATTATTTCAGTTTCTTAAAATGAGGGTTTTTTTAATAAAATAATTAATTCAGATGAATTTTATATACAGGAGCTTATGAAAAAATACAGATTTTATAGTTTCTGTGGCTACAACAAAAGAAAAAAATTATAAAATGAAATCTGAGCTATTTTCTGGACTTTTTGCATGGGAGGAAAGAAAGACGAGCACAGCCTCAGAAGATTTAAAATGTATTTTTGGTACCTGTTGAATATCATGGTATTATTTCAGAGGCTTTTAAGAGAACATTTTCTCCAATAAATTTGGAGAAAAGAAATTCAATTTCTTCTGTCACTGTATGTATGTTTCTATGAAACCCCCAAAACATATAGCAAAAGGCCATATAGCAAAGTGTATGACAGGTATTTTGATATCTTTAGTGAGTGTATCTGCCATGTGTAAGAAAAAAAATATTTGGATATTGCTCTACTGAATTTTATAATTGCCCCATTCTATTTTTTTGCACTTCTCTCTGAAGTTTGGTATCATGGGGGAACAGAAAACACAAGATTAATCACTATGCTGATGCAGAAAGAAAATTTTTGCAGATCTTCTTTTCTAACATGTATCAATCACGGTCAGCACATCCAAATACAAGCCAAACATTTGTACAATCATCCTCAAATACACTTTTTTGTTTTAGGCAAATATGAGAAAGAACAACAAATTATAACACTATTAAAATACTCCTAATTTAAGATTGCACAGACATTATAGAGAGAATTTTTTGTTACTTCTAAGATGTAAATAAATATTAAGAACCTACCATCCTGACTAATTTAATAAAAATGTATTGCTCATCATAATCATATGGATGGCACCAGGTTAAGCTCTAGTTACATGCAAAAAAATCATAGTTTCCCGGTGTTAGCTACCATGTAGTAAAGGCTAAACCATGACAAACCGCAAGATTTTTTCCCATTATTTCTACATACTCTTTTGCTTCAAACAAAACAATCAAGCAGCATGAGTGAGTAGCACGGAGATGATGAAAAGCAGTTGAAGAACAACAAAATTAAAAACCAACTTTGCAGAAATTCATCAGTATTGTTGCTGTATCAATGCTACTAAGAAAGAAATTAACAGAAATTAATTAGCTGCTTATAAGTTAAGAAACGCCTAGGAATATTCCATGTATTACATTCTAGGTTAACTTTGAGAATTTTAAGGTCATGCACTCACAAAGAAGAGTTTATCAACAACTCCTTCTTCCAAAAATTCATATATTATCAGTACAACTGAAGCTTTACTTCTGTTTTTGATAGTATGAGTCCCCTAATGGGGTATCAGCTTTACAGTTGTCCTAATGCTGGACACATGAAAATGCAAGCATTGTGAACTGCTTTCTAATGTGTTACAATGAAATCTCTTTAAGGCTGTCTATAAAAGGATGAGTTACCCTGTGAAAAATACAAAATAAAGAAAATCACACACATACCAAGATTTTAATTTTTTTTTAACCAAAGTTGAGCAATGGATTTATACTTCACTTGGCTGTGCTACAGGCATTTTATGTGCACTCAGTCATGACTGAGATGGTTAGCTTTGTGCATTTGAGTAATTCTGGAGTTATCTTTTCCAAAAATGTGCTCTGTTATTTTAATATTTAGTAGTGGTGACTTAATGACATTGCTTAAGTTAAAAATGATACAAATAAATCCATGAAACCAAAAAGACCAATATTGGAATGGAAAAGAACCCAACTTTGGTTATAAAGATTAGCTTTTACAGATTCTTGCCTTTCTGAAATGCCTGTAGACAAGCAATATCATAGTAAGTTGGAGGAGGGAAAAAGGGAGAAACCCACAATGCTCAGATACTTACTATTGATGGAATCTGAATTCTCAGGCTGAGAATTTTAGGTGCTGCAAGACATGATAAACCTTTAGGAAAATTTATCCCACCTCCAAATGTTATTTAAAAATATGCAGAAAAAAAGGTGCATATGATTTTACTTCTAAGTATAAAATATAGGCAGGTATCTTCAAAGCCAAAGCACAGTATTTTACAATGATTGGCTCAAAGAATCTGCTGTATTTCTAGATGTCCTCCTTCATCTATGGCTCTCCTTAACCCAAGCACAGGGGAAAAAAACCCTAGGAAAAAAGTTTAAGTTTGGGGAGGCAACAGAAGGCAAGGGAAACAAACCTATGAATCCATGTTTCTGGACTCTTTGGAAACTTGGTTAATGCGAGTTTTCCAAGATGCAAATCTTTAAGTGGATTTAAAGTGCCAGACAGTATTAATTCTTTCCTACAAAAGATAAAATACAGTTGTATGAATAAAAGAAGTAACCCGAAAACAGAACACAAATCCCAATAACAAATAGCATGGCATTTTCTTTGTATCATAGTAGAACTTCACTGTCAAAGTTCAAAAGTTTAAAAAGCCTTTTGTGGATTAACCCATTCCACTCTGCTATATATATGTGCACCCTATTCAACCAGGTCCAATAAAATAAATGCAGATCAAAGAACTTTATCTTAATCTGAACACATACAACCCATCGGTTCCCAAACCTACCCAAAAATCACTGAGTCAACTACATTTGAGTGTGGCTCTCCATCACATTTTCTGCTACTAATCAGAAAGCCAAAGAGTTTTGGCTATACCTAATGCCTGTTGAGAATAATGTTGCTTTTATCTGCGCACTCTTAAAAGCATCTTAATTAACACAAGCAGCAGTTTTTGTTGTTTTTTTCTTTGATACAAGGGCTGCCAATGGGCTTACACATATGACTAAACATTCCTTCTTGAAATTAAGCCCTTAGATCATTCCGTATGTCTGAAAATACAGTTACTCTTCCACACAGCCTTCCCCCCCCTCACTTACTTTTAGTTTTTAAATATGGCTCAAGATACAGTATCAAGGATCCTTAAATTTAAAAGGAAGTGGGAAATACTCTGTGTGTGTACAATGTTTCTCAAACAACAAGGTCTGAAATCGCTGAATTCACTTATGTGTAAAACAGCTTTTGGTTCAAAAAAATAAAAGAATTTGCCCTAACAAAATTTAGTGTTCATCCACCATAACACTTCCCAGAGTACCACCAACACAGACAGAGCAAAGTAAAAGTCCATATTTATCTTTCTTGCCTTTTTTGCACAGAATTCCCTGCCCCACGACCTATTCTTCTTTCTAGCTTTATAACTCACTGTCTGTCCTGAACATGTTCGTAGACATCGCCCCATCACCAGTTACTCCCAGGACATTAGTCTCCATATCTTATTCTCCAATCTAGTAGACAGTGGCTTTGAAGTAAAAATACAGTAAGTTCCAAAGGTACCATTTGCAGACAGGAAACATGCATTTTCCAGAACCTCCAGAAGTCACATTTAAAAACTGAGAGTGCAAGAAGTAGATAGAACCAATTTTGGCATGGGTTTGGTGTTTTGGTGTGGGTTTTTTGTTTTGAGTTGTGGGGATTTTTTTGTTTGGTTGGTTTTTGGGGGGTTGTGGGTTGGGTTTTTTTCATAATTTATGGTTCATCATAATGATATGCATGGCACCAGGTTCAGCAAGAGGAGCACTAGTAGGTGAAGAGCAGATGATTAATTTTCTGACAAAAAAAAGGGGGGGGGGGGGGGCAGGGGGAAGGGGACAAGAAGGAAATACACTCGGAAAAAAGCTGCTATCCAGTAAGAAGGTGAAAATTCTCTGCAGTCTAACACAGAACACGTAATGTGGCTTTAAAGTTATGGCCCAACTCTCACAAAAAAATGGACATATTCCTTTAGTGTGAGCACTTACCGTCATTTTCTGTCTGTTTTGGAAGTTTTCAGTAGAAAACTGACTCCACCTGGTATATCGGCTTTGTGTTGCTTTAAATGAACTGTATACCCACAGTCAGAAGCTAATGGTGGCAACACTAACAGTGAGCAACATATTATTTCAAATTCAAGAAAAATAGTGAGATGTATACATCTAGGCACTAGCCTAGACCCTTCTTTTGCTACTGAACCAACAGTCAAATAAATCCTTAAGGAAATTTTGCTCCTGATACCATCTGCAGAGATCAGAAACTTAAGCTACTAGGACATTTGCTTTTATCTGAATCAAGTTCCAGCATGTTTCAGATTGGATGCTTTTAGCAGGTGCTCAACAGGAAATCCAGGTATACCATCCAGGAGTGGCAGACTGAGCAGACTGTTTGGTGCCAGTGCATTGACTTTTGCAAAGCAGACAAGAGAAAGATTCAGGGAATGTCAACACTAGAACAGGTGGAATAATTGCCCTATTACTGCAATGCAAAAGGTGACATTTTGGGAAAAATCACTTACCATGTGGACAATGAAAAAGCAGCCTAGATCAGTCTAACACTCAAAACAAATGCATGTACATATGTAACAAAGATTTAGATTACCAGGCCACCTACCTCCCAAAACCTAAACTCTTGTTGAAGAAATTGCTCTTTCTATATTCAAGCATTAACTGTAAAGTAAACTTACTCTTTTGCAAAGTTGAGGAACATTACAGACAAGATTCACTGCTGTGATAGAAAAGCAGTTTTTAGCTTCATAGATTTTTCAGATGACAGACCCCCCCATTCACAACTAAGGGACTTCAATCACATGTATGACTAAAGTATCATATACTCCCAAATAAACCTCTTTCAAGCTCTTTCAGCAAACATCCAACTTGGATATATAATTTCTAGCTCACTTTTCTGTCATGTGGACCATAGATAACTTTTCAGCCTTCAAAACTCTAGCTCCCATAAAAGATAATAAGAAACGATTTTGACATTCCTTATGTTTTTGCTGACACCTTTGAAGTCATTGATATCTGACAGAAAAACATTTGACTTTTCAGAGCGTCTTGTTATCTAATGTCTTTTGACTTTTGATCAATTGTACCTGCCAGCAAGTATATCAGCAAGAACAAAAAAACCTATGACAATTCCTTTACAATCACTTACATAAAGATTTTGGTCATTTTAACTTGGAAGTTTTTTCAACTACTAAAAACACAGGATAACTGAAATTATGATTAACAACTGGGGATGTCCTGTTGCCCATTCAGTATACCAGGGATTTCGCTCTGAGTTCTAAGAAGCGACACGTCTCCTATTCTTTAGCATGTCTTCCTACACAACACAGTTCTCATGGTTTAGGTTATAGTCCCTGACCTTCTGTAGCTTCCCAGTCACTTTTAATTAAAATAAATAAATAAAAGACAAACCTATGCAGGCATATTACAATAGTTTAGAATAGCTACAAAGTCAAGATAGATTACCTATCTCTTCTTAGAGGTTAACACATTTGAAGTTTTATGTTCTCCTGTGTTTCATTAACCAGATACAACCTCCTGTGATTGTCAGCTGAGCTGAAATACTCATTAGCCTTCCACACCGCCACTCCAGTCTTCTTGCCCTGTCAAGTCCTGTCTCCTTTCCTTTCCTTTTCCTACTCTTGAACAACTCTCTGTATCTCCAAATTCATTGCTATTGAGTCAACCACTATCTCTGAAGCTCTCAAGAGAGAATTCAACATAGGAAAAAGGGATTATCCCAGCCTAAAATGAAAGGGTCATTAAATTCTACAGGAAACACTCTATGCGCAGGGCTGCTATTCAGTAAATAACTATTACACTTTTTATTTTCTAGGCTACTTAGAGTCTGTGACGCTCTTCCCCCTTAAAATAAAGCAGTGAATTTGTGTGTGGAGAAACTAAGATGAATCTGGCACAACAAACATCCTCTGAGCAAGATGAAAACAATCATCCCACGGCAGATCCATCAAGTTCTGCAAGCCAAGTTCAAGTCCCACACAATTAGTTCCCAGCTTACACTAGCTCAGAAAAGGATTTACATTCAGCATCTGTACAGAACAGTCTGTCCTCTACTCTGTGACTGTATATGCCATACGTCTGGCTAGCTTGACCTGTCATTTACTGAAGTAGGAATTTCACAGAATAAAAAAAGAAACTGAAATGTTGGGCCAGTTAAGTTCCCTTCAAAAGAGCAAACTCCCAGCAGCAGCCTAAAACAACGTAGGGTCAGATTCACCAATGCAGTCCCTCAACTAGAGCAGGCTCAGCGGTAAACTCCACAGCTACTGACTGGCTGGTATAACGGCTTCTCTCCGAATGCTAAATGAAGCTTCAAAGACAGACTGCCAATCAGGTCACTGGCCAAGAATTTGGGGAGCAACACCACCTTATGTAGTAATTTGTATGCTTTGGTAAACCATATATGTCATAAAAGTGAAAACAATCCTCATCCATATTCCTGAACATTTTTAATTCCATTTACAACTTTGAACTACTCCTCTCATGTACGTAAGACCAAACCCTTTCAGCTGTCAGGCAGAAAAAAAGCTAGACTAATAAGAATGGATACATTTGCATTAAAAATATTCCACAAAACCTAAACCAAAAACCTGAAATCAGTTTTAAGTACCACAAAACTACATTACTGTAGTAGCTCTAGTACTCATACATGCTTCTAATTCCATTTTATCACTTGAAAGCTACTCAAGCCTTACATTTTCATGACAGTAAGCCCTTTGCTCTCACTTTCATCCACCTTTCTTAGACCTGAGATCCTAGAAAGCTACAGATCACAGCAGAATCCTTCAGAACTACACCAGCAGTGAAAGAAGAAAAAAAATTTTAAAAATGCTGAATTTGGCGTATCTAGGGCTGACAGCTACCCACAGCCATCATCTTTCCAGGTTTAATTTTTCCTACTGCAGTAATGTATCTTAACTGCAAAAGTCCTATTTTTAATGAGAGCCCTCCTAGACCCTAACATGTAATTTTCTGTCAGCCCTCCAGCCCTTCTAAAACTATTCCTTTAAGACTGTCTCCAGTCTTACCTAGGCAGCAGAAAGAGAGTATTCTCCCACCTCTGAGATTTACACAAAAATTATCAGATTACAGGGTTGTAAAGAACTGTTGCTTGTGGGCTCCATTAAGAGCAAGGAGGTAAATTCCTGCTCCTCCTCCATCATGCCTCCTGGTCAGGTGCTGCAGCATGACCAATGGTGAAGACGGATAATCCCAACAGGTACAAGAAAGGAGCAGGGTGGGGGAGAATGTGTCCGGAATAAAGGATGGCCACTTTCCTCCCCTTCTCTTGCAATGTGTCTATTCAGCTTTGATGAGCTGCACTGGTAATGGCAGCAAATTGAACTGTTATCTCAAAAGGACTCATGTATAATATTCAGAGAGGGCTAAAATGAAAACAGTGAAGGCAGCAGGCATCAGTTGGGCACTACGTGATTCAGCAAAAATGATATGCCCATCTAAAGGTTACAAATGGCCTTCCTTAACTGACAGAAAGGAAGAGGAGTGACAGTTCAACGGGACTTCTATCCCCTCAAAATGTGAGCCAAACATGTGCCTTCACATGCAGCAGTGTAATCTTCAGCCTGCACTACCAATATAAAAAAAAAAAAAAAAAAAGGCAGTCTGAAACTATCTGCAAGGCATACAGGATAGAAGAGATTTTTAACATTCCTTCAGCTGAAAAGCTGTTGCTGTGTCACTAATTACCACTTAAAACAAAGCTTACAGCTGACTCAAACATAAGGCTCAGGTCCTTCTGATGTCATTTGCTGAGTGCAACATACCTGACGTTCCAAGCAGTGGTGAAGTCGGGGTTCAGCAGCAACAGGGTACATGTGATATCTATCAGCTCTAAAATGATTGAACAAGAGAAACAAAAATCAGTAATGATTCACACACAGCAGCATTCTCTCTGCAATCCCTGTCTTTCCTCAAAGTCTCTCCTCCACGGGCTGCTGTACCTATGGATACCCCCACCTCTGTAAAACACTGCCCTGTCTCATTCCAGAAGAAATGCTAGCTTAATTTAAGAGGGAGCAAAATCTGCCATATCCTCCCTTTTCACTTTTTAAAATAATGGACTTCTGTCTTGCCAACAACCTACATCTGAGAAGTTTGCAGCTGGAAGTTTCTGACCTCTGTCTGTACTGCTATAAACAAACATACAGTATGCCCTCAGCGAGGGACAGCCATTACATAGAATCTGTGAGTATTTAGTGATTTAAATTGCAGACGCACTATATATAGCATAAACAGAGAATTCTCCAGAGAAAATCCAATTTTTATTTTTAAATAAGATAGTACCATTAAAAATATACCCTACTATTTCAGTAAAAGTCTGAGCTGCAGGTGGCTGCCATATACCATACCATTACAAAAAATACACATACTATAAAAAACCTGTAGCTAGGAATATGAAACACCATGACGATGAATCAGGATCACAAAATAACTGCTAACTGCACAGAAAACACTTCAAATATATTCTGAAGTGACAGCCTTCCTTCAGACTGAGGTTTTAAGACTAATTCACTAAAAAAAGAACAAACAGAACATTTGTTTGTATCCCTGCATTTAAGCACTGGACAGACTGTAGATTTATGTATTACACTTATTTTTAACAATGTCGTAAAAACAAGACTGAGGTATACAGTTGCTGAGAATGGAAGAGTAATTTCATTGTAACCTATCCCTTTGCAGTCCACTGCACCATTTGAGCAGTGCTGAGTCCCACCAGGGTAACAGCAGGGATTCAAGAGGCATCTCCACTTAAGCTTGAGATACTAGGGACTATCACTGTGTTGGCTGCCTTAAACTCTGCTCTCGGGAGACACAGCGTCAGATCAGTTAACCTGTCCCACAAACACAATTCTTAAATTTACATGGTAATTTTGCAATTGAGTAAGAAGAAGAAATTTGCTTCAAAACTGAAGTTGACTATCCAGGCTTTTACTGCCAAGGAAGTTGGGCTACATTCTCTCTTAATCACCCTGCATTTAACATACTAAAGAGATTGTACTCCAGGTGATTTCCAGCAAATAAGAGGCACTTTATTACTTTTTAAGGAAAAAAAGGAAAAGAAAAAGGAAAAAGAGGGTATTCTCATGGAACTACATCTCTGGTCAGTGCAGTTAGTATGACTGTAAAATGGAATTTTAAAAAGTCACTGATGAAATGCAACAATAATGGAGCGTATTAATTCAAAATGCTAAGGAACATGACTTCGTGTATCTTTGAATCAAGCTTTGAGAGAACTTAATATTTAAGTGGGTCAAAAAAGTGGAGTACTTTTGTATATGACTGTATGACTGCTCGTTCACTTATGTCCAACAAAGTAATCTGGTGCTTCCCATGATGTTCCCGCTTATGGGAACATGTTATTCTACCATGTAATGTGGGGGGGAGGGAGGTGGGGCAGAATTCTTCAGTGCACTAAGCTGTTACGGTGGTATTTTTAAAATTATCTCAAGGCACTAACTTAACTTTCCATTTTCATGAGTTTTAGTTGAGATTTTTTTTCTCCTTTAATGAAAGATTTCCTTTTAAACCCCTCTTTGTTGCCAGGGAATGAATATTTTTCATATGTGCAAAGCTTTCTAATTTGCTGCCGAAGCGTACAAAGCTTTTTCTTTGACTTGTCCAATCCCTGAACCAGCAAAGTACTTCAACGCCTATTTAATTTTAGACAGATGAATTGCCCAATGGAAATATCCAGGATTACTCACATATGTAAAATTAAACACCTACTAAGTGTTTTGCTGGCTAACGTTTCAATCTACATTCAAAAACTTCATTGGCAACATTTAACAAAATACCAGTTTTATAAGGATCTATAGTTAAAATTGTGAGCTGTCATTGTTTTGTTTAATTTTCAATTCTACCTTCTCAAAATATCAGTAGTTATTCTGTATTTTTAAAATATCTCAATTTTACATATCACAGAAATAAGTAATTAAGTGCTCTGATTATTCTGCTACTATTACCTTGTGCCATAAACAATACACAAAAATTGCCTTTCAAAATGCAATAGGCCAAGAGCTAATAATAACTCCTCCAAGGTAACATATATCTTTTTTACATCAAATTCACAGTACCTACTACATGCCAACTGAGAGTTTCTTCAAAGAAAAAAAAATAATATCAGGAATTGCAAGTTTTGTTGCTAACACAAAGCAACAAAAGGCTAAATACATCTATTCGTTTAATTGCGTTTTTATCCCATTTAGCCAACTTTCTCTCCAACTGGTGGTTATGTACAAAAACAAACAAACAAACAATAGCTCCCTCTACCCCCAAACCCACAAAATCCAAAACGCAAAAAACTTTAATACTAGTTTCTCCCCTAGACAAAAGAGTCACATATATTTTAAACTTGCTTTAAGTTATATTTAATCTGGACTGCCAGCAAATTGATGGCTTAGTATAATTTTTGAAACATATTATGCAGAGTTCAGCACACCAAATCTAGGTTGATTGACACTTCCCATGGTGAACTTTATTTTCAGCTGCTTATCACTTTGCCAAGAGGTCAGTAGGCTGCATCTGAAGACTCCAATGCTCAACCATGGTTAAGTATTGATGCAACAGGACTGTGCAATAGAACAGATGTCTGCAGGACTTTTTCATTTGCTACAGGTGGGAAATGTGTTTGCTATAGGAGGGAAAGGTAAATGTAACTGCGCAGTGCAGGATAAAAGAAGAGATGCAGCAAAATGCTGCAACAAAAAACAGGATTTAGAGGCAGTTCTGAATCAAGTCATAAAAAATTCTGAATTTTTGAGTGTTGGATTTTCTAAATAGAATAATGGTTTTAGTAATTATTAGGTACTACCACTGTATATGATATGGTTGACAAGACATGTTAAGCAAAAGCTTATTACAGCCTAGTTTAGTCTTTTGAATACGTTTTAGAAACTGTTTTCATAGTCTACATGACTCCACTTAGAACAATATAGTTTGTTTATCCTACTAAGTCATGATTTCCAGTTAACATGACTATTCTGGTAATGTCAAAGGTCTGGAATAGCACCAAATCAAGCCCAATTTGAAGAGAAGCTTGTCTACCATTTTGTCTGTTTTCCCATTACAGAGGTTCACTGTATCCTGAACATTATCAAAGGAAAGAAGCAGACAAAAGGAAAATCTCAAAGCATTACCCAGTTCTTTCATGCTGATGTTCTTTGATGCTTTGTGCAATATGTAACAGATGAAGATTTCATGAAGTGTGGATTCTGAGCCAGAGATGCCAAATGACACAATTTTAGTAACCTCTGAGCCACTTTTCAATAGAAAGTCTTATGACAGATCTGGCACACAATGACAGTAGTTGCCCGCTAGCTCCCTCTGTGTCAGTAACAAAAATCAATGTCTTTTATTTACAATTTAAAAGTACTTTCTGCTGGATACATTTTAAGCAAACTATAGCATCATAGGTGCTCACAACATACATGTCCTTTTGTACTTGAAAGTCTCCCCAGTTGCAAAAGGACTAATATGACAATGCTTTTAGTTCATTTTCTTTTTAAATATGGCTGTATCCAGATTTTTATTTTTATAAGTGTATTGCACTAAGATGTGCTTTTCAGAAGAGTGTTGTAAAAGTAGAAACACAGATTTATGGGAAGTCAGGATATTCTGAGACTATGCACAACAATTATTTGCATAACAAGAGAAGTTTGTAACAATTTCAGAAAACCATCTTGTGATAATACAAATAATATGCATTCATAAATCAAAAAAATACTGGAGAAAGGACAAAAGCATATTGTAAGATTAGAATTTCTAAACTGGAACAATAGCCATAAGAGAAGTAGTCATGATTGTGGATTCCAAGTATCCAAAAGACAACATAACTGAATTAAACATCTGTCACAGTAAGCTGTCAATGACTGAATATAAAGCACTTCCTTCTTCCAGGATCCTGCTAGAAAAATATCAGACACCACATCTAAAAGCAGACACTTGAATCAGCATGCTGGTTTTCTCCTCTGTTCTATTTAAAATGGCTTACAGTAATTCAAACACCACAAAAGAGGTAACAAGACTACATTTGAAACTACTGTTTATTACAAGGATCAATAGAATATGCAATTGAGTTTTTGTAGCAGTAATAAACAAATCTATACCTATATTCAGAAGAAAACAACTACGCTGCCAAAATCCAAGGATGCACTTTTGTCTACAAAAAGGGATTTGGAGGAAAAGCCTTGAAGATATTTCAAATATACAGAAAATGTAACATCTCTTGATAGATTATGCTTACTTATGTCACGTTAGACACAATTCTGTGAGTCCACCTGGGAAAGACTTCTGCCTTCACTCCCTCCACCACTGCAGTTCAGTTTCTGCTAAAATTTCCTATCAAATGTGAAACTCAATTATGGTAAAACATACTAAACTCTATAAGCTGTACCTGACTTTACAAACAGGTTATTAACATGGAGGTCCTGATCATGTTTTACAGTAGTGACACAAAATATCAACAGACATGAAAACACTGTAGATCACCTCTCCTCACACATTTTAAATGGACTTTTGTAATTGAAGAAACAAAGGAGAATGGAGTTTTGTTTTCAAAGGAAGAAAACTAAACAAGTCCCAACAAATTGGCAGTCATCTAAACTTCATGCCACTCCAGATTTACCAACACTGGTTTATAGTCTGCATTTTGAGTGGAAGGGTTCTGCAATGCTTCATCTGGGAGGGAAGCAGAGACACTCTTCAAGCGATCAGCGCATCGTACCATCCTGGTGGATAGGCATGTGCCACAGTGCCAACACAACAAAGCGCCTGGACCGGTGCGAATGGAGCAGGGGTGCCAGCACGTTAGCACCCAGCTGCCTTTTAGCAAACAGCTGTCAGCAGTCCCCTGCCTCCCAATGCAAGAGTGACACAAATCTCAGTGGTTTGTGTTTTGGCTTGAAACAAGTTTTTTCCTGTGTGGCAATTTCTGTGGGAGGACTTTTCTATAACACTTGAGACCAAAATGAAGTCTCCCTGCAGAACATCTGCAGCATGATCAAAATACACCTCACAAACTCCTACCTCAGACCTGCAAAAAACACTGCAATGAGAACCATTGGTCTTGCTAAGACTGCCTGTGCTAGCAGGTTCATCTCTTTAAATGCTAGAATTTGTTTCTGGCTATATGTCAGAGTCAACATATAAGCCCTTCTTATTAAATTTTATAATTGATACACTATAAATTCTGAATTTGCAATCAGATCACAATCACTGTTTTCTATCAGAACTGAATGCATCAGCAGCAACTTGGTGGCAGCTATCAAAAAGATCCAGGTCTTACTAGGTCCAACCATAAACCACTGAGACCAAGTAAGAAATGGAAGTTACTCATGTTAGAAATACACATCCCCTAGGAATAAAAGTTTTTTAAAGATGTCTGTAATGAGAGAGAATATTAAAGAAAATAAATTATGTGAAAATAAAAAATAAAGGGCAATGTAAAATTTACAAAGTCCACAAAACACTCTTCCTAGATAATCATATAATGACGTGACATCAACCTTCTGTTTGGGGGGAACACACACACACACACAAAATCTGTTAGATAAAAATAAAATACGGACAATCAACAGGTCAGCCATACTCAACAACACATGAAAACACTTCAACTTTCTTAAGCTACTCTTCTGAATGGAGAATTAACTCCAAGTGTCAAGCCAGTGCTTTGTAACTCTAACACCACCCAAGGTACACTGCCAGCACTGGAAAACTGCATGTTGCCAGTGGAATGGATTCCTCTTTACCATGATCTGGCTTGCAAAGAGGTAAAAAGTTCCTATGTACAACCTCTCCCCATCCACTAGAAGACAAGCACCTTCATGCTCACATTGCAAACCTTCTCTGCCATTTAATGCTACTCTTTTCAAAATGCTTGCGTTATAGATTGTCTTGGTAATAAGGAATCGCAGTCTGTTTAGTAAGTCTAGACCCTGCCCTCAGGCAAATAAAACTAGGCATCATTCATTGCCTTAACAATGCTCACTTGCTAAGATTCACTAAAGACCTCAATCTTCTTTCTCCATATCATCCCTGAACACAAAGAAAGCTCCAATGCATGTTTATGGACTTGGCTAACACCATCTGATCATCCCTTACGCTACACTTTAATGAGGGTAAGTGTACAGCTGGCTTCACGCACTTAAAAGTGAAACAGACTATAGTACTAAAAAATTAAAGAGAAAAAGCAAATGGCAGTTGTATCAAGAAAGAGATGTTACTAACCACACCTCTTTCCTTGATCTACACAGACCTACTCTCAAAACCTATCTGTTCAAGATAGTACAGCATGTTAGTTATGTGATGACTAGATGCTAGAGTCTGCCTCAGATGTCTGCTAGCATCCCACTATTTAAAACATAATTATTTAACTCCAGTTCATCAAGCAACCAGGGAGATTGCTGTAGCTATAGTTACAGTCAACACAACTGTTTTGGGTTTGTGTGGTGAGGTTTTGGTAGCAGGGGAGGGGCTGCAGGGGTGTCTCCTGTGAGAAGCTGCTGGAAGCTTCCCCGGCTCCAAGTCGGACCCGCCGCTGGCCCAGGCCGAGCCCATCAGCGACGGTGGTAGCGCCTCTGGGAGAACAGGTTTGAGAGGGGGAACCTGCAGTGAGTGGGGGGATCGGAACGTGAGAGGAAGGAACCCCTCTGCAGACACCGAGGTCAGTGCGGAAGGAGGGGAGGAGGAGCGGGGGAGGAGGGGATGCCCCTGCAGCCCGTGGCGAGACGGCAGGCTGTGTCCCCCAGCCCACGGGGGGGAGCGGGGGAGCGGAGGCCCACCTGCAGTCTGGGGAGAGAGAAGCCCACACCGGAGCAGGGGGATGCCCCCCAAGATGGCCATGACTCCATGGGAAAGCCCGCGCTGGAGCAGTCTGTGCCTGAAGGACTGCAGCCCATGGAAGGGACTCTGCTGGTTTCAGCTGGGATAGTTAGTTGTCTTCCTAGTAGCTGGTACAGTGCTATGTTTTGAGTTTGGTATGAGAAGAATGTTGATAACACACTGATGTTTTCAGTTGTTGCTAAGTAAAGTGAAGGATTTGTCAGCTTCTCATGCCCAGCCAGCAAGAAGGGGACACAGCCAGGGCAGCTGACCCAAAGCGGCCAACAGGGTATTCCATACCATGTGATGTCACATCCAGTATAGGAACTGGGGTGAGTGGGGGAGGGGAATCGCCGCTGGGGGACTGACTGGGTGTCGGTCGGCAGGTGGTGAGCAATTGCATTGTGCATCACTTGCATATTCCAATCCTTTTATTACCACTATTATCATTTTATTAGTGCTACCATTATCATTATTAGTTTTTTCTTTCCTGTTCTATTAAATTGTTCTTATCTCAACCCAAGTTTTACCTTTTTTTCCCACTTCCCTCCCCCATCCCACTGGGTGGGGGGAAGTGAGCGAGCAGCTGTGTGGTGCTTAGTTGCTGCCTGGGGCTAAACCACAACAGCCCTTTTGGTGCCCAACGTGGGGCACGAAGGGTTGACACAACGACAAGCCTAACCAGAGCTTGTTAAAATGAATTTGTTACAAGCATTTATTACATTGGTCTAATAGTCACTGGTCACTGTGTTGATTTATGCATTCTTAAGAGTTGTGGCACTTGTTTTTAGAGTTCTGTTATGTATCACCCCACTTGCTGTATGTAGTCCCTGTGCTACTGCTTATCATCTGTGGGAGGTGGATTAAGGTTTTCACTTTGATGTATTGTGTAATACTGGCTTATGGTATGATAAAATTACCAGTTGCGGAACTAATCCAGTGTTTGCACTCAGCATTGTTGTCACTTCTATACTTCGGGAGCCATCTGTGGGAAGCTATTAATAATTACACCATTCACCCTTCTTCCTCAGAGAGCCAATCTATGGGTGAGACACCTTTCTTCCCCAGTCTAGTTACAATGGCGTTCGAGAATTTTGGAAAAGTTGAATACCCTTGGGATCTTGAGACCAGTGTGGTCCTATTGCTAGGAACTAGCATATTCCTCAATGTGGTTCAGGCCTTGTTTAAGGTTAAACAACTACTGAAGAAGATCACCCAGAGGTCTGCCCCGAGGCTGGATAATTACAAGTGGCAGGGTGTGTGGGGTAGTATGGGCAAATGCCTAGGGTGGTGTTCCAAAACACCTCCAGTATTTTGGAACTTCACCCTTGAACAAGTGCAGAATCCTGAAAAACTAGCAGAACATTTGGAAAAAGTATGCTGTCATCACCCTGACAATTCCAGGGAGACACAACTCACTGCAATGTGCTGTGTCCTGGCCCATGCCTGTCGAACCCTGTTTAATACCACTCAGTATCCTCAAGGGGAAGAGAAGGACCTTGGATCTAACAACAAGGTGACAGGCACTGTGGCCACTCCAACTCCTGCATCAGTATCAGTTGCCCCCATACAGAAGAAGAAATATACAAAAAAAACCCAGTTCACTTAGCGAAGGATGAAGGTGAACCAGTGTCATCACAGGAACAGGAGGAAGAGGCAGAACCAGAGGTAATCACCCGATCCCTATCCTTGAGTGAGCTGTGGGATATGCGAAAAGATTTTGGCCGTTGTATAGGCGAGCACGTTATCACCTGGGTGCTCTGATGCTGGGGTAGTGGGGCTAGTAGCCTGGAATTAGAAGATAGGGAAGCCAAGCTGCTGGGGTCGCTTGCCAGGGAAGGTGGCATTGACGACACAATTGGAAAAGGGGCACCAGCCCTCAGCCTCTGGAGGTGACTCCTCTCAAGTGTGAAGGAAAGGTACCCTTTTCAGGATGATATTGTATGTGAATCAAGCAAGTGGACCACCATGGACAGAGGTATCCAATACCTGAGGGAATTAGCCGTACTAGAGATGATTTATTGTGACTCAGATAACACACAATCGCCTAAAGATCCAGACAAAGTCCAATGCACGTGACCCATGTGGCGGAAGTTTGTACGGAGCGCACCATCGTCCTATGCCAACACACTGGTAGCAATGACCTGGAAAGACAAAGAGGCACCGATGGTGGATGAAATCACTCAGCAATTCTGGCAACACAAAGAAAATCTTGCCTCCTCCATACAAGCCTGCATTGTGGCTGTGGAGAAGCTGTCCCAGGATGTCCAGCAAATCAAAGACAGTATGTCCCACTCCTCATCTGTAAGGACCAATATTTCAGCTATTAGGAGTGTGCGTTCCTCTGCCAGAGAGAGAATACAGAAGGAACACACCACGAGGTGCCCTGTGATTCTACCTATCTGACCACAGAGAGGACATGAGGAAATTGGATGGAAAACCTACCTCTGTCCTAAATGCACAGGTACATGAGCTGCAAGGAAAAAGCACCACAACGCGGAATTTTCCCAGGAAAATGCCGCTCCAGTTTCCAAACAGAGTAGAAGGGCTGATCTTATTTCTGATCCTCTTGAAGGGGCTTTTGAGTCAACTTCACAAGAAGTGGGTAATGGACACTCTGACCAGATTTAGAGGGGCCCTGCCTCCAGCCAGGTGGAGGAAAGGGATAACCAGGTCTATTGGACTGTGTGGATTCGATGGCCTGGCACGTTAGACCCACAGAAGTACAAGGCTTTAGTAGACACCGGTGCACAGTGGTACTCTAATGCCATCAAGCTATAAAGTGGCAGAACCCATCTGTATTCCTGGGGTGACAGGGGGATCACAAGAGCTAACTGTATTGGAGGCTGAAGTAAGCCTAACTGGGAGTGAATGGCAGAAACACCCTATTGTGACTGGGCCAGAGGCCCCATGCATCCTTGGCATAGACTGTCTGAGGAGAGGGTATTTTAAGGATCCAAAGGGATATCGATGGGCTTTTGATATAGCTGCCTTGGAGATGGAGGGAATTAAGCAGCTGTCTATCTTGCCTGCTCTCTCTCAAGACTCTTCGATTGTGGGGTTGCTGAGGGTTGGAGAACAAGTGCCAATTGCTACCACAACGGTGCACCAGCAGCAATATCACACCAACTAAGACTCCCTGGTTCCTATCCACAAGTTGATTCGTCAACTGGAGAGCCAAGGGGTGATCAGCAAAACTCACTCACCCTTTAATAGTCCCGTATAGCCAGTGCAAAAGTCTAATGGCGAGTGGAGACTAACAGTTGACTATCGTAGCCTGAATGAAGTTACACCACCGCTGAGTGCTGCCATGCTGGACGTGCTAGACCTCCAATACGAACTAGAATGAAAGGCAGCCAAGCGGTACACCACAACTGAAATTGCTAATGTGTTTTTCTCAATCCTTCTGGCAGCAGAGTGCCGGCCACAATTTGCTTTCACTGCAGAGGCATCCAGTACACTTGGAATCGACTGCCCCATGAGTGGAAACACAGCCCCACCATTTGCCATGGACTGATTCAGACTGCATTGGAAAAGGGTGAAGCTCCGGAACACCTGCAATGCATTGATGGCATCATCATATGGGGCAACACAGCAGAAGAAGTCTTCAAGAAAGGGAAGAAAATAAACCAAATCCTTCTGAAAGCTGGTTTTGCCACAAAACAAAGTAAGGTCAAGGGACCTGTACAGAAGACCCAGTTTTTAGGAATAAAATGGCAAGACAGGCATCATCAGATCCCAATGGATGTGATCAACAAAAGAACAGCTATGTCTTCACCAACTAATAAAAAGGAAACACAGGCTTTCTAAGGTGTTGTGGGGTTTTGGAGGATGCATATTCCAAATTACAGTCCAATTGTAAGCCCTCTCTATCAAGTAACCCGGAAGAAGAACGATTTTAAATGGGGCCCTGAGCAACAACAAGCCTTTGAACAAATTAAACAGGAGATTGTTCATGCAGTAGCCCTTGGGCCAGTCCGGGCAGGACAAAATGTTAAAAATGTGCTCTATACTGCAGCCAGGGAGAATAGCCCTACCTGGAGCCTCTGGCAGAAAGCACCTGGGGGGACCCAAGGCCAACCCCTGGGGATCCGAGGCTCGCTATACCCCAACTGAAAAAGAGATACTGGCAGCATATGAAGGAGTTCAAGCTGCCTCAGATGTGGCTGGTACTGAAGCACAGCTCCTCTTAGCACCCCGACTGCTGGCGCTGGGCTGGATGTTCAAAGGGAGGGTCTCCTCTACACATCACGTGACTGATGCCACATGGAGTAAGTGGGTTGTGCTGATCACACAACGGGCTCGCATAGGAAACCCCAGTTGACCAGGAATTTTGGAAGTGATCACAGACTGGCCAGAAGGCAAAAATTTTGGAATATCGCCAGAGGAGGAGGTGATGTGTGCTGAAGAGGCCCCACTGTACAATAAACTGTTAGAAAATGAGAGGCAATATGCCCTGTTCAATGATGGGTCCTGTCACATTGTGGGAAAGCACTGGAGGTGGAAGGCTGCTGTATAGAGTCCTACACGACAAGTCGCAGAAACTGCTGAAGGAGAAGGTGAATCAAGTCAGTTTGCAAAGGTGAAAGCATTCCAGCTGGCTTTAGATATTGCTGAAAGCAAAAAGTGGCCAGTGCTCTGTCTCTATACTGACTCATGGATGGTGGCAAATGCCCTGTGGGGGTGGTTACAGCAATGGAAGCAGAGCAACTGTCAGCGCAGAGGCAAACCCATCTGGGCTGCTGCACAGTGGCAAGATATTGCTGCCCAGCTAGAGAAGCTAATGGTAAAAGTACGTCACGTAGATGCCCACATACCCAAGAGTCGGGCCACTGAAGAACATCAAAACAACTAACAGGTGGATCAGGCTTCCAAGATTGAAGTGGCTCAGGTGGACTTGGACTGGCAACACAAGAGCAAGCTATTTATGGCTCGATGGGCCCATGACACCTCAGGCCACCTGGGAAGAGATGCAACATATAGATGGGGTGGACTTGCCCATGGATACTATTGCACAAGTTATCCATGAATGTGAAACGTGCTGCAATTAAGCAAGCCAAGCGGTTGAAGCCCCCATGGTACGGAGGGTGATGGCGGTGAAATATAAATATGGTGAAATATAAATATGGGAAGATTGACTATATCACACACCCACAAACTCTCCAAGGCAAGTGCCATGTGCTTAGAATGGTGGAAGCAACCACCAGGTGGCTAGAAACATATCCCGTGCCCCAAGCCACCACCCAGAACACTATCCCAGGCCTTGAAAAACAAGCCTTGTGGCAACACGGCACCCCAGAAAGAACTGGGTCAGACAATGGGACTCATTTCCAAAACAACCTTATACACACCTGGGCCAAAGAGCATGGCATTGAGTGGGTATATCACATCCCCTATCATGCACCAGCCTCCTGGAAAACTGAAAAATACAATGGACTATTAAAGGCTACATTGAGAGCAATGGGGGCTGGGACCTTCAAACATTGGGATACACATTTAGCGAAAGCCACTTGGTTAGTAAACACCAGAGGATCTGCCCCAATCAGGATGGCCCTGCCCAGTCAGAACTTTTACATACTGTAGAAGGGGATAAAGCCCTTGTAGTTCACAGTAAAAATACGTTAGGGAAGACAGTCTGGTTTAGTGCTGCCTCAGGCAGAGGTAACCCCATTCGTGGAATTGCTTTTGCTCAAGGACCTGGGTGCACTTCGTGGGTGATGCGAAAAGATGGGGAAAGTCTGACGTGTGCCTCAAGGTTCTATTAAATTGTTCTTATCTCAACCCATGAGTTTTACCTTTCTTTCTGATTCCCTCCCCTATTGCACCGGGTAGTGGGGAAGTGAGTGAGCGGCTGCGTGGTGCTTAGGTGCTGGCTGGGGTTAAACCATGACAGACCCACACTGGAGCAGTCTGTGAAGGACTGCAGCCCGTGGGAAGGACTCACACTGGAGAATTTTGTGGAGAACTGTCTCCATGGGAGGGACCCCACACTGGAGCAGGGGAAGAGTGAGGAGTTCTCCCTCTGAGGAGGAAGGAGCGGCAGAGACAACGTATGATGAACTGACCCCAACCTGTGTTCCCTGTCCCACTGCGCTGCTGGAGGGAGGAGACAGAGAAAAAACAGGAGTGGAGTTGAGCTGGGAAGGAAGGAGGGGTGGGGAGAAGGTGTTTTTAAGATTTGGGTTTATTTCTTATTATCCTGTTTTGATTTGATTGGTAGTAAATTAAATTGATTCTGTTTTTTTCCCCAAGTTGAGTCTGGGGTTTTTTGTCCATGACCATAATGGTTGAGTGATCCCTCCCTGTCCTTGTCTTGACCCATAAGCTTTTCTTTATATCTTCTCCTCCTCATGCTACCAGGGAGCGGGAGGTAGAAGGGAGGAGTGAGTGAGCAGCCTCTGTTGCTTTGTTGCCTGCTGGGCTTAAACCATGGCAATAACCCAAGGAATAGTGGCTGTTGGGTGCATTCCAGGAGGGGAAGACAGTCCGAGACAGTCATTTTAAAGCACAATGGACACAGCCAGTGTTTTATGGATTAGGTTAGTTTCACGCAAACAGAAAAAAATTAAAATATGGTAACAGGCCCAAACTGAAACCCAGGTGCATGTGAGACACCAAAGGTCTAAACTCTGTGAATAGTCACGAGGTGTTCTTCAACAGAAAAGATATCCCTCTTTCTGGGACACAAAAATGTGAAAAATGCCGCAGCAGGTAGAAGATACTAGAAAGAAGCCTCAAAAAAAAAAAAGAATAAACACCAGAAATAAGACACTGAGATAAGTCTAGAGTAAGAATATTTTTTATGCTGACTGCTACTTAGAAGAGACCTGAAGCCATGAACAAAAAAATTAGTTTCTTAAACCACAGTTACCCTTTTTCATTCTTGCTCTGAATAGAATAGGACACTTTGTAAGCAGTCAAATATCTCCCATGTCACATCTGTTTGTAATTCCTTAACAATCCAAAATAGACAATATAGACTAAAATATGCACCCTCAGTAAGTTCGCAGACAACAGCAAGTTGGGCAGGAGTGTTGATCTGCTTGAGGGAAGGCAGGCTCTACAGAGGGATCTGGACAGGCTGGATCGATGGGCTGAGGCCAACTGTATGAGGTTCAACAAGGCCAAGTGACCCAAGTGCAGGACCTCGCACAACAACCCCATGCAGCGCTACAGGCTTGGGGAAGAGTGGCTGGAAAGCTGCCCGGCAGAAAAAGACCTGCGGGGGGGTTGGTCAACAGCTGGCTGAATAGGAGCCAGCAGCGTGCCCAGGTGGCCAAGAAGGCCAACAGCATCCTGGCCTTTATCAGAAAAAGAGCATGGCCAGCAGGAGCAGGGAAGTGATTGTCCCCCTGTATTCAGCACTGATGAGGCCGCACCTCAAGTACTGTGTTCAGTTTTGGGCCCCTCACTACAGGAAAGACATTGAGGTGCTGGAGCATGTCCAGAGAAGGGCAACGAAGCTGGTGAAGGGTCTAGAGAACTAGTCTTACGAGGAGTGGCTGAGGGAACTGGGGTTCTTTAGTCTGCAGAAAAGGAGGCTGAGGGGAGACCTTATTGCTCTCTACAACTACCTGAAAGGAGGTTGTAGCGAGGTTGGTGTTGGTCTCTTCTCCCAAGTAACAAGTGATAGGACGAGAAGAAACTGCCTCAAGTTGTGTGTGCCAGGGGAGGTTTAGATTGGATATTAGGAAAAATTTCTTCACCAAAAAGGCTGTCAAGCATGGGAACAGGCTGCCCAGGGAAGTGGCTAAGTGATCATCTCTGGAGGTATTTAAAAGATGTGTAGATGTGATGCTGAGGGATACGGTTTAGTGGTGGACTTGGCAGTGTTAAGTTTACAGTTGGACTCGATGATCTTAAAGGTTTTTTCCAACCTAAATGATTCTATGGTTCTACGATAAATAAAAAACGTGCATCAAGAATCACATAAGATACTATTCTCCAAATGGGTAACTTACCATCTTTGTTCAGCCATTGTTTTCTTTGTCTGTAGAGGACAAGTTTATTGTGGACATATGGCAAAAGAAACTTGACACACCAGCTTTCCACACCAAGCTTGTTTTCTACCAGGACGATAGGGCTCCGGTTATACCTGGCTTCAGGGCAGGGTATTAATCCAATTTCATCTCTTAAAAAAAACAGAAAGAAATAATTAAACTTATTTCCAGTAGATGCCAATTATTCTTCTCAATAGAGCAGACTGGCAATGCTTCCCACCCAGTTAGTCCATCACCTTTTTCCCCGTTTTTACCAAAACCTGTACTTATTATCCTCAACTCACCTTCTTGATTCTTGCAGAACTGCAGGTAGGGTAAAATACATTTTCAGAAAGCCATCCTCTGCAAAACTTACGCAGTATATTAACTTGGCAAATGAATGATTCAAACATGTTTTAAGGCATGAATAAAGATTTAAGCTGAGCAAAAAAAGTAAATGTATTTTACCTCTGCACAATTTATTTAGACATAATATAAAAGCCGGTTGTGGTTTTGAGTTAAGAGCCACTACAAAATTTTGTATTAGCTCCCCAGTGCTGTAGTGATAGCAAACCAGAAATATTTTAAGACTTGCTGAAGACTATTAGATGAGCCAGAATGAGTTCAAAAGGAAGATTCCTTTTGGTCATTCTGGCTCTTCCCAATCTTAAGATAAAAGGAAAAGTTTTATTAGATTTTTCCCAAAGATCCTAAATGAGGAAGGCCCCTTTATTTGTATTTTTAGATTATCACCTAAGCATTTTAACTCAGCTGCATTAACACAAGTACCCCGGCTTTGTGCTGGAGATGTGATGGAGCTGTAACTGCTACTGCAAGTGAAACAAAACATGTTAACTAGTAGAGGCACCTGACTGACCCAAATGTACCCAAGTGCGCCCTGCAGCAGCATGACCAGGTGCTTTGAAACCAAAGATCAGGCAAAAGAAAGTCACATAGACAGCAACATGCGCACCTCCACATGTACATTTCCACACGTCCCATTTTCCCTTCTCCTATGCAAGGCAGTCTGCTGAACAGGGGTAAGATTTGAGACACAGATGCTGGTCTGATTAAACAGCAACTTTGTGTGAGAGGCTTTAATCAAGGCTTTAAAAAAAAAACAACAGTGATGGCCACAAAGATTCATACCAGCAAACAAAGCAGAAGAGACTCAGCTGTTTAGTTTGAAAGGGCCATATCATATTTTACTTTTTCCTCAGCTTTCTCTAGTATGTAGGGATGTTGGAAATGCAGCTTTAACAGATTCTTAGAAACAAATACAGGTTGTCAAGCATTCACACTGGTTTGGACAGAAAGCAACATTATTTTATATTTCCATTATGCATGATTTCTCCACCAACTCCTGTTTAGTGGAAAATTTTGTTGTTGAGGAGGGACATCGTCAGATCTTAGTCAGGAAAAAAAAAATTTCTTGTGATCTCAGATAGAAAGCAAATCCTCCACCTTAAATTTTCTCAATACAAGGTCTACAGATACACTACAAGTGTCAGCCCCACAACCCCAATTCAATTATCTTAACCTAATTTTCTTACTGGACAATCTGAGTGTACTGATTTAGTTCTGTGTCCTCACTGGATTAATACGAAAGTAATCAAGAGTGACGCCATGTCCTTGTTTAAGAATATATTTGTTTGTTCAGAAAGCAGATTTAATCTTCCATACATCACAAGCCACAAAGAGCACAAGTAACTCGAGGTAAGATATTTACAGATCACTTGGCTCTGTCTCCATACACACACCCAGGTCTCTTACAGCTCCCTGGTCCTCTGAGAGAGGAAAACAGGTGTTTTCCTACCCCATGGACTGCAAGCAATGGGTATCAAAGCAAGATCCTCATCTCTGCTGCTCCACTCAACACAAGTTAAGCTCTTCAAGAAGCTAGTCAGATTAGACCTAAAACGACATTCCGGTCTGCTTCTTTCAACATGGTACCTTATAGCCTGAAGTTTGTACTTACTGCTGGCTCCTTTCTTTTATGAATGTTAAACTCGGTCCTTGGCCAAACTTTGCCTGGACTTGCATATAGGGACATACAGGTTCCCACCTGCAATGAAGATGCAGTCACCCACAGCTTTGCTAATTAACTCAGTGAATTACCACAAGAATTTACCAGCTGTTGCTTACAAACAGTATACCAAAGGTAAACAGCAAGGAGAGAAAGAAAAAAAAAAAAAAAACCCAAACCATCCATCCACACCTTCACTTCTTACCAAATACAAAAGTTGAGGTAAGGTGAGGTAAGTTTCACAACACTGCTTTAAACATACCAAAATGACACACATGTAGGGTTTTTTGCACAGAGCCAACAAGTCAGCCTGAAACACCCCAACTCCAGAACACAAAATTGGCAGAGGACTAGACCACTGCATAATGAAATTCACCACGATACAGTGCAACACAAAAAATGGTTTATCTGTTAACTACTCAGTTTTTGCTAAGATGCAAACCAGGACTTGTCATTTGGTAGAAGTGTTGTCTCCAACACCTTGGTATTGTTTTTGATGATCCGTGTGGTTCAGAAATCACATATTGCATTCAGCTCCTGAAAAGGAACAGAATTCACAATGCAAAATACCAGGAGGGCAGATTTATCCAAGATGGGGTGCCTACCTCACAGCCAAAACAATTCATTCAAACCACCACCTCTTTCTGCTCCTGAAGGTCCCTCAATCTGCAGAAGGAGTAAGTAACACAGCAGGTGTGTCAGCCAAAGAGACACTGCCTCTGCTCTATCATGTACCCAAAGAAAGCTTCTGCAGCAAGACTTGTAAGCAGGCGCCACTGAATTAGTGCTTGTAAAATGAAGTGACTGAAGTACCCTTCATCTTGTGCAAACCGCCCTTGGCCACGTGACAGAAGATGTGCCTGTTCGTGACAGGATTGCCCAAACTCATTGCAGGATGGATGATGCTTCCATTTAGGTCAAGTGACAGGTGTAAGCTGCTCACAATCCTGAAGGAGACACCAATTGAGGGCTGCTGTTTGTTGATATTTTGTACTACCAGAAGCACCATCTACTATGAAAGTAAGATTTAGTTTCTCTCCTTATCCCAGTTTTCTGATATTGCCTCTTGAACTTTAGGAGTTATTTGGTGCTTTTACATTTATTTTCCTCAAAGCAAGCACCACCAAGTTCCAAAAACTGCATGAATTATCTCTGTATTTACAGGATACCACACTAGTTCACATTCCTAAAATACACCATGGAAGCAGCCAGAACTTAGTGGAAGATTTTTAGCTGGGTTGTCATGAAGTCTGCAGCCGTTACAGAGCTTCTTCAGCCCGTGCTGAGGCCGAAGAAGATGTGCAAGATGAGACCTGGGAGACCATGGAGCTGCACAATCCAGACCTGGTCCACAGTGCAAACCTCAGCTGTGGCAGAACAGTACTGAGAAGCCACTGCAGGACCTGCTTCAAGAGTCCCAGTCTGTTGACTCAGCCATTCAATGGCCCTCCCCAAATAAGCCCTAGCCAACCTACTTTAAACTTTTAAAACCATGATGATACAGAAAAGTTCCTTCTTTCACATAATCGCAATACCACAGCACTGCTAGGGAAGGAGGCATTTCTTGTGATGCTACCGTGACGGGTCTTCAGCTTTGGGTAGCCCATGTGAAGATTCCTTCTCTCATTTTTTTCTGGAAGATCATCTTTAAAATAACCCAATCTCTCCCCACAGAATTAGACAGAGGATATTAAACAATGGCTGGGAGATCTGAACAAGGCACAATCAGTGGATACAATGCAACTATGATTCTCCTAACAATAAAGACTGGACCTACGTAGCTGAGTAAAGCTTTTAATACTGGAAGACAATCCAGAGCATGGACACTTGAAAAGTGTATATTTTTACATTAAAATAAGTCTCATGAAATGACTACATGGCTAACAAATTTACAACATTTGAAAGCTAAGGAAGAGAGTGCCTAAATCCAAGAGTTAAAATTTTTTTTTTCCTTATTGTGCAGTGTGTCATATACACACGATTCTCTTTTAGAATTTCAGATAATAAATGAATTTGCACATTATGATTAGCCATTATCTTAGTGGTACAACTAAAATCTTTCATAAATGAAAGACCAGTAATATATTACTGAAATCCAAAGTACTTCTAGCCAATATTTACTTCTAAAGAAGCTATAAATATGACACTTGCACTCTTTAGGAGTTTCCTTTTGTTTGCTCTCACATTAATCTCCACTTGATTGGAAACTGCTGCAGTAACAAAGTTCTGCACTGATGACCCCTCTCACTAACTATTACAAACAAATTATTTTTACTTACTAATAATATATTTGGAAGTACCGATGCTGCACAAAGGTATTAAACAATCTAACAAAAAGAGCATTGGCAAGAAAAATTTCATACTCAGCTACAGTAAAGACTTAAGGAAATATGTTTCTTTCTAAATCCCCTGCAGAGAAATTTGCCGTCACACCAGGAAAGACCTTGATTCAGAGTTTCATATCTAACAAAATGAACTGTGGTGGTTTCCCTACATTAAGACTGTGATGAATTGAGACAAAAAAATTATCTGAGCTACAGTGACATAAATGATTCTTGGCAAACCATAAATGGTATCCTCAGATTTTGTACACAAATGCTAGGCTACCATCTGAGAGTTCATCCTTCCGATTACACCCATCAAATTCATGTACTTTTCTGACAAGTGAGTCTATTTCTGTTTGACTTCACATGCAAAATAACAGCAAAGTTCAGAAAGAAACTATACGTTGATCTGCTCATGCTCACTGTTGGTGATCCGTTCAGTTCCAGGGGGATAGCTCAAGTATATGACTTTATCGTGACCTATGCTTATAAGGCCGCGTAAAAATATCTTCCAGTAAATTTCATAGCCTTACAGAATTGAAAGCAAGCATGCCGACACAGTTATCTGGCTGAAGAAAGTGTAGCTATCAGGCAGACAAGGCAAAAAGAATTTTGTGTTGTATAATTAGTTAGAAGTAAGTTCATCTTAAAAGGATGAAATCTTGCTGCAAATTTAATTTAAAGCAAAGAAAGAGAAACAACAATCCAACATTCTACTTAGTCTGAAACTGTATTTTTACATGTTTTTTAGTGTTGACCAGAGACAACACCCCCTTTAAAACCTACAAAACCATGAACCTATCAGAACAAAACACGCATTCTGACAGATGTAAAGGGGGAAAGTAAACAGTGAAAAACAAGGGACAACAAATGCTGGAAGAGAGATGAGTAGGGGATAAAAGTATGAGATGTGAAAAGGAACATCACGCACGTGGCAGATCCCTTATTTTCAGTGGAGCCAGGAGATGCCATGTAAAAGAATTCAAACCTGGATCTGTGACATGAACAGGCTGCTCAATTCAAGAGGACATCTGTCAGGGACTGCAGCTGCTTACGACTGTCTTGACCACCAGCAGGAAGACAAGATGTCTCCGAGTTACATGAAAATGTCTGGCCAGCACGTCTGCAACCTGGTGCTCTAGAGGCAGAGAGGCATCGTAGCAAAGGGCCTACAGTCTACACTGGCCATGCACAGTCCCATTTCAAGTACTGCAGGTCAGAAATCTAGCAGACCAAATTGCTGCTTTTTCTACTTTAGGGGGTAAACTAGCAGTAGCTTGTGCTTTCTCACTCAAAGCATGACACAGCACATCAGTCTCAAAGCACACAACTCTTGTAGCCTACTTTCACCTCTGAGATTGCATCTATGATAAAATGGCAACAGCAGCATATTCTTCAAAAACACAAGCTCATAGTTTGCTACCAATAAACAATTCCAGCGAAGGAGCAGGAACTAAGAAGAATCAGAATATTCATTCACAAACACTGGCTGTTTACAGCTCATTATGCCTCACAACCTAAAAATGAAGCTTTGTGGCAAAATGCAGTTCTTTTTTAGACAGCATCCATATGCTGTATTTTAAAACCTGGCCACCCACCCAAGTTGCTTACTACATCTATAGAAACATGTGGGTATTCATTCTAATCGTCTCTTTTAAGCAAAGGGATACATTAAGTGCCTGTAAAATTTTCCTATGTAGTTGTTTAGCATACCATTTTCTGGAACAGATTAATAGGCCACCACCTCAGAGACTGCAGCGTTTCCAACCGACACAAATACACCGTTCTTATGTCATGAAGTTGTTATCCATTATGCGCTACCTCATTTGCCATAACCACCATGGAGTTTACAGAAACAGATAGAAAGACGCTTCCCTAAACAGTCTGTGTCTTAAAACAACAAAGGACGGGGAAGGAAATGGAAATACAGGAGGTACCTAAACCAGCGTCTCAGAGCTGGCCAGCAGTAGAACTGAAAATAAAACACAGGCCACCTGACGCCCGGATTGTTAGGTAAACCCGATTCTCGCTCGACAGCAATAACTGCAGCTCGTATTTACAGAGTCACTCCGTTTGTCTCCTTCAAAACAACGGACAATGAGAAGCGCGGGCCTCTCTACGAAGAGGTACGGACGCGAAGGCGGCGTTCATCGAACCGCGCCGTTCGTGCGAGGGTGCAATTCAGTGGGCTTCAGCCCTGAGCTCCGCTTCCACCAGCGCGGCGGCTCTGCCTCGGACACGGGCAGACCCGGCTGCCTTCAGCGGGGCTCGGCACGCCTGACCCACCCGCAGGCAAAGGTCAGTCCCACCTCGACTACGCTACCAGTTCAACGTCGCCAAACCTCAATTTCAAGTAGAACTCGCTCAAGAACTTGCCTTAAAAAAAAAAAAAAAAATATTCATCGCTTCCAGGTTTCAGAGCCCTCACCGATTCCCATAAACGAGTGCTTTTTACTGAGGCGGCTGGTTTTGCCGCCGGGCTGACGAAGCAGCCACGGGGTCCCCGGGCAGCAGGGCCCCCCCCCACCCCGGGCAGCAGGGCCCCCCCACGGGCGTCGCGGCGCAGGTACGCGGCGTTATCCAGAAGAAGCCGAGGCAGCCGGAGAGCACGGAAGACACGCGGCACCAGCGACCTGCCCCGGCGAAGCGGCGGTGCCAGGGCAGCCGGCCGGCGCCCGCCCTCCCGCCGGCAGGCTGGCGCGCCCCGCAGCCCCCGCGCCGGCTGGGGGAAGCCGGCGGGTCCCCGCGGCCCCTCACGGCGTGACCTTGGGCCCGGCACCCGGCCCTGACGGGCACCGCCGCGCCCCCGCCCGCCCGGAGCCGAGGGAGCGGGGCCGCCGCCGCCGCCGCCGGCGGCCGAGGAGCACGCACGGGGCTGAGGGGGGGCAGCGCTCCCGGCCCGGCCCGGCCCCGGCCGCCACCGCCGACCGCCGTCCCCCGCCCCACTCACATGTGGGGGTTCCGCTGGAAGGCGTTGCGAATGTCCTTCACCACCCGCTGCACCAGCACCGCCACCTCCTCCGGCGACTCGGCCATCGCCCACCTGCGCAAGCCGGACCCGCCGCGCCGGGCCGGGCCGCGCCGCGCCGCGCCGGGCGGGCAAAGCGCTTCCGGGTCAGCGGCCCGCGGGGAGCCGCGGGAAACGGTGGGGCGGGGCGGTCTCTCGGCTGGCGGCTCGTCGCCCCGTTCCTCGCGTTTGTCGTTCGGCCTGGGCGGCCAGCCGCGTGGCTTCGGGCGGCGCGCGGGCGGGCGGGCGCAGCTGCCCCTGATGCTGAGGAGGGTCGGGTGCGGTTGCCTGCAGGCCGAGCGTGGCGGGCCGGTTGTAATGCTGAGCCGTAAGTGCTGCGTTTCGGCTGTCATCCCGACATTTATTCCGAAGCGAGTTGTTTCACAGGGGCGTTAACTGTGCGTAGTTTAGCTGCCTCTCATTTGGAAGCTCACAGTGTCATCGTCATCCGCTCCGGTGTTACCCTCACCACCCCCGAGAAGGGCTGGTAGACCCGCCGGATGTTCTCCTTCAGAAAAAACAACACCACCACCACCACCACAAACACAGCAGGAGAAGGGCTCCGGAGGGAAGAACGCCGCGGTCGGGGATATGTGTAAGAGAACGAATCGAAAGGTGGGTGTCCCTTAGAGAAACACTCGATGTGTTCTCACACGCTGAAGTTGCCAGGTTTTTGCTGGATTTGTAAGTAAACTAACCTTAAAGCAGAGACGCGTTTCATGTTGGCGCTTGCCTTTTCAGTAGTTGAATTTCATCGGATTTCTTTGGATGGATGTGACAAATAAAAAACCACGGAGGTGATGCCTGCAAAGAATCCCGCGTGAAACAAGACATTAATGGGAGCTCAGTGGTAAAAGCTGAAGAGGATGTGTTGGAAACCTCTTCGGCCTGACTGCCGAAAGGTAACTTCTTGCTTTTTTCTGTTTTTTTTCCCCAGTATATTCCCTGAAATAATATTTTTAGGTTTTTATGACTGTCTCTTTAGCCTTGCAGCTATTATTTTTCTACGTGGATGCTTTTATTTCTGCTTTCACTTACTCTGAATGCAAGTTCAGATTCATACTCCTCTGACTGGAGGTTATGTAGGGCATGTACCCTGGAACTAGAATCCCGGATTTTCTGCATTCCCAGTTCATGTGACTTTCTGGTTTTTTCACCGTTATAATATTATCTTCTGGGCGGTACTGGCTACTTTGTTATACGACTAATTTAGGCAGATAGCCTAAGTGAGGATCTCTTGGTGCTGTCAGATGGCAGGCCACCATAACTGCAGAATTCTGGACTGAATGCCTTTGCAAGCAGAAGATAGTGCATTGCATTAACAGCTCCAGCTGGCTCTAGCACAGCGTACTTGCCAAAACTTTTTTAGGATTCTGAGAAAGTAATTTATTACAATAACTGTGTAGATGTTGAGTTCATGTAGGTTTTTTTTTTCTTTTCAGTAGTTCTTTTTACTCCAGTGCATGGCCAGAAAACAGAGGATGTAATAGCATGCAGTAGGTCTAAAGTACCATCTTGAAAGTACTGAAGAATTGGTCTATTCTGTTGCATTTGTTGAGAAAATGAATGGTGCTTTAATTCTGGTTTGGGCTTCAACTCAGTAAATTTTTTTGTATAAATAAGGAGAAGGCGAGAGCCCGTAAAGTCATATGGCTCTTGAAATGTGATTGTTAACATTAGAAGATTGTAGTCTTTCACAAATCTGGGCCTCCACAGATTTATTTGAAGGTTCAGTGTGTTAAACTCCAAATTAGAAAACTAATTAGATGCAGGAGGTTTTATGGGGCCTTCTTAATAACCCATATATTAAGTGGAAAAAATTAGGCTAAATAATGCTGGTTTCAGGTAACTGAGTTATATGTCTGTACTGTCCCAGGTTTTCAGTCACCATATAGACTGTACAGACACTGTCTTATGATGTATGGTGTCTGAAATTATTGAAGCAAGCTGATGCATTCTGGATGTCAAATAAGTAAAAATACAAATATGAGGAAAGGTAGTACAAGTCCAGGTAGGCACTGGGAGATATTTTTGGCTGACAAATCCAAATTGTTTTTTCAAAATAGCTTTGATTGTTATGTTCAGCATAGCCTAGAATTTTTAATTTATGCCCGTTTGCCTTGCCCAAAAGGAGTAAGCCAGCTTTATGTAGTTGACAGCTTAGCTTTTCAGGCTCACTGCCTTCTCGCTTTGTCCCTTGCCATTTGTTCATGTACAGGTTTGTTTCAAATTTGTTGAAAGCAGCAAATTTATCTTCAGTCAGGTGACACAGTGAATGAAATATTTCCAGCTATATATGAGGTTTGAATTCCGTAAAGAGGTTTTGGTCAATTAGACGTAGAAGAAACACCTTTAAAATGTCGTTAATCATGCCAAAATTACTCAATGGATTAAAAGTCTTAATTTTTGGTTTGGGGTTGTTTGGGGTTGTTTTAGTTTTGATATTGGGTACAAGTGAAAATCAGTCATAATAATGCAAAGTTCTGTTCTGAAAGTACTGAAAATTGTTACCAAACTACTAATGTGCTTACAAGTTGCAAAAGTAGTTATTTAGAATAGTGAAATTAACTGACGATATACTGTGTATGACTTCATGCCTGCCTTTTGAAGAGGACTGAATATTAAATTGCTATTCTCATTTAAATAGCGTAATAAAATTTATTTAAATTGAATACCTTAGGTACTTACACACATTGTCAAAGCTTGTAAGGCAGGCATTGGTACTAATATTGCACATGCTAGTGTACAGTAGCTTTTGGGAGTGATTATTGAGTTGTCAGCCAAGCATACTTGCTGTAATTTTGGGGTAGTTATAATAAGTTATTTCAGAAAATATTCTTTTTTTAAATTTCACACAGGGCATAAGAATAAACTGCAGAAAATACACCATAATTAAATAATCTAAGAATTATATATCTGTTACCCACGGAAAAGAAATTTCCCTAGGTGGTCCATTCCTATTACTTTTGAGAATGCTTTCTCATTTTCTAGGGAAGGACAGAGGTCACTCTCAAGAGTATTTCCTTACCTCTAAGAGCATTGGTTTTATATATAATAGCGTTAATTTTCATTTAGTATAAGGATGGCAGAGAATGGAATTCTGTGACCACTTTATTTCCTTTTGGTGTATATTTACATATTTTAACTCATGCTTCTTCACAGCAGTCTTGCGATACAAACAAGTAAGTGAATCAGTGATGGCAGCTTGATTCGTGACTGATTTAAATCAAAAACCCTTGTATCCTTCATGTGGAAACCAAAAGGATAAGGAACAAATTCCTTACTGATGTCAGTGTGTGTGTAATGGACGGCTAGGTAAGGATTGCAAAAGCAAAGTAAAAAAATTAACTGTTTACAATGATCTAGTATGTAATTGAATGGATTTTCTTATTCATTAAATATTTTTCTCCCACTTCAACTTCATAATAGATATTGTAAAATATGCCACATGGAATCTGGAAGGTGGACTCTGGTACTTAAGGAAGAAGAAATGCACTATGTCTATATTGATGACATAATGGAGGAAATATTTGAGCATTGTTTGGAGGCATAAAATGAGGTCATGGTGGAGCAGAATGCTTCAGGAATACAAAATAATTTGTGCTACTTCATCCCTTCCTCTGTCTAACACCTCCAGATTTCTGCTTACTGTAATTACTAATGATAGTGCTTGGTTCTGTAGGAGGATATAGTTGTTTAACACTTAACTCTCAGTGCAGGGAGAGGAGGAAGGAGGTGATAATCTGTATTAATGGAAACACTACAAATTGGAAAACCAGATGTTTTAATAAGCTTGCTAATATATTCTTAATTTTATATTTGTGTATCATATTTATATGTACACAGGCTGTGTTATCATTCAATTTTGAGGACTATGTTTTTGAAAGTTCGAAACTATTTTATGATTAAAGTGATATGCACATTCTTTGTGTGATAAATTATTCCTCTTATGTGTTGTAAATCAAAGGTATAATCTTGTGTATGTCTTTTAAAAAATGCAACTAATTAAAAGATTTTTGCTGAGGTCCATTTATCTTAATATTTTAAAATTATATTTTCAATTTCAAGTCGTCTTCATTTTCTTTTTTGTTCTAGGTTTCTGCAATGTACTCCGCTAATGTAACTCTACTGTTATTATAAACTTTTGTACAAACACTATTACATGCAGCAGGTTTGTTATTTGTTACCAACTGAAGTAGATACCAATAGATCAGCAAATGCCCATGCCTTATAGGTCTGGTGTCGTGATAACTGTGCTGACCGGCTTGGAAGTGAGTATGTGTGTTGCTGAATTAAGTGCAGTCCACAGTAGCTCTGAAAGTATGTCTGTTAATGAGTTTTCAGACTGTTTCAGAAAATCTGTGTAAATTTATATACATTTACAAATCATAAAAGTAAATTTAAAACCTTGTTAGGCAGTAGAAAAACTAAGTAAATTTTCATTTAGTAAAGGCTTAACCCTTTATCTTGGTCTAGTATAAAAAAATTCCTAAGATACTGTTTCTGTCTTTTACATTGAAAAAGGTGAACATGAAGGATGGGTTAGCCCTTCATATATTAGCATATATTAATATATAGCATATTAGCATATTTGTACAGTATTTAAGTATAAAGCTAGAAAAATAATACAAGGAATCCTGTAATTGCTTGTACAGAGACTGCACGACTGCATCTTTTTTGCTGTATTGAGAATGGCAAAACTTAGTATCGTCACTAAGGTTGCAGATTCTTCATTTAGTTATATTCAGTTTAAGTTTCATTTTAATAAAATGAGAACATAAACAATTTTGGGGAAAAAATAAGTTAACAAAAGTTTGAAATGTATTGGTATGTAATCCATTCTTTTCTCTATAAATGTTAACTGTTTTTTTACTAAAGGCTCAAGAATTAAAGAATATCAACATCCATTTGGGACTTGACTGTAATTGCAAAGAAGCATAATTGGGCGGCTGAATTCAGCCATCCGTAAAGGCTGATGGATGTGCTGAAACCACATGACAGCTTAAAACTGTCCCCTTGGCAGTTTTAAGTGGAGCAAACTGTATATTAACATAGTTAAAACATGTCCATGTGTTTTTAAAGCAGTATTCACTTCTGAAAAGTGAGCATTCAATAATAAATGGTAGCATTCTGCTCTAGAGATCTTATAATGGAGTGTTATTATAGCTTTAGCCCAGCAGTTTTAAGGGGAAGGTAAGTTTTTGCTACTTTTAATGCCAATTACGCCTGCCGGGCCGGGGGGGGAGGGGAGCATGCTGAGAAGTGCAGTCCGGGCAGGAGCCTCCTTGGGTCCCGCAAGGGAGAGTCCCTCGCTGTGCTTTGTATCCAGGGACTTAAGTTGAGTTACTCAAATGTAACTGGTCTTGTACAAAAACTTGCTTTCTATACAGGATGAAGTGAAGTACAACTGTTTGCCGCTTTAGACCAGTGATTTTTTGTTGTTGTTTGGGGGTTGTTTGGGGTTGTTGGTTTGTTGCTGGTTTTTTCCCCAAAGTCTGTGCTAGTCTCGCTGTTACTCTGCCGGATTTTCTTGACCCTCTTTTTCTTTAGCTCATTGCTTTGAAATGACTGCCAGACCTAAATCCACATATGGGCTGCCTTCTTAGCTCCAATTTTGCAACAGCCCGCCACACCACATTTAAATTTAGCTTCATGCCCTGTGCTCCCAAAGGTACTCCCACTGTAATAGCAGAATGGCAACACCTCTGAATTCCTTTGCTGTTACCCCTCGCTTATGTTAAAGCTGGAATTGAAAATAGCTAGTTCACAGGCTTCTTGTAGCACGGCCCATAACTCGGGTCTAATCTGAGTTTTCTCTGGGCCAATGTGACTACCCCTCATCATATAAACCGAAACAGTAGTTCTAGTCTTAGCCTTTAATTGCTGCCACTGATCTCAAGATGTGAGGCAAACTGACAGCAGCATTTGTAACATCCTGGTGACTCGTGCTGGTTGCATGTGTCAGTTTATCTCATCGCCTTTTTACCATTCCTCGTCTTCTTGTGATGATCATGTCTTACATGTCTTAGTTGAACCACAAATTGTCATAACCCAGTGAATGATGGTAACAGCAACAATTAGTTTAACTGGTCTTCTCCTGAATTTGTGTGTTAACTATTTGTAGTCTGAATCCTTGCCTTACCCACAAAGCCTAATACTAGCCTATGCCAGTGCTACTGAATGTGTTCTGTTAGTCCAAACTGGTACTGGCTGTCCACCTACCTACTTTCTCAATTTCTTCCTCACCCTAGGCTGTTTTTTCCAGTCTCAGTCCTGCTTAATGGTAAGCAGGTGGGAGGAAGTAAGCATTCAGAGAACTGGATAGATAAGGAGTCTCACTCATATTTCAAAGGAAACACCTTTTTGCTTCGATCTCCCAAGTAAGCATTCAGATACTTTCCCCTGCTTGATCTACCCCTTAAATATTATCTCTTAAATCTTTCTTGGCTCATACTAGTGCTTGTGGTTTCTTACAGTTCTTGTGTTGAGATAATTCTATATTCAAAACTTTCTAGATAATAGGAATCATATTTAGCATCCACTGAAATTATATGTCCATGGAGGTAAACAATGCTCCTTAGTTAAGAGTATAAGCAGTCTCATTTCACTTATTCTCATGTAACACAGTTCAAAATGAAAATCCAAGGTTAAGTGTGTGCTACAAGTATGTAAGGTGTCATTCTGTCTTTGCTAGGAGACTAGCAGTGCTTGTAATGGTAGGCTCCAATAAAATGAAAAGATCTGAAATTTGCTGGCAAAGCTTCTGTAAATGTGTGCAAAAATGAACTGCCACTTCCAATATAAATCTTACAGTTTGTTTTGCATGCATGTAAAATAAGGTAAGTGAACTTGAGGAGTTACATATGTAAAATGTACACTCTCTTGGTAGCTCTGCATATTTTGAAACTTTTCAACCTGTAGTTCCTCAAGCAATGAGCAAAATACTAAGAAAACAGACTTGTTTCCAATTCATTCACACCATATATAAAGTAATTTTAAAGTACTTGTTTAGCTATTAGAATGGAGAATTACTAGAATTAAAATTTTATGTGCAAGTATAACAACCTTATTAGCTTATCACTCATTAAACAGATAAGAAATCAAGCCTGGTTGTCAAATTAAATAAAGAGTTCTAATTAAAAAATAATGTTGCTTGGGTTTTGGTTGGGTTTTTTTTCAGGTAGAAAGCATCTTGCTTCAAAATAAGTCTGTACTTCTTTTGTGTAGTGTTTAAAATAGTGCTGTACTCTGAGTCCAAACTTTCAAGAAGTCACAGATACATATGATTCGTTTCTTTAATACACAGTTGAAATGTTACCAGAAGCAAATACAAGTAAAAAAACATGGCTAACTAAGGACACCTGTCATTTTTCATGTATACAAAAATTATACATTCACGGGACAGTGCAGCCTAGTGTATTATCCTCAAACATTATGGAGAAGCATTAAGTATACAGCATAGCTTTCATCTTTCTGTTTCTTAGCATTGTCTGGCATTGCCTTCTGGCCTTGTATCCTTGTTTGAACAACAGTGTTTCATGTCATAGGCATTTACCCTGGCAGGGAAAAATATCTGTACTCTGATTGTATGTAAAATTCAGTTGTTACTGCTTTTTAATGACAATCTGGCCGAATAGTATGTAAACAACTATTTTTATTAACTTACAATGTCAGGTTTCTCTACATGACCAGGAACCTTGCTTGTTAAAACATTTCTGAAATACTAGGTGCTACAAGTGAGAACTTCTTTGCCTTTCTGAACATAACGCGCTGCTTTATTTTCTTCTAATGGTTTTCTATTCCTATCCTTATTTTAATGTCTCAGCGCTCTTAGAGTTACCTAGAGAGCCCTGCTGCTAAGAAGGCAAGCTGTGTTTCTTGATTGAAATATCTCCTGTGGATGAGTTCTGCTCAATTAATAATGACAGAGACCAGAACAGTTTTCCAGAGACCCTTGCTGATGCCCAAGGCCTGTAGATGCTGAAAGCAATGTTAAGCCTATTTTTTCTGGCTTTAGTAAAATGAAAATTCTGCAAGAATATTCTTAGTCATTGCATTCCAAATATAAAAAATAGAGATGTGGAAAGGCTGAACATGAAACTTAATGCAAACTCATGCTTTAGAGATCAAGATTGTGATTAATGACTAGAGTTGTTGTATATTAGGACACTTGGAATATACCTGTCAGTTTCTCTTCTCTTTTTCTTTTTTTTTTTCTCCTTTTGTGCTTAAAAGAGAAAGAACACATGCTACAGCCCTCTCCCTGAAACATGACAAGGTGGTTGCATTGCTGTGTTGACCAAGGTCATGCAGCTGATTAAGCTGGGATTCTGCAGGTGATTAATGTCTCTGGAGTGTGTGGTGCTATTTTTATCTTAGAAATACTGTTGATGAACCAGTACCCTCCTCCAGCAGTTAAAGTATAGCCATGACGAGATCAATTCTTCTCTGAAATTGTTTACCAGTTCTACCTCTTCCATGGAGCTGGAGTTGTTAATATGGGTAGTGAGCACAAAGCTGAATTACTTCAGTCTCCCCAAAGATGAGACAATCAGGTTTTTGCCTACATAGCTAAAACTGAAGACATAGGAGTAACTCTGCTGGTTCAGACCAAGAGACTGTCTGGCTGCAGGAGTCTGTCACTGATCAGAAGCCACAGATGGATACCTGGATACCTAGGGAGGACTAAAAGGAGCTTGTGCCTGTGATACTCTCCTCTGTCTTCTTCCCCTGTTAGAGTACTCTCTTAGCCTCTGACTATTCCTCGGCTCCAGGGAAGTGAAAAGACTGTAGTCTGTTTTGTTAGTAACCCTCAGAAGATCTCATTAAGAAACCCTAGTCTTCCCTTGAACTCGTACAAATTCTTTGTCATCTCTAGCTGGATGAGGTGTAGTCTCTCATTTTTCTTTTCCAGGAGGTTTAGTAGTTCAGTATTGGATAGGAGGAACAACTAAGGCTATACCATTGAGCTGTGTCAGTTACTGGATTCTGCCAGTCTTCAGCTGCACATGTTTTCTGAAATGTGCAGCTTTGCATCATCCTCCAATCCTGGCTTTTCCTCCCCTTTTGCTACATCAGTATGTGTACCTATGCGTATAAATTTTGATGGGCAAACAAACAGTCCTTCTTTGCCCAAGGGATTAGGAAAGTTGTCTCGCATCCTTCCCACTGTGAAAAGCTCTTGCAGTGTTTTGGGGTTTTTGTCAAAGCTGTTTAAAAAGAAAAAAAGGAATGGATCATTAATTAGCAGTTTGATAGTTTTACCTGTCTAGGGGAGGAAGGAGTGACATCTAATTAATGTTATTGATATTTGCTAGATCAGTTGCAATGTCATAAAATGCACAGAATTAAAGATGAGGCTCCTCATGCAGCTGAGTTCCTCACTCCTACCTTTGTTAAATACACGTTTTTGAAAATACAAATAGCTGTGCTCTTTATTTTCAAAAGAATGTTGTATAAGAGAATTTCGGGTTCTCCTGTATACAGAAGAGATATGTGAATTAAATAAAATGTGAAGAATAAGTTGTTGTCTCTCACTGTGATTTTTGATGCTAGTGTTCAGGAGTTTCTGAATTACGTATGTCATTACACTAAAAGTAGCTGACTCATTGTGACATCAGTCAGCAGTAAAATTATGTAAGTTTGGAGAAGAGAGCATTTAAGATGAATATTTTAGAGCATGTGTGTTTTTAATACAAGTGACTGATGTGACTCCCCAAGGTTAAGTATCACAGATGATCTGGGCTACTGCTCTGCTTTCAATAGAAAAGCTCTGCTCTTAACAGGTAGAAATCAGGTGACTGAATGAAAAAAGTGAGTGGGGATTTTTATCCGCTCTTATTAGGGAGAGTTGACACAAGGCTTCTTTTTATGTCACTTTTTTAACACTCCTTACTCGGAATAATAAAGACTTTGGGGACTCAGCCCTCTGCTTTTGCATTCTCTTTGTAGGTTTGGGCATATATTCAGGTGACAATGATACACACAGCCTCTGTTCACATGTAAGTGTTCTAGACCTTGACTACCTTGGTGATGTCCCCAGACTCTCCAGTATGTCACTGTTTTTCTTGTTCTGGGGAGTGCAAAACTGGACACAGTGTACTCCAAATGTGGTCATTAAAGTGTAGAATATTTCATTTGCTTTGGCTTCTTGAACTGTTCTAATAAAATGTCCCAAATAATTCCAGTTTTTAAGTGGAATTTGACCTCCACTGCAGTTACCAAAAAGATTGAGGTGTATGTGTGTACCATCTATCCTAAGTAAAAGATCTTTTTTTTTTTCTAATATCAAGGCTTCAGCTTGTGAATCTACAGCTCTCAGAAGTCAGATAATGCTGAAGCATGGAGGAAAACTATGTTATATATAAAATAAATACTTGTGGATCAGGCTTATTCAAGGATTCTTTTTAATCCTCCCTCATTAGCCCCTCCTGGGCTATGGTTACCCTCCAAACTTTGCAAAATATACTGACTTGATGGAAGTGAACAATTTTATTTAAGGGTGACGCATCCAAGCCTCAATTAGTTCAATCATGCTAGATAATGTAAAAACACCTGTAAGCAGAGGGCTACTGAGAATAACAGCTGTCACTTCTGAAGCCTTCAGATCCTGCAATACTCAGTCCTGGTACTTGTAACTTAAAATGCCACACTGCATTATGTGGATAGTAACATGGATTGCTAGAAACAAGGAGATGATACCACAATTGAAGTTTACTTTGAATCGGGGACTTGTTTGTTCCTCTATACTGTTAAGTGGTGAAATTACATTTTTAGTGACGTTGATGGCAAAATACTTATGGACCCATGGTATGGTGAATGGATGAAGTCTCACCTTTCTTTTAAAGGCTGGGAAGCAAATAGAGGAATTCTTGGAATATGTCTGCCTGTTTGGTATCTGCAGTTGCTGTTTCAGTTTGCATCTTTTTCAGTTATGCTTTTGTAGTGCTGTTGATGACTCAAATTCCAAATACCTCTTACTAAGATAAAGTAGCTTTTAGGTGGTGAATAGGAAAGGGTAGTTGTTACTCTGGAGAATGTTTAAAGGATATTGCTAGGGAAGAACTCAGCTAGGTGCACGTTAATGTAGGTAAAGAGGAGTTATGATAGTTCTGGCAATAGGCTATAGCTGCGTACGTCTCAGTTTTATTGCTGTTTAGTTCAGTCTTAGTTTAGTGATTAGGAAACAGATTTGACCTTACTTATTCTTTAATGCACAAAATCCTGTTTGTCAGTAGGTGTTTTATTTACTCTGAAGGGGAGACATAAATCTTATTTGTCATCTCTCAAGTGCAATGAAATGCAACAAACATCATCTGAACTAAAGGTAGTAGCAGAGAGATAGTAGGGCAATAGTGTTATAAATAAGATTAGTTTTTAACCTTGGTCCTCGATCTGTGGAATGGCTCATTCTGGCTTACCAAAAATGCGAGTTGTATTTTTTTTTTCCTTCCTCCTTGCCTTGCCTTGGCAGCAAGAGGCTGATCCCAAAGACTAGGATATAAATGAGATTCCTTTGGATTCAAGGAATTTATGCTGGCTTGATTTGATACAAGGAAATACAGGAGGGTAATTAATTGGGCCTTCTCCTTTCCTATAGCTCAGAAATTTAAGTGCACATATCTGTGAGACCTGCTTGTTACTTTGATTTAATGAAACATGCATCTTCATGGCCTTTAGGTTTGGTTTGTTCAGCAAACGTAACATTTAAATGTGCACTTTCCATTGAGAAGGTTAGATGCAAATTCACTTCCATTAAACTAAGTGGCTTTTCCTCTTTATATAAAAGACTAAAGATAGATTCAGTCTGTGAATAATCATGTGATGTGTACAGAAAACAAATAAGGTTTTTCAAATGTAGCAGACATGGATGTACATTTTCTGGGTCAGATCTGCTGGCACATAGGAATGCCATTAAGGCAAAATAAGGAATAAGCCTACATTGCTCTAGGCTGGCTAAGCAGACCTCTCTGCTCATATGACATAGTATGGAGAGAAATAAAATGCATTTATGCTAAACAATTAGTTGAACAAAAGTATTTGTATAGGACTCCTCCAAGAAACTGTAGTTGGCTGTGCTGCAGTTTCCAAGTCAACAACCCCCTGAGAGTATCTCCTGGGGTTTTTTTGTTCTGAGTTACTCTGTGATCTCCTAAACTGAGTGAATTAAGGGTCAAAAGCTGGTACAGTTCTATGAGACACCTTTTTAATAATGAAACCAAACTACTTCAGCAGACTAAGTCTAAAGCAAAACATGTTTTGATTCTATATCAACTGTGCATTTTGCAGTTCTTGCTAAGCATCTTTAAATAAACTAGCTATCATTATTATTCAGTTGCCCACAAAGGTATATTATATGATGATGTTTTTATTTTTTATTTATTTTAGAAACATTCTTATAGCTGAAGTATGTTAACACAAGAAATGTCAGGCTTGGACAATTTCTGAAGTGTTTTCTACAAAAAAAAAAAAAAAAACAAAACTGAAAAGCACTCTTTAGAATAGAATCAAGGAGAACAGGTTACAGTTTTACATCAGCTGTGTGGGACATTTTATAACCCTTTCTCCAACTTCTCTTCAGAAACCCAACTCCATTTACACTCACATGGATGCAAACTTGAATTCAGCTACATGTGAGAACAGGGCCTGACCTGTCTCTTATTTTGTAGTAGTATGGCTTAATATGTTTGAATTTGTTTATGTTTATCTAAATGTTACAGCTGTCACATAGAATAGTAATATAGTAAATATGAAGAATATCAGTAAATCTGCAGTAGGTGCAAGTGCTTTCCAAAGTGCCAGATTCTATGTTGCACTGAACCTGTGTAACATGAACATAAAGCACAGCCACTGCTACTTGTTGTGAAAAGGTTTCACACTTCAAAAAAATGCTGTAAATGACTTCTTAGAATACTGGACAATATGAGCTTAAAACCACTCTCTACTGATCTAGCAGCACTGTCATTCTTTACTGAAGACAAGTTTTTAAACCATAACATCATGGAATTATGTTATTCTTATTTAAGATTGTAAATTTGAAACATTTACTATCACTTGATTAAATTAATACAGTGGTGTTCTTCATGGCAGAACTTATTATCAAACACCTTATTGCTCCTGAGTGCTAGGAAAATATGTTTGAATATATGAGTGGTGGTAAAATGCAATGGAGGAGTTCTTTTGTTTTGTTTCATCATTAACTGAGGTGGTAGCACAGTTGTTTTGACTTCACTTCTGGGGTAGGGCTGACAAAGCCCCATTTCATATTGAATCATCTGACTTGTAGAAAGCACATTTAATACTCATTGCAGAAGACAGAGATTAAAAGTTTCTCAAGCCTACGGCAAACAAAGGTAGAACATAAATTTCTGATGTTTGGCATTTCCTGCATTCCTTCTTTGTTAAATCCCGGTAATATGCTGCCGTTTCTAAATGTGGAAAAGAAGAAACCATGTGCTATGTTCTGCTGGAACAGCAGCTCTTACTGGAATTGTAGAAAAGTGATTTATATTAGCCCCTAACCTCATTTTTCAAACCTTTTTGGACATGGACTTAACAGTATTATGCGGTTGTGGGTTTTGGAGTAACTCATCAGTGCTTGTTTTCAGAAGCAGTCACTCAAGGCTTTGATCTTGCAGTGAAAGTACTAAATGCTATTTTAGTACAGTCTGAAGAAAAAAGTGAAGAATGAAAAGGCTTTTATGGTAAAAAGCATTTGCACTTCACATATTTTATTTTAATATCCTGAGTTTGGCTGTGGCTGCTGGAAGATGATTTGATGTAAAGACAAGAACAATTACAAGATAATAACTTTTTCAACATACAGAAGCCTGCCCTCAGACACTAGGGGGTGCAACAAAACCTTATTGCTGATGCCTTTAGAGACTTGACCTACCTTGGCTTGAAGCTCTGGTTGTAGATAGATGGATTTCCTCTATGTGTCTGTGGGAAGAAAATGCTGTGGCTAGAATACACTCCTCTTAATGAGAATGTTCTCTAGAATACTACCTGTTGATTTACAATACGAGATGATGTTTCAATCCTAGTCTTAAAAACAAAGAGACAGAAAAATAAGCAGTATTTTGCATATTGCCCAGTGCCTCTCCTGTATTGAAATAATTTATTGCATATTTTTCTGCACCAAATAGCTTTGATCGTAGGCTTATTTACTGATGGATGAAGCGGTGACGAAGATGGTATTTGAAATACTGCTTTCCCTATATGTTTAGGAACTGTATGTTTGTTAGGGAATACTCATCAGTGCCTGAAACACGGGAGAGTTTTCAGTTAACAGTGATGAATGCCATACAGAGCAGGCCTGAGTCTGCCACTGTTCCCAGGTGCTTTTCACTTGACGTAACAACTGAATTTGGTGTGTAATATTGAGCGGGGTCTTTGGGAAGAAGAAGCACTGTGGGTAAAAAGCCCTGTGTAGTTGTGGAGGAGTGGCCCAGAACAGTGCACTCACAGCAGCCACATTAGTGTGAGAAGGTGAGAAGGGTGCAATGAATGACAAAGGGGTGGGCTATAGCATGCATTTTAGGGGCTGTTGTGGTACCGCTGCATGCTCTAGAACCTTCTGGTGGAAAATTTAGTTCACACCATTGCAGAAAGTAGCATAGTCACCATCACACTATGGCTAAAATGAACTCCCCATGCTTTCTTCACTACAGAAACTTTTATTTTTGAGCTCATGGCCTGACAGTTAGCTGCTCGCTGCTATTCACAGAATCACAGACTGGTCGAGGTTGGAAGGGACCTCTGGAGGTCAGCTGGTCCAACCCCCTGCTCAACCAGGGCCACCTACAGCCAGCTGCCCAGGACCATGTCCAGACAGCTTTGGAGTATCTCCAAGGAGGGAGACTCCACAGCCTCCCTGGGCAACCTGTGCCAGCGCTCAGACACCCTCACAGTGAAAAGCGTTTCCTTGTGCTCAGAGGGAACCTCTCAGTGTCTCAGTTTGTGCCCACTGCCTCTCGTCCTGTCAGCGGGCACCACTGAAAAGAGCCTGGCTCTGCCCTCTTTGCACCCTCCCTTCAGGTATTTATATAAATTAATGACATCCCTCCCCAAGCCCACTCTTCTCCAGACTTTAATAGTCTCAGCTTTCTCAGCCTTTCCTCGCAGGAGAGATGCCCCAGTCCCTTCATCATCTCTGTGACCATTCCTGGATGCTCTCCAGTGTGTCCACGTCTCACTTGCACTGTGGAGCCTAGAACTGGACCCAACACTCCAGGTGTGGCCTCACCAGTGCTGAGGTGGAGGGAAGGCTCACCTCCTCCAGCTTCTGGCAGCACTCCTCCTAATGCAGCCCAGGATGCTGTTGGCTTTTTTCTTGCCACAAGGGTGCGTTGCTGGCTGTGGTCAATTCAGTATCCACTGGGACCGCCCCCTCGCCCCCCCACCCCGGTCCTTTTCTGTGAAAGTGCTTTCTAGCTGGGCAGCCCATAGCATGTACTGGCGCAGGGGGTTGTGCCTCCCCAGGTGCAGGACTGTGCACTTCTTGTTGAACTTCATGAGGTTCTTGTCAGCCCATTTCTCCAGCATTCTTTGTAAAGAAGTGTAGATCCTCTTTTTCAGGAAAGGTGATAAAATGATGAAGAATGGTTCTAGAGGTAAATAATACAGCATTTGCCATAAAAACTCCACCACATTTTGGATTGCTTCACCAAAAGATAAGTGTGTGAGTTTTCTTCTGCTTTCTTGCAGACTTGGATCATCATATGTCAAGCTTATCTTTCTCAGCCCTGTATCATTATGGAATATAAAGTTATATTGAAGAGTTCCAGAAGTCCATGCTTAATGAAAGAAAACTTCCAATGTGGTATTTCTGACAGCATAATGAGCATTTATCTCTGTGTGCATTATAGAACTCTGAACTGGACCTCTGAAATTATGGTTTGTGTCATGATGAACTGAAACAGCCCCTTCAATCCAAAGTTTGAAGGACTTCATGTTCAGAATTTTCCCCTGATCAATCCAGACCTTTAACTCCTGACTTAAAGCCATGCTGATGAAGGGGACCTGATGTGGATGAGAATGGTATATGGCCTGAAAATATGCATAGCATTATATGATACAAATATGGTTAAAATTTAATCTGTGTGTTTTAAGGTAAAAGTTTTCTATACATATCAACTGGGAAGAGCGATTGTTGTAAAGCAAAGAAATATTTAAGTAATAAGTAGGCTAACACCTGCTGAAGACAGTACTTCTTAATTTGTTTTGCTGATTTTTGTACCATTTTTAGCTGTGGCAGAAGGAGCAATATCTTGTGACAGATATATATTAAGTGTTCAGCAGCAACCTTCCCTGAATGCTGGAAATAACGTGCACCTGTCCCATCCCAATTTCTCAGGATGATGACTCAGGTATGCTGATTCCCAGGTCAGGATTAAGGTGAAACGACACCAGGGATCCTTTAACCCAGAAAACTCAACTTTTATTCGCTCACAACAAGAATTGGCATGCTCACCACAAAAATTGGTATGCTTACAACAAAAATTGGCATGGAACTATGTCAGTAAACTGTGTAATATGTGCTAGCCCTACATCACCGAACATATACTACAGGTCTGGCTTATTTGGGGAAGACAATAAGGAGATCCCTCCCGCTGAGTCATGAGGTTCAGAGCAGACCCCCTTGCTTTCTAGACTCCTTCTCAGAGAGGAGCCCGGGGGCGGCTGGATCTGCTCTTAGTCCCAGGCTTGGTCAGCGGTTGATGTCTAAAGGGATGAGGTGTAGGGATTACAGGAAAAAAAGAGAAAGAGAGAAAAGAGAAAGATTTCACCAGTTCTGGGTCCAGCGTTGATTCAGTCAGCCAAGGGTCCGGTTCTGGTGGGCTTGCACACGTGGGGCTTCAGTTTGTGTCCTTTTATCATCCTTGCCCCTCCTTTGGGCGGGCATTAGGCTAATTAGGTGTCATGAGTGGTTTGTGAGCCTTTGGGCTTGGGGGTCGTTTGGAGAGTAACTTCCCCTGCCCTTCACGGTGACTTGCCCTGTTGAGCACACCAGAACAGGGAGCTGCGCGCCCTGCGGCACAACCTCCCTGTCCTGCTGCTGATGGGTGCTGATCTGTGCTGATCGACTTTTCAGCTGTGGGTCCTTGCTATGCAGAGTTAGTCGTTAAGCAGAACTTGCCCCACCACAATTTTTGAGACATGAACTCTTTCAGTGTCTCGCACCACCCCATGGCTGAAACATTGTCTATATGATATTCTCTGTAGTCTTATCCCAGGCTGGTGATTTAGATGTAAAGAAAAGAGAGACAGAGAAAAACGAGAGAGATAACATATAAAACTTCACTTAACAGACAGAAGAGGGGGAGAAGAGAGAAGAGAGAGAAGGGATGGCAAGGGTAATCATACAGTGAACAATTTCACAGCCAAGCATTAAGAACAAAAAATCCACATAACATGTGTCCAATGCTAACAAGTAATTTTCCCCACGCCATGAGTCCCAAGGACATTAGGAGAGAGGTCAGCAACGATCCTCCATTAAGTCAATCTCTTGGTTGCATCGCTTAGGAAAGTTCTCCAGTCTTGCCTGTAACTTCTCTCATCTTCTTTCATGCTTCTTCTGATAGCATATTTCCATACATTCTATATGGTATGTGTAAATATTTTGATGATTTTAATATTTTGTACCAGCCATGGAAACTGGTTTACTGCTAGGTGACTGTAAAAGTGAGATTTGGTAAATAATTATTAGAAATTTTATACTAACACTATGGTTGAAATAATAGACAAAAGTATAGGCAAGCAGTTAACTAGTAGAGGTAGTTACTCATAAGTTTTGCAGTTCTTTGCTCTTATGACTAGATGTTCCTGTATGCTAGATGAGAACAATGTTGAAACTGACCACATGATTGAAACTGCCTTAAGCTTCAAGATCAAAGAACAAGGACAAGAACAAAGACTTCAAGGACAACCAACAGAATCTCAGATGGGTCAGTGGTCATAAAAGCAGCCCTTCGACTCAAATGAATTCTTCATTGTGCATGATCAGATGTAAGCAGTACTATGATAATCAGTTATAATCATTTTTATGTATATGTATACTAATCTGATTAATATGTAATTAGTTATTCTATATAACCTGTTTGTGCTAAAGCTGTGGTATGCATGCTAGGTAGAGTTATCCCCTGTGCATCCAGTGCTGCAATAAAGAATGCCTGCTTTCTAAAACTCCAAAACGAGTCTTAGAGAGTTTCTTTGACCGGCTTTTCAGTATCACTTCTAAGGAGGTAGTTGCATTGTATATGGTGAGACAGCATTCTCCGTTGGTGAGATTTAACATCCCATATATCCTATGTTCTTTTAACAACAACACCACAAGATTCAAGGTTTCCTCCTCGGGGAAGATAAATCTTTGAATTGTCAGAGAGAGTTTTTTGTGGTTTGGGTTTTTTTTGTTGGGGTTTGGTTTTGGTTTTTTGTTTGTTTGTTTTGGTTTGGTTTTTTTGTTTTCCACAAGGTTGGTGATATATAGATTAATGAGGCCTAATTTAATTCCGTTGTACAAACCCCTGGATTGGTGTCATTCCAGAGGTGCATAAAACCTTGAATCAAATTCCAAGCTAAATCTGGAGAATCTTTTCCCTGTCCTCCAGTGGAAAGGATGAAGGAGAAGGCTCCCCAAAGCATCTTTCTCTATAATAACAGACAAGAATTACAAATAACAATAAACTGATAACACAAATAACAGTTAATATATCAGGACTAACATGCATCCCTTGCCATCTTTCTCCTTGGTTCTACAACATGCAAATGTAAAGCATACATAGATTAAAATGAGGGTATTATCCATCGCATGTGGATTTCGTGGTCTTTTCCGTGTGCATCAGTTGCTATTCACACATACAGATACTTTACAGTGGGTAAATCTACCAGAACAGGTTGTCCAGGATAGTGGAGTGGGTGTATTGGATCTTTCTTATCTGCTCTTCCTGGAAGTAGGGAGGGGGGCTTCGGGCAAAATGCAGTCAGTCTAGGACATCCATCCACCCAGCAGTGGCTATTTACTTTCATGACCGCATCTGGCACTTGTTGCAGCCATCCCAGTTTGTGGGGTTTTAGGGCTTGTTTTAGAAGTCCATTAGTACGCTCTACTATACCATTTGCTTGAGGGTAGTATGGGGTGTGGAAAACCCACTGTATTTCTTCCTTGTGTACCCACTTTTGGACCAACCCAGCAGTAAAGTAGCTCCCATTATCCTGCAAAGCTAGGCTAACTACAAAGAGGCCTTTTTCCCAAACTGAATACCATGTTTCTGCATCTTTGAAACTGCACGAGTAAAACCCGATAGGTCGGTGTCCTGGTTTCAGCTGGGATAGAGTTAACTGTCTTCCTAGTAGCTGGTGCAGTGCTATGTTTTGAGTTCAGTATGTGAAGAATGTTGATAACACTGATGTTTTCAGTTGTTGCTCAGTAGTGTTTAGACTATAGTCAAGGATTTTTCAGCTTCTCATGCCCAGCCAGGGCACCTGACCCAAACTGGCCAACAGTGTATTCCATACCATGGGACGTCCCATCTAGTTTAGGAACTGGGAAGTGGGGGGCAGGGATTCGCCGCTCGGGGACTGGCTGGGTGTCGGTCGGGGGGTGGTGAGCAATTGCCCTGCGCATCATTTGGACATTTCAATCCTTTTATTACTACTGTTGTCATTTTATTAGTGTTATCATTATCATTATTAGTTTCTTCTTTTCTGTTCTATTAAATCGTTCTTATCTCAACCCAGGAGTTTTACTTCTTTTCCTGATTTTCTCCCCCATCCCACTGGATGGGGGGGCAGTGAGTGAGCGGCTGCGTGGTGCTTAGTTGCTGGCTGGGGTTAAACCACGACAGTCGGGTTGGACCCTCTGGTCTGCATTACAACATATGTATGGACAGTCCGTGAATTGCAAAACCCCACTAGATGTGGAGTGGATCTGTCGGGTGTATTGGCCCTAAGACCCCACAGATTAACAGCTTCAGAGCTTCCTCGTGAATGGAGGTCCTGTCCCAAGCAGCTCTGTTGCATGTTAAATCATAGAGGGGCCGGACTATGATAGAGAAATTGGGAATATGTTTCCTCCAGAATACTAGCAAACCTAGGGCATGTTGTAGTTCCCTCTTATTTCCAGGCATTTTAACCCATTTGAGGGTAGTTAAGGTTTCGGGGGGAATGCACACTGTTCCTCCCCTCCACCAGATACCCAGGAACTTTGCTTCGCAAGATGGGAGTTGTAACTTTTCATCTGGAATTTGGAGTCCTAATTCTTCTAAGTGAGTAATTATCTCTGCTTGGGTCTGTCCCACTACTTTGATATCAGGGCCACCAATCAATACATCATCAATACACTGGTATATCTTAACCCCTTCTGCAGGAGTGAGTTTGGTGAGCTCTTGAGCCAATGCATAATGATCAATTGTTGGTGAGTGCCAATATCCCTGGGGGAGAAAAGTAAAAGTGAATTGCACGCCTTCCTGTGTAAAAGCAAAGCGGTCTCAGTCTGCTTCCTGCAAAGGGACCATAGAGAACATATCTTTTACATTGATAATTGCTAAAATCTGATGGGCTTGTTCTTGTGTGGTCGCAATTAGCTCAGCTATGTTAGGTACCACAGCTGTCAAGGGGTCCAGACGTTGGCATTCAGACGCCAGTAGTCAATGGTCAATCACCACTTTCTGTTGGGTTTATGGATTGGCCACACCAGGGAATTACAAGGTCAGCGTGTGGGGACAACTATCCCTTGCTCCCATAATTCAGCTATCACCGAAGTGATCCCTTCTCTCGCCCCTGAGGGGAGCAGGTGAGGTTTGACATTAACAATACTAGAAAGGGGTAGTTCAGGTGCAGGCTGTAATAGTTGTACAGACACGGTGGGGAGACCAAACACCCGCTCTCTTCCTCTCGAGTCTATCCAGGCTCATCCTTGCAGCAAATCTAGTCCCAAAATGTTAGTTGGTAGTGGTCCCAATATCATTATAGTTTCTGTTGCAGTCTCATCTCCTGGCAACCAGCACTTAACTTGAGTAGCTGGTCCTTCTTTTGGGGATATTTCCCCCTTTCCCTTCCACACATGGACAAGCTTCTCCAGTGCCATGGTAGGTTTCCCCTCTCAGTTCCTTTGGTGCATAATAAATTCCTCCTGACTCCCATTCTCCTTCCATAATTAAATAATTCCTGGGTGACCTCCCCCCAGGTTAGGTTCTGCACGTTCTCAGCCTGGCAGGATTTCCTGCATGCGGAGTCAGGGTGTCACCTAACCGGCCTTACAAGTGAATTTTATCAGCTACCAACAGCATCGGGGATGATTCCCTCCAGATTAATCATCTATGATGCATAAGTTGGATACAGGCGGTTTTTTGGATGCTTTCAGTTAAGTGATCAATATTGGGGCTATCAATATTGATTGGATCTCCTCTTTCTAGAGGGTCTAAACCTCCCGCTCAGTAAGCTGCCCTTTGGGTCAGTGACCAAGGTTGTCTTTCTTTGCTAGGGATGGAAAACCAGACTCACTTTCGGAATCGGAGTCGCTAGCTCTGCTCCAGTCCTTAAGTGCTTCACACAGTATTTTCTCCCTATCTTGTAAGTCAAACAGGTCAGTTTGAAGTTGGTGGTTTACCTTGCGTTCCACATCTAACAGGGTCTCTGCTCTTATCCTTCTAGCCTTTTCTTCCACCAACTGATTTTGTAGCTCCCTCACCAAGTCTTGGAGAGATTTCATGCTTTCAGCAGATTTACTTACACTCCTATACCATTGGGCTGCCATTAGAATGGCTCCCAACACTCACATGCTATTGCAGATTTGCTTACACTCCTGTATTGTTGAGTTGCCATTAGAGTGGCTCCCAACACTCTCCATACTATGGCCTTTCCTTTTCCCAGTCTCTGTTCTTGCTCTTTTGCCAACACTGTAATTCTTTCTGCCACTGATTTAGGGTCATGCCAATTATTGTGAGCCCATGTCATCCCTGGTGGGGTTGACACCAGGGGGACACACCTTATATTCCTCCAGTTTTTCAGAAAGGGAAAGCAGTCAAGCTCCGGCATTTCCTGGGCAGCCATGGCTTGCCACTGCTTGGACCTCTCCCAGCCAATGGCTGAGAAGTCACTTCCCAACTCTCTCCTCCCGTAAATTGGGTGGATTGTCAGTATTGCTTCTGACCCTCCTTGACTCAGGGAATCCCGTTCGTAATGCCAGCTAAAATGTCATGTCCCAATTTCTCAGGATGATGACTCAGGTTCACCAATTCCCAGGTCAGGATTAAGGTGAAACGACACCAGGGATCCTTTAACTCACAAAACTCAACTTTTACTTGCTCACAACAAGAATTAGCATAGAACTACATCAGTAAACCATATAACACGTGCTAAACATATGTCACAAAACATATACTACAAGCCTTGCTTATTTGGGGATCAATTCAGGGAAGACAATAAGGAGATCCCTCCCGCTGAGTCACGAGGTTCAGAGCAGACCCCCTTGCTTTCTAGACTCCTTCTCAGAGAGGAGCCCAGGGGCGGCTGGATCTGCTCTTAGTCCCAGGCTTGGTTAGCGGTTGATGTCTGAAGGGATGAGATCTGGGTGCTATGGAAAAGGAAAGAGAAAGGGAGAACAAGACAGAGACAAAAAGGAAGAGAAAAGAGAAAGATTTCACTGGCCCTGGGTCCAGTGTTTGTCCCACCAGCTGAGGGGTCCCGTTCCGGAGAGCGCACGCACTTGGGGCTTTAGTTTGTGTCCTTTTATCATCTCCTTGCCCCTTCTTCGGTGGGCACTAGAACTCATTAGGCTAATTAGGTAGCCTTTGGGAAATAGGTCCGTGGGCTTGGGGGTCGTTTGGGGAGTAACTTCCCCTTCCCGGCAGACATGGTCTTTTGCCATGCACGGTGACTTGCCGTGTTGAGCACACCAGAACAGGGAGCTGTGCACCCTCCAGCACACCCTCCCCGTCCTGCTGGCGATCTGTGCTGATGGGCTTCTTTTCACCTGGGGTTCCTGGCTAGGCAGGGCTCGTTGTTATGCAGAGTTTGTCGCTTAGCAGAGCCTGCCCCACCACAATGTTTGAGGCATTAACTCTTTCAGTCCCTCACAATTACTAACTTTGACGGCTTTAGATGATTCTGCAGCTCTCTCTCTTGATTGTCATGACTGTAAAAACGGCAAAAAGGGAGAGCCCCATCATCCTTGAGGGGCATTTTGTCAACTGAACTTAAGGTATATTGCATTTTATATGATGTCTCCTCCAGAGTCTGTGAGACAACTGCATTCAGTTTTGAGCCCCTAGCGTAACAAAGAAAGCTGTTGATGAACGTGAATACAGCAAGGGCCACCAAGATGGTCAGGGGCTGGAGCACAGACTCTGGGAGGAGGGGATGAGGGAGATGGGTTTGTTCAGCTTGGAGAAGAGATGGCTTTTGGGGACAGAATGGCAGCCTTCCAATGCTGAGGAGGAGGTTACTGAGAAGACAAAGCCACACTCTGCTGAGATGCACAGCAGGAGACAGTGATCATAAAGTAAAACAGGGAAGTTTCTAACAGGATATAAGGAAAAAGTCACTATGGGGGATAATAAAGTAGTAGAACAGGTTTCCCAGAGCGGTTGTGCTATCTTCCTCTTAGGAGGTTTTAAAAACCTAACTAAAAAAAGTCTAGAGCATTCTGATCTGAATTCAGTATTGACCCTGCTTTGAGCTGGAGGCTGGGCTTCTGACATCCCTTCCAATCTGAGTGGTGGTATGTTCTCCATGATGAGATATTGATATAGAGAACAAACTGCCTATTGCTTAATGATCTAGCGCGTCTTGATTATCTCTCTGTAATTTTACATACCAAGGTCTGGTGTGTCAAGAATTAAGCCTGTCAGAGACTGGTACTTGTCAAGGACTGATATGTCAAACAAAGGGAGTGAGGAGCAAGAGGGAGCCATGAGCAATCACAAAACTTAATTAAATGTTTGATGAATTTATGGTCTTGTTGAGAAGGCACAAGCAGAGGCCTTGCTTGAATAGATAGGGCCGGAAAAGATAAGAACTCCTGCCTTAGTACTCGTCCTTGTAGATAATTTAGCTTAAACTAGCCATATGGTTTTACATCACTAATGAAAACTTAGATAATAAGAGCACTAACAAGCATTTTTTTAGGGACTAACGTGCATTCTTTAGGATAAGATGTATCAAAACATGTAAAGGACCATACTGCGCAGAATCACCTGAGGAGGGTCAAGTAGCGAACAAGTGAGGAAGACTATGGAAGACCACCAGAGGACTCCTGAAGACTACCAGAGACCTGCATAAAGGACATTTGCATATGCTAATAGTTTCCCAGAAAACTAATGAATATGTATAACATTTCTCGGAAATCTAGTGAATATGTATGTAGAACATGTACTTAACCTGCACAATTAGGCCCAATGGTGTGCTCAATAGATGGAGCGATTCCCTGTGCACCCAGTGCTGCCAATAAAGAACACCTACTTAATAGTTAATCAAACTATTGAGTAGATTCTTTGAAACAAGACAAAAAATTTATACAGACAGAAATATTTCACTTTCTCATACTCTTCTCCCTGTGGGCAAAAACTGGAGTGGTCAAAGAAGGTGTTATGAAAGTTTTAAAAGACTTTTAAAAGTTTGTTGCATAAGTCTATGTACTAGATTCCTCTGCATCTAATAAACTTCAAGTTTGACATTAAAGCTGCATGTGATTTATAAAGGAGGTGTCAGAAGGTTTAAGATTTGTCAGAAATTGTCTTAGATGCATGCTATAAATGGCATAGGCTTACTTTTTTACTTTTGGTAGTATTCTGTGATTGCTTCCACTACAACTGTAGTAGAATTCAATTTTCAGCCCTTTTTGTAAATCTCCTTTCAGAATTTCAAGGGTAGGAGCTGAACTGAGGAGTTGAATCAATTCATATCACAGTTAAACACCAAATCAGTTCAAGATTCCTTTGACAATTATATTTAGACCACTGACATAAATTTGAGAGATGTATAGCTGATGAGAGTATTGATGGCTATGTCTTAAAACTATTATGACATATTGATAGAGTGTTTTCAAATGCCACACAAGTAATTTCACTGAAGTCAACAGAAATACAAAGATTTATCTTAGCTAAGGATGTGCAGACATAAATAAAATTTGTTCTCATTTGGCTACTGTAAAAATTTCATGTTCTTGTTAATTAGAAGGTAGTCAATCTTGAATGTCCTGATCATTAGAAGACTTTAGAAAAATGTAGAAAATGTTACAGAACCCATGAATGGTCATTATGTTTACCTAAACGGATACCCTTGAGTCTGGATTATGCATGGCCCCATCCATCTGTAAAAGCCAGCAAGAACATGTCTTAATAGGTTTCTTCAGCTGCAGGCAGCCACAATTCCTGGCTTATTAGGAAAGAATTTTCAAAATGCATTTTTTTGAAACTCTTTAGTCATCTTGCTTTTGCTTCTTTTAATCTGTCAGGGATTTGTTTGGGTTTTTTTGGTTTGGGGGGTTTTGGGGTTTGTTTTTTTTTTAGTGCTGTAAGCACTATAGCATCATAGAACCAGATTTGTAACTGAAGCCAGATAAGTTTCCTTTTTTTTTTCCTCCACTGTCTCATCTCAGAACCAAGTGGAGATACCTAACTATTGAGTCAAGGTGATAACACATAAAATCTATCTTGTCTTGCACTCAGCAGATAGAATCTTTTCAGGACTTTTTATTTTCTCAGTGGTTTTAGTGTTTTTAATATACAGATGGCTTAAGCTCAATTGTATAGAATTAAAATAACTATAGCCCCCATCCCAAACACTGGCCACTCTGAGTTACAAATTGTACATTTTCTTTGGGGAGTTTCATATAAACACTTTATTGTGCTGTTCGTTAGTTGGTTTCTTTCCCTACAATTGAAACCTGAAAGAAGAGAAAGGATTCTGCCATTAATAACTGGAATAAGGCAGAACCTGAATTTTTTATATATCTGGAGATTTAAAAGCAGTTTGAATGTCCTCTTGTTCTTTTTTCACTGCAGTATTTTGTGTATGAAGCCACTATGCAGCAATGCACTTGTGAAACCTAGAGAACTCTAAATGTAACTATGTGAATTACTGGAGCTCTTCCAAACATGGAAACTTAATTGGCTTGAGTTTCCACAAAAAAAAAAAACGTAACATCTTAAGTGGAATATGTTTAATCATTCCTGCTGCTGCATATTGCCTGTACAGTTACCATCAAAAATACCCTGTGTATGAAATATTTCCTTCCATTGCTTATGAACCTAGCAAAAAAACAGAGTAACATTTCATTTTCAACATCTTTTTAGTATTAATTTGTTTGGGATTTCTTATAGTTAAATTAAACACAGTGTTAGTTATATCTGGTAAATTTGTGCATGGCATATATCCTCCCCATGGTATTTACTGTGTTTTAGAACTAGCCTTGTTATTAAAACAATTTGTTACTGGAAGAAAAAATAAAACAACAATGGAACAATGGAATACATTTTCCTTCATCCTTACTTATTTTCATACTTCTTTTGCAGTTTTTGTGGATAAGCAAAACTGATAGTGTTTGAACTATCCATTATTTTTCATAGATCAATGAGACGTTGTGATAAGATGTGTAAACAGCTTCTGTTGACAACTTCTTGGAGACTAAACAAAGCATTTTACAAAAAACTTGCAAAGATTGCTCCACAACAGCTTGATGGAGAAGAAAAGTGTTGGTAAGTTAGCTTGGAGAGATACTGAACTGTTGTATACCTCCAGGTGCTTCTCAAGAAGAAATGACCATCTCAGGAAACCAAAGAGTCTTAACCGTCATGTATTTGCTATGGGCACACCTGGAAAATAAACTCTTACCTACAGGATACTGTTATATATTCCTTTTATCTTTTTATCTGGAGATGGATCTAGAAAGGGGAGAAAACAGGACAAAAAAAATTTTGTGGGTCTTGGAAGCAAAGCTACAGCTGGACTCAGATTTTAGGTTTCTCAGAGGCTGTTTTGGGGCCCTATGTGATAAGCCTTTCTTATTTTCATAGATGGCTCTTGTTGGGTTACAATTGCATTAGATTCATGTCCTGACAAAGACTGTATTTGCAAGTCTGTATCCTGTTTTTCAGATAATTTTGTTAGGTTTTAAGCTGGTTAAAGTCTACTTTGCAAACAGTACAGAAAAAGAGAAAGTGTGTAAAGGTGAGTCTGCATAGTGCCTATCATGTATGTCAAGTACAAGGGGCGGGAAAATCATGTGCATTTCTCATTTTCCTATCCCTCCTTTTCTTCCTTCACAAACACAGATGCGATGTCCTAATCCTGTTGGAGCATCTTAGTAACAGAACTACCACTCATAATTCATAGTGACAAATCAAACACACCAGGAGAGATAGCTGATGTTTCTATTCTTGTAAAATATTCTCTCACAAAAAAGATGAATACCCACTTGAGAGACAGATCTTACATACTCTTTGCTCAGCAGTGACATAGAGCAGCAGGAAGAAAGATCGTAACTAATCAGGTACACCTGAAAGTTACTACCTGCCTAACTCTTCTGTAGGCATTTGATTTCAATGGGAGTTAGGTACAAAAGGCCAAGGTATGTGCAGGTTTTTAGTACTGGCCTTGTTTTTCTTCCTTTAAAATCAATGGATCTCAGATAAAGGCTTCAATGGGATCAGTTGTAGGTCATGACAAGTGCTTCTGAAACTCTTAGCTTAAATGTTAGTTTCAGCAATTCATAGCTAAAGAGTGCCATAGATGCAGAAAATAGTATATTTAAGAGAATGATTGCTCTTTTAATGATAGTTTTGGTTTAGCTGTGGTGATCTGAGGACAGACAAAGTATACATAGAAATCATGTCTCTAATTAGACCAGGTAATTTAACAGAAAAAATACACAAACCTTTAAGCATGTGAGCACTTTCTTGAGATAATTTTAATAATAGAAGATTTAGAAGACTAAATGTTAACTGTTAGAGGATTACATAATATATTTAGGGGACAAAAGAAAGTTTTCAGACACATGAAGTCTAACAAGGAAGTAGCAAATTCCTGGCTAGAATAATTTAGAACAACACTTGGGATGTGTTTTCATCATCTGTTTAAGCCTACTGATGACTGTGCTACTTCTGGGGCAGGTATTCCTTGTTTATGGGACTGCGGGTTTAGAAAGTCTTTGTTTTGTCATGAAGATGGTGAAATTAAGTAACTAATTGCATTAATCAACTAGATAGATTTCAGTGAAAAAGGTTAAATCAAAAGAAAATTTCTGGAACATGGAGTGCAATGACAGAGAGAACTGAAGACCGTTATCCCTCTTGGAGCAAAAGAAATTTATGATTAGAATCTGTGAAACAGGGAAGTCAGCAGAGGTTTGGGAAAGACTGTAAAAGATCATAAAATAAACGTGTCTTAACTGAATGGTGTGTTTGGTTTCAGCAGAACTGTGAAATTTGTTTAACAGGTTCATCTTTTTTGTATGTTTTCCTTAAAAATGAGGTTGAGAGGTAAAAATAAAGTGCTACTTTTGAGAGAATATTGCATAGGATTAGGATATAATTATCTAAGTCTTCCTCTAGACTGCCAGTGAAGAGTCAGTTGCTAAGGGTACTGTAGTTGCAGATTTCCTACCATTGTTACTTCATAGGTTTAATTTCTCTTTCATGTATTTAGAGCTTAATGACATCAGAATATTCTTGCCAGAATTTCAATTTATTGATCTTTCAGTTACTGTTTTATTAATGACAGACAATGAAATAATTGGTGGTACAAGCTGACATGATAAATGAGCATGTAATAAGTATAAAAATTAAGCAATGTTAAGGCTGATGAATTATAGTAACTGTTATTTAAAGAGATTCATTGTCATTGAATCTCCTGAAATATTTCACATTTTAATCTAGTGCAAACAGTAAATTATTTAGTTTCTTAACTCTGTTCTGGTCAACTATGCTGCTATAAGGGTCATTTACTATTGCCATGAGAAAAAAATTATTGATTGTAATCACAAACACTAAATGTTACTTGTGATCACACTTGATTCAGTGAATTGGGTGTTTGCATTATACCAAGCACCTAGATAACCCATGTCTCACAGTTTCTTTAGTGTTTGATGACTACCTGCAGCAGCCTAGCCTAAAAGGGGCAGAGCTGAAGGTGGGCTGAAGAGCAGGGCTCAAGGGATTGTAGTGAATGGGGCTGCATCTGACTGGCAACCAGTCACCAGTGGTGTTCCTCAGGGTTCAGTTCTAGGGCCAGTTCCATTCAATATGTTTTTCAACAATCTGGATGCAGGAGTTGAATGCACCATTAGCAAGCTTGCTGGTGATACCGAACTGGGAGGTGCTGTTGACTCTCTTGAGGGACAAGAGGCCTTGCAGAGGGATCTGGATGGGTTGGAGCACTGGGCAATGATTAATGGGATGAAATTTAACAAGTCTAAATGCCAGATGCTGCACCTAGGATGGAGTAATGCTGGGCACAAGTATAAACTGGAAGAGGAGTGGTTGGAGACCAGCCCTGCAGAAAGGCATCTGGGGCTGCTGGTGGACAGCAGGCTCGATGTGAGTCAGCTGTGTGCCCTGGCAGCCAGGAGGGCAAACCACATCCTGGGGTGCATCAAAGACAGCATGACCAGCCGGTCAAAAGAGGTGATTATCCTGCTGTTTTTAACCATGGCGTGGCCTCACCTTGAATGCTGTGTGTAGTTCTGGGCCCCACAATTTAAGAAGGATGTGAAGGTCCTTGAGTGTGTCCAGAGGAGGGCAACAAAGCAGGTGAAAGGGCTGGAAGGCATGTCCTGTGAGGAGTGGCTGAGGACTCTGTGTTTGTCTAGTTTGGAGAAAAGGAGGCTGCGGGGAGACCTCATTGCTCTCTGCAGCTTCCTGAGGAGGGGACATGGAGAGGGAGGTGCTGATCTCCTCTTCCTGGGATCCAGTGATAGGACATGTGGGAATGGTTCAAAGCTGCACCAGGGGAAGTTTAGACTGGACATTAGAAAGCATTTCTTTACCAAGAGGGTGGTCAGACGCTGGAACAGGCTTCCTAGAGAGGTGGTTGAAGCCCCAAGCCTCTCAGTGTTTAAGAGGCATTTGGACAATGCCCTTAATAACATGCTTTAAATTTTGGTCAGCCCTGAAGCGGTCAGGCAGTTGGACTAGATGATTATTGTAGGTCCCTTCCAACTGAAATATTCTATTCTGTTCTGTTCTTCTCTGTTCTATTCCTTGCTATTCTAAGACCATTCAGCTGTCACTCAGTTTAATAGTCACAAAATTATAAAAATTCTTAAGGTAATCAAGGCAAGTAATTTAGTGAATGCGTTGTATTTCATAGTGCACTTCAGGACCTTGCTATCTGTCCAGGAAATCTGTGAGAGGGTCTTTAGCCCTGCAGCTACCTGAAATAAGGCCTATAGTATCTAAGGGTCTAATGAACTTAAGCAGACAAATGGAAAACATTATCCTGCCCACGCTGGGTAATCTTGAAAGGTTTCTTTTGCTGGTTAGTGCAAAACTCGGCTGCCAGGCTACGTCATGTTTTGGGTTCCTACTGCCTAGCTGGGATTTTTGCTCCTCTCTCACCTACTCAGGACATTGTACATCCTAGCTTGTGGCCTGGGATCTCTCACTTCACCCTTTAAATGTTGCATTTCCTTCCTCAATGAATCTGTGATGTCAGGCTTTTGTTGTTGCCCTTACTTGTCTCTGAACACAAGGAGCTACAAATGTCTGAGTCTGTTTCAGATGTGACATTTTAGGACTGAAGTGTGAAATTTTTCATGGACACAGTCTCTTCTGCCACCTCAACAACGTTTGAAACTGCTGTGCATAAGCTCACAGCAATTAAAAACAATCCCAGGGAAAAAAAAAAATTGTACCAGTAAATTCCAAGGAATGAAACTTTGCCAGGACTGCAGGAAAATAATATCAGAATAATTTAAACTGTCTGTTCTAATCAGTATTCAAGTTACATTGATCTCGTATTTGCTGGCGAAAGGCTTCTATTCTCATTGCAGCTTTAGAGCTTTGGCTGTATTCATTGGCTAACTGGTGGAATAGAGTTAGCCCATAATGGTAGCATACTAACTCTCCACAACAAATACTAACAGACTTTTAAGAAGAGTATGTAACTTTCAGTCCACCTGCCTCTAAAACTACATCTTGGTATATCTTTTTTCCAATAAACAGCCTTGGGAGAATATGAATTTCCCTAAATTTAGGTTTAAATTGAATTTAATCCCATTGCTACTTGACAACCACATTAAAGCAGCAATCCAGCCTTCTATTAGTTAAGTTTTGCATCTTTTCTTTTTGTGAGTGATCTAATAGGAGCATCCTCCCTGCACCTACAGGGAAGTGATTTAAGAGATAGACCCAGGCTCTTCACAGCTCTGCATGGTGGGAGGATAAGAGACAGTGGGCACGAGTTGAAACAAAAAGGGCTCAGGCTGGATATAAGGAGAAACTTTTTCCCTGTGAGGATAGCTCAGCAGTGGAGCCAGGACACAGAGAGGCTGTGCCATCTCCGTCACTGAAGGCTTTCGACCCCCAACAGGATAAACCCCTGAGCAACCTGATCTGAGCTAAGAAGAGGTCTTGCTCTTGGCAGGAGGTTGGACTAGAGACCTTCTGTGGCTCCTTCCAAACCAAATTTCCTATGACCTTGTGACTGCCATGAAATCCTGTGGTAGCAGAGCATCATTCCTGAGATGCCTTAGGCTTCATTCAGTAGCAAAATCTTGGAGTGTTCGAATCAGGCCTTACCTGAACCTGTAGCTATCTTTGTCCCTACTCCTAGGTAAGAAAATTTTACTTTTTAGTCAGGAAGAGGTACAGAATAGGGTGGCAAAGAGGACAGAGGACTTACTAGGCTTCCCATCATGTCTCTTCAATTTCATTGTGATTAGGGGAATTCTAGCTGCAACATTTTCTCTTAAAACTTTGGGGTAGTTAATTCACTTGTGGCTACATTGCCAGGAAGCCTGAAGCCAGTCTTTCTCCTCCTTCTTTCCTACAAAGAGCTGGCAAATAGATTTACTCAGTCCTGTGAATTCAGGGCTGGCTGAGAAGGAATCTTCTGGTCTACAGCATTTTGTCTTGGGGCTTTTTGTGTCTTTGTGACTTGTCCTGTAATGGGGATGAAGGCCCAACTTGATCTTTTAACTTTTCTGAAGCCAAAAATGGGGCTTTGAAGATTTCTATGAGCTGTTCCCCCACTAGCTGGGTAGGAGATAATGTAGATGTGGACTGGTGCTGGGGAATAGAGAATCAGAGGCCTTTTTGTCCTTTCCTCTTTTCCTAGGAAAAACTGTGGTCTTTGGCTCTTGCTCTCTGAACATTACCAAGTCTGATGTTATTTGCAATATCCACTACGTTTCACAGTTAATGCTTTGCTGCAGTTCCAGTTCCAGACAGCAGTATGTGGCATTATAATTTATATTAGAGCTAGGAGGATGCTAACTGAAAGGCTGAAAAAGCACAAGTAGCTTGACTCTTTTGTCTGAACTGGAGTATTACAATCACATAACCATAGTGGAAATATAATGCTGCGTTTGAAATCCATTTAGGAGTGAAGTGAGAGGGAAGGACACAGGATAACCTACTATCTGCCAGTGACACCCAATTCCTGCATCATGGTTCCTTGAAGATAAGTCCTGATGGATATTCTCATCTGCAAGAAAACTGCCAGGTCTTCTTGCTTTGAGAAGTTGTCTCCTAAAAAAGGGAAATCACGCTTCCATATTTCGCTTCTGTAGATTAACTGTTATAGAAACACGTTTATGTAAACTCTTTATATCTAGCAGATTTTAGAGTGTTTTTGTCTCAGGGCAAGCATTTTGTTTTGGTTTTTTTTTTTTTCCTGTAGTAGCACGTCATTTCTCAAAGCCTCATCCAAGGACATTAGAAGGTCACCACATATTCTTAGCACTATATCCTTTAGGATCTGATGTTTTTGTGAATTATTTCAGTTCTCAAGAGCACATCTTTCTAGGCATTAATCATGTACAGGCCAGTCCTGTCCTCTGTAATTTGACCAACAAGGCACAAAGTTATGATGATGATGATCTTAAAGTTCCTTTCCCACCTAAATGATTCTATGATTCTAAAATGGAAAGGCAACTGACAGCTGAAGTCACTTCCTGGAATCATACCTGTTGGGATATGCTTATGTTTAGCAACATAGTGGTGATAAATGGAGAATGTGAAGCTGGTAACAGGATACTTACGAATGTGAGAGAGAACCATGTATGGATTGTTCAGGTTCAGATCCATGTCTTCTATTCTACTTTACCTGTCCAGAAGTCAAAGTCTGCCACTGGCATTGAAAATCTGTGCAAAAGTAGGAGAATTAGAATTAGTAGAATTCTGCGTCAGCCAGTGGATGCCATAAGAATTTGATGGGTAAAACCAGGGACACAGCAGGCCATTCTCAGATTATGCCTCTTGCTTCACTGGATGAGCATGAGAGCGTTACCATATATTCACAAGGAATAGACAGTATTATTTTTTGCAGTTGTTTGTAGCAGCACAACTCAAATTTAGGGTTTCTTTGGTGTGTTGTGGTACATCCTGTTCTGTTCTATGTTGGGCATGTACAAGCCCGAGCATCCAGTGATAGCCATGTTAAGCCTCACACAGTCTAAAAAAGAAAAAGCTATCTTTCAGGTTGTGATATGTATCTAGGTGGTTTGCTGTACCAAATAAATAAGCATTTGCAGGGGTTGTCTCTGATATGCGTTGGCACTGGTAAGGTCCTCACAGACCTTGAGGCATTTCATAACAGGTACACAAATAGGTACATAAATTGTTTCTTTCTCCAATACATTGCTTACCAATATACCTCAGAAAAGTGTGGTGTTGTTGACTTTGGCTTTTTCCATGAGGCAATAATGATTGTGACTTGATTTTTCATTTTGTTGGTAGAGAAATTTCAAAAGAAAAATTAATTTCAACTATTATTTGGACACTTAATCTCTTTTTCTTTTCATTTAGAACTTCAGTTTACCATTCTCACTATTTTAAATTTTCAGTACTTCTGCTGACCCCACTCACTCTTTTTACTTTTCTCCTTTTTCCCTATGAGAAAAAACTTGCAGAGTTTTAGGAGAAAGCTTAGAGTTGTCAGTAAATTTTCAGTGGCTTCAGAATGAAATCGAACAATTTTTGTGTTTCAGCTCAGAAAAAGTCCAAAGAGAATAGCTATTCAAATTGGAGGAGTGTGAGAGGAGAATTTTTAAACGGGACCAAGAAAGTGCAAAAAGGAAGTGTATTGCTAAAATTATAAGCTTTCTTTAACTAAAATTTAGCTCTGTCTCTTCTTATATACAAGTTATGACAATACTTTTAAGAAATTACTGTTTTATCCAAGCTATTCACATAGGGAGGACAAGTTCTACATTTGGATAAAGAAGCAGGGCCAATTCTCATTTTAGACCTATAAGTTATATATTTTCCTATGACCTTTTTTAAAGTTAGAAGAGTGGAAAAAATGTTACAAGTAAATACTTATCCTAGCTGTAGTTTTCACTAAAAATAAACACTGAAAATAAGACAGGTTATTTATTTAAACTGTAGAAACAAGTACTCATAATCTGTTTTAACGTTTCTTTTGCTCTCTTATGCTAATGGCCATGAGGAGTTGGAAGAATTCCTATTAAACTGGGAAATAATAATGGCAGTTTAACCACTCAAAACATAGCTAAGACGACACAAAACATGTTTCAAACTAGAACTGTTATTGTATCTCCTACTCTGTTCCTTACTGGTTGCAGCTAATAGCGAAGGACTTTTATCCCTGGACATCCCTGTGTCCTGGTTATGCTCACAGTTCATGCAGAACAGCTCTTCCAGAAGAGATGTAGGCAGAGAGAAGGTCTCAAAGCCACCTCTGTTTCCATTATCCCCACTCTGTTCTGTTCCACTGGACTCATCCTGTTTCATGTTTCATCAACAATTGAAATTAAAATATTTGTGGCAATGGCACACAAAACAGAGAACCCCTGCAGGTGTATGAGGTAGGTAGGCAGCAAAAACCATTTTTTTCTTTGTAAACTGAGTTTGTCCAATCTGGGCATCCTGGGGATAGCAAATCCCTATCCTGTTAGTTACCTTTTACTCTAGAAAGAATTGTGCTTTGAAAACAAAACCTTTTCACTCAAAGGGATATTAAGCCACATTTTTGTTACACAGTGCAAAAGGTGCAAACCAAAACAAATCAACAGTGAAAGATTTACCCCCTTCTTTGTGTTTCCCCATTGCTTTTCCCCATAATTCAAGAGGAGTTGAAGGAAAGTGGTTGTTACTTCAGTAACCTATTTTTAAACAACTGAAGAATAGTTTTTAATTTGCTGGGGAAACTGTAACAAAGGAGGAAGCATTAAAAATGTTTCTTCATCTTGAAGTGTGGTATGTCTCTAAAAGCCTCTTCATTGTTCTCGATTACTGGGTCATGCCTGACTTTTTCAAGGTCTTACAGATACATCAGCTGGAGCTGCAAGTACAATTATAAACAAATAAACACTTACTAATTGTACAATTTATCTGCTAATAGGACTCATCTGAAGTTCCAGACTGCAGGAATGTGAACCGACAGTTTTTATATGGGTCACCATAACCTCAGAGCAGGCATCTTTGATACTACTAGCATCTGTGTTAATAAGTACTTTGACATCTGGCAATAGTGACAAATAAAATATTCAAAATACTGATATCTGATAGTCTTAACAGCTGCATCAATTAGAGTGATAGGGCTGGAATATCTCTCCTGGTGATTATTATGACTGCTGACTCAGCAAGGCCCTGATGTTTCTCTTGGGGTGCTGACTGAGGAGATACACCTTTTCCTACTGCTCCACGCACAAAGAGCTCCATGGGCCCTTGTATGGGAGCCGGCTTGACTGCAGCGCACAGCATAAGCAGCATACTGCAGTTATAATGGGATTGTACCCTTCATGCGTGTAAAATAGAGCAGAACTATTGAGTCTGCATCTGAGTAGGAAAGAAGAAGTGTTGAAGCCTGGCTACCTTTGTTTTGCCAGAGCAATTGTTTATGTGGGTGAGGTGTTCTTACAGCAAAGGACCATTCAGCATGGACCTGTTCTTTTGGTGTACATTGACAATTCAGGTTTTGTTCAGGAAATTCAGCAGAAGGGACTCCTCTGTCTGTTGGGCCATGGGCCTGCGGCACGTCCCCCTGCCCAGCAGCATGTCCCCCTGCCCAGCTGAGGCTGGAGCCCTGGCAGCTCCACACTCCCAGGCACTCGATGGGCACATGGGGCTGTTTCCTAGAGAAGCCTGTGTGGCTCCATCACAGTGGTATTTTATTAAGCTGCATCTTCTGGGATGCTTCACTGGTTTGGACTGTAGGGGCCTGAATCCCCATTTGCTGCATAGACAAAGCTTCATGTATGAAAAAGCTAGGGTTTGCTCCCTCTTTCTTCTTTGGTTCATCTATGTACTTCTTTTGTCTGATGTTTAAATGTTATCTTCAGATGTTTCAAAAGATTTTCACACAGATTGCCCTAATATTTTCAGAGAGTTTCTCATGACTTAGTAATAACTTTCTAATGACACATTTTGCCCACATTGTGGCCTACTATATGTAGGAAGAATTATTTCCAAGAAACCCTGTCTGCTAAACCTTCTCCTATTTCTTTTGCAAGAATTTCTTTTCTGTCTGGGACACAGGAATCTAAAATGTCTCATGCAGTGGCCCAAGAGGCAGAGTAAACCATGAGAAGTGGCTGTTCTTTGTAGGAAATAAATCCATAATTGATCCTGATTATAGTATCCAACTGTGGAAGCCACCCAAGAAGAAAGACACATGGCTCTCGGCCCTGGAGATAACCGCCTAGTGGCCACGAACTCTAGGTTTTGAGTGGAGACTTGAGCATCAAGAAGAAAAAATACTGTTGGGGACCTAGTTACAGAGTGGACTGGTATGGGAGAAAAAAGAGCACCTAGATGAACTTCTTTGACATCATTTCCTCTACCATTGGAGAGTGTATGGGAGCAAATATTCTGACAGTTTATCATAATGCCTGCTTTGCTGCAAGGACCTTATCCTGTGGTTCATTGTTCAGAATGTACATGTGCTAGTTTGCTCTGAGGGCAAGGAAACTTGGGCAGAGCTGGCAGGGTATTTCAATCCCAAGATCTTTACAAACAGGCAGAACAAATACACATTGCACCATCTGTGGCTTCTCTCACCACATGCAATCCCATGAGGTCCGTGCATGCCTTTATGCCTTGTGCTAGGACAGGAAAAACACATCATTAGCGTGATGTTTGAGAAATACTGCAGTGGCAGGGTGTGCATTATGCCTTTTGGTTTTCTGCATAGCTTGCCACCAAAAAATAGCAACTATGATCGGGATCACAAGGACAGTGCGGAGCAGGCTCAGGTTGACAGCCACGGAGTGTGGACACAACTATGCTGTTCTGTAAGCTGCTGGCCCCGTGCAGGCTGGATAAAAGCCATTCCTCGCCAGGCTGACCTCCATCCAGGCTGTGGGTCTCTCCCTGAAGCAGGTGCCAGGGACTGCAGATGCAGTCACTGCTGTGGCAGATGTCTTACTAAGTTTAGACGCAGGTCTTGGGTAGCTCTGCCTTGGTCTGACCCTAAGTAGGTGGATAGAGTAACATCCTTGATCAGTCTCCGGGCTGCCGGAGAGAACAACATCCCTATTTTTATACCATAATTATAGGAGACAGTCAGGTCTGTAGTTGAATCCTCCTTCTATTTGTTCTCTTCACTTTTTAGTTGGAGTAGAAAAATAGGCCTTTTGCTGTTATCTCCCAGGATATACTCTGTCACAAAAGGGTTCAGCAGTTTCTCTTAATACTGCAACAGCTGTTTCAGTTACTTCCTGGACCCCTTTGCTCCTTTTCTTGTGCAGCTGTATTTAAATTACAGAGGAACAGATAATCCATATCCTCTGATACAAGGTTAATACTCCACATCCGAAAAATGATCGAAGACAGAGAACATGGGTTACCTGTGTTCTTAGTGGACAAAAAAAAAGGTTACTTAGTTAAAAAGGAGAAGTCTCTGGAACAGTGTGAGATCTCCACTTGCCCTGTCGGTATGGCAGACAAAGCTGATGGTGCCCATCACCTATGCAATACAAGTAGACCAAGAGTTTCAATGGGTAATTGAAGAAATATTATGAGCTTTCTTAACTTGTTTGTTGATATTGCTGTTAAGGAAAAAGAAAATCACAAATCTGGATGCCCTTTCAGTTAATATTAACCATCTGTCTGATTTGGTCTACTTCTTTTCTGGCAGGACTTTTACTTTTGTGGTTCTTTTTCTTTTCTTTCTGATTATGAAGCAATCCCCAGTGGCATGTTAGAAATCACCACTATAAATGCTGACAATTGTTCTGGGGTTAGCTTCAAAGGCTTGTAAAACCCACAACGTTAAATCTACGTCTGAAGCTGGCGTAGTCACTGGCTCCAAATGCCTAGTTTGTGTGCAAGTTGCCCTCAGCTGTGAACACCCTGCAAATTCTTTTAACACAGGAATGCTTGTCAAATGCAAATCAAAATTCAGCCTTTGGGACACCACGTCTAGGGGGGAGGGGAGTTTGCCAAGAACCCAGTTGAATACTGTGGGGTGGTTGGAGATCCACAGTCGCAGCTGGTGACGGTGGAGGAGGGCAGAGGCTTTTTGTACAATAAATGGTTGCCCTGAGGATAAGCAGTGGCAGAAATGGTAAACGGCTGTCACAGCTGTACACAAACTGATTGGAAGGCAAAGAAAAAAATGTGTGAGGCTGTTTTGCAGATGGATTAGTGTTCCAGCCTAGAAGACCTGGCTTCTTTTGTATGTTATTCTGCCTCGCTTGATTTCATGGGGGTTTGCTATCTTTTATGTCTGATTGGATGAGACTAGAATTTGATCCACTGCCTCTTGTGTGCGTCCTTCAGTCACAAAGAAAACCTAAACTGTGTATATAGGAACAAGAACTGGATTTAAGTTTGCATCCCAGTGAAGTAGCAGCTGTTTTGCCTACAGCTGAAGGGATACTCAGAATGTGAATGTGAAGCTATGTACCGTTGAAAGAGAAAGGAGAATTTTTAATCTGGTGCTACAGAGGTTGTTAAGGTATACTAGAAAATTTGAATCTCAAACCTGTTTAGGAAAAAAAATGCACACTAGTGTAAAGAAAATAACCTATTCACACAATAATTCATTTAAGAAACACTGGATTGTTTCTGTTCTAAAACTAGAACTCTTCAACTTCTGCTGTCACGTTGAGAGTGAGCTGAGGTAAGATGTCTTTCATAAGCATTATGGATTCATTCCCTATTTGTCCTTTGCATCTTTCCTGGAGACAATTCCCAACCATGCTGCTCAGAGCATGCTTTTTAAGCACAGGTTATCTATGTTAGGACCTCTGGGTTTTGCTGCCTTTTCAGTATCACCTCCACCGGATGCCAGAGAAAAAAAATTAATAAGCATCTTTATTACTGTGTTTGGATGTTCTAGTGGCTGACTGAAGCTTTTTGGTATTATTGAGACTACCTTTCTATTTCTAGTGTCAAACAGCAGTGAACAAAGTAGAATAAAATGTAATGTTCTCTTTGTTTCCCACATAGTCTTCAAGGATACACAACTTTTCAGTTTGCAGCACCTCTAGGTGACTGAAGTCCTTTGCCTGTTTCCTTTAGTATCAAGAGAAAGTCTGTTTCTTCCTCCAGTGGGAGCATAGCTGAGTCATTAAGTGCAGTTTTTTGAAACCAAAGTCTGATTATGTTTTGTTTTGTCTTTTTACTGCTTATGTCTATTATAGAAATTAACTAGGTATTAACAGTGTATTATTCTCTGGCCTTTTACTATGTTAATTTTCTATTTACAACATTCAATGTGTTGTTTTGGCACACTGGAACCATCAGTGGAAAGATTTAGTTAATAATATTCAGAGAATATTACAAACAAAACCAGGAAAATACATCATTATGAGACAGACTGAAGTAGGCTGACTACTTAATTCTGCCTGTGCCAACATTTTCAGAAGTATGTTTGTTGCAACACTGGTGTTTTTCTCATCTACTTTCATCAAGGGTTTTGAATCTTCATTGAACTGTACACAGAGAAACATGAATGGCTAATTCTTTTTTTAAAAGCAGGAGATGATTGCGTAAAATGTTAGTATTGAACACAATGCGTGAACATAGCAAAGTCAAACATGAGTAGTGCTTGACATGGTGTAATAGGGTTTCTCTTATTTATGCATGTCAAACTTTAGCTTCCAATTCTAACAAATTCATGTAGTTCTAGTTCTGCTTTAAATTAGGAAAAATCAAAGTTTTCCATTTTACTCTCATTTGGTAGTAACACTGGCAATTAAGGAATACGACACCAGCCACAAACAAAGAAGCAGTTCCTGCCTTAATGAGTTTGTGGTCTGAATTCAACAGGCCTGATGGTCACCAGCTGGTTTACACCATTGTACTTGCATTTTCTTCTTAAATTGAACTTCCTCATGAATGTACTTCCACTGGCTTGGGAAGGCTTTCTCCTAGTTTTCACAAGTATCCTGGAGATCAGAATTAGGATCTATATGTGATTTATATTTACACAAATTTGTGAAGACTTGTTTACTATATGGCTGTCTTTAAAACCAAATGCTTTCACTTCTGCCCACAGAATTCTCCACTTCTGGTGGTTGTTTGGGAATTCCTCTATTTGAAGAAAACTAGCACAGGTAATTCTTGAGCACAAATTATTGTTCTTGAGCACAATGAAGAATTTTGTTATGTTTTGTGCATAATGACTTTCATACAAAAATGATATTATTTTCTGATTGGTACCACGTTTCCCCACATGTCTGCAGAAGGGAACAGCTGCTGCTTTCACACTCATGTTTTATGAGAAGCTGTCTGCAGTAATAACGAAAAGCTCCTGGCAGGACTGAATCTGAGGACTCCAAGCAGGAAGACTTTGTTGATTGTGGCATACCTTTTTGGTGTAGATTTGCATGTCTTTTCCATCGAATTTCTGGCTTCTTCAAAATGACATAGCTTGTCTCAATAGAAATACACTCACTTTGCATATGCACTGTAGCTTTTAATAACCATTTTACTTTATTACTGCCACATCCATTCTAAGTACTAAACTGGCCATGATCTTTTCAGCTCAGCTCAGACTTGTCAGCATCTTTGCATGGCATTATACCTTTAAATATGGTTCACTTTTATTTTAACTCACTCCTTACTTTGGGATAATGGACATTTTATCTCTGATTCTACAGATTCTGCACTCATTATGACTCAAAGTTTGCAAGTGTTTATAAAGCCTACTACTATGGTGAATAACCACCACAGGGGCTCCTTTAATATGTTTACACGTAACCTAGTAGAAAATCACAATGCATAGTCAGCTCATGACTAGAAAATATCTCATTTGAGGGAAGGAAAAAGCAGTGTCTTCAGAGCTTGATAGAAACACAGGCCCTGTGTCACGTTTTCTATCCCTGAATTATGTGGCGCTCGCTAATTTCTTATGAGTAAGCTTCTGCGGTCCTTGCTCAGGTCCTGATTTTTGTCCTTCTATTTCACTTCGGTGACTGTTCAGCTGGCTGGTGTAAGCAAGAATAAATAAAGTCCTGGTGTGTTTATCAAAGCAAAATGGCTGGTGGTTTGCCCCAAATCCACAGTGTTGTCTGCATATAAATTAGTATTCATGAAGAATTAGGCCCTCCTAAATTTGTAATGATCTTTGTTTTCATCAGTGTGAATGAAAATAGTTGCCTGTAAAGGTAAACTTAACTAAAAAAGTATTTATTTGAACCTAGTAAAGAATTCATTTAATTTTTTTAAAAGTAACTGTGAAATACAAAGAGGTTATTGATATAACCCTTTAAATGAATATGTAAAGTAGAAATAAGAGTATCACAAGTGTCACATCACTTTCTCTAGCAGTGGGTAACTTTACTCTCCTAGAGACCATAATGCAGAGATAACTGGGTACAGAGGCACCAAGCCCCCTAAACAGTTTGGAAATAAATTACCTTTAGTTGCATACCAAAGTGTTAAGTGTTTTCAGTTTCACAGATATGCCTGCAATAATAATCAGAATGCTATGCCTCTGAAACTACTTTGAGATAAGTGATATGTTTTCCAGATCACAAGAATTTAGTAACTGTATTAAAGGTACTCTATGTTTAAGGAATCTCCTAGAAAAAATAGCCACAGTCTGCTCCTCTGAGAGTGAGTTCAGTTCACTACTGAGCAGATGAAAATGCTGTTTGCTGTGTGAGTTTTTACTAAAACTTTGCAGTGTTAACAAGGTTCAGGGCATTTTATTTTTTAACCACCACATTTGTGATCGGGAGGCTGTTCACATCTTAAAATCCCAGATGCAACTTGTCAGTTCATGATAAACAAAGCCAAAGACAATAGCAGTAGGGATCCCTGAAATGTGAAAGTGCCAAGTTTAGCCCTTGCACTAATGGCTATTCTAATGCTGTAGCCAAAAGGTGATCCAGAGAAAAGGAAACAGTGCTGTAGCTGTGGTGGTCTATCGACACAGGCAGGACAATTAAAATTTAATTTTTTCGGCTATAACGGTTGGTCTAGTAAGAAGGAAAAATCTCTTCTTGCCCATCTTGTTCCCATAGAACTGGATATTATATAGTCTTAAAAGTGTATCAGACATTTATACCTAATGATTCTTCTGCATGGGATTTGCCCTCAGCTGTACATGTTAAAAATAGAGCAGGCAAATTAATTCTTTAGAAGCTAGCTTCCTTCCTAGCTTCTGCATTTGGGAGGTTTACTGAAGAGGAATTAACAAAATGTATTTTGTTTCATGGTGTATTTTGTGGTGTTTAACCTCGTGAAGTTCAACAAGGAGAAGTACAAAATTCTGCACCTGGGGAGGCACAACCCCATGCACTCATCCATGCTGGGGGCTGTCCAGCTAGAAAGCAGCTTCACAGAAAAGGTGCTGGGCAAGTGGCTGTAGGTGGCCCTGACTGAGCAGGGGGGTTGGACCAGCTGACCTCCAGAGGTCCCTTCCAACCTCAACCAGTCTGTGATTCTGTGGTTCTGTGTATACCTCCTTCCTAGGGTCTTCAGTGAAAGAGAGCTCTAATCACTCAGATTTTGTTTTATAAACTGATTTTTACATTATGGAGATGTCTGTAACTGCCATTTAGAAATCTGAAGTGGTATCATACTATATTATGAAATATATAAGACAAGTCTTCAAGTGAAAAGCATAGCGATATGAAATCTAAAATGAGCAGAGTAGCAGAAAAGGGAACAATACAGCACAATAGCAAATATACTGAATTGGCAGGTGAGGTTGCTTGCAAAAGCTTGCGTGGATTAAGTGGCTGTAAACATGAAGTTATTGCATTACAGAAATAACCAAGGTCTGTTGATTTCTAAAACTTGGCATTGTTAAATAGCCTCTGTGGCTGTCTAAGATAGTTGAACTTTTGTTGATTGTATGTAGGAAACATGCTGATCAGGACTATTCTCCATCTGCTTTTGTTCACAGTGGCTACTGTTGTGGCGCAAGTTTCTCTTGCAAGCTGCATCTTTTCCATCAGGGCAGAGCTATCTTAATTTTCATATTTGTTCAAAAGCCAGTCTGTTTCTTTGCAAACATTACAATGTGCCGATTAATATAACAAGGGAAAATGAGGCAGCTACATATGATTCTACCTCATGAAAAATAGCTGCAGTACATGCTTGCGTTTCTTTGCTCCTGCAGCCAGTCTCATCTTCGTCTTCTGTCCCCCATGCTATCCTCTACCAGCAGACCTCCCTGCCCATCCTATTACTTCATATTCCTCCTTTTTTCTAACAGTTTTCCTTCAGTCTAGCTGTTCCTTGCAATCTTATGACATCATTGACCCATATATAAAGTAAAACCACATAAGTGTTCAAAATGCCTCGTAAATATGCCTGGTGAACACAGATGTGTGCTGTTTCCTCCACCTCCCAAGAGCAGTGCAGCATATTCCTTTACCCACAGTGACTAGCTGTCTGCTCCACATGGGAGACAGTCTCACTCTCTGTGTCATGATCGTGTGTCATGCCTCTACGTCACCATGCCTTTGGGGCACCTCAGCTCACCATAGTGGGATAGGTTCTCGAGGCGCTGCAATGCTGCCTGGGCTCACGGCTGTCTCATGAGCAAGGGTGGAGTTTTCTTTCTCCCTACTTTTTCCAACTGTCACCAAAACAAAAGTCAGGCGTGATGTATTCTTTTAAGATAACTTATAACTGAAATGTAGTGATCTCCCAAAAAGGAGTTATTAGACAAGCTAGACAGAGCCCAGCTCTCACTTTTCATACCACTAGGTCTGGACAAAGAAGTAAGTGCACCAGTGCTTGGAAAAAATGGAGCACTGATGAGCAGTAGATGGTTCAGAGTCAGTCTGGAGAAGTTGATGAAATTGTTGCTATGTCATGGGACAGCTGTCAAATCTGAGTAGGAACCCTGCTCTGGAGATCTGCAGAAGACCAGCTCTCATTGACCAACCTGTAACTGAGTATCTCATCACTTACTCTTGTTTGTTCCCTAGCTGGCTACAGAAATTGGTAGATCATAACCATAAGTCTGTGAGCTTTGGCCTTGGGGATGTTACTGGGGAAACAACACAAAGAGGCTATTAAGGTACTACTGTGCCTGCCAGATGAGGCACAAAGTTTAGTGAGACTTACAGCATGTCTCAGAAGAAGATCAAGTAACAATCAATGTCTAGAAACTGATAGAAATGGGGGATCTGTCAGCTTGCTAGTTATTGAACTCATCTTGTCATGATGCTAGAACTAAAAATGGAATACTCCTAACCAGATGAGAACACAACTCAAAGAGAAATACCCGTATTTTGTAAGCCAGTCATAGGACTCCATCCACAACAGCACACTGTTGTGGCAACCTCATACCCAGTGTCATTAATTATTAGTCATTTTCCCCCTTGGGCCTTGCCATCTGCTGTAATGCCCACTCACTGCTTTTGTCTCTACATGGTTGCAAGGAAGTCACAGATCTGTCATTTTGTTGGCAGCTGAAACCTGTTTGTTTACCATGAAGTGCAATGTTTGGTGCAAAGACCACTGCTTGCACATCTGATCATTTTGGCCTGGTGTGAGATGCCCAGTGTGCATACACAAATTGTTTGCAGACATTGATCAAACCAGCTGACAGTGCAAACCACAACCACAAGAAGGGATGTAATTTTGGCTTTTCTTTTTTTGTCTAAGTGAAAAACTTTAGAAGAAATAGCCTCATCTGTTTGCTAGCTTTAAAAACAGGAAGAAGAACCTCTGAAATTTCTGGATTTACTCTTTTTTTTGGCTTTCCTTTTTTATTTAGAGATGATCAGTGTGACTCAGTCATTCTTCTGCCAAGCAGGGACAATTCATAACATCCAACAGTTGCCCCTAATAATTCCTGGGGAACAAATATTTTAACCTGAGGAATACATCTTTTGTCTTTGCAGATTTTCAAATTGGTAAGGCTTTTGGTTGGAAAGTGAATCAAGAATGACAAAGTGGTGCTGTCTGTTTCATGGAACTTGGCTTTTAAAGACCAGAATATACAGGGGTTTTTCTGTACCTCTGAGGTTTAAGGTATTTATGTCCATTTTTTGGATCCTATACTCCCTTAACTTGGGCTACATAACATTTCAGGTTGGGAAGCCTCACTCTCCTCACGCCAACTGCAGGGTAAACCAGAAAGAACTAGTCTGAAGTGTAAAATTGGGATACAAAACCCCTTAAATGTTTAAACAACATTAAAAATATAAACATCTGTGTCCATTAGTATGCTTTCTTCTTGCTGAGGAATGAAATGGATGATTCCAAACAATAAACAACCACCTCTTTCATCCCTCTTCTTTCTTCTTCCAACAATTTCCTTTCTCATACCATTGCAATAACTGCCACCTTAAAGACTTTCAACGCTGCTTGAGTGCCACAAAATTCACAGATCAAAACAAATTGGTGTAACAGGAAAACAAAAGGCCAGTTATGCCTGTGAAACAAGGCGAATGTCAGGATCAAGTGCAGGAACACCGTGGGCTGCCATTCAAGTTTTTCATCAGGTAAGTAACAAGTTATGACCTGTAATCAAAGTAAGTGATACATTACAGAAATCTTTCTTTGTTGTATGCAATCTGTTGAAATACTGGCATTTAACGTGAACAGGCTGGGGGGAACCCTGTGGCAATACCTGCCTGTACAGCTTTACAAATATATTTATCTTGTGGTCTGTATATTTACGGTATGTGTCAAACTGAAAAACGGGGAGCAGCTGGAGGTGCCTCATTTGGAAGGCTTCTAAAAGTGAAACTGTACTTTTTGTGGTAATTGGCTATCTCCAGCATGAGCGAGTATCCTGATTTCCTTAGCAGTCAGGTAGAGTATTCTTCACTTTGATATGAATTTGTAAAATTTCAGTCATAGCCCCTTCAGGCAAAAGTGCCATATGTATGTCAGCTTTCTTGGTTTTGGGGTGGTGGCTGGTTTTTGTTGTTTGGGTTTTTTTTAATCTCATATGCTTACTATTTGATGTTGCAACTGGAACTGCTGTTGCTGTGAACATGTCTTTCCTTTTTATATATATATCTCCTTGCTCTATTCGGCATGTTTCAAAAGAAGAGATGGTGCCAATGCTGGCAAAGAGAAAGCTCTGACAAAGGCAGGAGAAGATACCCAGCTAAGAGATGGATTACTACATGACTTCAAGCCATACAAAATCCTAGCCCAGCAGCCTGGTGAGTGCAGTAACTTCCAGCTGTAGGACTCCAGAGCCCAAGGATACAATACCGACACGGTGTCTGCCAATTCTTTGCTCACTCAGGAGACTGAAAAGCTCCTGACACAGCTGAACTAGTCCTGGAGGCCTCCCTGAAAGAGAGCAACCCTCCTCTGCAGAATTTCTGCGCTGTTTGGGGCAGTTATTTTGCCCCTGCCAGGGAGGTTTATTACCCTAGTGTCAGTCTTAGGAAGCCATCCCTGGAAAGCTACTACTTTACAGCAATATAGGGCACATACAGATCCACTTCATGCAGTCCTACAAAATAGGGACTAATAGTTTTAAACAGAACTGAACTAATCTTCCTTTTCTTCTGTCTCACTTCCTTTTTTTCCATTTTCCATCTCTGCACATCTCCTCATATTTGGCTTTCTCTTCTGTTTTCTTCCGAGTTCTGCAAATGTACTGTCATCTGAGGGAGAAACTGACCGCAGGGCATTTATTTGTACACAAATAATATTTTGCCATGGCAACCCTAATTTTTTTCATTATGCAGTCCTCTGGACAGTGAAGTTGCTTTTGAACAGCTGGGCATTCCCCTGCTTCTTCTGCAGCTGGTATCTCAAAGAAATCTTAAAAACAGATTGTTACAGGCACAGAACCAATAAGGAAAAGGGACATCATCCATAGAAAAGGTTTTCTGCAATTGTTGATGGCTTTTTTGTTTGTTCATGCCTACAAGTAAGAGTTATTTATAAATGAGCAGTGATGTTATTTTGCTGTTAATAGGCCTAATTATGTTTGCTTTTACACCTATAGTGTAGCATCTGGTACAAATTAGCAGAGAATACTGTCCACATTGTTTTGTTCTTTCTGGATTGTTACAAAATTTTTTACAAAATTTTCTCTTGCCTGATTTATTCTGTAACATCCAAATATGATAATGGCATTTGAATATTGTTTAAACAAAATAATACTTTTCTAAAAATGTATAAATGCTGAAATGTATAGCAGAATACAGGTAGACTATACTGGAAAGAACAGTTTGTTTTTGTCAATTACACATTGCTCCAAGGATCATATGGTGGCACTCAGCTAACTAATCTAGCCCCTACCTTTACAACCCAGCTTTCCTTGCAGGAGAGAAGACCAGTTCTTGATTCCAGATGTGCACTGAGCTACAGCCCTGTCCTGAGCCCAGCTGCCATTCCAGGTCTCTGGGCTGAGCAGGGTGTTGCTGGCATTCCAGCTCCAAGGTCTTTGATTTCCCAGCCCTAAACTCAACTCCAACCCTACCCTTCTGCAGAGTAGATGATAAACCTCCCCAGTTCAAAATGTATGATGACCTACCACTCAGTCCTGAGCCCACCTCCATCTACCTCTCTGTGTAGAGCAGGATTTCAATGTTACTCCAACCTGAGGATCCTTGCTTCCCGAACTCTAACCCTCATGCTATGCTTCACCAGTGTGGATATCAAACCCACCCAGTTGGAAATGGGTGATGAAACCATCATTACCCTGAGCCAGACTTTGCTGGAATTTTGTCTTCATAGGAAAAATTTGCCATTTACTAGTTAGAATTACACTTTCAATCTTTATATAAATGCCTGCTCCAGCACATGTTGTTTCAGTGTACTTTAAATCCCACTTTAAATGAAAAATGTACTTGTGTTGAAATTAATATTTAGACTATATTTTTGCAAGTAGCCCCTATTCTAAATGTGTATACATTTAAACCCATACCTTCATGTACAGCAGCAGGGGTTGTTTATTTTTGTCTAGATATGACTAACATTCAGTAATTAAAGTACAGCTTTAATTGAAGTGTTTATTATTGTTCTCACCTGAGTAGCTGAAATACTCAGTATAATACCTGAACCTTAAAGTATTCTGTGGTCTTGTCCAGGAACTAAAACCTCCTTGAATACTGAGCCCAAAAGACAAAAATATCAAATATTAATATTTCCTTCTTCTTCTCTCCAAGTTCATTTCATAACTACTTATCTTTAGCAGAGCACCTGGTGAGTTCCACCACAGAAGGCCTCCACTTTGCCTTGTGAAGCCAGGTCTTCTCTTGTAATGGCTTCTGTCTCTTGCTGGCAAAGCACAGGTGATGTAGCTTGGTTTTATGTGAGGAAACTCCATTACATGTTGTCACTCACAGAGTCAGCTTTACTGAGCTGTGGCTTCATGCCCAGCTTCACCTTTTCTGAGATCAGCCACCTGGTCTTTTCCCTACTATGAGCAGCATGTACATTGCAGAATTGTTAAAAATTTTTTTTTTAAAGATTGCTCAGTTCAGCCACTAACTAAACTTTTATCTGGAAGTACAACAGTACTGATTTGACATATATACAGCAGATGCTGACTCCACATATGAAACAGACTAAACCCCTCCTGTCTGTTGTCATGGCTCTGTATGAGCACCCTCAGTACTGGCTGATCTCGCCAAGCTCAGCCGCAGCATGGTTCCCTTTCTTGAGTCCCAGCAAATGAATTGGCACTGGACCGACTGCAATTTCCATTAATAAACTCAGGTGCCTCTTAAGATCAGTCACCAACCCTCAGCACACCAGAAATACCAGAGAGCTCCACGGTCTCCATGTGAGGTTTTCAGGGTATCAATCACCAGAAGCAACTTCAGTGCATGGAAGAGTAAATATACTAAATCTAGTCACACTGTGCAGGGACAACATGCCAAACACATGTACTCTGTTAGTACTAAACCATACCAGGCTGTTCAGAGCAGAGCCTTCCAAAACATTATACAGAACCAGTTCAACAGAACGTGAAAATATTTCCTCTCTGAGCCATCCTAAAAAGCACACAGATGTACCTGCTATGTTGACGTGCACATGTGGCTCATGCCAGAGATGGCAGCAGTAGGACCTTTCCCCACTGCTTCAGCTGGCAGTTGCGGTTTGCTACTAACAGTGCAATGTGATAGCAATCAGAAAAATCAAATAAAACTGTCAGAACCTTTTCCTGCTCATCCCATGTGTGCATTTCTTCTCTTGCCCCTTGCCCCCAAAATGGCACGTAAGCCATATGGGAGCAGAAAGGGCCAGCACAGTCACTGGCTGCTGGTACTTTCTACCCAGCTTCTCTCTGGTTTTCTCTTAGGAATCAAATCCCTCAGAAAACTTTGAAAAAAGACAGGAGTATGTATACTCCTTTTATTTGCTCTCACTGTTACATGCCACCTCTTGGTTAGCAACACAAAAGGGGAGTCCTTATTCATTTTACTGCATTTTGTAGTGTAGTACCTTCATAGAAAAGAAGAAAGAACTTTAAGCATTTTCTGCTTGATTTATGACAGTTTAGCCCATAGGGTCTAACCAGGACTAAGTCCCTGGGAACAACAGAAGCATTGTGTGCAAGGGCTGCAATAAAGCCAGATACCAAAACTGAACCGAATATGACTACATTGCTCCGTTAAGGTCACTCTGTGATGTAATGTACTCATGTCCTCAGAAAGACAGTTCTAGACTCTTATGTGGACTTGTACATTGCTCTGTGAGAAGCCCAGTGAAAGCCAATGGAAGTATTCCTACGGCATGACATACTTCCAGAGAATGGAGAAGACAGCAGCTGCAGAAACTGTCTCATAAGCAAGAGCAGAATCAGTTGGTATCGTGAAGCACTGAAGACAATGGGCAAAGGACATAAGAACTATGGATATGCCAAGGCAAAGTTAATTTGATTAGATGACCTCAGCTCAAATTATTGGTATTTTTCGTATTGAAGATAAATATAAAATAAAACAGATGCCAGGATTTCTGCCTAATTAGCCTTGTAAAGTGCCACACATAATTATAGTACCATTAAAGCATATAAGGCATAAAATAATAACATTAACACACGTATATGAGGAGACTGAAATATGAACTGTGCTACAAGACCTCATTTCCTTGTCCAGCCCTGATGTCCTTTTCCAGCTGAGAAGAGTACTGGTGTCCAATGTCTGAGAACAAGTGGAAAGTTTGGATGTGCCTGGGCATGCAATGAGATCTTTTTACAAAGTGTATTTTCCAGGATTTCAAAACAAACACTGGAGAGGAGAGTATCTGTAGCTAGGAGTGCAGAGAATTTGGAAAAGCGCAGACTTTAATCATTGCTCTTCTGCTTCTCTGGTGTTGCAGTTAATCTGGAAACATGAAAAGAGTCAAATTAATGTAAGGCAAATTGTGGGCTGTGGATCAACTTCGTCCTTAAAGCAAGTTCACTTAATAATAGGATTTAACAAGAGATGTAATTGGCCTTCTGCCTTATCCTGGACCTCTGCATTCCCTGTCTTAAAAGGCAACAAGCACAAATGTGACTTACTCATTTCCTGGCTGGTTAGGAATGAACTGGGGAAGTGCCTACAGAATTAAACTCTGCCATCTGTAGAAGGCTTTTGTACTCCTCAAAAACTCATATACAATGTTTAATGAGATTTGTTTTCCCTCGTGAGGTAGCCTGGTTAACATATGTGTGATTACATTACTCCCTGACATGAAGAGGACAGCATAATTAATTTAGCAGCAGGAAAGGACAGGGTGAGATTTCAGGAAATGTGAGTTAATAAGGTGCAAACTGCTTCTACAAATTCATTATTAAGGAAAATGTTCTGTTCTTTTCTACCTCTTCTACACATTTCTTGGAAGACTGTCTCCTGGGCCACTTGGAGGTTTTACATCAGTTTCAGGAATTTTTATGTCATTTTAATATTTACTGTCTCAAGACCCTTGCCTGGATTTTGACTCAGTTTGTCTGTCACAACTTGGCTTTCCTAGGCTTGCAGAAATTCCTTATCATCCTCCTCCAATTCCTCTGAATTAATCTGCAAATCTAAATTACACTTCAAAAAGCATCTGCCCTAACCACTGCTCTCATTATTTTAAATGTTTTCTCAAATGTCTCCACAAACTCTGCATCTATTGCATTTCCCTTTAACTTCCAAAAATCACTATTTACATTTCTGCTCACCTTTTCCCTTTGCCCTTCAGAACATCTCACTGACACACACCTCTGCCATTACACACCTCTCTTGTTACTTCCCTGGCTCCTGACAGATTACAGCAACCTGGAATGCCAGTTTAATAATCCATTTAACACACAGAGCTGTAAACTTTGGTGGCTGAGAAGCCACTGCATGTGCAGCTAAGCCATCCCTGCTAAGAGATGCAACATGTTGAAGACCAGTAAGGAAAACAACTGAGGACATTATCCACTTCAGCTGTTCTGAGAGAGTGCTTATATTGGTGAGTCACCAGTATTAGTTGGCTATTTGGGGCATCAGCTCTTCAAAAGTGGTGTATACTGTATAATGCACTATATTTGATTCTGTATGTATATATTGTGTAAAAATGGGTATTTTTCAAAGCTGCTGGAGACATTTAGCTAATCAGCTGCCTTGGTATTGAAATTAATTAATGTCAGGTGCGCATAACTTGCTTCAGAAAGCTTGGCTAAAAGACCTGCCAAGAGTTTGTCACTCTTTGAAACAGGAATAAATCCATTTATTCTAAAAGATTGAGTAGAGATATTAGTCAACCAGCTGTCAAAAATACTTCACAGCAGATATGTTCTGAAATGAGATCATTCAAGTCTCTGAGGATTTTAGCTATGAGAGTTTGGACTGGAATAGAAACCTAAATCATAAGTGTGTATGGCTTTGACTAGATAAATCCTAGGTAAAGTCTTCTTACTGAGGAGGCACCAGAATGCTCTTAAAATGAAAGTCTGTATTTTAAATGTTATTGTATGCCACAAGTCAGATCTGGCAAGTATGCTGTGTCTGCAGCCTGGACAGACAGATAACTCAGAATTTCAGAATTTGCAATGTAACAAATGAAGTGATCCTGATTTCATTGTTATTTCTTCTTGTTTGTGTTACCATAGCAATTAGGAACCAAAGTACCTCTATTAAACTGGGCCCTGTACAAAACCAGAAATAAAAGTAATCCTTGCCTCTCCCAAAAGTTTTCTGCCTATGAAAAGGGACAGTGGATAAAAAGGGCCAGCCAGACAGTAAATATAATGAAACAATTCTGCATAACTTATGTTGGACACAGCACACCAGTTTCCATGTTGTTGTCTTTTACAGATCTCACAGGAAAAAAAACCCAAACAACAAAACATGAAGAAACCACCTTTAAGGAGTAACCTGAAGCAGAATGAGGAAGAAACTATGTGGATGATTATGGAGAGCTTCTTATATGTGAGAGGATCAAAGTGAATAGAAGATGATGTTGATGCTGAGGTATAACCAGCCAGGGAAATGGTGGTTGTGAAAGGCTTCAAAAGTGAAAGCAAGCAGCTTGTGTTTAATAGGATGGGAGAGGAGAGATAATGGAGGGATGGGAAAAGAGGTGTGTGATGGTCAAAGCTAGGGAATGGATCTTCTCTGTAGCACTGGGAGTGGTTATGGCTGAGAGATATCATCTTAACTGACCAATTAAAGGAAACTTGCAGCAACAGTATTGCAACAAAGGAAGAGAAATTAAAATAGTTTTAGGAGAAGGCAAGGTATTTCCTTTTGATTCTCTTACTTCAAGTCTGGAGTTTCTGTGTACATCACTCAGAGTTATTTTGAATCTATCACTGCATTATAATGAAACATAACGGCATGCAGTGTGTGAAGTTTTGTTTGTTTCTTCTTCAGCAATAGGAGTCAGCTTTGGTCATCTCAAAAGAAATATGATTGTGACACAACTGGCAGCCCTAACAGAGAGTAAAAATCTGAGGAGACTAAAGCAACATGGTACTTCCATCAAAAAGATAAAAAAACTTTAGCTGACAGTTTATTTTTTGGATTTGTCATATTTCTGAGGAAGCAACCATTTTACTGTAGTCCAACAGACTGGATTCTGAAGAAGATTCTGATGAGAACCTGCCTATTTTTGCTAGCCAGCTGGTAAAGATTGTAGTGAGCTCCCTTTTTTTTTTTTTTTTTTTTTTAATCTATAACCTTCTTGACTTTGACTTTGTGTATTTGTGTGGGCTTTGTTCACACTGCAACAGAGATGGGAAGGCAGGGCAGACAAAGGCACAGCTGCAAAAGTTGGGCGAAGATGTTACACAGGCACCATTTCAACTTTTGGGGAGGTAACTGCAAAAGCTGGCAGCTTCAGGCCTATCTTGATCTGGACTTTTTCAGAAAAAGAATCTCATTCACAGAAGGCTGAAGGCAAGGCACCATAAGGAGTTTTTGCATCCTACCAGGATCTTTTGTCTAGAATATCAGGAATAAATTAAGCTAAGGAGTAGAGATGGAACCAGGTAGAAGCCATAGGAAAGAGGGCATTCCCTGAAAACACGGACAAGTGTGCTTAATTGTACATGCATGAGAAACAGAACCCTGCAAGAAAAGGAAAGCTGACCTTACTTCTGAAGAAGCTGGTTCTGAAGCACTTAAAGTCTCTAACAAGCTGTGTTATTCTGCACTCCATAAAAAAAAAACGAATTATGGGAATGCTATGTTTTTAAACAGAGAATGCAAAAGAAGATAACAGACCCATAGAGTTTATGACTAGCTTGTAGCTGAAGGGCCAGTTTTGCATTTTGGGTTTACTTAAATCCCTGAGAAGAGTCCAGCTCGTGACTGGAGTGTGATACAGAACACACTGCAAGAAACTACCCAAGGAGTCTGTGATGTATAAAAACAAACCTGAAAATATAAAACCTGTAGTAAAAGCAGGGCATAAAGTGAGCTAAAAATGAGCCAAGTCTTAGATCTCACCAGGGCAGGATATTCCTTGGAGGAGGAGATGGAATGGGGCACCCTGGCAGAAGAGGAAGATTTTGTCAAGGAGGTAATACAGCTTTCGACAGAGTTCGGAGCAGAGCTGAGGGAGCCCTCTCTTCTGGGATATTTATACTCTTCAACTTTCCCTGGCACAGAAACTCAAAGAGGGGCTGGCAGGCTCCCTGTTCTGGAAACCACAGATTAAACTGAAAAAAAACCCCCACCAAAATGAGGGTACCTGTGCTGGTCAAGACCACTAGTTTCATCAAATTGAATGAGTTTCTAAGAGGAGGAAGTTTTTTCACCACCTGAGAAGAAATGATCTAGAGGGAGTTTTTGCCACCTATTTTCTTTGCCTGATGTATCCGGAGAGGCCTGGCATGTGTCCTTAGGAAAAGCAGAGAATGTATTTGTGGACATTCAGAAACTGTTTCTGGACACACCATTTCCACAGGCTGCATGTGGGAAGTGATTCACTGGAAAAAATAATAACTTCCTGATTTTATTATGGGTGCTAAGGTTTGCATACGTGCTGTTTTCATCCATCTGGGATGCTGGTAGAGGAGTATGATCGAAGGTTTAGAAAGCATTTGACACTGTCTTGCATGACATCCTTGTCTCTAAATTGGAGAGACATGGATTTGATGGATGGACCAATTGGTGGATAAGGAATTGGCTGGATGGTCGCACTCAAAGAGTTGCAGTCAACGGCTTGATGTCCAAGTGGAGAGTAATGACGACTGGCGTTGCTTAGGGGTCAGTATTGCGACTGGCGCAGTTTTAACATCTTTGTCGGCAACATTGACAGCGGGATTGAGTGCACTCTCAGCAAGTTTGCTGACGACACCAAGCTGTGTGGTGCGGTCAACACGCTGGAGAGAAGGGATGCCATCCAGAGGGACCGTGACAGGCTTGAGAGGTGGGCCTGTGCGAACCTCATGAAGTTCAACAAGGCCAAGTGCAAGGTCCTGCACATGGGTCAGGGCAATCCCAAGCATAAATACAGGCTGGGTGGAGAATGGGTTGAGAGCAGCCCTGAGGAGAAGGACTTGGGGGTGTTGGTTGACAAGAAGCTCACAATGACCCAGCAATGTGTGCTTGCAGCCCAGAAAGCCAACGGCATCATGGGCTGCATCAAAAGAAGTGTGACCAGCAGGTCGAGGGAGGTGATTCTCCCCCTCTACTCTGCTCTCATCAAGATCCCACCTGGAGTACTGCATTCAGCTCTGGGGCCCCCAAAATAAGAAGGACATGGATCTGTTGGAATGAGTCCAGAGGAGGGCCATGAAGATGATCAGGGGTTTGGAGCACCTCTCCTATGAGGACAGGCTGAGAGAGTTGGGGTTGTTCAGCCTGGAGAAGAGAAGGCTCTGGGGAGACCTTAGAGACCTTATAGCAGTCAGCAGTCTTCCAGTAGGCCCTTCCTAAAGGGGGCCTACAAGAAAGCTGGAGAGGGACTTTTCACAAGGGCATGTAGTGATAGGACAAGGGGTGATGGCTTTAAACTGAAAGAGGGTAGGTTTAGATTAGACGTAAGGAAGAAGTTCTTTACTGTGAGGGTGGTGAGGCACTGGAACAGGTTGCCCAGAGAGGGTGTGGATGCCCCATCCCTGGAAGTGTTCAGGGTCAGGTTGGATGGGGCTTTGAGCAACCTGGTCTAGTGGAGGGTGTCCCTGCCTGTGGTGGGGGGGCGTTGGAACTAGATGATCTTTAAGGTCCCTTCCAACCCAAACCATTCTATGATTCTGTGATTCTATGATTGTTGGCTCTGAGGCAAAAGCTAAAGGAACAGCTGTAAATTCTGTACTACAGAAGTATTGTGAACACAACAACAAGTACAGGTGAATGACAGAGCAGAGTTCAGGGCACTGCCAGTATACTAGCTCCTACAGGAAAGGAAAGGGAATAAGGAGTTTTTGGAAAGTGAACTACGCAGCAAATTTTGTGTAATCTAACTATCTGAGCAAGAAACCTGGGAATGTCACTGTGCAAACGCATGAATGAGGGATCCAAATATTAGTATGTTTTGGGGGAAATTGAAAGAATTGCAAATTAAAATTAAGTTGCCAATGGTTATCTCCAAGGTAGGTGCCACTCTAGTCCTCCTACAATGGAGTGGCTGAAATTAAGGACCTGTCATTTATGCACAAGGAATAAAAGAAAAATATTGAATAACTTTATGCAGGTTACAGGACCTTCTATAAACCATTCACTGTTTTGTTCTCCAAAGCTAGCAAGCATGTCCTCCCCATGAGAATACAGAGTCTATTCTTCTAGGTACAAAACTAACACCTTCCAAATCAAATACATTTGGGAGTCATTATTGAAGATGCAGATCACTTACCTGGCTAATTGGATATTATAAACCTCCTCTCCCCCAAACACAATAAAGTCTGTCAGCCAAAAATCTTCACGGGCAAAATGTGAAATGGGTGAGGGCTGGAGCGATCACACAAGATATTGCCAGGGCTGTTAGCACAGTTGACTAGATGCAGTGCCTATGTCAATTTAAGGGGAAAACTTCTAGATGCTACGTGGGATTCAGGAATGGTAATATGTAAAGTATCTTAAGAGGTTACATCACAGTTATTCAGGAATTTAAAAACTCAGTGACTGTAAGAGATCTTTCCCTGACTTCAAGTGACTTTGCTTAGAAACCCGTTAAGGCTTTTGATGTATGCCAAAATTTGCTAACATTATGAAAAATAAAGGCCAAAAAACTGAAACAGCCTGTGTGGGCTGCTGTGCAAACAACACATTTGCTTACAAAGGCTGAAGAAAAACCCTATGTAGCTGTACTGCACTATTCTTAGTACTTCCCTGACATAGCCTTACCAAATGATGTATTATTAAAGCCAGTGATTGTACTTGGAATACCCATTTCCATGAGAAGCAAATCTTAATACAGAGTCTGAGAATATTAGGAAATATGACTACATGTTATAACTAAGAAGACTTTAGCTAGCATGAATTAAAACATTTTTTTTGTTGAAATGCAGGTCTCCATGGATTGATGCTCATTCCTGTTTCCCTGGAGCCTGTGGATTGGTAGAAAGTGGTATTGGAGTAGTCCACCAAAAAGGTTCTGACATGCTACATCCTCTTGTAATTTTGAAGGATGTTTTCAGGAAGTCAGTTGTTCAAATTTCTCACTGTACCTGATTAGTTTATGTGATGATTCAAAAGCATGGCTGAAGTGAATTTACCTTGGGATAGACTGAGGAATCCTCTGGACAGCTAGGTTTTCCCAGACATTTCAATGGGAAACAGTGTTGCACAACAACTGCTGAAGCAAGCAAGGTTAAGATGAATGCAAAACCATTGAATAGGGAGGCTAGGGGTCTTTAGACCATGTTACATGGGCTTAGCCAGACCCAGAAGAGGGAACAAAGGGCACACATGTCAAGTCTCCAGATGATACCAGATGTGTGGACCAGTAGATATGCTGTGGCAGGACTACCATTGAGGGCAACATGGACAGGGGCCAACATGGAACTCAGGAAATTCAACAAGGGCAGATGTTGAGCCCAGCAGCTGGAAGGCAGGGCCCTGCAGAAGTGCAGGCTGGGGCTGGGGGTGCTGGGGTGCAGCTCTGGGGGACAGCCCTGGGCACTGGTAGGCAGTGAACTGAACCGGAGCCATCTGTGTGCCATCCATGTGTTTGGGCAGTAATGAGGGCCAGCGGTGCCTGGGGTGGTGTGAGCAGGACATGGCCCCAAGAGCCAGGGGAGGGCAGGGACTGTCCCCTGTCTGGGTGCTGCCTCCAGTTTGGGTCCCAAGTACAGGAATGACACTGACAAACTGGTGGGAGGCGAGGGGAGGCCATGGAGATGGTGGGGCTGGAGCTCTTGTCCTGCAAGGAGAGGCTGCAGGGCCGGGGCTGGTTCAGCCGGGAAGAGGGGCGACTGGGAACACCCAACAGTGGCCGTGGTATGGACAGGAGGGGATGGAGGAGATGCAGCCGGGCTCTTCACAGGCATGCACGGCGGGAGGGTGAGAGGCAGCAGCACAGCTGAAACAGCAGAAATTCAGAGTGTCTCTAAGGAGGAAACGTTTTCCCCACAAGGACAGCCCAGCAGTGGAGCCGGGGCCCAGACAGCTTGTGCCATCTGCACCCTTGGAGGGTATCAAGTCCCAAGTGGATAAGGTCCTGAGCAGCCTGGTCTGAGCCCAGAGCTGGCTGTGCTTCGGGCAGGGCTTGGAGTGGAGACCTCCTGTGGTCCCCTCCCGAGTTATCTTGTAATCCTATGAACTACAGCGCTCGGAGCACCCCAGCAGCTCCTGCACCTTTCTTACCTAAAAGAGCGAGGGTACCCTGCCATGGCCCTCCACTATGGCAGGTTTTGTGGCAGAGAAGGACGGCAGGGCAGGCTGTGGCGGGCCGGGAGCCGCTTCGTCTTCTGCAGATGTGTGTGAGTGGGCATCTTACCAACGTGTACGAATACCTGACGGAGGAGCACGTCAGAGGGAGCCTGGCTCTTCTAGCGGTACCCAGCGACGGGAGCGAGGCGCTGGGCACAAGCTGAACCGCAGGAAAAGCCACTTAAACTTTAGAAAGCACGTTTTTACCGGGGGTGGGGTGGGTGGGGTGAGGCACTTCAGCGGGCTGCCCGCAGGGGCGGCGGCACCCCCACCCCCGAGGACGCTCCAGCCCCGGCCGTCCCGTCCGGGGCCGACCCCGCTCCGACTCGGGGGGTGGGACGGGCCGCCCACCGGGGGTGCCCGCGGGCCCTCCCCGCCCCTCCCCTGCCCTCCCGCGGCCGCGGCTCGCCTCCCTGCGCCCCGCCGGGGTGCCGAGGGGCCCGCTCAGCCCCGCCGCCCCCCCCGCCGCCGCCGCCCCGGGCTCGGCGCGGCCGCGCCCCCGCGCTCCCGGCCGCCGCGCCCGCCCGCCCCGCCGCCGCCGGCCGCGGCTCCCCCGGCGCGGAAGATGCTGCGGCTCTGCCTCCTCGCCGCGCACGGTAAGCGGCGGCGGCGGCGGCGGCGGCGGCGGCGGCGGCGGCGGCGGCGGCGGGGGACGCGCCGCGCCGCCCCCCGCCCGCCCGGGGCGCGGGGTGGGCGCTGCTGCGGGGTCGACCGCGGCCCCCGGGCCGGCGGGGCCGTGACCGGGGGCCGGCTTTCTCCTTGCAGCTCTGCGGCTCGCCGGGGCGGCCTTGCTCTCCCCCGGGTCGTGCGCCTTTGAGGACAGCGCCTGCGGCTACGAGTGGGACTACGCGCATCTGCCCTGGGCGCTGCACGGGGAAGGTAAGAGCGCTGCCGCCCCCCGGGCGTGCTGCCGCGCCTCCCCCTCCCCCGCCCCGGGCGCTGCCGCTGCCCCCCGGGGCGCTGCCGTCCCCCCGTGCCGTCCCCCCGCCGGGCGCTGCCGTCCCCCCGCCGGGCGCTGCCGTCCCCCCGCCGGGCGCTGCCGTCCCCCCGCCGGGCGCTGCGGCGGCGGTGGCGTCGCGCCGGGGTGCCGCGCTGCTCCGCTTTCCCGGGGAGACGGCCGCCGTCGGATCCCTCCCGTGCGCAGTTTCGGGCTCCGGGTGTCAGTCCCCTGACAGCCGATCGGTCTGCAGGGGCTGCGGGGAGGCGTCCGATCCCCCTCCGCAGCCCCCAGGCACGGGTCTCGCCGCAGGTTTCTGCAGGATGCCTCGGAAACCGCCTTCCTACTTCTTCCACTTTTTGCTGGGGAAAGGTGACTGTTATCAAACCTGCTGTAGGTAACTGGTCCTCTGCCTAGAAGAAACACACCTGTCAAATTCCCGTTAAGCTGCACTGTTGCTTTTTCTAAAAATATATTTTGGGCTGTACTCTAGGGGTGCATGCATTTTCAGGGCAGGAGACGATCTTTGTGAAGAGTGTCCTTACAACATGTTCAGTGAAGACTTTTCTCCAGTTTGTGGTATCTACAGTTCAACAGGAAAAAAACAGGCTCTTAGTTTTTCAGAAGTTGTGTTAGACTTTACTGAGACCGACTGCTGTTGCAAGAGGGAACAAAATCCATTCACTGTACAGAGTTTCCATGCAACTGTAACTCTTACTTGGTAAGTTTTTAGTGTAGGCTCCCGTTTTTGACAGAATCAATATGAACAAACCAAAGACTAAACAAAACCAAATACAATATGGTTATAACTGGGTAATAAAATAATTTAGTTTTGGTTATGTTTGGCCACAACCTCATTCATAAAGTCAAAGTTGTGCTCACACAGTAAAAGGGACTATGAGTTTTCAAAGTTTTTAAGCTCTAAAAGAGGTGCCCAGAGTAATGAAGAGGTGAGTACAGGCAGAAATAGACACCCCTCACTACCCCTCATCAGTGCTCCATTCAAAGGTGGCTAGTCCAGTTTTGTCATTCCACTTGTTACTTCATTGATAATGCTTTTTTTTTTTTCTGATTGATACCCAGTTCTCACATATGCAAAATAAGTCACCTGAATTGTTCATTTTTAGATTAATCATTAGGGTTTGAGAATGTATAAAGAATGCTTACGTAGAAAAGGCTGTGAGGATGTCATGATTAAAATAATTGCTTTTTCTTTTCTTCTTTTTTTTTAATTTAAATATACATAGATTTTCCTGCATTTTTTGAAGATACTGGTGGAAATTTAGTAACCATACATAGATTTTCCTGCATTTTTTGGAGATACTGGTGGAAATTTAGTAACCATACATAGATTTTCCCGCATTTTTTGGAGATACTGGTGGAAATTTAGTAACCATCTCTGCTTTCCCAGCTATGCCTCTTAACATCATGCCGACTTAAGCCACCTGTCTTGGAAGCAGCACTTCCTCCTTGTGATTAACAGGGAGCCACATGGTAGTGGTATTGATTCAGGTCCAAGGGACTGTGAGATGCTGGGAGTAATACCTGCAGAAATGGATGTGCATCATGTTGTGCACATCCATGCCACGGTGCTTCAAGAAGCTGGGAAATTTGATCAGAGATTTGGATCAGCAGCAGCCTACTTTTTTTTTTTTTTGGCCCACAGAACACTATTTTTGTTGTTGTAGTTTGATTTTTCTGTGTGACCATAAGCATACCAGTGGCTACACAGCTTCTGTCATTGTAGATCTTGTTTTTCGGAGATATATAACTAAACTTATACTCTGGGAGAATATGTGGTATACCAGCTCTCTTAATAGGCATAGTTATGTCAGCATTTCCATTATAAACCTTTTTTCTGCAGTCTGTAATTTAATCACTGTAAGTCGTTCTGTGCGAACATTTGGCACACAAGGTGTGCCTCCTCAGAAATACATTCATAGAATCATAACTAAATCTAGTTGAAAATAGTTCATTCAAATCTGTGTAGCAGGTGTGCAAAACCAGTCTTCCTTAGATGCTCTTTTAGTCTTTTGTCTAGTAAAACCATGTTCCTTTTCGCAGCGCTGGGCCCTGGTATTTGCAGGTCAGTGTATGTACATGTGGTGATTTACTGGGGTAGTGGAGGAAGTGAAGGATGGGAGTGGTGGCTTAGCTTTGAATTGTTCCACTTCTTGCATTGCTTCAAAACTGTTATTTTAAAATATGATTTGTAATATAGAGTTATATACAGCAAATCTCTTACAGGGATTATCTGACTTGCAGTGCAAGTTCTTTCATCTTATAAATCTCTCAGTAGTGTGGTGTTGTGCCAGACTGTCAAGATGATTTAAATATAACTAAAATCCTGCCCAGAAATTTCCACTCCATACTTGAAAGTTTTTTGCCTGGTTGCTAAGGAAGCCAATATCTTCTGAAGGGCCAGGCACAGAAAGGAAGTGTGAGGCTAAATCTTGCTTTTGTTTACAGCTATGCATTCCCACTTAAACCAATAGGTTTCTAAGGTCCAGCTGCTTTTTTCAATGTCTCTGGCTTCTCTTGAGTATTCTGGTAGTTCTGGAATAAGAGATTTTTTTTGTGTTCAAAATATCAATAAAACTATTGTCGAGTGCAAAAGGAAGATCAAACCAGAATAGTCAATGCTGAAACAGATAGCTGTTTCACTCTTCACTGCTTTACTCAAGACTGGCAAATCAGGCCCTAATGAAGCGGGTGTTTGTAGGATGTCAGCTACACAAGAAATAAATCAGTCGTTTTACTGTAATATCTGTGCAGTGGACCTGTGCTCCCATAAACTTCTGCTTCACTGAAACCCTCTGTAAGCCTCAAGCTCTCTCACATGGCTCTGAATTCAGGGGTAGGACCTTCAAGTATAAACGTCAAGGTGCTCTTTTTAACTGTCAGCTTTCTGAGTCAGTCATCTGCTAACTCAGTCTTTGCATTTTAGAATTGCGATGATTTTCAGCAGACAAACACCATGCAAAGAAAAATGTAAAATACAGAAACAGCTGAGGATGTAAATTTCTTGCGTGCTTACCTGTGGCTGAGGAGCACACCCAGCTGAGATCGTGGCCCAGGCTGGGTAAATAGAGCATCATGCTTGAGGCAGCATGTTTCCTAATGTGCCAGTTCTGTTTTCAGTGTAAGCTGGTAAATCCCATGCAAATGTGATGTGCTTTATGAAGTGGGTGTTTGTAGGATACCAGCTACACAGGAAATACAGCAATGTTGTTGCTCAGGAAAAGGGCATCATCACGTAATCCTGGTTCTGAAATCTGATGAGCAACAGATGAATTTGTGTGTGATCAATGGACCAGTGATAAGATCTTCAAGCTTTAAGTGATTTGCTAGTGCACATAAACCAATTTGTCAATGGTTCATTTTAACTCAGAGGTGTAGGCATGCTCCTATAAATATTTTTGCATTCATGATGCCTCTGAACAGATAATTTATTTAAAAAAAATCCAGGTACAGAATATAAGACAAAGATCAAACTCCTTGAACCCAACTAATGGATGAGAAATTCGGAAAGCAGATCTATATTCATCACTACTGTGGTATTTAGAGATAGTTGAGGAGCTTGAATACCATGTTGCTTACCACTAACACCAACAGGTATATTTAGCATGAGTTTATGCCCAGCTAAGTTGGGGCACAAAGCTTCACAGGTCTATAGTGGCCAGTTTCCACAAGAATTTACTTCTGTGTCAGCAGTGTATGTGTTGCAAGGGAAGGACCTAGTTAATTCTAATACATACTGTCAAACTTTGTATGATAGGATTTCATCAAATAATCTTGAGATTTTGTTTAACCAAATTGTGCTTTTATTTCAGAGGACACGTGCTTTGTAAGTGTAAAACAAACGTTAAAACAAAGGAAGATGCTGTATGTAACAGGCAGTAATCCTGAGTAGCGTAACAAATAAAGCCATGTAGACCCACTTGAAATGGCAGTAGGAAACACAGCCTTACATCAGTTGCAGCCATTCTGCAGGGTTGGATTTTGGCATTTTTAGCTTTCCTCACAGCCCTGTCCAGCACAGAGGCAGCCATAACATGACTGTAAGAACATCCTGCTCATAGCATTATTATAGTAAGTTTCATTAGACACAATAACTATGGCATATCTTTTTCTGTGACTCTGGACAATGTTTACATTTTTGCCAAGAATATCTGTACAGCGTCTTGTGTGCCTGTGTCTGTGGGTACGTTTTGTTCTCATTCTCCCTTCATTTTAACAAAGACCAGTTTAATAGAGCTACAAATAATGTGTATTTGGGCCGTCAGCTCAAATTTGCACTAATGGAGTTTGCTGTGCTGTATCTGCTTGCCTGGATTTAAGCATTAGATAAGAAATTTGTTTTACTACCCCTGCAAGCTAAAGGGAAGAGAGGTTATTTATATTAGCAATGTGCTCCAAAAAGCAAGTGGTCATTGTTAAATGTGCCCATGCACTGCCAGTTGCAGTGGACTTGAAGCTATTTTAGTAGTAGTGGCAAGGGGGTTTGTACACTTGTCTCCTTATCAACTTTGCTCTTCTGTGGAGCGTTGTCAAGCAACTTTCCGTGTTGATATTCTATAATGAGCTATGTGGCACTGAACTGCTAAAGCTGTAAGTGGTAGTTGATACAGCCATATGCATCTGTCTCTCATATGATCATTGGCACCTTTAAATGCATAGTTTCCTGTGTGTTGCTTTCCTTCTAAAATTCTGCAAGTGTGTATTACTTCAAATCTCATGTCTACTGGGATATATTTTAATAGTATGCATTTCAGAGTTCTTTAATAATGTTTTCTCTTTCTGCAGTATTCTGGGGGAGACTCATCCTTAAAAAGAAATAGATTTCATTCAGAAGAGTGATGTAATAAATTACAATATATCTAAAAATAGTCTTCTCCTTAAAACATGCCTACTTTTTGCTGCATTAGTCCAATACTCTGTTTCTGTGATACACTCGAGGTCAGGTAACAGGTTATGGTAAGGAGGTAAGCAAGCAACATCACTAACAACAGCGTCAGGAAACTGAAGTCTATCTTTTGGGACATACTTATCATATAGCTACACTTTTAAATGGTTTTAAGATGGAAGATAATTTCAAGAGACAGGATAGCCATCAGATAAGTCAGGCATGAGAGCAGCAGTGTAAGGAATCTCAAACCTAAACATGGCCTGCATACCATTTAAATAGATTGTATTTACAGCTGTGCCATATGACTTAAAACTGACCTCTTTTGACCTAAGCTCTCTCATCTTGAATGCCACATCATTTGGTTGTAATATGCAGAGTCTGAAACAGGTAATCACTGGTGATCCTAAATTTTGTTGCACAGCAAGCGCAGTTCCTATCTGACCTGTGCTGTGTTGTGCTCAGTTACAAACCTACTGGCAGATAGATTGGCACATCTGTAGTCTCAGTTTTTTTTCCATCTAACTGCAGTACTTCCTGTACATAGGAAAGTAAGCAATTTGAAAATGTAAAAAAGGTATAACATTGCTGGCTTTGTACAACCCTAAGAGGAGACAAGTGGTCTCACATGTTTGTGATAACTGTGTAACTGGGAGCAAAATAGAGGGTAATTCACGGAGACTTGCACCAGCTTGTACCTACCTGCAGCAGAACCAGGCCGGCATACCACAATGCTCGCTTGCTGGCAAGGTTTTCAGCTGACAAATCCACCCTGCCATGAGAGCGTATTGGTTTGGGTCTCCCAAACCTGTAGTCTGGACATCTCTGCACCGAATGCCATTTGATGGAATGGAGAAGCCATTAAAACTGGCACATGGTCTATTTTGCCTTGACCTGATAATTAAAATGTTTGTCTTCCTGGCCAAAATAATTGCATTTGGAGTGACAGCTGTCCTTCCCAATCACTCCCAGGGGAATAAATAAAAAAAAAAAAAGGCTGACTCTCACATACTTCTGGTACACTTAGACTTTTTTGCTCTTCTTATTTCTCCTTCATCTCTGGTACCATTTCTCCTGTACACTCCACTTTGGCTACTGAGCCACTACTCTTGTGTTAGCAGCTCATTTATTCTTGCTATTTTCTTGTTCAGTCTGTCACCAACATCTTAATAGTACCATGTGTGAGAAGCATTTAGCCTTGCTCCAGCCTCTCCCTTGTCTTGCTGATACCAGTAGGAAATCTGACATTTTTGCTTGCTCAGGTATAACTTCTGTCCTAGGCTTCTAGGCAATAGCATTTTTATTGAACTATGCCCAAATTACAGTTATTAGCATACTTTTTGCTCATCTTCAGAGGCAGGTCTTGTGTAAAGAAAGACGGCCAAGAGTACTTTATGTTCATGGAGGGCCTCAGCAGCAGCTGCCTGTGCGTGACACTTTTGATAAGTCTTGGCTTTCCATTTGCAGCAGGAGAACAAACGAATCCTAAATTGTTATCGGTGAGTCACTGCGTGAGAGATGAGTTTCAAAGCATTCCTCTCCTCCACAGGACAGTAAAATTCTCAGAAGTATATTTTCACATACAGCTGTTAGTGATTCAGTGCTTAGAGAGTCAACAAGCTATTTTAGTATATTTTACACTGAGCCATGGAGGCTGGCCACAAGAGAGGGACGATGGCTGTTATGAAATTCATTTTTACCGAATATACCTGCAACTCCTGACAATAGGCTGGACTTTGTTTTGCATGAAAGCAACTGAAAATAGATAATTTGCCAATAGAATTTGAAAAAAAATTTAAAAGCTGTAGGAGGGCAAAAGGGTGTTTGAGAGTGGTGATGGAGGCCAAATCACCTCAGTCGAACAAGTAACTTGCATGTAACCCAGAAAAAAACTGATTCCCTCCAGGTAACAAGGTTTGTTACTCATTAGTAGGGTGAAGCAACTTGTATGATTCTCTACCACTGATACAGCACTGTAAACCACACTTAGTAAAAATTTTATTGCAGCTTCACATTTCAAAATGCCGCATGTTTACATGAAAAACTATCTGGGCATCTGTGTAGCAGCCACTCAGTATGAGCCTTCAGCTTAACTGGGACATAACCTGGGCTAGCTTTAATTTACGATGCAACTGTGCACATTGGTTGCACAGCCTACCCAGAGAGACTATGGTCACACCACTGCAGCTTGCACATGTACGCAAGGTGACTGTATTCCCAGAGTCTGCTGGAAAGGCTGCAGGGATCTGGGCATGTCTCAGTCGAAAGCTGGAGGGTGAGGTATGGCTTCCTGCCTGAAATCACAGCTGCTGTGGCTGGCTGTGATGGAGACGGGTAGGGCCCAGGATTAGTAAATCAGTCTAGCTTTGTAGCTTTGTACTCTTATCTTCTCCATTAATAGGAGGTTAAATAATATGTTTTCAGCTTCTGTTATAAACAGGACGAATACTGAGCTTGCAAATATTGTCAAAGTTTGCTAAAATACAAGTACAGACATGCAAAATCACTTGCTGAAAACAGCTAGAAATATTTTCAGTTTTCTGAAAAAAATGAAAGACTTAAATGAATTGAATTACAGTTTCTTTTTAGGAATTTCAGGGTGCATGCATGGTGTGAGTTTTTGTATAAGTAAAACTGCTGACAGGCAGTACTTTGTGGTCATTATGCTTATTACACTACAAGTACAAGCATCTTGAAAATGAAGGGGAGAGCCAATCATTTGCCAGTTCATTTTTTTGGAGGGAAGGAATGGTGTTTTCAGCACTGTCAATTTTCAGTATAAATTTTGGTTGAGATCCAACATGGGTCAAGACCTGTAGTGAGGAAAAATAAGCTTGTGCTTGTGCTGAATGGTGACCACGGACACTTCAGAAGCATTTCTACTAGTAAAAAGACTTGTTCACCTTGCATATGGTATAGACTGTTCAGAGTTGTAATAGAATCAGCCTGAAAATGCCCTAACAGTCTTATTATATAGGATGCTATCAAGTGGAAATCTTTGAAAGCTTATTGAAAAAATAAGCCAAACCCAGTTACAATTAGTTGTCTTGTGTTCCCCCTTTTTTTTGTAGTTCTCCCATTATATTACCTTCTGAGATTTTTCATACCCAGCCACCATGTGCAAGAGCAGTACAGGCAACACTGTAATTAGTTGACTGATTAAACTTATCAAATGGGGTTAAACCTCCTACTGTTACATCTGAAGAAAATATGCTTTAAAAAACAGGAGAGATTTTCCTTTAATCTTTCAGTTTTTACTGTCTTAATATTACTTCGTAGCAGTAATGTTACAGAAGGCCAGATAAAAAGCCAGCGTAGGCATCCATGTAACTTCATACAATGCTTTTATTGCTTAGAAGCCTTTATATAATTTGAACATATTTTATTACCCCCATTTGAAAGAGTAGGCATCTTTTGGCCCGTCCTTCCCTGTGGTTCTAGGCAGCCAGAAATTCAAGTCTGATTATTATAGTCCTTCATACGATAATCAAGCCAAAGATTCCTACAATTTTACAGAACAATGTAGTGCCCATCACTTTATAAATGCTCTTTGATTAACAGAGTGTTTCTTACACACTATGTGGCTGTTCCTCCAACACATTTTCTTTTGACAAACGCGGCTCGAGATCAGTATATTAGACAACTCTAGTAGTCTGAGTAATTGTGTTGGTGTACTTTGAAGGTTGTTTTAAATAGATGTATTCTCTGATAAAGTATCAGCTACATGTTACTAACACTTTGCTCTGTTCTGAAAACCTTGCAAGTCCTAGTATGAAAATATCCATGAATCATGGTAATTAGATTTCCATTTGAAATATCAGCCAACGTCTTTTAGGAAATAGAGTCTTCAGTTTTCAAGTAGCGAACCATTAAAATACTTAAAGAGGATCTGTTGTGACTTAATGAGTTTCTTCAGATTTGCTGGGCCACAAACTGTATTTCTTATTAAAAATATAGGAAGAGCTACAGAAATGGAAGGGCAAATTATAGCTGTTGTGTACAAAACCATAGTGAGATGCAAAGTTATCAAAGGAAGTAATTCTCCATTTTTCAGCTTCTCTTTTTTTTTGGTGTTACATCATAACAATCAATTAATTACTACTGTAAGACTGGTGCCTTGTCTAGCACTCATGGTTGAATAAAGGTTGAAGTAGGCTTCTGTGTGACAGTGGTGTCTAGGGAAATGCTATTGCATTCAACTTTGGAGCAGATCCATTTGTGGCAAAAAGTCATACCTGGAGGGTAAGGAAGCCAGACAGTCCTACCTGTTCTCTGAATAAGTAGAAGATTTCCCTTTTTCTGATAATAACATTAAAGATCATATTTTCATGCACTGTATCTAAGAGCAAAGTTTAGATTAACTGTGTAAACACTTTCCTTCAATAAAGCTCTAAGTGCTCCACAAAGCACTTTTTACTTGCGGTAGAAATCCTCAGCTGATGTATAGATGGGTAAACTAAATTGTCCAATGTCACTCCGTGATTCATTTGTAGATCTTGCAATGAAAATATATCTCCTTTCATAGACCTGTTTTACGTTTGCTGAACCATGTTTCTTCCAGCCGGGAACACATTTTTTTGCTTTTCAGTAACTATCATGAACATGACTTGAGAAGCTCTGTGAAGAAGGCTGGTGTCAGCAGGTGGGATAAAGTAGTCTGTCTGGAATAGGGAAGTGTGAAATACAGAAAGGATGCAAACATCATTTGATTGGCTGTCTCTTCATTCCAGGGTTAGATAGTGAGGTTGGTGCCTGGCTATGAGAATCCAGGCTAGCCTCATATACTCTTAGGTAGCTGTAAGGCAAAGTCAGTTCTGAGTTAAAGAGTGTTGGGTGTTAAGGACTTCATCTAGAAAATCTGAATGGAAGGAAATACAATAGGAAAATCTGTTTTATTTTCCTTTAAAGAAAGGGGCTTGTCCCCTCTCATAAAGGAGGTCAGAACTAATGAGCTTAACCAATGTGTTCTGTATTTAAAAATCTTTCTGAGGCAACAGTTGTTGTTGTTGTTGTTGTTATTGGGGTTTTTTACTATTGATATTTGCAAGACTATATTCTTTGAGGTGTAGTTGCTCTGAAGGCAAGGCAACTCATGTTGCTCATGGGGAAGGCAACATGAGTTGCAGCCAAGGTGTGGGTGATACAGGAATAGAGCTGTCCTGTGGCATGGCTGCTTTCTCACTGCATGTGTGCTGCAGGTGGACAGTAGAAATGCCCAAAGGCGTACTTAAAAACTGTTTTGAAAGGGGAAAAAATTAATTTGTCTCTTGCCTCTTTAGTGCTTAAAGGCACCTTAGCTGAGATCAGTTTAGAAATACGAAGTCTAGGCTTCTCTTGCTGGAGAACTAACTGGAAACTTAGCTGCTGAGGCTGTAGCATTATAAGCAATAAGAAGCTGAAGAACAAGGAAAGAGGACTTCCAGTCTTCATTTGAAACATTTTCAATACTTTTAGCACCTACTTACATTTCACATACCTGGAAGTTCTGTTTGGCTTTTTTTGTTTGTTTGACTTTCTATACCTGTAAGATCCTTATAGAAAAGCTGATATATGGGCTGGATGAGCAGAGGTGTGGTGAGGATTGAAAACTGGCTGAATGGTTGGGCCCAGACCTCAGGGTGGTGATCGCTGTAACAAAGTCTGGTTGGAGGCCAGTCACTAGTAGTGTACCCTAGGGGTCACTACTGGGTCCGATCCTGTTCAACATCCTTACTAATCACCTGGATGATGGGGTGGAGGATACCCTCAGCAAGTTTAATGATGATACAAAACTGACAGGGGTGACTGATGCATGGGAGGGTCATGCTGGCCTCCAGAGATATGTCAGCAGGCTGGAGAAATGGGCTGACAGGAACCTCATGAAGTTCAACAAGGAGAAGTGCAAAGTCCTGCACCTGGGGAAGAACAACCCTGTGCCAGAACGTACTCTGGGAGATGCCTATTTAGAAAGCAGCTTGGCAGAAAAGGACCTGGGGGTCCTGGTGGATACCACGTTGAACAAGAGCCAGCAATGTGCCCTTGTGGCGAAGGTGGCTAATGGTGTCCTGGGCTGCATTAAGAGGAGTGTTGCCAGCAGGTCAAGAGAGGTGATCCTTCCCCTCTGTTCAGCACTAGTTAAACCCTCTCTAGAGTTCTGTGTCCAGTTCTGGCCTCCCCAGTATGAGAGAGATATGGCCATACTGGAAAGAGCCCAATGAAGGCTCATGAAGATGACGAAGAGACTGGAGCATCTCTCCTATGAGGAAGGGCTGCAAGAGCCGGGACTGTTCAGCCTGGAGAAAAGAAGGCCTGAGTGGGATCTTGTATAAATAAATATAAATACCTGAAGGGAGGGTGCAAAGAGGATGAGCCAAGCTCTTTTCATTGGTGCCCAGTGACAAGACCAGAGGCAACAGGCACAAACTGAAACACAGGAGGTTCCCTCTGAACATCAAGAAACACTTTTTCACTGTGAGGGTGGCTGGGAGGTGGTGGAGTGTCCATCCTTGGAGCTATTCAAAAGCCATCTGGACATGGTCCTGGGCAGCTGGCTCTAGGTGGCTCTGCTTGAGCAAAAGGGTTGGACCAGAAGACCTCCAGACGTCCTTTCCAACCTCAACCATCCTGTGATTCTGTGGTATCTTCATGTTTTTGACTGAAAGCTAAGAAAAGCCCTACTGCAGTGGTCTTTCAGAGAGATCTCCACCCACAATGAAGAATGTGAGAATTTCTGGTACTTTTTAAGGTAAGAATCAGAGTAGTCACATGTATGTATACATGTCTGAGTCCATTTATGTGTATGTATAGATGAAATCTCTGCACCCTCATTCAAGAGAAGAAATGGGAGTTTGTTGTAGATCTCCTGTTAGATAAAGGATCTCTTAATTATTGTTAACAGGATATGGATAACTTGTTCCTTACTGGTATTTTGGGGGCTTGATTATCATGTAGCTACGGTTTTCTAATGCTTATGGCTGCAAGGCTTCATGGGAAACAGATAAACTAAAGCATAGCACACTGATGCATTTTGCAAAAAGGTCTGTTCCTCATAATTTCCTACTTTTTTAGTAGTTTCCATTTGAAGACTTACTGTCTTTGGTGTGTGCTGTGTTACACATGGTTGTTATCCTGAAGAAACTTTAGCAAAATAGTTCTGCTCCAGCTATTCACTCTTGGCAGATCATTCTGCAAATGAATGTCGTTGACTGAAAGTACCATCTCACAGCTGTTTAGCCAAAGTGAGTTGAGTTCATTTAAGGCCATACAACAGAGTTGACAGTAATTGGCATCATTGTTTAGTGGAGTCAGCAGGGAGGTGGACAAATGAATGGATATGGACTCTGAGTTGTGCTCAGCTCATCAGAATAGGTTCAGGCAATTGATGAAACAGACCTAGATGTCTGTGCTGTCTGCCTTGCATCTGTTTGGGAAATAGAGGCCTTAATTCCCCCAAGCCATGTATCCCCAAGCTGACTTGCAGTTCATTATCAGTATTTATTACTTTTGTCTGCTTTTAGCAAATCCCTTCTTCTCTCCTTCCCCCATATGCCAGGTGCCTAGCGTACAGAGAAGTGTATTTCCTGCCTTAAACATGTACACACTTGTGGCAAGCAGTCACAAAGACTTACAAGCTTTAAGCAGGGGCTGGAACCAGAAGACCAGAAGACTTGGAGACACATTTCCGTGTGTCACGCCATGCTTCACAATCTTGCTGAGACCTTTTTTATCCCAGGAAAATCATGAGTACCCAAGCATCAGGTGATAGCCAATTTTGTCCTGTATGATTATGGCAGAACAACAGTGAGAATCTGTGGCAGAGCTGGGATAATGCTGTTGGTTTCATATCTTGCCTCTACTCTACAGTGAGTAATTTTCTGTTATAGAGCCCTACAGTTTGGTGCCATCCTTAAAAGCTCAGTAGAAAATTTACTCAATACAGGCAGCAAGAAAATGAGGAGCTTTTAGTATGGCTCAGGCTTTAAGCCATAGCTTAAGCAGCAGTATACTCCTGTAGCTGTGAACAAATTCAGAGCCTTCCCAGTAATCAGAAAATCCATGTTTCCTAAGTGTAAACTAATTTGTGATTGTTTAAATTCCTAAGTTCTCATAAAGGGAAGTAAAGGCTGCCTAGTCTGCTAGAGTACATACACATACACAAATGAAAACTGCAAATACAAGCATCCTGGTACCTGGATTTTAAAAGTGTGTCCAATATAGCAACAATAAATACGTTTAAGAAAACCGGATTTACTTGATTTTTTTCCCTTAGAGGTGTGCCTTGGAGACATGATAACATCCAGGGCACAAACAATGATAAAATCTATCAGTATGCAGAATAAAGTCTGCTTACAAGTCTCTGTCAGTACACTGGTATGCTTAGCATCTGCATCTGCAGTTGCATATTCAGCTTCACAGTACTTACTGTCAGCAAACCAGTTATTAACATCTTCATATATATCCTTGAAAACTTACATGTAGCTGTATGAATTCTTCATTTTAAGCTGTTGCTTATAGCATTTCAAGTAGGGTGATCTGTAACATTTTAAATATGCATACATATAGCTAGGCAATGCTAATCTACGCTACTGGTTCCTATATAGTCATTGCTTTGCATTTTAATTCTTAGAAGGCCTTTTGCAGAGGGATTTCTTTGTGGCCAAGAATATTCTTGTGTGCTTAAGTGGAAACATGAGAGGATTTATACCAATACCAGATTGTTCTCTAAATATAGCCTCTTCCAGCACTTATTTTAAACTAAGTGTCAAACTGGAGAGTTATTAGAGCAGTAACTGTAGTTTGTTTGAAAAAGAAGAGAGAACTTTGCACAGTTAAGTTGTCATATATGGAAATAAGATGAGTGGTATGTGTAGTTTAGACCACAACATACAGGTAAAAAGCAAAGAGCTGTAAGCAGTCTTTGTTTTTATATGAAAACACACTCATGAATTTGGAGTAGACTTCACAGCTGTTGGGTGTTGAAGCCAAAAATAGAGTTACGTGATCAATCACCGCTTACTAGCAGAGAACTCCAATTCCTGTGCTGGGTCAGCTAGATCTTTTTGTGTTAGTTAGCCTTTCCAGAGTTGCTTAGCTTTTGTGCTGTTTCTTTTTGGTAGACCATTTTGTGTTTTCTGTTAGTTATGCATCTAGAAGGGAATTTCACTGCTATACCTTCAGCCAACCTGCAAGTTAGTCCACTATTCTTAAGAGAAATAAATAACTTAGCTGCTTACTGCAAGATTGCATGTGGCACCCACTTGTTGGCTTAGGTATCTCTGTTTGCTACTTGAGAGAGAGAGAGAAAGTGAGGGAGAAAGGAGAAGCTCCAATTGATGCCTGGAGCAGTAGAAGTTTCACTATTAGTCCATGATTTGAAAATACTAAATGATTCTCTGGAAAGAGAAGAAACTACTTAATCTTTGAAACTTGCTGGAAAATGGAATTGTTGCCTGCTGGACATCCGTACTAGCTAAACCTCCCTCTTGAGGCCTTTTCTAATTTGGTGATTGTACCATCCTGGTGTGTATGACCTGTATTGTACTGCAGGAAACTCCCTGAGAGGGAAGGGTGGCAGTCTGAAGGGTCCTTATAATAATGCATTGCTCTAGCCTGATAGAAGAAGGCAGCCTGTAAGGTCTTCTAGAGAGAGATGTTTGCAGGCTGTACCTGCACAGTGGATCTGTACATTTTACCGGTGACTCTACTGACATGTTGCCGAGGAGGATGCATGATGTGCAGGGGAAGTCTGCTGCAGGGTTTCTGTTAGTGCTCCTGTAGTCACTGTTAGCCGCAGAACTACCTGAAGGCTACAAGAAATACAGCCCTGCAAGGACATGGATGAGAGTCTAGAGTGACAGAGATTGTCTCAAGTCATGAAGGCACTAGATGGTTAGATCACAGTAAGTCTGTTGAGAGAGAGATGTTGAAGGAGTCCAGGTCAAATAGGAATTGATACGCACCATGGAATTTTTATCCTTAACTTGGAGTTGTGGCTCTGCTTTTCAACCTCTTTAGCTCTTCCAACATTTCATGGAGCTGAATTGTCAAACAACAAACCTTAACATTTTGCTGACAGAATTATAAAAATTAGGAAATACCGAGCCTTCTATCCCAACTGCTTCTGCTGCCCATCATCTGTAGCTGATTGATAGTAACAGCTTCATGTCAGCAACATGTCTGCAAGCACCCATAACCAAAGAGCAATAAGCTGTGAGGGAAGATGGACCTGCTCTGTGACAACTTCAGTAAGCATCAGGAATGAGCATTAGATGAGTTGTTCAGCTTCAGACTGTTATTCTGGAGGTGAGGACATTAACTTATTCCATGGTCAGATTAAATCAAACTGATTACAAAGGTATTAGTCCAAATAATTGACTTTGCTGTTATCTTCAGTGATGACATATTTTTAGTTTTCAACTAACATTAATTAAATTAAATGAAATTTTGAAATACCAACTGTAATGAAGTACTCTGTACTAATTGCTTTATCCTCCTATCCCACCAGCTTATTCCACAATTGCATTCATATTTAATATCATAGAATTGTAGAATGCTTTGGGTTGGAAGGAATCTTCAAAGATCCTCTAATTCCTACCCCCCTGCCATGGGCAGGGACACCTTCCACTAGACCAGGTTGCTCAGAGCCCCATCCAACCTGACCTTGAACATTTCCAGGGATGGGGCATCCACAGCCTCTCTGGGCAACCTGTTCCAGTGTCTCACCACCCTCATCGTAAATAGTTTCTTCCTTATGTCCAACCTAAATCTACCCTCTTTCAGTTTAAAACCACTGCTCCTTGTCCTGTCACTGGAGGCCCTGGTAAAAAGTCTCTCTCCAGCTTTCTTACAGGACCCCCTCATATATTGAAAGGCTGCAATAAGGTGTCCGTGGAACCTTCTCTTCTCCAGGCTGAACAACCCCAACTCTCTCAGTCTGTCCTCGTAGGAGAGGTGCTCCAGCCCTCTGATCATTTTCATGGCCCTCCTCTGGAGTTGCTCCAATAGGTCCATGTCTTTCTTGTGCTGGGGACCTAGAACTGGACACAGTACTCTAGGTGAGGTCTCACCAGAGCAGAGTAGAGGGGCAGAATCACCTCCCTTGACTTGCTGGCCACGCTTCTTTTGATGCAGCCCACGATGCCGTTGGCTTTCTGGGCTGCAAGTGCACATTACTGGCTCAGGTCCATCTTTTCATCCACCAGTACCCCCAAGTCCTTCTCTGCAGGGCTGCTCTCAATCCATTCATCCCCCTGTCAGTACCGATACCGGGGGTTGCCCTGACCCCAGTGCAGGACCTTGCACTTGGCCTTCTTGGACTTCATGAGGTTTGCACAGGCCCACCTCTCAAGCCTGTCAAGGTCCCACTGGGTGGCATCCCTTCTCTCCAGCGTGTCAACCGCACCACACAGCTGGGTGTCGTTGGCAAACTTGCTGAGGGTGCACTCAATCCCACTGTCCATGACATTGACGAAGATATTAAATAGTATTGATCCCGGTATGGACCCTTGAGGCATACCACTCATTACTGGTTTCCATTTGGACATTGAGCTGTTGACTGTAACTCTTTGGATGTGGGCATCCGGCCAATTCCTTATCCATTGAGTCATCCATCCATCAAATCCATATCCCTCATATCAAAGATTGTTATCAATATCTGAGAATTTTCTGAGGTTAACAAATGGCTGGTAGTTTTGAATATCATAATTAATATTTGACTCATCTTGACCAGGCTCTGAATTTTGTTGAACCTCATTTTTATATTCAGCTATGCTACCATGTTTCTTTCATAGCTGGCATAGAAATATACTACAACAGGACTGTCTGATGAGTACAGTTTGGTTGCAGTGGAATTTGCTTTCTGTTTGTTTACATACTTCATTATTAGGATTATGTCTGTTCGCATGATCTGTTGCCCAGGTTTCCATATGTGGTAATTCTATGGCAACGCTTGTACTAAGACACAATATGACCATATACAAACTAAAAGCAAAGTTTCAGGTCTCCTGGAACAGAAAGTATACTTTTCCTTTTCAATTAATGTTTATTAAAAGGCCCCCCTGAGGCTGAATTCTAGCACCTAACTCTGAGCTGTTGTGGAAGGGCATTCAAAAAGATGAGGTGTGATTTTATTTGACAATTCAAGCCATGGTGCTACAATGGGAATCTCCTTCATCATCTGCAGAATAAATAATAATGTTAACGGGACACTGTCAAAGTGTGCCCAGTTTGGTTTATTTCACATTTGTTTTGATATAACCAGGAACTCCCACAAGAAGGGTAAGCATCTTGAAAAAGTGGCCCACAGTTGCTTTTCAATAAGAAAGACTTACTAAACTATTTCATTGTCCCATCAAATGTCTATCATCTACACTTCTTCCCTGAAAAGAAAGGATATAAATTGCAGAGGGAAAATGTGCCCAGAAGGAAATTTTGATGTTAGGGATTTTGGATGTCCTGGAGATTGAGCAAATGAGTAAAGCAGGTAATGAGCCTGACAAAAGGCAGTGCACTTATGCAGTGTGTGGGTCACACCAGCAATAGCAAGCCTGTGCATGGTGTTCTGTAGGTGAGTGCTTGATGGGGAGTGTCTTCATCAGTTTTAACCACGAAAATTAGTCAGTAGGGAATGCACATGTCTGCCTCAGATCCTGCACCGGAGGACTCCTTTCCTGTCCCAGTAAGGTTGCCAGCTGCTTCTTGTGACACATTTCCTCCATGCCAAAGAACAAATGTTAGGTGCAGCAGGTTTTGGTAGTTGCCAGCCTTCTGCCTGTCACTGACCTGCCCATCTGCAGGCCTCCACCATATAGTTATTTCTCATCATCTGGCAGGCAGCCACAGGTTTTGCTTAATATAAGAGATAATTTAGCTTGTGCTTATAATTTCTATCCAGTGGTCCCTTGGCAATCCCTCAGGCCATGATTAAACAAACTTTTAGTTGATATAACTTTCTTTCCACTTTCATATCTGATGCAGAATTTAAGCCCTCATATACTACTGAATTACTTACGGAGGGAGATACAAAGAAGTAACTCAGGTTTGTTCTCTCATGAAATAGCTAAGCAGAGGTTGAGCTACCCAGTTAGATCTGTTTTCAGTAAGGCTCTGTGGGTTTAATCTTCTCCTCACTGGGCTGCATGTGGCACAGAGATGTAGAGGAGGAAAGCAGGTTTAAAATTCGTTGTATGCTTCCACTGCTGGAATCAGTCTATATTCTCCTGAAACAGCTTGGTTCATGGGTCTGAGAACAGCTGGGAAACAGAGCCATTTTCCTCCCCAGAGGGTTGCAAGGACAACCACGGGCATTTCTTGAGGCCAGTTTCCTGACCGTTAGTACTCCTGTACTATGCCTCAAGAGTCGGAAGCATAACAAAGAAACAATTCCTTTATTTGCAAAATGTAAAAGAAATTGCAGGCTTTGATTTCTTTTTTAAAGCAGATTTTTAAAAAGCCAGCATGGATTAAAAAAACCCTGTGGAAAAGAAAATAAAATAGAGCACTTTTTTAAAAACAAGGAAATAACCACATATATGAATATCCCTGTTTGGTTGCTTTCTTTGTGTTGCATGCTGTATCCCTTGCTCTCTAAAGCATTGTGTGCTTTTTTGCGTCTTAAGAATATGTACAGAAAATTTATTTACGTATTTGCACGATGTATTCTATTGATCCCCCCCTTCATTAGCATTTTTCTTTTTTAAATGAAAAAATAAAATCTATATAGCAAAGTTCTGGTTTGCAGTGATCTTGTGAAATTACATTTTCCTAAATTTTGAATGTGAAGATTTTTGGCCTTAGATGGTTGTCGTATGCTAGGTCTGCTTGGATCAGCTTCTTAGTAGCGTTAGAGACCAGACTTTTGAAGACTGGTGTGCGAGACCTTATGTTTTCCTCCCTCAGAGCACTGTAGTTATAGGAATACTGGCTCAAAACTTTGGGTTATTTCAGTATCATGCATTGAAAAGTTGTCTCTTTTTTTTCCGAGTTCCCAACAGTCATAAATATTTCTCTTGTTTTCCAAGATAAAACTTGGCAAGAAGCTACTCTTGTGGCCTAGTTTACTCTCAGCTTTTGAGGTGTGGAGGAGGAGCAGCAGCTCTGGGAGTTTCACCCTCTCTGTGCTGTGGAAATGTGTCTTTCTCCTGCTCCACAGTAAAGGGAGAGGCTGGGGACCATGTCAGAAAGTTGCACTGATAACATGTTTCATGGCAAATATCTCTTGTGTGTGAGTTGTGGAGCAGCTGTCAATGCTATTTGAGTTTATAGCTTCGAGCAGAGGCTGGAAAAGACAATCCTACACCTTCACTTTTAAAAGATGGGCAGCATATGTGTGAAATTTGAACCCAAAATAAAGGTTGTGGAGCTAGTCTAATCACTTGTTAACATTTAATATGGAGTTAATTGCCTCTGTAATCCCAAAGATGCCCACTGATACTTCTTGGGCGAGTACAACTGCAAATTTCTTCTGTAAACAACAAGCTTTCTCTGCAGGCATCACAAGTTTCTGACTCTGCAGGGTAACAGGCAAAACTGGTGGGATCAGCTGCCGGGACAATTTGAGACTTGAAAAATCCATCTCTTGACACCAGAAATGAAGCGGTGAGTCACTGCCAGTGGCCAGCCAGGCACGCCAGGACTCCAGCCGGCGCTGCCGAGCGGGGAGGGCGGCGTGTGGGAGCGCTCCCGTGCGCTCGGCGCGAGCTCCTGGCTCCGATTTCCCCCCAAAGGCTGCATGTTTGCAGAAAATACTTTTCCATTAGAGAATTCACTGTTCCTGGGGAAACTGTAAACACACAGAAAATGTGTTGGGACCAGTGCTCAACGTGTTCGTTGACACTGTATGAACTTTGGTAACACCTTTGAGCGTTCCAGCATTTGCCGTGTCTCAAATAACTTCTGAACTGTACTTCGTGGCAAATAATACGGCACTAAAAGGCTTTCTCAGAAAAACTGGACAAGGATTGTTTTTAGAAAGACCACACAAAGCTTGGCAGATAGACCAAAGTTATTTCTGCAGGGTTTATTTTCTGCATAGTTTCTTTTTATTTAGAATAAGTATGAGGCACATGCTGCTCAGTTGGGCTCATCTGTTGACACAGTTGATAACCACAACCAGCTCAGGCAGTCCTCCGCGCTGAAAAATGGCAGCAGGGACTGGGAGGGCACAGGGGGGAGGATCTCAATGTGCTTGTTTTACACTTAATTCTTCTGTGAGCGTCCATCTATAACCACTGTTGGTACTAACAGCCAGCTGGGAGGACGCAGGGTTGGATCTGCTGGGGCCTTTGGGGGTCCTTTGATTACGTTCCAAGCAATAAATCAGGGCACACATTTACAAGGGAACCGTTACCTGTGGGTAGTGTTAAGTGCCCGGTGAGATTTGGCAGCCCAAGTGCACTAAGGTAAGTTAATCTAAATGGTGTTTTACGGATTTAGCTAAACTTCATTAACTTCCATGTGATCATGCTAGGATATTTAGGATGTAAAGTAGGTAGAATGAGGCCTAACAAACAGCCTTAATAATCCGTTAGGGAGGAAAAAATGTAAATCTAACGAGTGCCCAAAAACTCTATTACTTTGGAAAGTTTTGACAAGCTTTTACTTACTTTGGCAGTGAAATGGGAGTCAGTGAGGATATCCTGAAGGAAACAGTGTCATGAACTGGCAGGGTCAGATTGACAGATTTTTTCCAATGACCAGTTTATATCTCAAGCGCTGTTTCTGTCTTGATAAATGTGTCTTACAGCTCAACCAGGGTATGCTAAATGCCCTTGCAAGCAAATGCCTGGGGATAATACTGGATATTCACTGGAATGACATTGCAGTAAGTGCTAAAATTTGCCAGAACTTTCGCTAGCTTTTGACTTCCAAAGTTATCTAGAAAAAAATTGAAACATTTGGGGCCTGTGTTAAGAATAAAGTCTGAACATCTGCAATGACAAGTGTCCCTGGGCAGCTGGGGAGCATGTGAAGGGGCAGCCTGAAGGAATTCGTCTGTTGACCATTGCCTAGCGAGGGGAAGCAGAGAGGCCACCACGGCGTGACAGACACATGAAGAGTGGAAGGGGCCAGACAGATGGCAGAGCCCTGTGCATATTCTGGGTGACATCCAATGGCCTGAATGAATTCAGATGTATGATGTGGTTCACTGACTTGGACTCAGTCCAGAAGAAGAATTCGACTGGCTGTTTTAATTAAAACACAAAGCCTGGGGAAGCTAAAATGTATCAAAACTCTGTTGATTACAGACAGCAATTAGATACCTTGCAGAAAGCAAAATACTGGTTCCTAAATCTCCTAAATGCCTAAACATTCATAACATTCATTGGCATCCATTTCTTCCTGTTTCCTTAGACTGGAGTTTGCACAAGGAGGTGTCTTTTGCTTTTGATAACAAGTGATCCTTACAAACGTAATTCTGGGTAGTCCAAATGTCTTGCTTGGAGCTGAAGCTCTGCAGCTGAATCTCCTTCCAGTGGTACTAGAGACTGCAACTACTGAGGCAGAGGGGAGGGAGCCACTGGGCATCAGCCCCTCTCCACAGAAGCCCACAGCATCCTGTAAAATACTTTGGCATCTTCTGAATTTTGAGACCAGTGGTAAATTTATCAATGTGCAATTTTCTATAATCCCTGTAAAAACTGGAAAGTCATTCTGGGCTTAATAAGTACATGCAAGTTTCTGGGAAAAAAAAAACAGAACAAGCTTTCATTCCTGCCTTTTGATTTGTAGCATTTTGTATTTTTAAAATCATCCACTCAACAAAAAGGGATAGAGAGTATCAATTGAAAAAGAAAAAACAAATCTCAGAGTAGTCTTGACAGGTTGAATTCCAGGTTTCCTGGGCTGTGAAATTAACCTCTTGTTTAATTTTGCCAGTTTTAACAGTTTCTGTTTAAGGGTACTCAGCCAGAAGTCAATCACTGAACGTCTGTCGAAAGGAGCTCCCTTGCAGGAGTAGCATTATGACCAGAGCCCCTGTGCTCAAGTTCTGATGGATGCACTCTACCGTATGTATACTTTGAAGTGTACTTTCTGCATAAAGGGAAGAGACAGGAAGCTGGATGCATTATACTTGAATGAAAAATCATTTGGCAAATATCTCTGAACATAGGGCATTCAATACCTAATGAATGTGACAGTGCAACAGGTTATACTTAAAGCTCAGATGGCAAATGTAGATTTCAGGATTAAATGTACAACTACTTTCCATTCCCCTAAAATGTGTGTGAGATGTTCTAGATATTACAGTTATCTAACTTGGGGCTATTTTGATAAACCCTTGAAAAAACGCATTCTCCAGTTTTGTGGATTTTGTCTCAGTCTGTGTGTACACACTCATACACATCCTCAGTTGCTACCAGCCGCCTGCCACGCAGGAATTATGTACAGGACTGCAAGCCTAGAAGCATCCCTAGAAAATTGAAGCTGCCAGTGTTGACCTTTGAAGTGGCTAACTGCCGGATGCAGTTTTGCAGAGCTCCAGGAAACATTAGGCATGGTCCTGGTGGTTGTGATGTTCAACATCAATAGATGTGTTCCTTGGCTGCAGGTTTTGTGGTTGCAGATGCGGAATCTTCACCATTGCATGTTCCTGGTCCAGGATGAAGCTTGCTGGGGCAGAAGATGAGTCACTGCGGCTGCTTTCTTGCTTAGAGTGGATTACTTGAGAGCGGCCATTGAGTAAACACAGCAGCAGCTAATGAGCTGCCACAGCAGCAGTGGGTAATAAACTAGTTACTAGACAGTGACCTCCAACAGCTTGTGGAAACTGATGGTGTGACTAGGCTGACTCCCTCAGGTGACCTTCTACCACGTTACTGCTAGCACCCATCAGGATCTGACTAGCTCACCTGTAAGCACTTTCTGTAGCCAGCTATTTCAGGACATAGATATAAATATGTACTTTGTCTGTTAGCAGCTCTGTTCGTATCTTGTGATGTGAGATCACTGACCAGCCCACCATGAGCCTGCTAGTCATCCTAGCAATCGTGGTATAAAAAAAGAGGATAAAACCACCAAGCTTACGGAAAGCAGTAAACTGAACTCACAGGAGTTCAATTTCTGGAGCCAGTGAAACCAAATAAATATTTCAAGTATTTTTTCAGTCTGCGTAGGACCTAGGGGCCAGGTGAGTATCAGAGTTAAGTGTAATTTATGTAGGCCAAGCACATTTATAACTTTCCTTAGAGGGACAAGGCTTGTGGGCAAAGGTTACATATTATTAGTTGATCTGATGTAGCTGGGAGAGACAGACAAGCATTTAGGCAGATGTGCTGGTTTTCAGGGTAATGCAGTAGACTAAGTGATTTGGCAGATGCAGAGAGAGCAGATCCATGCAGTAGAAAAGTTTTGCATTTATAATCTTTCACTGCGTGCATCCCTGTGGTTTGCAGATGCACTCCAGAAGGCTACCGGTTGAGGTTTTTTTCTTTCCCCAAGGGCAGTGTTGCAGCCTGGCCCAGGACCCCCCTGCACACCGTGACCCTGCTCCCTCGTGCACCTAAGCCAAGTCTTGCTGGGCAGACTTTTGTTTCTGCTCGCGCCGGCTCTGAGGCTCACTTGTCCTCTCCCTCCTGGGGCTGCTGCTTGCTGTGAGCAGAGTCTTCCCACTTCCCTGGCTGAGTGCAGGTTTGCTTCAGAATTTTGCTTAGACGGTGAGCAACATGGGCTTTTACTTTAACCCCTTTGGAGCATACCAAGGAAGTTTCTCAACCAAGAAGTCTTTGCTTTTGAAGCACAAAAACATGATCTTCCAGATTAATGGAAATCCTGACATGAGGCAACCAAATGGGAGGTTGCTTGGGTTGGAGTATCTCTTTCTTCTCAAACTCTTACTCCCCGTGGTTGTGCTTGTCACTCTGATCCGAGGAGAAGTATGGCCCAGAACCCCCCCCTCTTAAAACACGAGAAGAAGTCCCCTGTCTTACGGTCTGGCTCACCAACTTCCATGTGTTGGTTTCCCTGTGGGGTGTGGGCCAACTGTTTGGACAGGGTTGCAAATCTGATGGATTTTTCTTCAAAAAAGTGCCAAAGCTGTGTAGACTGCAGATGGGTAGGTTTGCCTTGGGCCAGCTGAGACGTGCTCAGCACAAATACAAAGCAGAGCTCATAGTGTGTTACAGGCATACTCCACCACATCACATCATGTTCGTCTGCAGAAGTAAATGGAAGGAGCAGTGAACAAAGTAAATAGACAACATAATGCAAGGGAATACTCTAAGAGTGAAATTTCATATTCTTTTGCTGAAGGAGGACAGCCCAGTGTTGCACTCTGCCAGGACACGCAGCTGTGCTGGAAGAGCTATCGCAGTGCTTTTGCCTGTGTGCTTGATCCTGGTGGAAACATGATTTAGGAAAGGGATAAAAGCTAGTGATGAAAGAGATGAGCACTGTGAACAAATGGATGCCTGATGATTCCTACTTTATCTGTTTTTTATCTTTAATATTCCCTGTGCACTGGGGACAATGGAAACTGATTTAGGATGCCAAAGAATACAGAAAAGGCTTTTCTGAATTACTTCCGATTCAGAAATTCACAACAGAGAATCTTGAGTCTCCAAATCTTACCTATGCCCTGCTCAAGCGTAGCAGCTAATAGAAAACACAGAGATGGCTTTTTGAAAGAGCTATTGCAAGGAAAACCAGAGATAACAGAGAAGAACCTGGCAGCCTTTGTGTCAGCAGATAAAAAGTTGTCAAAATTATGTAATGAACAGTGTGAAAAGGAGAACTGAGTAATCTGAACAACATCTCATTGGGACTGATGAGTTGGTTGGAACAAGCAGAAAGAAAACTTGCAAAGTGTACAAAACTCTGTGAGGTCATTGTGAAAGAAAACAAACCCACATGCTTGTGTTTGGAACAAACAGAAGATCTGGGGTAATTGGTGCCTGATGTAAGGATCTTGGGACTTCAAGAGGGAGAGGAAGGAGAGGACCTGGTTGTTGCCAAAAAGCTCTTACAAGTTCAAGCGTCCCCAGTGTGGTGGAGCAACTCCTCTAAATCAGAAGCAGAAAACAGCAGCGCAAGCTGGACCTTTGCAAGACTTCCACAGGCACGCAGACGGCTCAAGGCTGGAAGGCTTTGCCAGCATGCTAGTAGCTGTGACCAGATGCCGCAGTCACAGGGTGTTTTGGGGCTAATTGTATGACTTTTATGGCTTTTGACAAGCTTGCTAGCAGCTGTATTTCTGAACTTTCTCGGGGACCAAAGGACAGGGCAGGAGGTGGAGCTGGTATTTAATCCAAGCCCTCTGCTGGGAAAGGAGCCTTTGAAGATCCATCCCCTATCTTGGGAAACGTGAGCCCTCTGGCCCGGTCTGGTGGCCGCGACAAACAAAGGGTCAAATGATAAATCTCTGTCCCTGGAGAGAGACTCTGTTTGTGAAGTAAGGTAAGCGTAAGAGAGAAAGCTGCTGGGGGAGCTCCTGTTGCCAGGGCTGTCCATCCAGCAGAGGGAAGGTGCCTGACTGCCTGGGTGAACTGCTTGTGTGTTCATCGCCTGAGGCTGTGCTTTTCTACAAAATGCTTTTGTTTTCAATAAATATTACTCAGCTTTGGGAAAGTTGCCTGGAAACCCCATTGTTCCCCTAAAGAAGCTGAGTAGCACAGGGGCAGATTTAGTGGGGTCCTCAGGTGCCCTGCCTGCCTGGGCAGTGAGGGGGGTTTGGGTGGCTGGCAGCGGCCAGGCAGGACCACAGGCATTTGCTGCAGAAAGGTGACAGCTTTAGGCTTGAGTTGCCCCTGTAGACATGCAAAAGGAGGAAGAGCTTTGACAATAGCAGTGCATGTCAGTCACTGCAGACGAGCAAAGAGCACCTCCTGCTTCTCCATCCCTCAGCTATTTTCACAGAGCTGCTTTTAAGAAACCACAGAGGAGACAAGGAGGTTTGAAGACCAAAGAGTTTTTTCCTATGATGACAATGCTGATTGGTCCTAGTGTGTACTGTGCAGTTCTTCTGGTGTGAATCTAACGGCTTACCAGAAATAAAGTCATCTGCAGCTTGATGGGAATGAAAACACTAGTTATGGCCTGTGGGCTCAAGTAGCTTTAATCATGGCAGCACTCTGGATGTTTTCGGACCAAGCCTCTACCTTCAGTAACGTGGGCCAGGCTTTGTCGCTTAGCCCCATGCGTGTTGTGCATGCCTCTGTCCGTCCAGGGGAGATCCTGCTGCCCCAAGTCTCCCAGGGACCAAGGGGAAGCATTTAAACACCAGCTCTCGCAAGGGTGGACCGCTGTTGCTGCACTTCCCTGTCTGCCCGATCAGGCTGGTGAGGGGGGCATGGGGCAGACCCCCCCAGGGGCCTGGGTGATGGACAGACCTCCTCCTCAAGGCCAGCAGTGGTGGCGAGAGGCGATGCTTTCTCCAGCTCCCTGGGACGTGCTGCTGCTACTGAGAGACCTTGCTCGCACAAGAGGTCTCGGTGGCTCTTGATGGCTCTTGATGCACGTCTGGTTTGGTGACGTTGTGGCCAAGGCTGCCCAGAGGGGACCTGCCCTGTGGCAGGCAGGCGAGGGCAGCAAGGGGAAGCCTGCCGCCAGCTGGGAGCTGCACCACAGTATCTGGCACAGGGAGCTGGGGCTCAGGCTCAGTGCCCACTACCAGGATGCTGCCTAGCTTTTAAGGCTACATGGAGCAAAACTTGCTGCAAAGACCTCCGGCTCCGATAACAGCACTCTGCTTGTAGGTCGAAAGATTACTTTAAGTAGTCCAAACTGGATTCGTTTGGCTTCTCATTAAAAATCGCCACTATAGTTGCAGTTCAAGCTGATTTTCTAATCCCAGCACAATATTGCGGGCCCAGCTGAAATATTTGTGCAGGCTTTTGTGTGTTTGATTGGTTTGGGGCTATCTTTTACTTTTACTTTCTTCATGGAATTGTAGGGCAAAACTTTTCCCTCCAATTCAAAAGTCACTTGCTTGTGCAATTTTTTTTGCTCTCCCAAGACACTGCCTAAAAAAATTTGGAAAAAACCCACCTCACCCTCCAACTCTTCCTCATCCCTCCAAAAAGCCTTCCCAAAATGCATGGTGACTGTTCCTGATTAGAAGAAGAATTTTCTTTAGAAAACCTCAGCTTTTCATAGGTAGGACAAATTTAACGTTGATCCACACAGTTCTGATTTTCAAGACAAATTGTTAGCAAAAAATGTCTACTTTAGTTGAAAAGTTTGCTTTCTACTGAAAAGAAATTGAATGAAAAGTGGAGTGGTGAGTCTGAAGATTTCCTATCCTGTGCCACAAGCATTCTCCTAGGTTCACCCAAAATCTCATATGAGGTAGCTGGTAGAGTTTCTGTGTTCTTAACGCAAACTCTGAACGTTGTGTGTACACAGGGATAGCTTCCATGTGCAAACGTCACTTGCAAAATGATGTCTCACTGGCTGTATCATTAATATTTTTAACTAACTTGTCCTGGAGATGTAAGAAGACTTAATATGTCCTAAAAAATGAACTGCTTGGCTGCCTTTTTTTTTTTTTTTTTTTGGCAGTACAATATTTAAAAAAAAAAACCCTAGAGCCATGGCCTGAAATCCAGACACTGAGATTCCAGACAAGGCATCAGTAGATCAATTTTTGTCCTAAGAAACCCTGGTAATATTCTTTCCTGTTTCTGTATGGGAAGTACAAAGAAAATACAAATATAACTGGCAACTTTAAGACATTTCTCACAAATTTTCCATATAATTGAATGCCTAATCAAATGTAAATTCCCAAACTTTTTCTGCTTCATATTTCCTTAATACTGTTTCTCTTGGAGCTTACTGCTTATATGCGTTTTTTTTGTAAAGCTGCACTGTTGCTGAACTAAGTGAACAGCTGTGTCTGATATAAACCCTACAAAGGGTCTAACATGTCTGTGGTTACACTTCCATATTTTTACAGAGGAAATATATCATTGAAAAGCTAACTGGTGATTTTAGTTATCCCAGTTGCTTTTTCTTAATTTTGTCAATGGAATTTGGTTTAATTTATTAGCTAGTGTCTGCCATTTTATCTTGTGTTACGTACAGAGAAAGCAATCAGTGTAGCTTCTGCACTCTTTTGGGGAAAAAGTAGTATTGCTGGTCTCACCCCCCCCCCCCCTTCCCCTAAGCCAGCAGTACAATTACAATATAATTACTGCTGACTGATGTATTCATGCCTATGTGGTAAGTGAATAAAAAAAAATTAAATATAGATTTGGAAAATTTGGGTGAATGACTCATAGAGCCAATGTATCACCAACTGTAATTGAGAGAGACTCTGTATGGAACTGCTTATTAGAGCAGCAAAATGAGAGACATGCACACAGACAGATTTTAAAGGTCTCGTTTTGTGAGTTTTACCGCCACAATGCATAGTTGCATTGAGGAGGGATAGGTTTGAAACACTGGGTCCTAATCCCCCCTGGGCTCAATATTTTACTTGGAAGTGGAGGAATGTAAAATGAACACATGCTTGGTCCTGTACAGTTTGATTCAGCTGTCAAGGAGATGACAGTGAAGTTACACAGTAGGTAAAAAGTCATTATAGGAATATGGGTAAAAAGTTCATTACTTTCCAGCCTGAGTAGTAAGTGAGTGGTGAGGGAAAATACATCTGCGAGTCCCCTTTCTCCCATCTCTTCTCCTGGCTGTAGGTGTTTGCCTTCACCAGGGAACTGCTAGCTGTTAGTAATCAAAAGTAGTTAGCGGTCTCTGGCTTTTGTTGTCTGTGAAGAAGCTTGTATGGTGCCTTCACCATAATGCCAAAAAACCATGCCATTCCCTAAAACTGGAAAGCGAGTGCAGCATTCCTGTATTTGCACAGCCCCTTACACTGAGGCTGCGTCTGCCCCCTGAGCAAGTAATTGCCAGAAATTGTATGCTTGTGTTTCTGTGTCATCAGGCTTTTCCTAGCATTTTGTGACTACCTTTTTTGCTTTCCTGTGATTCTGAGGAGTAGCCCTCTCTTGATAACTTCTGAATGACTGCTATAAATTAAGTGCTATTGGCATTTGGAGGAGGAGGAGGATTTTGAGGAAAAAAATGGTGTGGCATGCTGCAAAATGAAGCTGTATGTTGTATTTTTAATGAGAGATTTGAGGCTACAGCACTGTGCATTCATCAAATTCTCCACAGACTGCTAAATATCCTTCTGTTTACTCCCACAAACAAGTGTGGAAAGTTGTCTGCTTCTTTACTCCAAGGAACCCTCTCTTCGCATTGATTTGCTCTCACAATTGCCCTGTGTCAGTCCTTGACGTCTGCATTGTGAGACCTTCCTTTCTGCAGCAATAGCACATGTCGTTGCTATTACTGAAATACAGTTTAGTATAAAGGCCATTTAGTCAATGCCAGCATTCATTTGAAAGAAGTTTAACATTAGCATTTTCTGTGCTTGATACTGCAAAGTGCCAGGCTCCCTGATCCTGATTAGCAAAGCATTTAAACTTACACATAAAGCTCTCTGTCAGTGCTCCCATTGATTTTAGTGGAGCCAATCACACATTTAAACTTCCAGAACATGCTAAAATGACTAGCGGGTTTGGGGTGAGAACACTCTGTTTCTGGAGACTCAACAAATAGGTCAAATTATAAAAAAAGCAACCCCCCAAAAAAACGATTAAAAAGAGAGTTCATGATCTTTGCTGTTACATCAGTGGGGAATCAGACCAAATGAGAGCAAGTGTACAGCAAACAGAGAATGCAGAGTCAAGTTTGTAGTAACATAATCATCCCAACTGGAACATCTAAGAGGTTTTGTTTTAAATCACTATTTTTGTAGAAGAACCTTAGTCTACTTGTAATTAAGTCTTAAAGCCAGGCGGTCATTTAAGCCTCATAGCTAGTAATTTGAGGTCTTCATGTGAATGTGTTTTCCTATGTTGACACTAATTTATTTCTGAAGAAAACCCCTGCCAAATCCCCCCCCCCCCCCCGAATATTATAAGAAGGCTCAGTTTCCTGTGAGGTTTCTCATGAAGTGCAGAGTGAAATAGGACTGAAATCTACACTGAAATTTGTAGGCATGGATTCTGAATTGTAGGTTTCTTTGTAAGCAAAACGATCCAAATTCAGACTAGCCTAAACCCACAGATTATTCACCTGAACTGGATATTGCCACTTACATCAATTAAAAACAAATGTGTGAGAAGCATTCAACTTGTGATAGAGCCTTGGTAATTTCCTTCTACCCTCCATGCATGTGAAAAAACATGCATAACTTGGACTAGAACATGCCAGCAAAAAAAGGCTGTGCCTGCTAACTCTTGTGAACTAACGTGATACCAGTTTGCAAATGGATGTTTTATGCGCTCACATTTTACAAAGTGGCAGATTAAGTATTTGGCAGGCACATTAGGTGCCTATTTTAAAATATTTATTCCTGTGTTTATTTTTCTTTCATATGCTGCTGCAGTAACAAGTAACTTGTACTTAACCAGTGATTTTTTATATTCCTCCAAGAGACTAAAACCAGACACAGTAGATATAAAGAGAAATTACAGTAAGAGGCAAAAAAAATTCCATTCCCTAAAAAGGGAAAGAAAATGCAGCTTTTCTGTCTTTACACAGCCCCTTACACTGCTTAGGGCTGCATCTACCCCCTTAGAAAGCAGCAACCACTTATCTTACATCTGTTAAACAAAAATGCGCAGTACAAATGGGTTGCTGTGCACAGTGTCTGCAGGTGGGAGAGGGAGCAGATGCAGTGGGATGCTGTAACGTGCGCTGTCCAAGGAATCAGGTGTTGTCAGAGCTGCTGCCTGCTCCTGGCATCTTGCCGGAGCGGGGTATGGGAGAGGCCTTTGGGAACCTCATAGACAAGATCTGTACCTGCTCTTTGCTTTGGGGAGCCAGTGACTGTCCATGCAGGTGATTTTTTTCACATTGGAGAGAATACTTGTGAAAGGGCAATAGGAGAGCTCCTAGGAAGCAGCCCCAGGGTGGCTTGGTAGAGTTGGAGGGTTCAGGCAGAATTTGGGAGGGGAGAGTGTGTCAAGTTAAGCAAGTGCTTACATATGTGTGGAAACTGAGAACAGGCTCTGTGGTCAAGTGAAACGAGGTTAAAGAAGAAAAAATGTATGCTTTGGGGAGGGCTAAAGAGGATAGGTGTGATGTGCTGCTGGGTGAAGGACTGACTTGGCACAGTCCCTGATAGCTCTTCCAACTCTTGCTTGCAGCCTAGCTGCTGAGAATTAGTATCAGGAGTGGGTTTTGTCTGATGTATATTGCCACTAGGTTAGGAAGATCATTTTCCAGATCATCTATGGGATGATATTTCAGACATGGATGCCCTAGCTTGTTTTGTTGTTCTGTTGTTTTGTTTTGGTTTGTTTTTTAAATCTTCTTTGTCTGTCTGTTTCACTTGTTTCTGTCATTGCATTCCAGGTTTCTGTGACTCCCGTATCTCATTTTACTCTCCTGATCTTAGTTTTGATTAAAAACTTAGTGTTAGTAAAACCTCTAGGACCAAGCTTCTGTTTTGCTCTGATTTATTTATTGATGCCTCCTTTTTCTCCACATTGTTTCTTTGGCTTTTTTTTTTTTTTTTTTGCCTCCTTGTGCATTTTTTAGCTTGTCATCGCATCCTTTCTTTTGTTTTTATAGAGAAGGTTATGTTTTAGGCCCTGTTCCTAAAATATCCATCCAGAGAGTAATTTTGAAATAATCCCATTGAGAGTGCTGGTGTGTTTAAATGTAGCTTTACATTTAGCACTTTTTTGAATCAGCAGATTTGTACAGGTTAGTTTTACTACTTAGTCGTCATCTTTGAAACCAGAAATGCTTCAGAAGTTTTTGGCTGTGATGTGTTTTTTATGTATTGCTTTAAAATCTAAAGTGCAGAAATGAAGTTAGAAAGTTCTGATCTGTAAAACAACTAAATAGTCCTGCAGCATATTCCTGCCTGTGTAAATTATCTTGTCAATCAAATCGTCTGTCCAAGGCTATCAGTTCTGGAGGGCAATACTTACTTAATAATCTGCTTTACACTGATAGAACATCTTTCTCTGAAGATTTAAAATAATTTTTAAATTGTCATTAAAAAGGCTGCGAGACACGTGAAGTGATGTTTGTGTGGGTATGGTGGGATATCAAAAGGTTAAATGACTTGCTTAACGAATGAGTGGCGGTCTGAATCTCCTGGCCTAGCCCCAGAACAACTAGTCCTTTATAAATAAGTACTTTTATCCAGGAATGCAAAAGCAAAGCCTCTGACATTTGTTATTCTGATGCGTGTCTGTTCCCAGGACATTACATTTCTGTGGATACATCTTATGAGGGTGAGAAAGCAGTGCTGTCCAGCCCTGAGCTGTACTCTGAGGAGTGGAGCTGTGTCAGACTGATTTATCAGATAGCAACGACTTCAGAGGCTTCACCTGATCCCGCCAGGCTCAACCTGTACCTGAGGCAGGAGGGAGAGAGCTTTGACCGTTTGCTGTGGTCAGCCGAGGAGCCTTCAGACAGCTGGCTCATAGCTAGCTTAGATTTAACGAACAGCACAAAGAAGTACAAGGTAAGCCCGCTTTTGGAAGATGCCGCAGGCTTTCTGGTGCACGGGGACCGCCTTTCGGGCCCTGTTCTCGGCTTTCACCTCTAGGGCTGGCAGGGTGTGAGTCAGTCGACCCCTCTGTCCCTAAAGTCAGTGACCTGAGCTGTCCTGAGCCAGGCAGTCGGTGCTCTTCCCAGCGAACGTCTGGCACGGCCCATGGGAAGGGGCGGCCGGCTGAGCCGTGCGGTGAGGGTACCGCTCCTCACGGCAGCCCCGCGGGGCTGCTGGCATCCCAGGGCAGATTCGGGACCTCCCAGATCCCGGGTCTGCAGCTGCCCTCCTTCCTCCCTGTCCTCTGCGTCCTTCTGGGAGGAGTCGGAAGCTGGGTACGTCTACCCAAACCCCGCCGCATCGCGTCCTTCACGATAACGTCCTGTATAGCCACCGCTGAGGAATCTGGAGACCCGTACTCTTACGTGAAGTGTGGGGTTTTTTGGCCTTGCCTCATTGTCCTTCAGTGTGCCTCCTGTGCTCGAGGAGGGCACTGACTCCATCTTTAATGCGTTCTGCCAAGCTCCTCCAGCAAAAGCACCTCTCCTGACTGTAAGGGTGATGAGCCCCCCACATGTATTTAATTTGTTCTCCTGTTTGTCCTGTTTGAATGTCCAGGGTGATAGCAGAAATACTGAAACCCTGAAATTCACAGTTTGGTTTATATTCCGCAGATTGTACTGGAAGGTGAAATGAGACAAGATAAATCTGCCAGTATAGCAGTTTTTGAAATTAAAATAACGCCTGGGTATTGTATCGGTAAGTACTGTCTGCTCAGCTCTCATATTCTCTGCAGAGAAAAAAATGCCTTGTTGGCAGTTTTAAAACTGAATTAACGGTCTGGGTTTAGAGGAAAGACAATGGCTTTTTCCTCATTGAGAAGTAGGCTGCCATATTTGATGTAGATATTTTTTAAGCTAAGGTTGCACACACTAATACGTGTTTTTATTCACCCATCTCTGTGATATATGTAGCCATTTCACATACAATAATTCATTCTAAAGCTATTTATTGTTCAAGCAGGAACAAGTGTTATATTTTCACAAAACTAGATGGCTGCAAATATTAAAAGTAACAGCTGTGACATTATTTCTGCTGTGTGCCTGCTCATGTTTCCTTACAGTGACATCTTCCAGGCTGCAGAGTCAAAACTCTGTTGATATTTACACTTACAGCTATTTGCTCATGACATTTGCCAAAAACAGCTAATGAAGTTCAAAAATTTCAGTGGCTAGGAGGCTGGGAGACCTTTGCATTTCTAGGGAGTTCTGGTGGAGTCCAACCGAATTGTCACAATACTTTGACTCTGTGAAGGAAACACAGCAGTCTCATTACCGCCATGAAACACTACTCCCGCTTCACTTCTAGCCATCCCTGATTTATAAGTGGAAGTTCTGCTCTGACTATTGAATACTACAAAGTGGTATATTTTACATTAATTTTATTTGATTCTAAATTACAGCAGCCCTATATTGCCAAATAATGAAAAGATAGAGTGGACCGAACAGGATGGAAAGGAAAATTTTATCAGAAATTGATCAAAAATTGTGGCTAAGTTTGCTTCCATTTATTATAAGCTGTTAATTGTTGCATCCAGTGTTATAAATACAGGTGTTATCTGCACTGCCATATGTAAAGTGATGCCAGTGCTTAGCAATAGCTTCTCTTCCAGTTTCTGTAATGAAATGTGTGCACTCAGCTGGTGATGTCTGCAATTGCAGAATGTGACTTTGAAGAAAATCATCTTTGTGGCTTTGTGAACCGCTGGAACCCCAATGTCAACTGGTTTGTTGGTGGAGGGAACATTCGCAATTCTCAGTCTATCCTGCCCAAAGACCACACACTTAACAGTGAACTGGGTAAGCAACAAATGTAGAACAGAACTATAGTGGAAAATTTGAGTCTGTGATCCACCTGTGACTGTTATACTGCAAATTATGATGTGAGTTGTTTCTTTTCTCCTGGCACTGGATGGGGTAAGAATTACTTATGTGAAAAAAAGGATTAGAAAAAGATGGGGGGAATTTTCAGAAGTTCACACGAAGTTTCCTGTAAGCTTTATAATAAAGTTGTTATGCTAGGCTTCAAAATTGCTCAAAATAAGGGTAAAATTTTGGACAGAAAGGGGGAAAATTGATCTTTCTGTGGATTCTAAAAGTATGGGCCACAGTAAGCTTTAAAATCTTGTACTGCTGCTCTGTACATATGGCAGGGGTTTTCTTTCCAGTGGCTATTAGGAAAGTTGAGCAGGAAAGCTAAGGGATTGAAACATGTTTGGAGAATCTCAGGTTAAATTGCACAGTTTCGGAGTTTTGTTTGTTTCAGTCAAATGTGGTGCTGTTAATACAGTCCGTTGGAGGCAGAATGCTGTAAAGACTTAGAGGATTTTCAGCACCTTCCATGTGTGAAATACTTGTCCTGGCCACCTTGTTGAGAGGAGAACGTTTTACATAGTCATAGAGAACGGTTGGGGGATAGCTTAGCCTTTGATGTAGTGTTGGATGAAGTACCACGGCAGGTGATGGTCAGGAGATCTGGCTGCTGCAGCACACTGTGCGTCTCAGACAACATGACGCTTGTGATGGTGCAGGGAATTGTGTCATGAAAAGCAGGGTTGATCCTCTTTCCTTAACTCACACTGCTGTGTCTTTTCATTTATTTCACAATTGTGTGAGTTGAGTACAGAGTGTCAGTCCAGCCCTGCATCACCCCATGGCACTTAAATGCTGGTGAAATTTAGATGGAAGTTTAATTCAGCACAACTTCAACAGCAGACAGTAGCTCTACCTATTAAGTAAAGTACTGAATGTGATAGGAAACATCGCCAACTGGGAGGGATCTGTTTTCTTGTAGCCACAGTGTTTCCTTTTTCACACCAAACCCTCACTGCTGACCATTGACTGAGAAGACCCCAAGAAGCCAAAAGTCACAGAAGAGCCTTCTTTTTGCAAGAAGTGTGCTATGAAGGCGCATCAGCTAAGGAGATCATAATTAAGCAATGAAGTGTGGTAGAACTGCAAAGCAAAAATGAAGCCCAGAACTTCTCAGGCAAGTACCGCTGAAGAGTCACCAGTCCCCCGGCAGTGGGCAGGCTGGAGGAGACTACAGCCAAGCAAGCCCTTTCCCCTCCTTCCACTGGAGTGAAGCAAGAAGTGACATCTCCATGTTTGAGAACACTATTGGCTAATTAATGTAGTGGTGTAGATACAAACCTAACGGCACAGTTTGCAGTGTCCATGCTGAAGTAGTCTGTCAGTTTGACACTTCATTCTCCTCTAAGTTTTCTACTTGTGAAGAACCATTTTTCCGTTCATCAACTGATACTGTTTGATGCTGTGTTTCTGGGAGTGTAGAAGAAGAAAAACTACACATGCACAGCATATCCATGCAGGTGGATGTGTCCCATTTAAATTGAGATAGCTCTCCCAAAATCAAAGTCTGAGAAGCTGTACCCTTTGAAAATCCTGCAGGTCATACTGGCTGTTGAGGGGGACGGAGTCTACTCACCTGTAATGCATTTTTCTGTTTATTAACATCTCTCAAAAGTCTTTTTAAAGGATTTTACAAAAAAACAGTCTATTCAGTAAAGATAAAACATTTAGAAACCAAATCCTAGATAGACCAAGCAGAATTATAGAAGCAATGAAATGTGCAGAATAAAGGTTATTTACCAATTCATTTGATATATTAAATGAACTGCTGAGTGTTCATGTGAGGAAAATGTGAGGAAACACACAGCTTATTTACAGTCTTGTTCATTAATTTGGGTTGCCTCAGTAAAAGTTGCACTTGGAAAAAGACTACATACTATACTGAGCTGTTGGGAGGCAGGGTATTCACTCAATTGTAACACGTTTTTCCATTTATGAATGGCTCTCAAAATTCAGAGAGTTTTTGCTTTCTTGAATATAAAGGTCTTGAGTAAAGACTTAAGAAAGACCTGAGACCGACTGTTTTGCCAGTGGTATCTTAGCCAAACAACTTGGGTTGTACATAGGAGGAAAGGAGAAAAAAAAAAATCTCTTAGAATTACTAAAATTTCCTAGGAATCAACCATTGTTGTCCAGGCTGTAGAGATACATGTCTAGTCCCTGCCCATCTCCTGATACTTCTTGTAAGTGGTGTTCATTAAAGAGTGTCCTTATACCAAGTTTCTTTTATACTTTTAGGTCACTACATGTATGTGGACTCTGTTTACGTCAAACATTTTCAGGAAGTGGCCCAGCTAATCTCACCGAAGACCACAGTCCCCATGTCTGGCTGCTTATCTTTTTATTATCAACTTAAGCAGGAGAGTAGCATTGTTTTTACTGTTTACTTGAGAGACACAAGTGGCTTTTATGAAGAGATCTGGAAAACAGACAGTGCACTGAGCGCAGACTGGGCGCTAGCAGAAGTTGACTTCAGTGCGCCATACCCCATGGAGGTAAAGCAATCATTCCTGTACGGGCCAGCTACGACTTCAGGTTGCATCAGACAACAGTGCTGACTCAGGCTAAGTCAGGAACATGGCAGTGGCTGTCCAGTTTCTGAAAGATGGTTATAAAGATGCTGGTGATCTGTTGTTTCCTTTGTCCACTGTATAAGCATCAAGGAGGTACCTCCTTCCATACTGGTGCTTGATTTTCAGCAAAGATCAAGTCAGGTGGTGAAGTGCTTGATCAGAATACCTTGGGAGGCTGTAGAGTCCTACAAATGTGAGGTCTTTCAGTTCCTACTAAATAATGTCGGTGCTCTCTCAGTCCCATATTTCTGTGACTCGATGATCCATTTCTGAGGATGCTGAGTACCATAAAATAATGCATGCCTCCCACTACAGAATAAAAATTAAAAAAATATTCGAGCTCTATTCTCTACCTTGTACAACCCTGCAATTCAGTCTTTCTGTGCTTTCACAAGATAAGAGTCCAAACTTGGGTCCTAGTAGCACAGTAGTCCTTAGGTGTGAAAATCAGCTCCTATGGTTACTAGAATTAATTTCCAGAGTATCAGAAACAAATTGAATGCTTTATTCCCTAGTGTTTACTGAAAAAAATCCCAAATCTTAGGATATACATTTTATATATATATGTATGTATTAAAAAAGATATACACACACATACATATGTATAAAAATGTGTGTGTGTGTATGTATAGTATATATACATACATGCATATATACATTGTATCTTTATATATATGTAAAACATATATTCTTATATATTATATATAAATATCAGAAGATTGAAATAAACAGTGTTTATATATTATATATACACATATATACTTACATGTATACAAATATATTATATATATACATACATATATATGTGATTTTATATATATATATATATACACAGACACACTTTATACCTATATATATACACTTCTAATACTAGGATTACAAATAAATCAGCTTTCATTCTACTTGCTTTAACTCCACATAAGTTATTTTTTTTAATTCACTGTAAGCCTGCAGATTTTCAGGAATTATTAGGGGTAAAGCTAATTTTCATCAGATGTTGCATAGTCCTTTTATACTCTGTAAAGTCATTGACCAAGTCATCCACTTGAATTGTCAGACTTCAAATGGTATGGGAAAGGAGATTAGGTCTGATAAGGTCTCATAATACTGAATGATAAGTAAGTGAATTACTTATTTAATAAAGTAAGTAACATGCAAGGGAAAAAACAGTCCTAGCACTATAGATGGAAATTAATTAATGAGCTTGGCATTACTGTGGTTAGTTTTGTGAAAATATCCTCTCAGTTCTTAGTGGCATTCATAAAACCATCCGGAATGTTGGAAACTATACTGGAATAAATAGCAAAACAGAGGATGTTGTACCACTGGATGAATGCACAGGGTAACCCTGTGTTCAGCAGAGTATGCAGCTCCAACCTTTTCAGTTAAAAAAGAATATCCTAGAACTACAAGAGGGAGATGGGGATAATCAAAAGTATGGAGAAGTTATGTTGATGAAATAACACTTTTCAGCCTGTAGAAAAAGTGACTGAAATAGAATATGGTAGAGGTTCATAAAAACTGTGAATGGCACAGAAAAGATTAACTGTTCCCTTTTTCTCATAGTTTATGTTGCTGTTCCAAATTCTTAATTACCAGGTATCTGTTTTAAAAGAAAACAAAGGGACAAATTTTTCCTATATCACATAACTGTGGAACTCGCTTCCACAGCATACTATGGATACCATTATTCTGATCAGTTAAAAAAACTATTAGACAAATTAATGGGAAAGAAAGAATCCATCAGGAATTCAATGTGAGGGAGGAAGAACTGATAACTTGTCATTGTCTTCAGTTCTTTCTGCAGGTGACCTCTGTTGGAAAGAGGACACTGGGCTAGATGGGCCTTTATTCTGTTCCAGGAATTTTTATGTAATCCAACAGAGTCACTATTTTAGAGATCGCTTTATAGAAATAAGATTAAACCTTGCATATAATTTCTTCTGTTGCTTCAAAGAAGGTCTTCCTCTTTGTTTCATCTGGCTAAAGGAGATCGCTTGGGATTCTTTCACAGCTCTACTAGTTTGGCTCCCATCCCTAGGCGAGACATCACAGGCATTGCTTTCACTGAACAGGATCTCGCTCTGGAAGCATCTGTCCTTATATCCTTGTTTTGTCCCTGGGGTTGCCTGCAATTCAGACCTTTTCTCAAAGTTTTCCTGTAACTCAGAGCTTTGTTACTTAAGAGAGATTTTAAGACACTTCCTCAAGAGTTATAGACTGTCCTCCACTTACTTGAGGAAGTGATGTCCACTGGGAATGGCTAAGTACAAACATTGTTTGATTTTTGTGGTAAACAAAACACAGCAATAGCTTTTTGGTTCTTATCTTACCTAAATTTTTTAAAGGATATCTTCCCTGCCAGCTGATGCCAAGGCATGGGTTTCAGTGTCTGAGGATGTTTAGAGAAAACAGTAAAAATTAATATTGTAATAGCAGAGTAATCCATACAGTTTGGTTTTCGCTCTTGATCCAGCTAGATTCTAGATACAGTAATATTTAGGCAGCTTTGGAGTTCTAGTCAATACAGACTGATGACCCTGAATACTGGCTTTGTATGGTATCATGACAGTAGCCTTACTGCATCTTTAAAACTGCTGCTTCATAAAGCAGCAGAAGAGCTATGTTCCCCTTGATTTTCCCTTGACCTTGAGTGGGCAAAGATCTGGTGCCAGGGTCAGGCTCTGAAGTATATCCCTAATAAGTGATATAATTTAATTTGTCCTAACACCTGCAGTGCTATCTGAGATGCCCTGGAGTCTGTCTGGGACATCTGATCAGAATTCTGTAATATGAAGATGTGTATCAAAATTATTGTTGTGTATATGGTAGATGAATAACAAACAATTATAATTTCCAGGTAATATTTGAAGTTGCTTTCAATAGTGCCAAGGGAGGTTATGTTGCCCTTGATGACATTTCTTTCTCTCCGGTTTACTGCAGCAATCAGACAGGTATGAGTTCTTATTGCTATTTACCTTCCTTGTTTTCCCTCTTTGCTTTGCCCCTCTGAACCATCTGTCAGTACTTGCAATATTTGGTAGTGATGTGCAGATGCTACCTTCTCATCGGACCAGCACAATTGGGCTCCTCTTCCTCCTGGCAACAAAACAGCAGATCAACACTAATGCCATTTGTTGGATCCAGAAACCAGTCCTTAATGCTTCCTCTCCAAAGACCTTGCCCCAGGGATCTGCAACAGGAGCACTGGACTGAATGCTTTATTTACATCACCCCAGCTTTTGAACAAGTTACCACTTGCAGGCCTGTTATGGAAATAGAGGGGGATTTCCCCAGGTGTAATGGTATGAGGAAGAAAATGTCCTGGGCTTTTCATTATTGCCAATGTAGGGAATATCTTCTTCCATGCCACATGCCCTGAGGTGTTCTTCAGAGCCAAAACAGGAGCCTTGCTTTCCTGTCTTCGCTCTTCCAGGAGGTATTATTCATCTCAGAGTGGCGTGTCTGTCAGGATTTTATTAGGTTTTCACAGCAGCAGAAGTCAGCTGAATCCATGTGACCTCTGCTGTAGAGGCACTTGGGACAAAGGACTTTATCATTTGTGAATGCAGCCTCTTAAATAGCTGTGTACTGGTTGCTTGGGTTTTACTGTAACAGTAAGCAATAGGCAAAAGTAGATTAGTGGTTTCCCACTGAGTCCATCCATTCTTTTAGTCTCAAGTTTGAATTTTTGGCTAATGTTTTGAAGTGATCAAGGAGAAAGAGAGTTTTTGCCCTTTTGTATCTGCTTGGAGTCTCTGCTAGCTTTACCTGATACTGCTCAAGTATCAATAGGAGGTAGATTCCAGATATGTTACTAATCCATGACTCTTGGCTGAGTAAATCTAGTAGTTTCATTAACTCCTCAATGCCTGTTCTGGTTTTGCTTTGTTTTGCAACGAAAGTCCTGAGTTATGTTTGCAGTACGCCATGGAATGGAGCTGTGTGCTCATCTGTGTTTTCCATTTTAATTTTCAGATGGCTTATATGTGTTGAGGTGTGCGATTAATTTTATAGTATTTTCTGCCCTAACCCTGATTTAGTCTTGCTATCATGGCCCATGTTCAGATCTGCTCTGACCGGTAACTTTGATAGGTTCAGCTAGACCTTTGCCTACTAACTCTGAATTTGAACCCCTGAATTTCAGAGGTTTTTTTCTGTTTGAGAAATGAATGCCAATCATTTGCTTTATATTTTGTTGAACTACAACAAAGCTGGTTAATCCTTCAGACTTATGTCCTATTTCCATCTTCAGTTGTTTTATGTAGAGATGTTAAAAGGCAAGAGATCTTCATTCTTGTAGTCAGCCACAGCAGTGTATATAACAGCATTGAGTTTTTTCCTTATTTTTCTGGAAGTTTGTGTCAACAAAGGTCTCAATGTTAGCCAAACTGAGGGAAAAGGTACCAGAGTATTAAACTTTCTTACCAAAGGGTGAATCTTTAATGCTGCATGGACCTGGTATTGCTCCAACTGTGTTTGCTTTAGCTAGGAAAGCAGTGGAGGGAGGCCAGCGCTGCCTCCTTTTTCTCTGTAGGCAGAGAAAGAGACATGGGCAGTGCTTAGATCTGGCTTATTTGAGGCTGAAAAGACCACAGGCATCTCTCCAATGCCAAGATTTTCCTTCTCCTGAAGCTGATCACCTGCATCCCTGCCCTTGCCAGGAAGCCCCTCTTAGCCTCCGTGCAGAAGGGTCATGCATGCTGCCGTAGAGTGATGCTCACAGCGTCCTGGCTCCTGATGTAGCCAAAAATTGCATGATGGCTTTGGGTTGTGCCCCTCCTTCCCCCAGCACCTGGTATGAGTGACTGATGAGGCTTTTGAAGAAGTAGAAATGTTTTACTTAAAAGCACCCATTCACCAGCAGGATTTTTTCAGACTAAAGCAAATCCTGACCCATGAATTCCACATCGCAGGTCAAGAGGGAGCCATCAGCAGGGCTGGGGAGCTTAGCTTAGCTTTTAATCAACCTCACTATAAACAGTTCAGCTTTCTTTGCTGCAGTGCTAAAATGAGTGAGGCATAGCTCCAGAGGTCAGTAGCCATGAGGCAGTACCTGAACCGAAAGCTATTTGACTTACACACTTATGGCATGCATATGCACACACGTTACACGTGACTACAAAAGGGTTTTTTAAAAAGTGTTCTTTAAAATAATATTAAATGTTGATGTTAGAAGGTTATCCCCTTGGAAACTGAAATGAAAATATCACACCCATGTGCACACACATGCACACTCATGCTCATTTTGTCCAAATATCTTTTGAATGAAGGAGGAGGATGAAAACAAATCATGTGAATGTCTTTGTGCATTATGTCCTGAAGGAGGAATCTTCTCTTAATATCTGTAGCTTATTTATATTTTATAGGGACTGTGAAGGAGGTTTCCTCCCAGCTCTAGCAAAAATGTAAGAAAATAACACCCACTTGCGATAGAAAATTGATAGTTTGATATTATTGTGACTTTGCAGAATGTATGTGTAATATCTTTGCACATGCTTATCTTCTGTAATGCAAAGAAAGATGAGTATTTTTTGGCATCCTTGTGCTTCAAATACCTATGCTTATTATACTGTGCTCTTCCTAACAGAACATATGCATCTATCTTTTAGGACCTCCTTTCAATCCTGCTGAGGCAGGCTGCAATTTTGAGGAAGATCTGTGTAATTTTTACCAGGATCACAAAGATGACCCAGGATGGAGCAGAGTGAAAGTGAAGCGTAACGTGTATAGAGCAGGAGATCACACTACGGGATTTGGTAAATCAGAATTCCTTTTCACTAGCAGAGTCAAACTGGATATAAAGGTTAACCTGTTGTATCATTGTTCACTCTGTTAAATAATGTCATCAGCACACTCTTTGGATTGCCTCACTGCAACTCCCTGCCATTAAAAATCAGTGTACGCTGTTCTGTCCTATCTGGGACTCTGGCTGTGCCTCCCCACATGTAAAGGGGGAAAGTCACCTATTGAATAGTCACTCAAGGCCGTAAATCAGAATATCTTCACTATACTGATCTGTAGTCACTGAAGGGAAGATTCCACAAAAATATGCAAGCAAATACAATAGTAGCTTAACACACGGCTTTTAATATAGAGGACTGATGGGCTCTTAGCTCTTCCAGGATTACAATAGTTGGTATTTTTAAGGGAAAAATGTGAAATGTTGTGTAGTGAAGGCATGTAGTGAAAGGCCTGATAATAAATTCTGAAACTCACACATCTCTGTGTAGAGTATTCATGGTTCTTAATCATATGTGCAAAAGTCTCAACTCTTTACACTTGGTGCAGGCAATAAGAGGCCTTATGCCCCATCCTTCATTCTTCAGTCTTGGAGTAGTACCAGGTTTCCAGTGAGGCCAGCAGGCCAGAGAATTTTTCACTGTAAATTTGAAAAGTGCTTATTTCTGGTAACTTAGCCATGTGCCAGTTTAGCTTGAAGTAGCTGGGATGCTTTTAGAAAAATTCTTGTTTCCTTTCAAACAGAGTGTGATAATCAGTTTCCTGCTAGTAGCAACTGTTTTTATAACCAAAGCCTGATGCAATAATGGAAGCTGCTTTAACAGCAAATCAGCTGTGCTAAGTGTGTATTAGAAGTACTCAATAATTGCACTGTCTTGCAGGTTATTACTTGTTGGCGAACACAAAGTTTACATCGCAGCCTGGGTACCTTGGACGTCTGTATGGCCCGACCCTGCCAGGAAACTTGCAGTTTTGTCTGCGTTTTTATTATGCCTTATATGGGTTTTTCAAAATGAGTGGCACTCTTGCTGTTTATATCTTTGAGGAGAATCATGTTGTTCAAGAGAAAATCTGGTCTGTCTTGGACTCTCCAAAGGGAGTTTGGACTCAAGCTGAAATCTCCTTCAAAAAGCCCATGCCTTGCAAGGTAAGAGCCAGCTCTTCAAATATGCTGAATTCTGGATGGAGATTTTCCTTGCCTTCTCCTCCCAAAGTTCTTTGTTATCTGCAATTCTAAGTGAGTTATACCTGCAAAGTGAAATAGAGTTCCCCAGGCAGTACAGTGGGGAGTGGAGTATTTCTTCAGAGGCTGGCTCCCATGGGAGCCCCAATAAAGGGGCTTCCTACCAGAAATGGGGCAGTGTTGCTCTGGTGTCCTCAACTGTAGTCGCACTATTTGTGGAGATTTCACCTGAGGAGCTCCAATGAGAGCTGGTTGTGTTTTGGTTTCTCAGCAGGCTCCACATTCAGTCTTTTTTGTTTGTTTGTTTCCTATGTGATTCTCATCACTGTACTCAGTTACAGATTTTAATTAATCTAAAAAGTCAGTACTGGTAAGTTCTGGTCTAAATGGGGAGCTGATCCTATTTTCCTAAACTCAACCACTGGGTTAAAATACGAAACCAGAAGTCAGTGTAATTTAGAGGAATGGACTTGAAGTATTTGCAATGTCTGGTTGGATAGGTCACTTCATTATCTCAGCAAGTTAATAAGAATAACAAAATATTTCACATCACCTCTTGAGTAAGTTCTCAAGCTGCTGTTATTCCTCAGCTCCACTCTTTTTACAAAGACTGACTTTTACACAAATTTGTGTAGGTGCTACTTCTGCAGTTACCCTGATTGCTGTAATGGGTTTTCACTATCTGTGGGTCATCTAAGGAGGACCAGACGGATCGCTACCTGATGACACTGAGATAAATCCAGCCTTTTTTCAGAGCGCAGTAGTACTGTGAACATATGAATGAAAGCTTGTCTTGTAACTCAAGTATTTCTAAATTACAGACAAACATCTTAAGCATTTTCCCCACTATAAAGTAATTTTTCAAATGGCAGTAGTTATTGAGTTTAACTTTTCTGGGAAAAAAAAAAAAAAATTGGTTTCTTTGAGGTAAATACACTGTAAAAGAAAAAGTTGACCAGAAAAAAAGTTGCCTACCTGTGTTAAAAGGGAAATATACGCTGAGAATTTCAGTCCTAATTGTTGGCTAGTGTTTTCTCTCAGAGACCTGATGCCTTAAAAAATTGATGTGATTTTTATGTATGTTTTTTAATGCATTAAACATAATAGAATTTCTAATTCCCTTTCAACTGATACAGAAAAAATAATTTTATTACTGCCCAGCAAGTGCATGATAGAAAAGTCTCTCATATTATCATCCCAAAATACTTGCAGAAAAGTATTTTTCTCTTTTTTTTTTAATCATGAAAAGGTATGGGTTAAAAAGGCAAGCTTATAACATACTTTTGCCATCTCCTGTTTACGTATTTCTTTATTAATTCCAAAAAGGTTCAGTAGCTTGTATAACGTAATACACTGTATGAGTAGTGATGACAGCTGAGCATGACTGTTAAAAATGGTTTACAGCCTTGTAGGTGGCAGATTTTTTAGCATCTGACATTTACATGGAAAATCTTTTCCCATATGAATTTATGAGGAACTATTTTTATGTTTTCCTAGAAATTAGTATATCTAAAACACTTGTGAAGAAACTTGCCTGGGATGGAAATCTTTTCATGAATTGCAGCTTTCATGTCTGTAGTTACCAGTCTGTCTGTAGGCAGTAGCAGATGGGGAAAGCAGCACAGAGGGAAATAAAGAAGTCAAGGGAATATCCTCACTGCTTCTGAGCCCGAAGGTCTGCAGCAGGGAAGAAACCCAGTGCTCTGCAGCAGGAGGGTTTGTTGGCCTCTGGCAATTCTCAAAAACCTTCAGTGGGTCCTTCAGGTCTTGTGATGGGAAAGCCTTCTTTCCCATGGAAACAAGTTGCAGAATGATTCTGTTGAGGAGGCATTTCTCAAATATCACAAAAAGTGAGATTTATTGAGCTTTAGAGAACTTGGCATATGTTCAGCATATCATAATTCAAACACCCCTTAGCCAAATAACTATGTATTTGGCAGTGAGGTGGGGTGTGAAGTTCTACCTTAGCCTTTTTAAAACCTATTCTTTCACACTGTCTTTTTTCCTGGATTGGAAAATTAAATTAGGTTTAGAGTAGGGATTAAGTTGCAGTTTTGCATATGTAGTAGATGCCATTGGTACATAATAAATCACGCACAAGCTATAATGTGCTGACCTTTGTATAACATTTTTATGGTTTTCACGATGGCTGTGTATATACACCATCAGTTTATAAAGTTTTCCTTAGACAAATAGTAGATGGAAGACAATGGGTGAAGTCCTGAAGTCCATGTCATTATGGAAAAGTATATCAAGATATCTTTACAGCTGAGAAGGTAGCATATAAAAGACAAATGATGCCAAAGTTTAAGTGTGTGTCTGCTTGCCATAAGGCAAGGGTGAAAAACCGGTGTAGTTACCAGATGTCTGCTTGTCATATTCACAGGCAGGCTTGAATGAAGTTGAACAGTGAACCCAATTCTGGCTTTTCCTTGCAATCTCATGCCCAACTCTTCAACCTTAATAATTTAAAAGGTCCTTTCGTGCTTTATTTTATTTGTTTCTTCTTTTCCAAGCCAACAGAAGGAAATAAAGGAGCACTGTGTCTAAAGCATTGTATAAACACTTAGGTTAGTTATCTGTAAAGATGTGTCTGCCTAGGACCTAGTGAAATAGCTGACAAGGAACACTCATTTCAGCAGCTGTCTTCATTGTAGGCCAGAGGTGGAGGAGCATCAGAGCATGTTTCGCCTGACAGCAAGGAGTGGTGGGAACCAGCAAGTCAGGGATTACACTTCAGTCTCTGGAGGGAGAGGCAGTATAAAGAAACATAACAGAAACAAACCTCGCTGAAGCTTGACCTTTCTTGTCCTGTCTCCTCCAACCTGTCCTTGTGTCTTTTGCCTCCTCACTGACGCATCTTTGTCTTATCTATCCTGCCCTGTAGGCAGCAATTCTGCACACCCTCCCCTTCCCTGTCATCCCCCCCGCCCCATTCCCTATCTTACTCCTCAGCTCTGGACAGTCCAATTTTTTTCCCTCTAATCCTGTCCATGTCCCAGACTGTTTGCCCTGCTTGTCTGAGTTCTTACAAATTTTAGGTTTTCAAAAAATAATGACTTGACAGAAAGCACCGTTCTGGCACAAAGACCAAACCCTGACACTTTTCATGTTCCGACTCCAAAGCCTAGGAGTGCCCAAGCTTTTCAAAGAATTTTTTAAATAGGGGCAAAATAAAACCTTTTTTCTTAGCCTTGTTCTCGGAAATGATGGAACTGTTTTGGCTTAAATCTTCCAAAACAAGCCTGAAGCAAGGACCCAGCATGGAAAGTCTGAGCTGAAATCATTGCGTCTTGGCAATGTTACAAGCAAGTGAAAAACAGTTTTTTAATGGAGTGAGGTGGTCTCAAAATAAGGTAGGGCTACCACCTTTCCTCTAATACAGATGTGGTGGCTGATGTGCCCATCGTATTGTTTTCTGAGATGCATTATGTCTAGACTTGGATGATAAGAAGTTGTAGGCATGCACAGTAGTTTGGCTGATCAACTTCTTGGTTACTCGGTGTACTTGTAGATAGGGTCAGCGCCTGTGGAAAGAGTAAACAGTCTCCTGCCAGTTCCTTAATGGCTAGTGAAGTCAGTAAGGCAGTTGTAATGCTGCTTTGGCCAGGGAGTCCGGAAGGTCATAGCGATTTTGCAGCCAGAAAACAATTGTTCTAAAATACCTGATTACCTATGTCCTTCATCTTTCTTCTACTATGAATCCTACTCCCAAGGCTTTGAAAACAATACAAAATCTGTCTGATGTGTTTTAATTTTGGTAATATATTTGTTTGCATCAGGACAATAAAAAGGCTCAGATTTTCATCTCTTGGTTTGTGTAATGGTTTTTGCAAGTTCTTTTTGAATTAGCTAACTGCAGTCTGGCATGGATTGTTGGCTTGAGTTCTATGAGCAGGAAACATGAAGCTGGTCAACAGGCTTTAATATGACACTTTGAAAATACCATGTTGAAAAGGTTAGGTGGGTATGATCCAACTAAGCGAGTCATAAATGTTTATACATATATATATATGTATATATGTGTACATACTGCAAATACATATGCTATATAATGCTAGCAAGAAGGCAGGAAATTTAAAATCCTGATTTCTCAATTGGTACTTGAGGCACTCTCTCTTTTAGATAGTGTAAGTCCCTATGATCCTATACACATACAGTATTGTTTTTATACTCTGTAGTGCCTGGGGAATAAATGTGGGAAGGTAGAAATAAATAAAAAAAAACCTGCTAACATTTTTAAAAATAAATGAAACCCTTCATGCTTTGTTGTATAAGCCTCTTAAAGGGCAGCATAAAAATCTGAGTCTGAAATATGTGGATTCTTTTGATCAGATTGAATGTACTGAAACTGATCTTGCAGGCCAATACATGGCAGAAAAATGTCAGAGCTAACTGAAAATACGGCATATGTAACCTGGAGATGTTCACTTGCACCGTGGAGCAAGTATCTGCATTTTGATACTCTGTGTGTGTTTGTCTGTGTATGCTGCCATGGAAAGATATTTCTTTTATGCAACTTCACAGCAAAGTTCAAATACCTAGATTAAAGTGAAGGTTTGAGTGCAGTTGGGTCTACTTATATCCATTCTGTTTATTTCTGCTAGATTTGGTTCACCATTCTGAAGCTCAGGTTTTCAAAAGCAAACATCTGATGTTGTTTATCCATTCATGCAAGTTTTTGCAATGTTACCTAGCACTGTAGTGCTTGAATACCTCCCCAGGTTTCAAAAACAAATCCTCAGAAAGGTAGCTGACATTGTAACAGCCCACCCTCCTTCCATCAGAGTTGTTGTGGCAGCATTTCTTGGATTTTAATTCTTTCAATGTACTTTTCTTCCTCTCTGATTTTTTTTTTAATTCACTCTCCTTGAGTTCCTCTGTTTGTTTTCACCCATCCTCTGTAACTAATTTTAGTTGCGGTTGTGAGAAAGCAGAATCAAATGACTGAGTGTTGCACTTCAATATTTACATGTTTTAAAACAAACAAAAGGGAGGACTTTCTTGGGAATGACTAAACACTGAAATCCTTTGCTGCAGGATGCTGTGGAAGCTAATAGTATACATACATTTAAAAAGGGATTAGGCAAATTCATGGAAAACAGACCTCACAGGGACCATAAACACAGTGGTACAGGTGTGACCTCTAGCTCAGCAAGTTCTTCAGCTCTCTGGGGGCTGAACATAATATAGTGGCACAAATAGCTTTATGGTTGATTTGTTTCTTGTACTGCTGTCTCTAAACATCCATTATTACCCCTCTGCCTTCCTAGGGCTTGGAAGGAGTGTCTTTGGACCGTTGTTCTCACATCATCACTGTGATGATGCTCAATATTAAATTATTCTAGCATTTGTCTTTGCTGCTGACAAATTTGTGTCTCCTGCTTGTCCACTGAAGTCATAGGTAAATGACTAAAGCAATCTTGGATATATGATGAAGTCCTAGATGCCTGTGACCAAGTATAAAGGACACAGTTCTCCACTCAGATATGAAGTGGAGGAGAGGAGACGTCCTAGTCCTCATCCCCTCCTCCTCCTCTGAAAAACCCTCCCTTGTGTCAAATAAAGGAGCTTTTTGTTACTGTTCTGATATGACCCTTAATCAGTCTTCCCACAATAAGGTATGCAACCTAAAGAGGTTGGAATGGGCTGCAGTTTTATAGTATGGCCCTTCAGTCCTTCCGTCTCTCACCTCTAAACCAAGAAACTTCTTAAAGAACAGCCACTGGAAATGCCAATTTACAATAAGAAGACTAGGGTCTGAAAATAGTAGGATTAGTGCTTGTAAAATGTGAACGCCACTGTCTTGTGGTGTTTGATATACTGTTATGGAAACAACATACTGGAAACTAAAAATTATTCCGGTTAGAAAGTGTGACTTAAGTGGCCTGCATCTTCACAGTAGCTAAGCAAGCAGATATCTTGCATGAAATATTACATACCTCATTTTGGTGTCTGTGATATTTAACTGACACTTCCTTTTTTTGCTCAGTTTTTGTTCTGGGTACTTAATATTGTGATATTACAATGCCACATCATCTGACAAGTCTCCTAAGTCTAAAGGCAAGAACCTTTCCCTTTTATAAAAGAGCAAGGAAACTGTTTCACTGAAAAGAAGATAGAGCCATAATAGCAGATTTCTGGAAATCTAGGAGGGCCCTGGGGGACAGCTGAGGATATCGGTGTCCTGTATACATTTCTGTACAGGCAATATTCTCTACTAGACCGTGCAATCCAGTGAGTACAGATGTAGTATTAACAGCCTGTGGCCCTAGGTTGTTTTGTTAGCTTTATGTTTCTCTTTTATTGTTTGTTTCTGCAACCCATTTACCCTTGGACAGGAAAGATTTTTAAAAATATTTGTTCAAATGTCACAAGCTTACTACCAATGTTATCCAATTATCTATGTAGAAGATTTTATAATCCATTATTTTTCCTGCAGAAGCTCATTGTATTTACATGGCAAGAAATTGAACTTGCCTGGCGAGTGCCATTTTAAATCAATTTATTTTAAATGACAGAAGCTTGCAGGCATTCTAATTTTGGCTGAATAGCTTACTTGCATTCTTGATAAATGAGTTTCTGACTGTTTAAGCCAAAGAAAACCAAGCCATTTAAAATCTAGTCTAATTAAGCTAGATAAAAGTAATTTGGTCTACACTGATAACATTTGTATTGAATAGCCCTGGGACAATCAGCGTGGTTCTCCCATTCCCTGTGCTGGTGATGAGTCACTGGCTTACCCACTTACATGGCTGTGTACTAGTGTAACTGACTGAAAAGTCAGGCTCCCGGTTTTGTGAAAACATCTTGACTGCTTCTTTGTGTCATGTCACACTTTTTTTTCTGGTGCTGGAGTTACTTTTGGATTGAGTGTAGTACTGAGTTTTGTGTCACTGTATGGAAGCTACGGCAGTTGCTTCTCACAAAAAACCCACCTCAAACTCCACTATAACAGCCTTTCTCCTTTAAGACATTGAACCGAAATACGCGTGTGTAAGCAACAGACTGAGTTTTGTGTCTACACCAATATACAGTATGTAGTTTAAACCTAGGAATATTCACTAGGATGAAATTGGGCGAATTACTTTGTTGCAGAGGCATAGCTTGCTTTTCAGTCACCAGATCTGGCTGCTGTCACAGTTTTTCTTTTGTTTAGTTGGTCTGGCTCTCTAATTGAGCAAGAGCTATACTTTCTGGGATAAACAAGTAGGAAAGAAAATACACAGAATCCACAGGGATCTGGGGCCATCTTCTCTCCTTGTCTCCTGTTCTCAGTCCAGCTCCCTCCAAACCTCATTTTACAAGTTTCCATATTAGTTCTTCCTTACACTGGAGGTACCCTACTGCATGTCCTACTCTTTTTTTCTCCTCCAAAAGCAGGTAAACTTCATATGCATACATTTTAACTCATTTGTAGAGATGCAGAGTGCTAAGGTTGAGAAGTTCCTTCTACCTCACTCAGTGTCTGCAGCACAACCCAACAGTGTGTCCTGGGAGAAGTCATCCTGGGAGAAGACCCTGCTTGCTCTACCAGCTGTTCTCCTTTGGTGTTGCTCATTACTGATATAATCCAGGATAAATCCTAAAACCTGATTATTGATACTTTGAGGCTGCAGGCCAGGAACATTGATTAAGCACTGGAAAAGAAACAAACCAGCTTCCAGAAATCATGGCAATGGTTTGGAAGGAAACTAATGCCCTGGCTGTGTCCTGTTATTGGAACAAAAAGAGACATGAGAGGAAAATATGTTTTATTTTTCAGTAACACAGGCAACAACTGCCTGCATTTGATAATGGTTTTAATTTAGCCTCCAAGATAGCATGCAAGTCCAGGAAGATTTGTTACCTAGTTTAAAACAATTAGTATGTTGTTCATCTGTCATGTTTTATGAAGAAAGTGTGAGCTGAGCAGAAAGATCGCCCTATTCTCTTCTCCAAGGCATGAGATAACTTCATAAAAATTTCTTTTGGAAGAATTGACCTAGGAAATACTTTAATTCAAAGCAAGAACAACTGTAAAGCATCATGAGATTAGTCCTACTGAGACTGTAGAAAGGATTCAGAGAGCTGACATAGGGTGAAGATGAGTAGCTGAGTAAATCCAAATTGATACAATTTTGGTAGGTGAAGTTCAAATAGTCAAAGATGTCCCTTTATGACAAAAAAGGGATATTTAGGACAAAAAGAAGAGTGAATAAATTTGACCTGTGAATAAAAATATCTTCTACCCCGTTGCTTAAAACTAAATCAAGAATATAGCAACAAAATAAGCCAAGGGGACAATGAACTGTTTCAGTACATTTGCTATAGCTAATACTGGAAACTCCAAATTCCCAAGCACAAGCTCCCCCACACCCGTGCAATTATAAAGGCTGCTCATGGCAGCATGTCACTCAATGCCACAAAAAGCAAGTGGAGAATTAGTAATGCTAAAGCTACAGATGACAAAGCTGAACAAGTTTGTAAGTATCACCGAAACAGATCAATCCTTTGATTGTACAAAGGCGACCGGTTCAATGGCCTTTGAGAGACCAAGAGTTATTGTTGCGATGCTTTTAAAATACAGGGCTTTCTGCAGGATCCAATGGGTAATTACATACCTTGTATGGAACAAATTATCGCAATTTAAGAATAAAGAACTTGATCCTGCTCCCAGTGATGTCAATAGGAAAACATCACTTACAACATCATTCCACAGTGTGGAAATGTTGTTTCACAAAACGAGGACTGACCTCACCCTTTCATGTGTGGTTTTCTGAGGATTCTTGGGTTTAGGACTATAATATGTCTTTAGTTTATTACAAATGTTCACCAGAATGCATGTATTAAAAGTCTGGTGAATGACGTCCACCCAACGTCAGTATTTATTGTATGCTTTATTCCAAGAGATGCTAGCATTTTTTAACAGATTGCGCCTGTTTCTTGAGAATGAACTTACAAAGTAGGAAACAATTTTTGTCCTGTTAAGCCTTAAGGCTAAGAGAGCAGCTCTACAGAAAAAAGAAAAACAAAAAAGAAAAAAAAAAAAAAGAAAAGGCCAGTTTTTGGCCACGATACACTGAGCAGTTGTGCACGCTGTGCAGGGGCACTCTTCAAGTCCGTACCTGTAACAGTTTACAAGACAGATAATTACTATTACCAGGATTGGTAGCACTGAATGGAAAATGGTTTTGAAAATTGCTCCATCTTGAGCAGCATAACCCATACATTCCTCAAAGGTTTAAGTGTAGTTACATCTCAGGCTGTTTTATAAGCAGATGGGTAAAAAAATACTGCGTAGCAAAGCAATCTAGCAAAATCCAGTATAATGACCATATTGAAGATGTTACTGAGCCTGTTAAAAGAGGACATATTAAATAACGCATGCACGACTTTTAACAACCTTTTTGTATCCACATGAAACTGTCAGTCAGCATTTAACCTCAAATATGTAACTGAGGTGTTTACAGTTGTTCCATAATATTAAACTGTTAGAAGTGGCATTCATCCGTCTCTGGTCACTAGCTCAGACCTCATCACAAAGGAATTGTTTTGAAAAGCTCCTCCCAAATTTTGGTCATAACCCCAATGGTCAGATAGATAGTTTGCAGTAGTTAGGCAAAGAAAACTGCCAGCAGTATTTTCACAAAATCAACCTTACTGTGTCTTCTGTAATTCGAACATACCTCTGTCAGCCTTGGGAGAAAGGCAGCTGGGATTCTTAGTTTCTTTACATTTTATTTTGTCATCTCATGAGTGACTTGTATTTTCCATGGCAGAATTAATGTGTAGTCAAATAAAACATCTTGGAAGCTATTCTTACCTTCACAAACCCAGATGAACACTGTGAATGATGCTTAGCATTTCTAGCCTCCTGCTCTATGATATCATGGCCTTGTGTCATTTCTGAATAATTCCATTTTATGCAGTAGTTTCATCTCATCTCTATTGTTCTTTGTTTTTTTTGCCACAGCCATTTCTCTTGGCCATCACTCTGCATTACTCGTTCAAATTTATTTTTCCATGGATAAAACCTCCTGGTTGTAAGGATAAGATAGCTGAGGACATTTGAGCTGTTCATGTTGGTTTTTTTGGGGGGGAAAACCACAACCTCAGTGAGTCATGTTTTCTCATACACTAAAAAATACACACTCTCCTAATAAAATGGAAACTACATACTGAGATACATCATTTGCCTATAAAAGTGAGAAAACACTTGCTATTGAATGAAAACATACATGTAAACCCCACTGGATTTGAAATTTCAGTCACTGGCAGTGTTAATATGTGCCAAAACAAAGTGGATTCATCAATTCTGTTCTATAGATGTCAAAATTATTAGCGCATGTGGAAAAATCTAAATTTCCATACACTTAACAGTGCCGGCTTTTGTTAGATACTTGAAACTTCCTTCATGTATTGCAGGTTGTCTTTGTCAGCTGGTGCAAAAGCTTCTGGGACTGTGGACTTGTAGCACTGGATGATATATCATTCAGCCTGGGAAGCTGCCAGGCTGCTGGTAAGACCATGTATATTTGTCGTCCAACAGCTGCTACCCTTTTTAGTAAGAGTTCATCGCATACCTTAATTTTCCAAGCCCATCCTACAGCTGCCTTCATCCCACCGTGGTTTCTTTTCTTTTCTCTTTCCAATAAATATTGCATAAATTCTATCTTTGCAGTAGCATACATACAGCAAGGGCCAGTTTTTGTTCACAGCAGAACCAGCTAACTCCTAATTAACTCCACTGACTCCAGTGCAGTTGTATATAGATGAGCATTCCTTTTGGGGAACTACAATTTAGAAAAACCAAAACAGTCCAGCTGAGGGGAAAGTAGTTTTCAAATGGCTTTTAGGAAACCAGGAATGGACCCAAAAGCAATATTTTCAAAACACAGCATTATTCTTTTAAGTCCAGAAGTACAGTTGTGCAAGGCAAAGACACAATCCCTTATCGGAGTTGCAGTTCTGTGATGAAGACTAATGAGTCTAACTCTCCCTCCTGTAGTGAGAGGAACTGAATGGTTTTGACTGAGACTTTACCCTCTGACATGCACAGGCTAACCTCTCTGAACTCACCCAAATTCCCTCTTCTGGGGCTTTTTGAGGTTTGACAATACAATGATTGTATCCTAATTTAGAAACCATTCTTATGAGATGGGCACAATCTATAAACCCATTCTTCTTCGGAATAAAGCCATGCCTTTGAAATGGTGATGAGGCTGATCTACCGTACCATTTATATTTCCATGTAATAATAACTATTTAATGACCTCTTTTGATTGGATTTCATGCATTCAGGCAGCTAACCATTACAGAACAAGAGAAGTCACATGTATAAAACAAGATGCCATTTTTCTAAAGTATTTCCAACAATTGTCTGTTTTGCCTTTCTGTAGTTCCTAAGTAATTTGAAAACGAACCAAAGGTGCAGAACTGACACTTTGGTATATAGTCATACTGGGACTTGTCACTGATGGCAGTAAAAAAATGCTCAAAAAATGCCCCAGAGTATGTGAGGCAACAAGGCTTCCTCCTTTTCAAAAGGTGAAAGCAGCTCAGAGTGTCTACTTCTGAACTACAGATTCAGATTATAGCAGAAGAGCTGACAGAAGCTTCCTGGCAAGCAGCTGAATTGTCAACTTTTTGTCTTCTGCATCATCTAATAGAATTGAAATAATGAAAATACTCTAGTAATTACAGCTCTGTGGTCTGTTGTATGCAGTATTAGAATCTGGTGCCAAGGCAACATAGGAGAGCTAAATGTGGCGTTTGATTTCAGATTACAGGAATGCCAATCTTTGACAATACTCATTTAATATGCATGTTGTACATGCTGGAGCTCATTAAACTGCTTGGGGTGCCACAGTAGTGAAGAAAATTACACTGGTAGAGCCCATTGTGAACAGAGTTAAGAGCTATGATGAGATAATAAACTGCATGAGATGCTTTAAAGAATATTAGTGTATGTTAGTGAGCCAGACTAGGGCACAGATTTCCCTAAAGCTGTGAAGAAAATGAAATTAAATTTTGTACATCAGTTTGAAGCTAGCTTTTATAAGTTTATGACAACTGAAAGTATTGCTAGATAGATACGTGGTTTCAGCAGGTGAGTGAATGCAATACATACCTTGTGTAATCTCTCCCTGTACCTGTCTAATATATTTGCCGTTTTAAACAGTGTCCTCTCCTTACAGATCTATTGCTGACCAATCCTGGAGAGTGTACTTTTGAAAAAGATGAGTGTGTGTTTACCCAGAAGAAGAGAGGTCGTGGGAGTTGGCACAGAAGGAGGGGTCCAACTCCCACTTCTTACACCGGACCGAAAGGAGACCACACTACTGGGGTAGGTGAGTTAAGCTCCACATTGAACTTTCAGAACAGAGATCGATAGTTAATAAAAAATACTTTGAAATGATAACCTAGAACACAGACCAAGTTTTTACTCTTCTGTTCAGAACAGTTATTAATCAAACGAAGTAAACCCGCTTCTTAGGGACCCACAGATGGTTTTGAGAATGTGGTGTTTAATCTGAATTACCTGCAGACGAAGTGGGTAATTCGGTCTTTGTGTCCTAAAGTAGACCTTTCCTTTGGGAGAAAAAAGGACAGGATGACTGTGGTGGGTAAACCCTGGCTGGACAGCAGGTACTCACCAAAGCCATTCTATCACTCCGCCTCCCCTCAGCTGGACAGGGGAGAGAAAATATAACAAAGAGCTCGTGGGTCGAGGTAAGGACAGGAGAGATCACTCACCAATTACCACCATGGGCAAAACAGACTCAACTTGGGGAAAATTAATTTTTTGCCAGTCAATCAGAGTAGGGTAATGAGAAATAAAACCAAATCTCAAAACACCTTCCCTCCACCCCTCCCTTCTTCCCAGGCACAGCTTAACTCCTGGATTCTCTACCTATCTCCCACCTCACCCCAGTGGCACAGGGGAATGGGGAATGGGGGTTGTGGTCAGTTCATCACATGTTGTCTCTGCCACTTCATCCTCCTCAGGGGCAGGACTCCTCACACTCTTCCCCTGCTCCAGCGTGGGGTCCATCCCACAGGAGACAGTTCTCCAAGAACTCTCCAATGTGGGTCCTTCCCATGGGCTGCAGTTCTTCACAAACTGCTCCAGCATGGGTCCCTTCCATGGGGTGCAGTCCTTCAGGCACAGACTGCTCCAGCGTGGGTCCCCTGCGAGGTTATGATTCCTAACAGAAAACCTGCTCCAACATGGGCTCCTCTTTCCACAGGTCCTCAGGTCCTGCCGGGAGCCTGCTCCAGTGCGAGCTTCCCACAGGGTCACAGCCTCCTTTGGGCACCCACCTGCTCCAGCGTGGGGTCGTCCACGGGCTGCAGGTGGATATCTGCTCCATTGTGGACCTCCCTGGGCTGCAGGGGGACAGCCTGCCTCACCATGGTCTTCCCCACGGGCTGCAGGAGAATCTCTGCTCCGGCGCCTGGAGCACCTCCTCCCCCTCCTTCTTACTGACCTTAGTGTCTGCAGGGCTGTTTCTCTTAACATGTTCTCACTCCTCTCTCCAGCTGCAGTTTCTGAACTGCCACAACTTTTTTTTCCCTTCTTAAATATATTATCCCAGAGACACTACCACTATCGCTGATGGGCTTGGCCTTGGCTGGCGGCAGGTCCATCTTGGAGCCGGCTGGCCTCGGCTGTGTCAGACATGGGGAAGTTTCTGGTGTCTTCTCACAGAAGCCATCCCTGTAACCCCCCCGCTACCAAAACCTTGCCACAAAAACCCAAGAGAATGACTCTCCAGACCCCATGGAAAAGCCTTCTTCCAAACCCCTAGGTTATGGGAATATTCTGTGAAACTAAAAGGCAAACAAGTGGTTGGGATCTCTTCTTGCATGAACACCTTCCTGTTCAAACTTAGAAGAAAACATGGATAATAAAAGAGGTCCCACAGACCCTTTATCTTGAAAATCTCCTCCATAACCTTATTGGTGTAATATAAACTATTTAGGCAAGTGGGGCCCCCATTAGCATGAGCGAGCGCACAGAAAACTGCATCAGAATTGCCCCCACACCAGGGGCAGTACCTGTTGACTTTTGGAAATGACAAAGTGCATCACTGCGTTGGGTGCTCGTGTTCCTGCAGAGGACCTCAGTAACAACTCCACTGACTTAGTATAATGGATGAAACTGCCCTAAGGCTTGTGAACTTTAAATGCTTACATAGGTCTAAGAAGGCTTTTGGGGCCTTTGGATTTGCCCTCCTTCACAGTGGTTACCATTCATTCAACAAGTCATAAAGTCAGTTGCAGACAAGCTGGCTTATTTACAGTAGCCATCTATCCAGTCTGTTAAAAATTTTAACTGAATTACAAAAGCAGTTGGCCTCCTCAAAAGGCTCACCAAAAGCTGTTATTATTCTGTCAGCTGTGACTGAGTGTAAACCACATTAAGCATCATCAAGCATAGTTATTTCAGCTGTGCATCTGAAGTCTTGCTCTATGCAAACTTAATTCAAGTGACTCTGGAAAACCCTTTTGTTTCTAGTTAACAAAATAACAAATGCTTCTAGTTAATAAAATAACAAATGTTTTGTCTTGTTTCTGATCTCTTTATCTAAAAAGACGGCTTTGTACATGTTCAGCAAAATTTCCCTTCCCTATCTCCTGGTAAAATTTTTGTAATAGTTGCATCTTCAGCAAGGTATGGAAATTGACTAGAGAGACGTAAATTCATGGTGTGGGGGACTGTATGGCCAACATCCTACATGTGGAATTGAGAATGCAGATGGGAATATTTCTCTTTGGCTTGAAATTTCAGATCACCAAGAAATTATGTTCTTCCTTTGTTAATTCTAAACAGTAGTGATTCTGGGTAGAAACATGAATAGCCTTCAGAGATAAGTAAGTTTTAAAGCTTAAAACTTCTCTTATGTGTTATGAAATAAAACCTAGAAACATTACTTACAAATCTGACCATGTTCTGACCAGATCTATTGGCTATCTAAGTGGAAAATGTAGGCTATCTACAAATTAAGAACATTTTCCCAATAATGATACCTTTGTACTGTGGAATGACTTTCAAAGGGGAATACTGAAATTCTTGTCCCTTTTCAATTTAAAAATTAGATGACATTAGAGTGAATTAGATGACGTACTGTCTGTAAGTCTTTGTTACCCATGCTCTCCAGTTCTTCTGCATCAACTAGACATGTGACCACCAGCTTTAAAATAAGTGAGAATTTTTCCTAACAGTTTTTAAAGTTCATTTGAGAATTTTTATTTTGAAATGTGGGTGAGACTCTTGGAGAAGCATCTGTACCCCATCTCTGCATTGTCTGGCAGACTGTTCTTTTTCTACAAAATATAACCCAAAAGGACTACATCACATTAAAGTGGTTGTTTTGGTAGGTAACCAAACTCAATTCCATAAAAGGATTTAACATTCAGGTTGTTTTGATGCCTCCCCCCCCCCCGGTTATTCCCTAGATAATATATTTTATTCTTCCTCTTTCGAATATTCTGTATGTCCCAGCTCTTGTGTTTCCAAGGACAATAACCATCTCCTTATAGTAGAAGCAACACTTAAGAGTTTCTTACTCAAGAACTGGAATGGGCTGTTAGCACAATTTTCTTGATCTGTAAGGCAGAAACTGTCTTTAGACCTATTTTCAGTTTATGTAGATCACTAAGATCTGAGGCTTCTGATTCTGAGATCTGAGGCTGACGGCTCAACTTCAGAACTGGTGAAGCAAGAGAATCTTTTAAGCCTGGCCTCTGACAACGATGTTTATTCCTTATTTCACACATCTCTTTGCAGCAAGATGTGCTGAGAAATGCATAGATTTGAATTCACAAAACCAAGAGCTTATCTAGTCTTTCCAACAAGTTTATAATATGATTCAGGCCTTAGAACTAAAGGCAGGTTATTTTATTAAACTGTAGTATGAGCTGTAGGCTTTGATTTTTAACTCAAGGAACATTTAAGCATTGTGAACATCAAAATTCCCACAATGGCTTGCACTAAGTTTTGTATAAGTAGCCTTGGGAATTCTCCAACACACTGTATGAAATTATCTTTTCTTTACAGACCTACAGCTGTACATAATTTTCCTTTTCGCCTTTTCTCTCTACTGCTGCTCACCACCAAACTACAACCCAGGTCAGAAGGGATGTCTTCAGCATGGGTTTGTGTAGATGAGGGACACCGTGAGCATCCACTGGCTGCTCTTTCCACTCTCAGCTTTTCTCCTGCCTTACTGATCGTTAGGAATCCCCTCTCCCCCTGAGGGTGATCTCAGTGCCAGGACTTGTGGTGGCAGAAAGGCAAATTGTTTTCTCCAACACAACAAAAAGGGAACAGTGGGACTGCATGAAGAGCTGCTGCAAAATCGGAGTTTGCTGCCTGCTGGCAGAGTGTACATCTCAAGACACAGAACAGCTGCCACATGCAGCAGCAGATGGGATGAGGTGGGGATGCTCCTCAGTCTTCTGACACACCTCAGTTTCCTCCAACTGGAAATAACGGAATGATGGATTGGGGGTGGGAGGATGTGTAATTTGCCTGCCACCAATTAATGACTAATTTTTCCACAGATTAGAGTTCATGACAATCTTTCATTCACTCATGGATTCTAGAGAGTCTAGGTTTCCTCACTTGTGTCTTCACGTCTTGATCACAGAAAGAAAAATATTGTTGATGTCATATGTGATTTAAAAGAGGTATTTCAATTCATTTGCTTTGTTAATAGCATCAGCTCCACACATTGCATAAACTGTACCCTCAGATGTACATGCAGCTGTCTCTGAATTCCAATTACTTGACCAATGTCAGAGTGCATTCCCGGTTTATGAACAGCTATGATTTTGTATTCCTTTCTGTTGCTATGTATTTCATCAGATATAAACAAGTTTTTAAGTGTTCTTATATTAGCATTCACAAATATTACCATTATTATACTACAAAATTATTACAATATCACAAATACTACAGTTCACAAATACAAGAGTCTACAGCATAAATATCTGTATCAAAATAGTTTCAATAATTTTCAATCATTTTTTATATAATGAGCATGTTGACCATAATGAACATGCTGAGAGAATGTATTCTACTTTGCTAATATTTGCTTGTATATCTTTTTAAGGATACTACATGTATATAGAGGCATCCAACATGGTCTATGGACAGAGAGCATACCTAGTTTCAAGATCACTAAGAGGAAGTGGAAAACAGTGCTTGACATTTTTCTATCACATGTATGGAGCTGGGACTGGATTATTAAGTGTTTATCTAAAAAAGGAAGGTGATGATGAAGAGATTCCTTTGTGGAGGAGGACAGGGGAACAAAGCATCTCATGGTTAAGGGGACTGATAGAATATGAAAGCGATAGAAACTACCAGGTAAGAAAAAACAAACAAAAAGCAGTCAAAATGGAATATTGAACTGAACTATGTGCTAGAATCCACGTTTTGGGTTGTATAAAAAAAAAATTAAAATGTAGAGAGCATTGAATGGACACCTGAACAAGCTGAAGTAACATGTAATTTCTTACAAATGAAGGTAGGGAGGGAATTATTAAAGACATTAATAGGTTGCAAGTATGAAAATAGTTAATTAATTCAAAATTTTTTAAAAAGTATTTAAATGCTGTTTTCCCATCATTTCTTGTCAGTAGTGGTAATTTTTATTTAGATCACTTGTGCAATTTCTTTTCCTTCAGCTGTCTAAAGCCCTGTCTAGATTTGACATAACCACTAAGCTGTGATAAAACGGCTGCTTCTTGCAGGATAGTCTTTCTGAGGTGGCACCAAAGGCAAGGAATGATGCAAAGCCAGAACTCTGCCTTTGGTTTCAACAGTGCCATCATTTCAGTATGGCCAGAGATAAAGCCTGCTTCAGTTTCTCTGTCAAAGAGGAAGCTGAAATTGCTATTGACTGAAACAGCACTGGGCACAAAACTGCACAGATCACTAACGAAAGCTGTTGTGTGGGCTTTTTTAATCACTTTGCCTTAAGAGCCTGAAAATTAATTGGGGCGGGCTGGGGTGGGGAGGGTAAACCTTTTACTGAAAAGCAAGTTTAGCTTCATCAGTAAGACCATAACATAATATTGTAATGCCTTTTTTGCCCCTCAAGTCTTGCTTGCATAGGGGAAACACACCGTGGCACATTTGGGCTGAAAAACAAGATAGAAATGTCACATCACTAGAGAAAATTTATCAGTGGTCTATAACACACAGCAATTTCTTAACAAACTGTGAGAACAGATTTGCTTCCTTTGACATAGCACACACCCAAATTCTCTGACCAGGGCAATCAGTCCACTGATGGAGCATAGAAGTTTCTTTCCAAGAAGCAGGCTTTCAGGACACACTAGATCCTTGAATAGACTGCATGGGTATTATATTTTTTTAGTCCTTCCTCCTGTGGGATTCATGAAAAGCTGTGTCTTACCTTTACAGATTATTTTTGAGGCAATCCGTGGTGTGTCAATGAGAAGTGACACTGCTATTGATGACATTCTGTTCCAGGCAGGACCCTGTTTAGGTAAGTTTAAGCCTAGCAATTCACAGTGCTTTTAGTAATGAGGTAGGTGATAACTTCTTCCCTTGAATCCCCACTGAATGGATCTGAATTTACTATCATGCTGCTTGGTTAGTGCAGAATTTTTGTGTTCTAATAAGATGCGAGACCATGCTCAGAATCTGGACTAGTAAACATGCTGTGGTGGTCCCATTTAAATCCAGCATGGTAATTACATTCTGTGTTACGCATTCTTTTGTATGATAAAAATACAAATAATTACAGTATTTCCCCCTTCTTTGTATTCTAGAAGTGGAAGAAATTCAATTCTCATCAGGCTATCCCGACAACTTAAATGAAATTGAGTATTAAATACAGTCTCCTGAAAGGAATGAAGTGTGTAGAAGATTTGTGTGTGAGAAACTGCACAAACTGCCTATTTTAAAATATTTTTTAAGTAAATACTGGACTGGTTTGAATATACACCAATATATAGGAAGAACTCAGAGCACTCATGTTCCTTGCCTTTGCAATGAAATTATCGACTCAGGGCTTCTTAGACTGTTTTTTTTCTCTTTTGCATGATATATCAGTTATTATATAAAGGCTTCCCATTTTGCACAGATCAGTCATTTTAATGCTTTCTTTTTTTCTTTTTTTTTTTAACCTTTCTGGTATATAGTTAAAAAGAAGAAAGTAAGGGTGCACAATTAAGATCCAATATTGTGTTATTTTAAATCTGCATTCAGTGAATGTTTTGTGTTGGGTACAGAATGGATTTTTGTTAAGGAAATTATAAATATTTTGAAATAATAAAGAAAATAGTATTAGCTACTAGTAATAGCCTACAGGTTAAGTGCAATTATTCTTGACAAATCTCTCTGGGAAACTCTTAACACTCTGCTGGCAATTTTTTGTGGTTTTGTATCCATTTACTATAACAAATATATTTGTCATCCTTGCCAATAACAAACTCACTTTTCAGTGTAAGCTGCTGACATTTTGGACTGTATTAAATGAAATGGTTCAAAGCTGTATGTTTTCTGGCTTACAAGTCTTGGGGATTTTTTTTAATCAATTTGTACACTCACAAGGAATGCACTTACACTTTACCCAACTACAGATGCCTTGCATTTATATTAATAGGAAACTGAATTCACACAACTTGTTAATTTTTAAGATTTTATGTGTTTGTGTGTAAGGTTTTGTTTTGAAATTATGATAACTTCCTAATAAAATGTAACTTTGAAAATCATCTTATTGTTCTGCTCTAGACTTTATAGTTACTGGTGTAATGAGAAACAACTTAACCTAATATAGTAGCCTGAATTCAGTATTTTGTATATGAAGAGAATGAAGTGTGTGGGTCACATCACCTAAGACAGCTGACAAAAAGCAATCATCTGATCTGCTGTAAGAAGTTCCTGTATTGAGCCATAGAAATTATTCTTAACAGCCACAACATTCAAGATGTTGCTGCAAGATGTGAGCCCTGAAAAGGGGGAATAGCCTCTTCTCTTTTCAGAACAAGTACACATTTTTCCTAATGGCCTATAAGGATCAACAGCACCTGGGACAATCTAGCCACCTGCATCTTTAGTAAGTTTTCATTTTGATGACACAAACAATTGAAGAGCTTGTTCAGTTAAATACATTCAGTACTAACGTGTTTGTTTGACCACACAGATGGAAGCAGTTTATTATTTCCTAGAGACTGAGGAAGAGCAAAAAGGAATTGACATCTTAACTGTCTATCCTAGCTACCTACAGTCCCCATTGGCAGCTCGTTCTGAACACATCACTCTTGCTATTATTCTGAAAATGAAAGCAACCAGAAACAATGGACTGTTGCGTAAGAGTCACTATCTGTAAGGCGTATGCTTTGATATCAACATTCAGATCAAATTATTAATAAGAACATAAGCAAAGTACTCTATTTCACTCTCCATTGAGCATTCTCTAGGGACCTCACCAGTGCAATGATTTTGTCAGTTCGCTGAGGGTAGTAATTATCCATAGGGCATGTAGCACCATCCTGACTGCAAAAAAAGCCTAAGTTCTTCCTTCAGTAGGGAACAACAGCACCTTTACAACCATTTCTTCCTGCAGGAATTAAAGAACAGAAAGAGAATTTCAAAGGAGGCTTTAAATTACTTTAGTGCCTGCTGAATATCGATTTATAGAATAGGAAATTCACAGACTGTTGAAAGAATGGCTGCCAAACATCTGAAAACTAGGGAAGGTGCATTAAGATTTCTCCACTGGCAAACTTCAGTTTTATGGTGAGATAGAAAACATTCCATCAGCTCTGTCCAGATAGGAAACTCCCGGTGCAACTAATTTCTGCCCTGGATCCATTTTTATTTACTATTTGTTCTGTTCTCACTGCTGCAGTAGCTGTACATGGACCACAGCAGGGCAAAGCACAGTTCTGAGGCATGCTGTACTGGGCCTGTTTACTGTATGAAAATTTCTTCAAAAGCTACTGAAGAACCTACAAGTAATTGCTTTGATCCCAGTTGTGGCACAGTCCATAAAATGGAAATTAAAAAGAAACCTTCAAAAGCAGCTATAACACCCCAAACACTAACAGGCTTGTATTTGATTGCTCTAAATATAGCTTTGTGCTGGAGTGGGACTGAACTTGTCCTGACATCAGAAGAAAAGCCCTTTTACTGCCCTCTTGTTTAATACTCTTTATTCTTTAAATATTTTCCATTAGTTGACATTTTGTCATTATGCTTATTAATTTCCAAAAAGAGGGCCAAATTCAGATCTCAGTTACACCAATGGAAAACCAGAATAACAACATAAAATATCATTGTTATTCTAGCTTTATGCTAATGCAAATGAAACTGTATTCTGGTTGACTATTGTGTCACACCAAAATAAACCTAACAGAAATCCAACTTTACAGTCATGAAGCTTCACTAAGACAGCACAAGATGAGCACTAAAAGACCTGGCATTTTATCTACCTTGATCTGAACACAGCTCACAAGTGTGACTGCCCACACTCGAGAGACCCACCACTCTGAAAGGACCGCTGTATAAGGTAAAAGGCTGAAGAGAGCACACTTTTCCTGCAACATGACAGAGTCAAAAGGTTCTAACCCTCACATTTTGTCAAAGAGAAAACATCAGTCTCGTCCTACCTCAAACAAAACACTAGGTGTCAAATGTGAAATTTACTTAATTTTAACATTTACTTTGGAAAAACATTTCAGTTTGTGATTTCAAGTTTCTTAGTTGCTCAAGTATGAATGAATAAACTTTCAATATTCCTTTACATAAGTTTGATCTGTATTAACCTTGCTGTTTTCTTCCCATCCCTCCTCTGTTGTTCTCTTGTCCACCTCCTGCACCTTTCTGTGCATATGGTTTTTCTGAATATCAGCATTTTGGTCTCTTTGCCAACTGCATACCCTGCTATGTTCCTTTGCTCACTGCTATAGTACTATGGTACATCTTGCTGCTCTTATGTTCTGTATTAGCTTTTACAACCTCCCTCTCTTCTTTCAAGAACTCCACCTGGTCCAAGCCTGGCCTACTTTGCAGCCTTTGCCATCTCCTTTTTTCCAGCTCTCATCAGCATCCATACTCACCAGATCCTGCAAAATGCTCCCTGACAAGTTCTGGGAAAAATGGATCTCTTCAGCAGTCTGTAGTGGGAATATGTTGAAATGGTTTCTTAATCTACCACCTCCTTCTCTTTTGTTTGGTTACTTAATGAGTCTAACTCTACCCTTTTGGTCTGCAAGCTTGAGACACAACTGATTTCAGAGACTACAATTTTTATTGATTAAATAAAACATTACCAACTAATAAATCAAGTAATATTCTAATTAACTAATAGACACACCAGCGTTACTAATTTACAATGATACAATTTTGCACTCTATTACGCAGCCATTACAAAGTTATTCTCATAAATCATATGAATGACATACTTTCAATTTCATTATCCTTTCCCTCCATACCACATAGTACTACGGTTCATTTCTATGCTTATCATTCTGCACCAGGTCTCCTGGACCTGGACCTGGTAGAGAGTTCAGTGGGTTATCCAAAGCAGCTGTCTGATGTCCTGGTGGGCTTGGACATGCAGGTCACCTTCATTACTGTCTGTGGGCATCTGCACTGAATACTGTTGGAGGAGAAGTCCCTTTCATTCTTTAATGGATCTTAGTCTTTCTTTCCCCATTTTTTCCCTGTATCTGGAACAACCTTTTCACTGCCCTTGTACCTCTCTTTATCTACCTAAATTACCCTCAAAGAAGCAACCTGCCTTAAATTACTTTTTTCTTGTTGATCCCAATTCTGCTACATCCCCACCCAAAGATACTGTTGTCCTTACCATGGCAGTCTCAATCTTTGCAGGGTATTACAAATACAGCTGCTTAGGTACAAGTGGCCTTGCAAGCCTCCACATGCCAAGTATCTGGTTCATACTGGAAAAACTTGTAAAATTTCTAGGACAAATCACTCTAGTTACCTGTCAATTCCTTTACCTAGTTCCACTTAAGCACAAGCAGTTTATCTCTGTCTTTCAGCAGTCTTAATCAGCCCCCTGGTCCCTCATAAAAACTTTGGCCAGTTATGAGGCCTTGCGCTCCAGCAGGAACTCTTGGTCTGAGAGAAAAGATAAAGCGTGTGGGAAAAGTAAGGCACCTGCAACACCACTGGTGATGGCCCTGCAGTCAAGGTGCCAACATCTCACATACATGCATTCCTCTAGGATCATTTCTGAAGGACACCTATCCTTCCTACAGACGTCCTGACCTCTGAAGTAACACATGTAAAAAATGTTTTTTTCTGTTGCTTTGCCAAAAATTAAGAAAAACTAAACAAACCCAGACACGTGCTGGAATATGAAAGCAGAGTTCGCTCGCCCGGAACCCAACCCTGTCCCCAGTAGGGGAGGAGGATACCTCCGAAGCACTGGCCGCCCAATTGCTCGGCTGTGCTGCCACCTCGTGGGAAAGCCGCCACCACCACTCTCCCGCGCAGCGTTACGCTGCCCCGCCGCCGGGGAAAGGCCGGCAGCTGGCGGCGACAGCCGAAGGGGCCGGGGCCCGCAGCCCCGAGGCCTGCCCAACCCCCTCCCACCCCGCTCCGGGCAGCGGCCTCCGGGAAGCACGCCAAAGACGGTCCCCGGTGCCGGTCGCCCCTCTTCCGAGGGGTGAGCACGGGTGGGAGGCCGCCTGCGGGGGGGGCGCGGCGCAGGCATCGGCACCTTCCCTCTGCGCAGCGCCCGGCCCTCCACGGCCCGAGCCGTCCCACCGCGGGGCACGCCGCCCGGGAGTCACCGCCCTCCCGCCGCAGCACTGACCGGGAGCTGCGAGCCCGCGAGGCGGGAAGGGATCTCTCCCGCCGGCCGGGAGGGGCCAAAGCTGCGCCTCAGGCCGCGCAGCTGCCTCAGCACTGGGGAGCACGGCCAAGGCCCGCCGCCTCCCGCCTCCTTGTCTGGAACCAAAAGCAACGCCACAGGCTTCCTTCCCGGACCCCCCCAGCACCCCGCTCTCCTCCGACCAATGGGCACCAGCACGACAGGCTGCAAGCCAATTCAAAGCTTCATGGAGGTTTAGTCCCGCCCCGTCTGCCAATGAGCGCGCTCCTCACCTGCCCGCCGTTTCCCTCCCGCCAATGAGAGCGAGGCGCGGGCACGTCCTCGCTGCCGGGGGTTGAGGGGGCGAAGATGGCGGCGGCGGGGAAATGGAGCCTGGGCGCCTGTCAGGTCGGCGACGGCGGCAGCCAGCGGGCGGTGAGGAGCTCTGCGGCGCGCCCCCAATTCGTCGAGGGCTCCATCGTCAGGGTCTTAATGGAGAACTTTCTGTGAGTGAGCGGTGGGCGCTTTCTCCTCCCAGGTAGCGGCGGGCGAGCGGCGGCCATTGGCCGTGAACTCCCTGCCGCCTCAGAGGTCGGTGGCTCGCTTGGGCGGCTTCGGCTTCCTTCCCCCTCTCAGTCCCGTTTTAAAGTCGGTGCGGGGCTCGGGAGCTGGCGGTTAAGACGGGAAGGCCAGACCCGGAGCAGCGGGCTGGCGAGGCAGGGACGCGCTCGCCGCTGTTGTTCTCCGCCGTGGTGCACGGAGCGAGGAGTCACGCTCGGTTAACAGGAGGCCTTATTAAGGCCTTGGGTACCGAGGCGAGTCGGGGCTGGAAGACGGACTGCGTGAAACATTTTTTCCTTGGAAGGTGATGCCTTGCTCAGAGCGGGGAGCACCTGCTTTGTGGATTACGAATCCTGTAGGTTCCTAGTGCAGTGTGGCTTCCGTGGGGCTGCGTTCCCCAGTGGTGGTCGTGTCGGCCCTTCATCTCCCCTAAGGTGGTGGTTCCAGTTGTCCATGTCAGCTTCTGCATGCATTTTTTTCTCCCAGTTAGGTGATTGTCAAGCAGTGGAGGAGGGGAGAGAGTGCAGGAGATGTTAATAGGGCAGCAAGGACTGGCCTTGGTGTTCTCTTTTGTATGTGCTTTCTCCAGCCTCTCTGTATTGGGAATACTGTTCTGTCTGCAGTTGCTAGTAGAAGTTTTCAGTCCATTTTCTTGTGGCTGGTATGCTGATAGCTCCATGTCAGCCTTGATAACAGTTCTGAGTAGTGTAGTTCACGGGTCACACTACAGATCTAAGTGAAGCTTCAAACATGCTAGTTTAAGCCTCACCATTAAGGGTTTGGATACCTTCTCTTCCAGAAGTACATGGATTATGTTACTGTGTTACCATTAACTGCTTTCTGTTTCTTCCTTGGTGTTAGTGTCTCAGTTCCCCTCTGTGTGTTTGGTACAGTGTGGAAACAGAACATCAAATCGTGAAGTTCGTTACGAATTTGGGATCTTACTGATCATACCAACATTAGTTGTTTGTCTTGAATTTGCATGCTGGGGCTTGGTCTCTTTCTGTAGTTGCTGTTGCACTAGGCATGCTGGATGCACATGATGAAAGATGTCTAATACAATTTAAAAAAAATCAGTGATAACAGTCTAATGTTTTAGGTTGTTGTAACTCCAGAAAGCTACTGCAGTGATGTACTGATACAGAGTTCCACAGAATTCTTGCAGAGCTTAAGACCCAAGTACATTGTACAGGTTAGATGAGTGGAATCTCCTTCTGTGACTGCGGTGCAGCTGGAATTAAATGTAACAGACTTGACTGAATTCAGTCAATTTTCTTTCTTTTTTTTTTTTTTGAATTTGTAAAATAATATGATTTCCTAGTAAGGTCAATAAAAATTGTCATTATGTGGTTGGATTTCATTCTTTATAACCATTTGTTATGAAAAAAGTTGTTCTAAGTACTCTGGCTGGTAGGAATGTGTTCCACAGTGTTCTATTGTAGTGTTAGTTTTCACTCTGATGTTTTCTTACAAAATGGTATTGGAGGATTGAGTCTAGATTTGATAAAATTATCTGTCTCATTTAATATAATCATAAAGTGTTTTTAAGCAAGTAAATTTTTTTTAAGATGACATACTGTTTGTAAGGTTCAAAAAATTACTGTGATTTTCAGAACATATGACACGTGTGAAGTACGTCCAGGACCCAACCTGAACATGATTGTAGGTGCTAATGGAACAGGAAAGTCAAGCATTGTTTGTGCCATCTGCCTGGGACTGGCTGGAAAACCTTCTTTCATAGGGCGGGCTGATAAGGTAACTATGAACTTTCGTATTTTTCATGTTTAATCTCAATTTCATTAAAAGCCCTGTTCAGCAGAGGAGGGGGAAAAAGACTGTTTTCCTTGATTTGCTTTATTTTTATAAAAAGGTGTCCAAATTGTAGAATAACCTGGTCCAGAGATGAAGGCTTTTACCAAAGGGGTTTTGTCTTACTTAACTACTTTTCTTGGCTGAATTATGAAATGGAAGCACCTGAATTGTACTGGCACCTGAGCAGACTAGAGGTTATATTTGAAGATGTCTAAGCCTCCACAATGGGGAAGGGAAATGCCACCTAATGCATAAATAACATTTGATCAGAAATACCAACTAAAGGAGAAAAAAAAAAAAAAAAAGTCTAACTTAAGTTTCCAAGTATACAGAACCTGTAGAAATAACATATATCCTTATTGTGTCTGAGAATTTATCTAAAAGCATGGAGCCACTGATCTTTGATTTAAATGGAATTTGGATTGTTTTGGGTTGTTCTACTATTATTTTCATTTTTTGATCCCAAGAGATCATGTGTTGACAGTTTGTATTGTCAAATTTTTAAGTTTTGCCCTTGCTTTCTTGGATATTCTGGTTGGATGGGATATATTTCAGTAAACCTTTGGAGCACTGAATCTGGATACCTAAATGTACATATTCTCTGGTTGCAGCTCAGTCTTGAGCAAATAGAAGTATGGAGATTGACTGCATGGCAGCACTGTGTGTTGGTAGTTTTACTGGGTTTTCATGTTTATGTATTTTTATACTCTTAGAATTTGCAGTTCTATTAGTACAGATATTTGGTAATGTCTTTCATTTGTATTGCCTTTGTTCCCTGAATTAATGAGAAATTCTTGTCTCTGTGGATCTGTTGGTTATAATTTGTTCAGTTTTGAAGGTTGAAATTGACCAGAAATTGTTAACTTGTGGAGGAAGTTCTAATGCTGCTAGTTGATGAGGAAGATAATAGTGTCTTCCTTTATTTTTAGTTAATACTTATCCAAAATAAATTTTAGTGTTTAATTGTGAGTTTTCAATAAAATATCCCATCACAGCAACTCTATTATACAAATAGATATTTTTGTAAGAGATTACATTTTAATACACTGTTATTTTGCAGTAATAACTTCTATAATTAACTTTGTAGGTTGGTCTCTTCGTAAAGCAGGGGTGCTTGAAAGGTGTAGTAGAAGTTGAACTGTAAGTAATTAAATGTATTACCTCATGCATTTTTAGTTATATTGTTTCCCCACACAGTCATTCATAAAGTTGTGAAAAAAAGTCTGGTGTACAGAGATCTGTCTCTAAGCTGGTGATTTACTTTTTGGGTTTTTTTTTACCCAGACTTCAAAATTTTAAGGTTAAATAATTACCATGCAAGAAATAAGCAGTGATGGCTGGTCTTTGTTTCGCTTTCTGAAGCATTTTACCTTGTTTCGATGTACAAAGAATATATAGATAAAGATTGATGTGTATGGTGTGTTTAGCGCTTGATTACATTTAAGGTTCAGATGATTCTGATATAGTCAGTACAGCCATCATGACATAGTGGTTGGAAATTATTTCTAAAGATAATAATAAAAAAAAAAAGTCTTAAATTTTAAAACCAAATGTTCTGCCTTCACTTTCTTATACTCATACTGCTGGTATGAGGGGGTCCTCTACATTCTTGCTGAAAACATCACATACTGAAACAATAGAAGAAAAGAAAAAAAGTAGATCTGACTAATTCCAGCTAATGCAGTCTTCTAAGTAAGCTTTTGCAAAACAGAGCAACTGAAAGTCATTTGGACTTACTCTGTAAAATTCCGTCAGTAGCTTGTGGTTACAGGGCAATATTACATGCTTCCTATAAGGTTTGGGGGGTTTTTTTTTGCCAACTAAAGAGAGACTGTCCTAGTAGAGTTCCTAAATGCATGGGTTTTGTGGAGATCTTAACATGAAGCTGCAATAGCATAGGTGGTTTTGATAAGCCTTGATCTGATCTGTTGTCCTGAGCTAAATATAACATGGAACTAATCAACTGATTCAGAGCCTGAGTTAATTTGTATAACAGTTGGCCACCCTGACCAAATTGTATAAAAAGATTGTGTTAAGGAAAAAAGATATACTGGAACAGGTCTTTGAAAAAATCTTATCCACTTTTGTTCTTAAGGGAGTGATCAAGTAAGACATTCTTTGGAGAGTGGCCAAGCAATGGGTCAGGAGGTAGGATGTCTTTCAGGTAGATGGTGTGATTGTTTCAACATAGATATATCCCAATGCTACTTGAAAGTCTGAAGAGAGACTTGCAGTATGTGAAGACTTAGCATTTTTACTGTAGTGGTTGCAAGGTAATTCAGTCCTTTGTCTAATTGGTAGAAGATATTTAAATGCAACATCTAGGGTGAGAGACCAATGATGCAGAAGATTGCTTTTTGACAGAAATTTTAAAATTTTACTTCTATAAGCATGCACTCTCTTGATTGAATTTGGCTGTTGGATTGTAACTAAAATCAGGAGTTATAGTACTAAGAAGTCCTTAATTTGATAAAAGAAAGGAGCATGGCTTTGTAGGTCTTTTGAAGGAATTCTGGTATACTAAAATAAGGTAGTGGATACTTGTGAGGAAATAATCACACAGTCTTCAAGAAGTAGGCTCATATCCCTATGGCATTTATTGCAAACACTGGAAGCTGTTGAATTACTCACTTCTACTTTGACCTCTATTCTTAAGTCTCCTAAGGTACATGGACTCCAAACTGTTATGAGCCCTTATCCTCCATGTTTAACAATATGCTGACTGAACAGACACTAGACAATTTCTAAATCAAAATGGTGACCAAAATTTCAAGAGTTTATGACTATCTCATTGCTCATTTGTTATTGATGCATCTTAACCAGACTAAATTTTTGAAGGTAAGTATTGAGCTAGAGAACTAAGTGGCCAACTGATGCATCTTTGCTGTTCTTTAAAAGCAGAAAATGAAAACAAATTAGTATTTTTCATACTGTGCGACACTATTTTTAATCCCAAATGGAATGTGTATATGTATATACACTATAGATGTAGTTCTGTACACTAATATTTTTTACTTTAAAGGCATAGTGTTACTGTGCATTTCCTGCGTACAGATTTTAAAACTTACTATAAATGTCATATAAAAAGGTACACTTTTATGTAAACTATTCTCATCTGTAACAACTTTTAAATGGTTCATATATAGAGCCATAGAATGGTTTGAGTTGGAAGGGACCTTAAAGATCATCTGGTTCCAGGCCTGACATTCAGCATGAGTATGTCATTTATATAAATAACTTCCTCTGAGTTAAGATTTGCAGATATTCTTGATGTTTTCCATGTGAGATTAATTCATCACTGAAGTACTGGACATTTTCTGAAGCATAAAACGTGAATGTGCTGCTACTGTGCAGTTAATTTATATTAAATATTTAGATATCTAAAAGTTTTAATACCGTAACTCTTAACATAGTTTGGCACTTGGTAACCTTTGTATAGTCTCAAAAGTGTAGACACATCTTTTTATTAATCAGGGCTAAGACACCTGACAACATCATTATCACACGTGAGATTCAAGTGGTGAACAACACATCAACATGGTTTATCAACAGAAAGCCAACAACCCTGAAAACAGTAGAAGAGCAGATTGCAGCCTTAAACATCCAGGTGGACAATTTGTGCCAGTTTCTTCCTCAGGTATGAAGGAATTTTGAAAGACAGTGGCTAAAAATGGAGTGCTGTGTTTTGAGAGGGTTTTGTTGCTGCTTAGCTTTTGTAGCACTTCAGTGATTTAACAGGACAGCACAAAGAATGAGAGGGATGAGGTAGCCATACTGGTGTGATGCTGAAAGAAAGGAGGCACTGTGTGACAGTTTTGTACGTGCTGTCAGCTGACATTGAAAGAAAAGCTGCTGATGTTCCCCATGTTGGTGTTTGAGTAGCAGCACTAGCAGTGGTATCTCTCTGTCTTGTCTGTGCTGCTGTAGGGATGTTCTTAAACAAAAAATCTGCAGGGAAATTTTTATAAGATCTTGAGATCTTATAGAAGGGGAAGAGTTGTCTGGATTTCTTTCTCCAAAAAGCAAAAAGCAGTCCTACTAAATGACTCTACAGTTGCAGCAGAGACTGCTAGTAGAGCCTTTTTGGTGATGTCTGTGGCTCAACAGATTCTTGAGTGTAGTGTAGGAGTTAGAAATACTTCCGATCAAATTACGAAAGAGTAGAATCATCCTGATGGAAAATACGTCCTAAAGGAGAGAGAAGATTAACAAATACTACAAGCAGTTTCCATATCTGAATCCATGCCTAGCTATGTCGGGATTTCTGTGCAGATAACTAAGTTGCCTCACAATTGCACCTTAAAAAAAAGTTATGGCAGGTTCCTTACTAAGACCTTCCCAGTTCACGTGGATCATAAGGGGTGGCAGTAAAAGGAAACGTTATCAGAGCCTAGCCAACCATGGGTTTATTGTTCTATTCAAGGAGAAGTGCATTGAAGAAGACATGCTGAAAAACACTAGAATTTAGAAAGCTAATACTGAGGAAACAAATATTCTGGGTTGGTTTTTTTTTTCATTTACATAATCACAATGTTTATTTAAAGTAGAACTTTCTGCATACTCTGCCAATGTAACTTTTGTATTTAAAACAGCTTTTTTTTCTTTAGTACATAAATGTCAGTTCAGTGAATATTACTGTGTTGAAAGTTTTCATTTATTTGCTCTCTGCCACTGTAGCAATGGCAAGCATACCTTTCACCCCAGTCTTGGTTTTCACAGAATTATAGAATGGTTTGGGTTGGAAGGGACCTTAAAGATCATCTAGTTCCAACGCCCCCCCGCCACAGGCAGGGACACCTTCCACTAGACCAGGTTGCTCAAAGCCCCATCCAACCTGGCCTTGAACACTTCCAGGGATGGGGCATCCACACCCTCTCTGGGCAACCTGTGCCAGTGCCTCACCACCCTCACAGTAAAGAACTTCTTCCTTACGTCTAATCTAAACCTACCCTCTTTCAGTTTAAAGCCATCACCCCTTGTCCTATCACTACGTGCCCTTGTAAAAAGTCCCTCTGGCTTTCTGGTAGGCCCGCTTTAGGTACTGGAAAGCTGCTATAAGGCCTCCCTGGAGGCTTCTCCAGGCTGAACAACCCCAACTCTCTCAGCCCGTCCTCATAGGAAAGGTGCTCCAGCCCTCTGATCATCTTCATGGCCCTCCTCTGGACTCGTTCCAACAGGTCCATGTCCTTCTTATTTTGGGGGCCCCAGAGCTGAATGCAGTACTCCAGGTGGGATCTTGATGAGAGCAGAGTAGAGGGGGAGAATCACCTCCCTCGACCTGCTGGTCACACTTCTTTTGATGCAGCCCATGATGCCGTTGGCTTTCTGGGCTGCAAGCACACATTGCTGGGTCATTGTGAGCTTCTTGTCAACCAACACCCCCAAGTCCTTCTCCTCAGGGCTGCTCTCAACCCATTCTCCACCCAGCCTGTATTTATGCTTGGGATTGCCCTGACCCATGTGCAGGACCTTGCACTTGGCCTTGTTGAACTTCATGAGGTTCGCACAGGCCCACCTCTCAAGCCTGTCAGGGTCCCTCTGGATGGCATCCCTTCCCTCCAGCATGTCGACCGCACCACACAGCTTGGTGTCGTCAGCAAACTTGCTGAGGGTGCACTCAATCCCACTTGTCAGTTTTGCCGACAAACATGTTAGACAATGCCGGTCCCAATACTGACCCCTGGGCAACCCCAGTCGTCACTACTCTCCACTTGGACGTCAAGCTGTTGACCGCAACTCTTTGAGTGCGACCATCCAGCCAATTCCTTATCCACCGATTAGTCCATCCATCAAATCTGTGTCTCTCTAATTTAGAGATAAGGGTGTCATGCAGGATAGTGTCACATGCTTTGCACAAGTCCAGGTAGATGTCGTCAGTTGCTCTTTCCTTACCCACCAATGCTGTAACCCCATCATAAAAGGCCACCAGATTTGCCAGGCACGATTTGCTCTTAATGAAGCCATGGTGGCTGTCACTAATCACCTCCTTATTTACCATGTGACTTAGCATAGTTTTCAGGAGGATCTGCTCCATGATCTTGCTGGGCACAGAGGTGAGACTGTCTGGCCTGTAGTTCCCCAGGTCTTTGTTTTTTCCCTTTTAAAAAATGGGGGGGTTGTTTCCCCTTTTCCAGTCAGTGGGAACTTCCCCCAACTGCCATGACTTCTCAAATATAATGGATAGTGGCTTAGTCACTTCATCCACCAGGATCCGTGGATGCATCTCATCAGGTCCCATGGACTTGTGCACTTTCAGGTTCCTCAGACGGTTTCAAACCTGATCTTCTTTTACAGTGGGCTGTTCTTCATTCTCCCAGTCCCTGCCTTTGCCTTCTGTGACTTGGGCAGTGTGGCTGGAGCAGTTGCCAGTGAAGATTGAGGCAAAAAAGTCAAAGAGTACCTCAGCCTTCTCCATTTCCTGGAGGTCCAGGTCTCCTGTTTCCTTCCGGAGAGGGCCCACATTTTCCCTAGTCTTCCTTTTATCACTTTTTATCATGCTTTTACCTACCTATAGAAGCTTTTCTTGTTGCCCTTGATGTCCCTGGCCAGCTGTAATTCTATCAGGGCTTTAGCTTTCCTAACCTGATCCCTGGCTGCTCAGGCAATTTCTCTGTATTCCTCCCAGGCTACCTGTCCTTGCTTCCACCCTCTGTAGGCTTCCGTTTTGTGTTTGAGTTTGTCCAGGAGCTCCTTGTTCATCCATGCAGGCCTCCTGGTGCTTTTTGCGTGACTTCCTCTTTGTTGAGATGCATCACTGCTGAGCTTGCAGGAAGTGATCCTTGAATATTAACCAGGTTTCTTAGGCCTCTCTTCCCTCCAGGGCTTTATTCCGTGGTACTCTACCAGGCAGGTCCCTGAACAGCCAAAAGTCTGGTCTCCTGAAGTCCAGGGTAGTAAGCTCGCTGTGTGCCCTCCTCGCTGCCCTAAGGATCTTGTACTCTCCTATTTCATGGTCACTGCAGCCAAGGCTGCCCTTCAGCTTCACATTCCCTACCAGCCCCTCCTTGTTGGTGAGAACAAGGTCCAGCATAGCACCTCTCCTTGTTGGCTCCTCCATCACTTGGAGAAGGAAGTTATCATCAACGCATTCCAGGAACCTCCTGGATTGCTTATGCCCTGCTGTGTTGTCCCTCCAATGGATATTGGGGTGATTGAGGTCTCCCATGAGGGCCAGACCTTGTGAACATGAGGCTGCTCGTATGTGTCTATAGAGAGCTTCATCTGCTTGGTCTTCCTGGTTGGGTGGCCTGTAGCAGACCCCCACCATAATGTCACCTGTCCTTGCCCTCCCTTTAGTCCTGACCTATAAGCTCTCTGTTGGCTCCTTGTCCATCCCCAGGCAGAACTCTATGCACTCCAGCTGGTCATTGACAGAGAGTAACACCCCCTCCTTGTCTCCCCTGCCTGTCCTTCCTAAAGAGCCTGTATCCTTCCATTCCAACACTCCAGTCATAGGAGCCATCCCACCACGTCTCCATGATACCAGTAAGATCATAGTCCTGCATGTGTGTGCATGCCTCTAACTCCTCTTATTTGCCATGCTATGTGCGTTTGCATAGAGGCATTTAAGTTAGGCCCCCAATGAAGCTGACTTACTGGCTGGAGTAGCTGGAATTTCTTTGTGCTGCTCTTCAGGTGCTCTCCTGCTGACTCGTGATCCCTCTCCAGGCTCTGGGCATCTGTTGCTGGCACTGGTGTCAAACTGGTAGGAGTGGGATGGATTGGGTTCTCCTCCCCTGGCAACTTTAGTTTAAAGCCCTCCACCAGCTTGGCTGGTGACTGAAGATGCTCTTCCCCTTCTCTGACAGATGGAAGCCCTCAGCCCCCAGTAGACCAGATTTCTCAAAGCTGGTCCCATGGTCTAAGTAGCTGAACCCCTGGCTGTGGCACCAGTCCCATAACCATTTGTTGATTCACCAGATTTGACTGGCCCTTTCAAACCCCTGCCCTTTGACTGGGAGGATAGAGGAAAAAACTACCTGCGCTCCAGAGTCCCTTACGGCTGCTCCCAGAGCTCTGTAATCCTTGATACTCCTCAGACGGCTCCTAGCTGTATCACTGGTGCCCACATGAAACAACAGCAGCGGATAATAGTTGGTGTACTGTAGGAGACTTCGTAGTCTCTCGGTGACATCCCCGATAGGAGCCCCCGGTAAGCAGCACACCCCTCTAGAGAGTGTATCGGGTTGGCAGATGGGTGCCTCCGTACCTCTCAGAAGAGAGTCGCATACTACTATCAGCCATCGCCTTTTCTTAGTTGTGCTGGTTGTTACACGGGGAGCAGATCGGGCTGCCTTACTCAGCTCCAATGTCTCTCCTGATGTGATGGGTCTTTCCTCTTTCGTCTGCAGAACGGTGAAGTGGTTCCGCAAGGGCACCTCAGGCTTCGGTAGAGGTCCCTTCCTCCTGCTGCTCTTTGCCATTGCAAGCTTCCCTTCTTGTGCATTACTGGTCCCCCTCCCTTCTGTGTGCGCTGGTGGGGGAGTTTTTGGCTATTTGGCCGTGGGCTGTGGGTCCCCTGCAGACTGCGCTTGGAACCAGCTATCTAAGCCCTTCTGAGCCTCCCTAATGTTACACAGCCTTCTCACTGCCTACTGCAGCTTAGCCACCTGCTGCAGGAGGTCCTCCATGTGGGCACACCTTTTGCAGGCAGGTCTGCTGCCTGTCCCTGCCCCAGGAGAAAGGTCTAGGCACTTCCTGCAGTCTGGGGTCTGCACTGCAGCCTCTCCCTCCAGCAGCTCCGTCTGGGTTGAGGCATCAGCCACCACTGGGGTAGATGGTGCAGACCCCCCAGCCGGAGCTGCAGCCTTTGCTGTCGGGTGAGTGCCCACCATTCCGCCTTGAGGGTCAGGTAGATGGGTGCCCATGGCCTGCGCAGGTGGCCACAGAACGGTGCCTGGCTGCTGGGTTATGTGGACTTCAAGCCTCTCCACTCGTCCGGTGGAATGCCCTCCTTTGACGAGGCGCCCTCCCGTGCCAGCTGCTGTGCCAGGCCCTGTTTGCCCACTCTGGTGGTGGGCTGCCCTTGGTGGGAGTTGGGGGCGATGACCGTTAGTCCTGGCCTCCCCATGCCTCATCAGCAGCTCTCCCTCCTGAGACCTGGCGGGTATCCTTGCTCTCTGGGGGTTTCCCCTGCTCAGGACACCCCCCTGTACGCCATGATCCCGTACTCTGCTGCAGAAAGTGCTGGCACTGAAACTGATTGCCTCGGTGAGTTTTGAGCTCTTCCGCTGCCTTGGACAGTAGCCATGCTTCCTGATACCTTTGGCTGCCAGCCTTAATATTATCTTCTACATTGCTTAATTTTTTAGTTGATCATAGTATTTATACTGGGAAGGTGTAGCCTCAGCAGCCTGAGAACAAGAATAAAGTGGAATAAAAGCTTTAATTGTACTAAACTGTCTTGTTCAGAAGAATGATAGCCAATTCAAAAATAATGAACCAATCCATGTCCTCAGCAGCTACCCTCAAAAGCTGCCAAGCAGCCAAGAACAGCTAAGGTTTAAGCTTGAATCATTCCAGAACAGCTCCAACAAAACCATGTATCAAATCTTACAAATGTTTAGGAGGGTTTGGTTGCTATGAGGTGATCATCCTACGCTTAACTTAACTATTCCAGAGCTATCTGGCATAGAACTGTAAGTCAGGTGATAGTCACGAGAAGTTGCGGTATTTTAATCCGGTTATTACTGTATTGCACTGTTCTAACTAATACTGTATTTCTGTAACTTTTTTTATTTTGTAGGACAGAGTTGGAGAATTTGCAAAACTGAGTAAGATTGAGTTGCTTGAAGCCACTGAAAAATCTGTCGGTCCTCCAGAAATGTACCAATTTCACTGTGAACTGAAAAACTTTAGGGAAAAGGAAAGAGAACTGGAGGTAAACAAGCACATTAGAGAGAGAGAAGTGACTACAGGGAAATTAGCATAATAAAATTTAATGTGAGATCTTAGAGAATTAGGTGGTGATATTTATTTACAAAGTCTGCAGTAAGTTGATTTTACCCTTCTCAGAATTTATTCACTCTGACACCCACATGCTCATAAGCATGAAGACATATGAACAAGCAGTCTGGACACAGAGGACAAGGGATGCCTGTTGTCAAGTACTTGTCACTTCTTTGGGATTCTTGACTGGTAACAACTTTTCTGGACAGATCTTTTAGAAGTCATCAGCTGTTATAGGGTGGTCTTTTGCTTTAATCTTCCTGACTTCAACTTCCATAAATTATGGACAAGTTGCCTGCTACCTGTTTTTCCTGGTTTGGAATATCAACAAAGAGGAAAAGGGATAGTGTATGCAATAAGCTGCAACCTTGTTGCCATCGTGGTTTTAGGTTGCAGGGTTTTTCCCTTACAGTTAGTTGTACTGTGATCTTACCAGAGCACAGGCTTAGTAATCTTTGCAGAAATAATGTGTCCCTTGCTGGGAATAGTGTCTTGGGAACAGTGTCTGTCATTAGCCACACAGGCCATTCTTTTAATCCTTTGTTCTGCTGTTTCTTCTTGTGCTTGTGTGCACGCATGCATTTCCACTCACACATACTACATTCAAATACCAACCTTAATGTTTCTGTTAGAGATCTCTACAAGATACTTCACAAGCATTTTTGCTCCTTGTATTTATCAAACCCAGTTATAGTGGTTTAGAAATGTCTAGATTAATAGATGCTTGAGGTGTAGGCAATACTCATTTTCCTGAGAAAATGTATTTTAAAAAATTAAAGTATTTTCTTCAGATTAAGATTTCCATTTAGATTAGATTTGTTTTCACAGAAACTATGTGATAAACGTACTTGAAAAAGCTGTACAACTCTTCGTAGTTGGGTTGTTCCCCTCTAATTACTACTGTACTAAAATGTCCTCCCTAGTGTTAAATTTCTGTTTAATGTATAGTTGAGGTGTGGACTATTTCTGAAAAGTGTTTTCACAAAGTAGATACTGTAAAACATGAAAATTTATATTCTTACAGAACTTGTTCAGAGACAAAACTAACTCTTTGGAGAAAATGAGACAGAGGCTTGAACGATACAAGCAAGATGTTGAGAGATACCATGAGCGCAAGCGCCATCTAGACTTAATTGAGATGCTTGAGAGGAAAAGGCCTTGGGTGGTAAGTTTTTACTTTCTTTTCAGTTTTTTTTCTTACCCAACCCATTTTTCCTAATACTGAAATATTAGAAATATGCCAAAAGTTTCTTTAAAAGAAGTTTGACCAGAGTAACTTGAACATCATTACAGTTGCTTAGCACAAACAGGCCAGGTCTTGAAATACTGTTCTTGGCCTAGCTTTGATCAGAGGTTTGCTTGCCTATGTAGCTCAGCTGAAGAAGTTGCTGAAGAAGTAACTTAGGTACTGCCCATTTAGGAAAGCCAGCAATATGGGCCAAGAGCAGTACTCCCTTTATTCCTTGCTGACACAACTGACTTAATTCAAGTGCCTAGCCAATTCCAATTGCTTCTTCCAGCTGTAACTTTTTTCTTCTATAGAACAAGTTTGTTGTTGGTTTTGTTGTGTTTTGTTTTTTACAGGTTGCCTTCCCCCTTTGCTAATTTTATTTATTAATTGAGGTTTGGTGTGCATGACATAAATCATGGTGAATATAGGTTGCCAATCTCAAAAAATGTTGGCATTTGGAGAGATGGAAATTTTAAATAAATTTAGAAGAGTCTAGAGTCAAGGACAGGTCATTTTTACAAAGCAAAACAGGACTTTCTGAACAGCACTTTGATGATTGTAGTTTAGTTGATTGTTGAATGGTCAGTCAGATTAAATTAGTCTACAGTTTAAGCTGACGTGGATTTTACTATATTGAAGCAATACATTGTTTGCCTTGTTGGCAAGCACTACAGAATTCATGAAATACAGATACAGAACTTATGAAAACTTACATGTAATATTTGTGGAGGATGCAGAAAACTTTTGCAAGGTATTTTGTTGCAATTTTGAAGATAACAAAGCCTCACATGGGTATACAAAGAACTTTATGTCCCTTGTATCCTGAGAGCAACTGGATTCAGGGCATGTACCTTCACTGCCTTCACACCTCTATGCTAGCAGCACAGAGGGGTATAGGAGCAGTAATTGAAATAGATGGATGGTGGTAGGTGCGAAGGAGGTGGGCTGTACGCTCTGTGCCATTAGGATTGGGCTTCCGCACTTGCTGAATGATGCAGGTTTTTCCTACTGCATGTGCATTAGCCTGGTTTAATTAACAAGAAGAGAGAGTTACTTTATTAGGAGAGGTATAGGTCTTGCGTAGTTAATGTAGACTGATGCTGATTGTTCTCTACTATAAAATATTGCAGATACAGAACTCTGAAGTCTGGTCAGAAACTTGCGGGAGGGAAACTAAGTTAGGAATCTTACCTGCTGTCAGTTAAATTGCCTTCCATAAGTTTGAGAATGTTGCTGTTAGTTACACATTTCTTAAACAAATTTAGGCAGAGTTCTTCACACCATACTCTTTCACTGCTGTCTTCTAGGCAGTTTGCATTGCAGAGTGTATTAAATACTTTTGGTGGGTGCACTCAATTCTGAGAAATTTAACTTTTTGGCCACTGAATCCATAGAAACAACAGTGTGTTTTGACACCTGTGTGAAGTTCTGATTTGTAGTACAGAATCAGTAGTGTGTACCAGATTGTTTACCAGAAGTCAGTTGCCTGTGGATAATCTACAGTTGAAGTCAAGGGTCATCAATGTAATTTTTTTACTAGGTAGAAGATATTTAATTTACAGGCTGCAACAAAATTTCACGTTCCATTGTGATCTTCAGTGTGTAAGGTCATTGCTATGTTGTGGTTTGTCAAATCCTTTGGATAGATCTTTTGGATCCTATATTGGATATTCTCCTATATTGCAAATATCAATCTCTCTCTAAAAGAAGAAACACGTTCTCTTACAAGGGCATATTTCTTTGTCATCTGTTCTAGCACTGTTTAATCCTAAGAATAAACATTTTTGATGTCTTAAAATTGGGTTCACCAAAGTTGAGAGTAGTACTGGAGTTTACTCTTCCTTCTGTGCATCTTCCCCCTCCACAGACCTCCCCAAAAGGTAGGTTTCTACTTGTAGACCAAACATACCTATCTCTTTAGAATTGCCTCTGTAACAAAATAGAGTAGCTAGGTCAGCCTTCAAATCAGCCAGGAGGCAGATGTATAAATACTGCAGTATGTTCTGAAATGGAGAAGACAGGCAGCCTGAAAACAAGTCAACTGAAATGTGACACTAGATTATCTCTTGATCCTAGTGGCAAACAGGAAGTCTACTGCTCAACTTGTTTTACTATTTGACCACTGTAGAACTGCGTTTTTATTCTGAAGACTCCACTGCTTTTCACCTGAGGAACACTTCTCTAGTCAAGTGTTTTTTCTAGTCAGTGCCAGCTGCTTCTGTATGTGGAGAATTATACACCACTTTTATACATGTCTGTGTCTAATAGGCTTTTCAGCATCTGTTTTAATTCCATAAAATGGATCCTAGGACTACAACGTTAAAGATTTGGACTCAAGGATTTAAGGGACATTTTATGTTCTTGTGTGTACTTTAATGGGACTTCCATCAAATGATCGTGTCATTACAGTCAGTGAGCAGATTTAAGGAGCTACAGTTTTTTTGACATAGATAGCCCTTCTTTTGTAGGGTCTTAAAGAAAAGGGGTTTCTTACCCCTCCAAGCTTAAGCTTAAGGTGGTATGGTATACACTAAGGTATACTGTTTTAAGGTAGTTAGCAGCAGGAGGTGTGGTTCCTCCTGCTGTAAATGTCCTGAAAACACATACTTCTGAAGATGTGTTTAGACCAAGCCGTGTCCATTCTTCTTTTCCTTCTCTTCCATTCACAACTGAGAAAAGATTTGTTATATAGTTCAGGCACAAATATCTCTTGGGAGGGCTGAAATCCTTTGGAAGCTAAGTGCATAATTACAAGCATCAAGGTTATTTGCTTAAAGGTTACCAAAGTGTCTTGAAGTGTTAAAGGGATTTGCTGTATAAAAACCGTTTCATGAGAATTTCCGGGGAAACTTGCCTGTACTTTGTGCCTGAAGAAATGAGGTGTAATTGTGTGTGCATTTGCTTCAACCTTGAAATATAATACCTTATTTAGAGCAGAGCTAAATTTTAAGCTTAGTCTATCAGCTAAGTGGAAGTATAATTGCTTTGCTTCTGTAACTTTGTAATGGTGGCTACTGATTGCACTCCACATCACAGAATTACAGCAACTTTCTTAAATACTTTTTAGCTTTATGAAAAAGGTACTATGAAGAAAGAATTTGGATTTAATAGCCTAAGTTGATTTATTTGTGATTAATCATGTGTGGTTTACAAGCAGGGTAATTAACTAAGTAGGAAAAAGTGGTAGCAGATAAAGCAAAGTTAGCTTTTACAGATAGAGGTTGCAGGCTATCTTTGTTTATTATTTTTTTTAATGCTCCAAAGCTTGGAATAATCCAGGCAAATGGTCTAAACAGGGGCTTTCTTTAATGCCTGCCAAATCCAACAGCTTTCTCTTCCTCTGCACCCCCATGTACATATATCTACTTGTCCTCCTGGTCCTCTGAGTATCTTTTTTTCTTATGAACCCTTAACAATCATAGAATGTCATGTTCTTTTTTCTTTTTTTTCCATTTGTTTGGTTTGGGGGGGGGGTTGGGGTTGTTTTTTGGTTTGGGGTTGTTTTTTGGTTTGGGGTTGTTTTTTGGTTTGGGGTTGTTTTTTGGTTTGGGTTTTTTTTTGGTTGGGTGTTGGGGGGGGGTGTGTCTTGTTTTTAGTCCAGAGAGCATAACACACAAAAGTTCACTAGTAGTCAGTCCTTCAGCCTACGTTCTCCCCCACATTCCCACCTTCTTGAAGTGGAGGTTCTTGGTCACCACACTGCTTACCATCTCTTTCTTCTCAGGGATGCATCTCCAGTTCAGCTCCCTAGATAGTGGGTATTCGTGGTGTATGTTGGGGGTTTTGTTTGTTTTCCAAAGTTCTGTTCCGCTCTGTCTCTCTCCTTGGTTTACTTCAGGGTTATGTCTGTTACTGGCTCTGATGATCTGTGCAGCTCCTTCCTTTTCTTTCTCCTGAAGTTTTCTGTGGTGATTTGCTCCTTAGCTTGGGGTCGTCTGCCTAAGTAGTGCTCAAACTATGGACAGAAGGGGCTAAAGAATTACTTTTTCCACACCGATCCCAGATGGATTTAGAGGCAAGGTAATTGCAGACAAATTGGTCATTTCTTCTGCTACTTGAATTGCATATTATTTAAGAACCATTAAATGTGTGTTCTTGTTCACTGGGGACTGAATGATCCCCACATCTCCTAGTCACAGTGACTAGTAACAGGAGGATTACTTAAGTAGTTGCTCTAATACTAGTTTCTGAATTATATTTTTCTCCTAAGACTGATGTACAATCAAATAAAATGTTAGAGCAGTATAAAATACTGGAATAGAAGATGAATATCTTTAATGATTTTACTTTCAATTCCTCCAAGGAATATGAAAATGTTCGTCAGCAGCATGAGGAAGTGAAACAGAGCCGAGACCAAGCCAAGGAAGAACTGAAGAATCTGAAAGAAATGCAGTTCCCAGTGAAAAAAAAAATCCAAGAAACTGAAGAATACTTTAAGAATCTGGATATAAAAATCAGAGATAAGGTAGGTGTTTTAAGTTCTCAGCTAACGTATGTAATATTTCAGGAGGTCTGTGTTCAGTTTTGTATAGTGTAAAGCAATAATCTCTTCTAGTGTGCTGTAATGATGGGTTTCAGAAAAAGTTTTTCTGAAGTACTTGTGCCCTTGGTTCTCACTGCCTTCTTCATGTCTCTATTCCATTAAAGGCAGTAAAACTCAAGGAATACGTTTCTTAGTAAACCTTCAGTAGCAACTCCGAAAGTCCACTCTCTTGGTATTATAAGAGCACACAGATTTTATATTCTCATCACAGAACCTTCAAAATCTTCAGGGATATAATGTTACAGTTTCCCTGAGTTAAATCCTTATGTTGAATTAGTTGCCTGTTTTCATCTGTTCTGTAGTTTGGGTTTGTGGATGCTCTGTTTATCTTCTTAAAATGTAGCCAGTTTGGGTGGTTAAGTTAAATTACAACTTTTCTAGCCTGAAAGCATTCCTCTAATATTTAACCTAATTCCATAAGTAGGGTATAATTTTTTTATTAGGTGGTAACCCTCCATCAGCTGTGAATACTTTTATGCATATGAGAATTTAATGGTAAACCTACCTATGCCTTACAGCTTACTAACTGTTTTTTTAATAGCTGCTCACTCTCTGGGGATATGGGAAATTACTATTTCTTTATGACAAACAGGAAAGTACTGTAATTCTCTGCAGGATTTTAACTATCATGGACTATTCAGGCTGTGTAAGTCATTGTATGCATAGGCTGCACAAATTTTTAATGGATAACCAAAGTTAAATGATAACATGAGAATGTTTGCTGCAGTGAGTTCTCTTTGAAGGTGACTGATCAGATCAAAGGACTTGCTGTGGAGACACGTGTGACATCTGTAGAGGACTGCTGTCATGAAGCGTCTTGTAGAATCAGGGTCTGAAAATTAGTGGCATTTAGTGCACTGTGAGCTAATACACTGTCTGTGTGCTTTCTTTAAACAAAGACACCCCCCCCCAAAAAAAAAAAACCAACCCCACAAACAAACCATAAAGTCCAGACAACCAAAACCACAGACTGTTGTTCACACCACTTCTGTTTTTGTTGTGATATAAACTGTACCAGACAATACTACACCCAAGTACATTATTATTATTATTATTAAGAAAGACCTTTACTAAATGTATCCTTTTAATTTTGTGCTCCACAGTACTGCAAGAGTTTATTATGCTGTGATTAAAAATACCTAAATGTTTAAAAATATTGTAGTTCTATTGAAGTGGGCTTTTTTTGGGTGTGGTTGGGTTTTTTGTTGTTTTAAGAGTAAGTGTACTTCCTTAGAGGAAAGTTAACAGCTGGAAGTTTGAAATTAATTTTCATAATGCAGTAAGTGCCTTCATGCTTGTGAACTGCTAAGCTTCGTTTTCACCGCTTGGTATTATCTTGCTAGGTTTTACTCATATCTTTCATTTTTATTGATGTTATCCTAATATATTTTTTCAAACAGGAAAAAATTCTACTGAACCATTGCTACCACAAATCTTAGAAGTATTATGCTATATTCTGTAAAGGTTATCTTCTTTATGAGTTATACTCTTGTTTGTTTGAGAAACCTAGGACAAAACAATGAGCATTTTAGTTTCAACTTGCAGGTTAACATGCTTAACATAGGCTATTTGCTACAGAACGGTGAAAGAAAAATTGGAGGAATGTACTAGCTGATCAACTCATAATCTCAAATCAACATGTTTTCTGCTCAATCTAAACTTGTGGAGTAAGGCTTTCACACATTAAACGTTCGCAAGGTTAGCTGTATGCTGAAGTGGTGTTTAATTTGGGCCCAGAGAATGAATTAGGTGCATTTTGTTCTACAACATTTCAGAAGCCTAAAAGATGGGAAGAAGGAAGGATGCTACATTTGAAATAAATAATTTATGTAAGACTTACTGAGATATTCTAATTCTGCTTTCCAGTGATTATTTACCACTGTTTTGATTGTAATGTGTAGCTGGTACTATTTATATAATATTATAAGACATTTTCAAACCTGAGTTTTGGTTCTGATGTTAAATGATATGTCCAAGTCTAATTTGAATGATTAATATTCCGTCTTGAAGAAGCCCAGCCCCCATAGAGTCCAAAATCGTGGAAAAAGGCTTAAGGGAATATATTATATAGCTGGTTACGGCATGAATAATTTGTATGACATCAGGCAACTTAACAAGATGTTAGAAATGTATTGCTACTTTTTGAACTTTTGACAGTAGCTCTTTTTTGGGTACTGAAATCCGTTTCCCTCCCACATACCTTCTTAGTTGGGCTGTGAAAATGAAGTTCTTTCAAAGGAGAATCAGTGCTGCTTGCACTGTCAGGAGATAGTTTTGACCTAAGGCAAAGCCTCAAGGCTTTTAAGTACCATACCTTAAAATTGCTTAAATTGCTCCTTCTTCATTAGTTCTTCACTTTTTTTGTAGATAGTGCTTGAATTTATTGTAACTTAGAATTTTATCTTTATAGATGCAAGCATTTGGTGAGCACTTCACACCATTATGCTGTAAGCCAGCAGAAGTTGATTAATTATAAAAACAGTATAACTCTATTTTTGGCCCAAAAGTTGTTTTTTTCAAGTCAAATTTCAATTTGGTAGTAAGGAAAGGCATTTTAAGTCCTCCTTATTTTGGACACACAGACCTGTAGGGAACATAATTGTCTTCAGACCCTTTGGTCCAGGCTTATATCCATTATCAAGTAACTGTAATCCTGACTGCTTCTTGAGATCTGGCTCTTGGCTTGAGGATATATATGTGAGAACAGAGATAAACCACCTCTTCATTATGTCTTGTTTGCACTTTGTTGGTAAAAAGCCAGGAATGGTGTTACAGATTTTGCCTGGAAGGAGCTGGACTGGCAGAGCTAAATCTGGGAAGAAATTAATGTATGGAGACACTGCATAACTGTTTCTCTTGTCTCTCTCTGTGTTTAAACCCTTTTAAGGATTTGGTTAGACTAAGAATTCCTAGTAAAGTTTTGTGCTTTGGGTGTGTAGGATGTGTAGATTCTGAAGAAAAGAAATTGGCCCATTTTGTAGGAAGAGGTTGATGAAATTGTGTGAGAGAAGCCTAGAATAGTTTCCGCTTTAGGCTCTTAAAAGGCATTTGAACAGAGTAGACTGTACAATGCAATTTTTTTAGCAATATTTGACAATATAAAGCAGTGTGTTGTGGTTGTACCTTGAAAACCATAAAGACAATTACAGATGTTAATCTGTTCTGTATGGTAGGTATATATAAATATAACAACTGAAAATATAATGGTAATTGAAAAATTGAATTCCAGTTCCTTACTAGTGTCCTGATTTTGAGAGCCTTCAGAATGGTTTTGTGAATATTTTGCATTAGTTTCCTGGGAGAGAGCTTCTGCTTCAGAGTGCCTGCCTGAGGTCTTTGGAGAGAGCATCACAGAATCAGTACTGCGTAGCAGTCAACTGTGAGACCAAGATGTATTGTTCCAAGTTGCCTTCATGCAAACAGCTGTAGAGTCAGGGTCTTAAGTTTTTGTGCATCTGTCAGGTTGTGGGAGGGAAAAGATCCTGCGTAGTTTTATTTTCTCCATTCTTGATGCATCTTAGTGTTTTCAGTGCAACTCAGTTCATAGGAAGACATTTCTTCCAGCAAGAGTGCTGTGTGTGTTGTGTTTCCATGTCTGCACTGGAAATTTACAGTCCTTCCATCCTTCTGCAGTCTTCCAGTATTCTGCTTGCACTGTTTTCAGCCTTGAACGTTCAGGAAAGGAGGAAGTAATTTTGTAGAGAAACCATAGTACACTTCCCCTGTGTTCAGGACTCACCTGTGCAAGTGCCTGGGCAACCTGACTTAGTGAGACCTGCTTTGAGCAAGGTATTGGACTGGGTGATGCCCAGAAGTCCCTTCTGACCTATATTATTCTACAACTCTATAGAAGCTGAGAAGGATAGAGAAAGAGTAGACATGGGTGCCTGCACATGAGCCGAAGAGTTGTCAGGCTCAGCTGTCTAGAATATAGCTTTAGCACAATGCACTTCAGAGGTAGGATGATTTTGACAAATTCTGTTTTGGCTGTCCTGTGCCTAGGAACTTATGCCTTTCTTGCTCTAAGTATAAGCTTTCCTTGGTAAAGTCAGTTTGGAAAAAGAGGTGAGAACATTTTATAAGTGCAAGGATCTGAATGTAACATTTTTATTGAAATCGGGGATGGAGTTATTCCAATTTTAGATTAGGTTAGGAGACTTCCTCTGTCTGTCGTGCCTGGATTTGCAGATCTATAGCTGAATGGTTGTGAACAGTTCATATGCCATTATTCAGTTCTTCACAAACTGCTGAAAATAAACATGTTACAGATACAAGACAGAATAATAAGCTGGTGAGTATGACTTTGTCAGTAATGTGGAATAAATGCTTAAGTTATGCATATACAGAAAGGTCTTTAAATATGACTGCTTGTTACAAATATAACTGAATTTATTACTATCTAATTGAAATATTTCATTGTATGCAGGCATCTGAAATTAAAGACGTTTCTCAGAAATGTAAACAGAAACAAGATGCTTTGGAGATGAAAGATAAACAAGTAAGAGTCTTGATATTTGTGACTTTTTTGGTGTTTCTTTGCTAATGTATTAATTCAGTACTAGCTATAGTATATGCTGCATTCAGGCGGAATGCTGCTACTTAAATTCTGCAGTAAAACACAGATATGGGGGGGTTGTCTGCTCGTCATTTAGCGGAGAGGGAAATTTCTCTGACGAGGCTGCAACTGCCTGCACACCTCACTCGTTGCAGTACACAATGAATCTTTAAAATGCCTGTTAGTCAAACAGGTATTACTAAGGGACAAGTGTATGCTACATAAAATCAGTTACCTTGATGCAACAAACTTAGGAAAAGACTGTGTATATATGCTATATATTACAGGCTTTCCTTGAAAAGCTACAGCCTCTATTACACCAATGGTCTCAGCATTAAACATGCCCTCACATAACTCTGAGAGAGACTCTAGGGTTATTGCTTCTGTTAAGTGTATATGTCTAGCATTTTTAAAAAAGAAAACGCAGAGGTATGTTGTAAAACAGTTACAGAACTTCACCTAAGCACTCGGTAAAGAAGTGTATAAATTAAATATATAAGGGTGCAGAGTCAATGTTGCACATTGTGTTTGTGCTATAGGTTTTATGCAATCTTAAACTAACCTTTAATGTGTTAAGGAAGCTCTTAAGCTTTAAGCTTCTCCTTTTGTAAAAATAAAGGAACTTCAAAATTTTATTTAAACGCTTGATTGTATTTTTGCTTAAATGTTCCTAAATCTTAACAAAATCTTGCCAGTTCTGGAACTGTCATAGGGATATTGGAACTCTAACAGACTCTTACGGTTTTAGTCCATTGTTACATCAGCATTTAATGGCAGTTGCACAGATACCCTGGTTATTTGCCGCAGGTTTTTTTATACTAAACTCGTTTAATGTTGGAAATAACTCAAAATTCTTAGATTGAGGAAATTCATCAAGCTTTGAGAATGAAAAAAGATGAAGAAATGGACAGACAGGTGAAAATACACAACACTCAGAAGATGATAGAGGAGTGGAAGAATGAGCTCAGTACAATGGCAGTCTCTGCAGATCTTCAGCCACAAACTGATGCTGTTAATAATGAGCTGAAAAAATTACAAGAAGAAAGGGCAAATATTGATAGTGATATCAGTGATCTAACAGCAGAGAAAATGAACCAAAAGAGGGAAGAGAAAAGTAAGTTACCTGGGTTTTTGTTTGTTGTTTTCTTTTTTTATGACTGTTTGTACAGAATCTGCTTGTTGTCCTGCTGTAGTGAAATAATTTGAGCTGTTTACCTCAAGCGTCATAGTAGTGAAATAATTTGAGAGCTCAAATGTTTACCTCGCCTGTATCTTACATGTGTAGCAGTCCTTTTGTCTATTATCAGTTTTATTAAAAGTAACAGAAACTGCTTTCAAAATAGGAAGAACAAGAAGATTCAAAAGTGGCAACTGACCTTAAAACTAGCCTTCCAAAAAGTTAGTTTCCTCAGATCTCTGGGTAAGGAGACTGCTTTGCCAGTTTCATTTTTTTTCTGTTATTAAATGAAGGTGTATACTGTTAGCAGGATACAAAAAACCCAAACCTGAAGCAAAAGCAGTTTGCTTTGAAGATGCAGTGTTTAAATTATCTCTTTGGCAGTATATTAGCTACTGATGCAGCTTTTGTCTTTTCTAGATGAACCTGAGCTAACCTTAGTTATAGTAAATTTCTTTATACTAGCCTCGGATTTACAAGTAGTTCTTTCTAAGAAACAAAATTTAAAAATTAGCTTGATGGGTAAGGTTGCATATATTCCTTGATGAGTGTAGTACATTTGCATGTACCTATCTGTCTGGCACTTAACTTGTCATAGAATTGAAGAAGAAACTGAGGTATAGAGAGACCAAGTGACCTAGGGAAGGAGACACTATATTTACCTTGAGAAACACAGAAAGTAGTCAAACTCTGTTTCCTCTGAATAGCAAATGCTTTTGCACACAGTCTATTGTCACACATTGTGTTATCTGCAAGCATGAAATAACACTCAGATTTCATGTTGCTAGTCCTACTACCTCTTTCCTCTTGGGATGTTTTTTGTTTTAAATACAAAGGTAGTAGAAGTATTGAAGAGAGGCATTTTAGGACTAAATTCCTGTGTTTTTACTGCACTACCACATTTTGTTATCCTTTGGGTAAGTCTTCATTTTATTTCAGATTTTTAAGTTTTAATAGTTCTTAAGATTTCTTTTTAATAAGCAGTATCTTGATCGTGGGAAGAGAAACCCTTAATTCTTATAATCTAACAACCTTATTGCTGGAGTAGTATAGTCAATAAATAGTGGAAAATACTAGTGTGTACTTGCTATGGACTCTATTTACAAAACTGTCTTAAATTACAGGAATAACTGATCGCCTTGGACAACTTAATAATATAATGAATATGAAGGAAGAGAATCTTAAAGGGAAATTCCGAGACACACACTCTGCTCTTATGTGGCTAAGAAACAACAAAGACAAGTTTAAAAAAAAAGTTTGTGAACCCATGATGCTTGAAGTAAGAGAATTTACTTGCGTGTCACTCTAACCAGTTAACGTTTAGTTTATTTTTCCCTTGCAAGACTTAGAGAAATGAGCTGCCAATTCACGCAGGATACATTAGCATGGTGAACTATTTGTAATTTTAATTCTGTAGGCAATGTAGTAATAATCAACATTGAGTAAAATGGGGTGGTTCCTTCACCTTCCCTCCTCAAGGAGCAGTCCTGTATTAAGGTGCCCATTGCAGATTTCCTCTAAAGTACATCCAATTATTTAGACTTAAGTACTTATTTGCTGCTTAAAAAAGCAGTGGTAGTTACAACTGAATACTTCCCCTTATAGCACAACGTGCTCAGCAACTGTTACAACATGTCGCTGTGATCCCCAGATGTTTTTGTGGTTTGCTTTGCACAGCCAGCTACAGACATAGAAACACCTAATCTATCCCTAGTTTTGTTTTGTGTTTTGGTTTGACGGACACTGTACTAGCTAGGAATAGCAGGGCTAAATTTTCAAAGAGACTATTGGTTTTCTAGTGCATTCCTCCACCATTATCCCAGCCTCTTGCAATATGTGCTTCATGTAATGTGAAGAGGATGAAAAACTCCAGTGCACTCCTCTTTCTTTTCAGAATTGCAAACTCATTTTAACAGTGTGTTGCTACAGTTTAAATTAGTTGAATGTTGAATATTTGTATACCAATTCTTACTTTTTGTGCTAGAACTGTTCAAAATTCCTTTTGTTTAGTATAAATACCAAGTATTTCTTGTTATTACCAGAACTTCCAATTCTTCCCGGAAGACCACATCAAGCCCATTTTACAAATGCCTTGATGGGATGCCTTTGCTTTTACTTTAAGGCCTCATTAACCTCTGTAACATCCACTAATGTCTGAATTTGTTTTCTTTGATATAATGTAAGTTAGTCTCGTGTACTTATAAATTCTAGCTCTCAAATTGCTGGTAAGTGTACCCAGCCATTGGCTAACTTGAGGTTATTAAATTGTGTAGGTATGTGTAGTTTTGCCTTTGTATGTCACATATGGTGACATAATGTCTCATTACTAGTGAAAGTTACTGAATAATTCTGACATTAACATTTCATTTGCATATGAAAAGCTTCATCCATCTTAAACGTGGATTTTTTTTTTCTTAAGAATTCAAAGAGAATTCAATGAATCTGTGAATCTCTGCCTTTCTAGGGCTTCACAATTCTATATTTGTATTCAGTGATATCCACTGTGTCCAAATCAAAGGGAACTGCATATGAATAATTCGTGGAATGTGGCATTTTCTGGTTTTGATTCCTTAGGTCAATTGTTTATAAACAGTGAGACACCTTCAGTAGTACTGGAGCAGAGCCATTAGGTGTGAGATGGTGGTGGTTGCAATTGTAAGGTTAGGGTGGAGCAGAAGAGGAGGAGGTGGTGTGGTAGAGACATTGATAGCTCCAGGAATGCTGTGAAAGGATATGGATGGCTAAAAACTAAACACAATGACATGTGAGTTACTGTAGGTTTCATCCCAAGATAACTGGTTGCAAAAAGGCAGGGAATATGGCTTTAAAGACATTTAAACATTGTTTTCATTAAATGGAGGATATCATCTGAATGCTTAAAATGTTTTTTGGGGGGGTGTTAAGCCCACTTGTATTAAGTCACTTTCTCACTACCTTTCTTTATCAGATCAATATGAAAGACAATAGACATGCTAAATATGTTGAAAATCACATTTCATCCAATGACATGAGGGCTTTTGTTTTTGAGAGTCAAGAAGATATGGAAAAGTTTCTTGTGGAGGCAAGTAGGCACCAATTTTAAAAATTGATTAAATACTGATGTAGGAGCCCTAAACTTTGGAGTCTACCAAGTAAGTCTGTATTTATTAAGTTCAGATTGGCAAGATCAGCACAAAGGCTAATACAAAGTATTCAAAGGTTTTCTTTGGAGTAAGATTTTTTTAATGCCTAGACCAACTGAAGGGATGCAGCAATATTAAGAAAATATTTCTTTTTAGGAATAACTTTTGTCTTCATTGACAATCACTGAGGAGAAAATACTGTGTACAAGAAAATGGCAAGAGCAGGAAGCTACAAATTTAGTACTGAGCTTTTCCAATGCCTCCTGACTGAAGAGGCGAGAGGGCATCTTTTGTGAGAACACAGTAGTCTGAGCAGCAAATCAAGCTTATATTTTCTTAATACTGCTGTTCCCTGGAGGGATAAGGAGATTGTTCCCTTTGAGAGTCAGATGATGCAGGAGGAAAAAGCCACAAGGTATGGCATTAACTGTCATAATGCTTCCCAACTACTGTGCACAGAATAGTGTGATTAATGACAAACTCTCCTGGAATTTTTGAAGATGTATCTGCCCTTCACAGAAGCTAGTAAGTTTTATATACGTGAACAGTAGTGGTGATATCTGAGGTTCTGGGAGCTTATCTTGCCTCTATGGTTGTGGAACCCAGTGCAAGGCTGCTTTAACCAGCTAAACTGATCTTTAATTTGTATTCTCAATGTTTTCTGCCCTATTAGGATCAGGCTTTTCAGAGTCACTCTAGCCAGTGGTCTGCCATTATCTGTGCAAAATAGCCATACAGCCTGAAAGAAGAGGCTTTCTTGTTACATCCAGCTCTGCTATTTAGATGAGCACCTGGCTCTGGATTTCTTTCTTTGCTTTTATTTTCTCTAATGCATGGTGTTTTCATGGAGAGACATTACCTGAGCTTGGCTTTTAGAGAACTCAGTCATGCCTGAGCCAGAGTGGATTTTTGTGGGTTTCTCCAGAGGTTGTAAGTTTAAAATAATTCTAATTCTGTGAACCAAGAATAAATACTTGATTTTCATCTAGTGAATTTTTCTGCTCTTTTTTACCAAATAATCTATATTTAGATGCGTGATCATCAGAAACTAAGAGTGAATGCTGTATGTGCACCTGCTGAATCACATGCTGAAAGCCTCCCTTCGAGACCTATTGAAGAATTGCAGTATGTATCAGATTATATCAGTGGGGAATGGTTTTAAATACAATGTTTTGGTGGTGTTGCTATATATTAGAATTTTCTATGAAAATAAAATTTTCATCAAGTTTATTCTGGGTTAGCAGGTTTTCTTTCTGACTCTTCAGTAACTTCAGCTTGCTTACCTGCCAAATTTTATTTCTGATGCATGGTTTTTTTCTCCTCTTCAGCCGATATGGATTTTTCTCATATTTACGGGAGTTATTTGATGCTCCTCATCCTGTGATGAGTTATCTTTGCTCCCAGTACCATGTTCATGATGTACCTGTGGGAACAGAGAAGACCAGAAACATGATTGAAAGGGTGAGATGTCCTAAATTGCACAAACACACCTGAGTTTTATTTCAGAAATTCTTTGGCAAGTTCATGTGGAGAAAGCAAAAAATTGCTTTAGCCTTTTATATGGCTTTTAGAAGTGAGAACTATTAATTATACACAAACATATTGCAAGACATTTTAACAAATCCAGTCAGTCTAGTGCAGTACTTCACAGAAAGTTAAATATATCTTTCACCTGCATACTGTTCCAAGTCAGTTATATGAAGTTGTTTTATTATAATAAAACTTCTACTTTAAGTGCCCGAGATATTCTGGGCAAAATTTTAATCAAACAGTTAATAGTACATGACAATGCTGACCTGTCATGTTTAAAACAACAATTAGAAGCTGCTTTTTTTTTTTAAATACGTTAAGATGTTCAGTTTCTGGCAAATACAGCTGTATAGCTTCAGTCAGAATTAATGTGGTAAATAGTATATAAACCTTTTGGATTCTTAGGAATAGGCTGAGAGCTCCCACTAGCAGTAACCTTCCTACCTTAGTCTTTCATGGGTTTTTGCAAGCCTATCATTGCTGGATTATAATGGGTAACACACATGACAATTTTCAACTTAAATCTTTTTTCACTTTTCTGTCTATGCTGGACAGCTGTTGTCTATCTTGTACAGAGAGTGAACTCTTCTTTGAATTTGGAAGAGTACTTTGGGCTCTCTGAGAACCATAAGAATTGTTTTTTTGAGAAACTTGGGGAACAGGCTCTGTGAATTGAGAACCATTCCTGTTTTATTGGGATAGCTGTTGGTCCTTCCTATTTTCTATGTTTCTGAGGCTCTGAAGAATGAGGAAGAGGAAAGTAAAAGTGGACGGAGTCCTAGATGAAAGCTCTTCTCTTAATGTTTTTTCTAAGAATTTTTTTCTTTAAACTGCAATTCCTCCACCATTTTGTTATTGCCTCATGAAGCAGATTACCTATATAATAGGTCTTTGAGTTACATTTTTGTAAACCAGTCAGAATTAGTCCTTAGGTACTCCCTCCTTTCCAGAGCTCTGTGGGCAGCAAGTGAAAAATCACTGGTCTAGGGGCAAAGATGAGCCACTATTCTGAATGTGTTGCACATGGCACTTTCTCAGTTCAGTTGTGTAGAGTTTTTTTCTTTGTTTTTATTATTTTTCATTGAGAAATGCATTGTTTGCAACATTTGGTTTCACACATGCCAGAGAAATCTTTACTTTTAAAGGAGACCTGTTTCGTAGAGCTGAGCATGTGGAAGGAGGACTAGGATGGAAATGTCATCAGCCACAGTCTGAGCTGTAAAGCTGTAAAGGTTTTCAGTGTCCAGGAATGAAATCAACAATATTGCTGGTGCTGTGTATGTAAACTGAAAAAATCTTTAGTCAAATTTATGTTGTCCTATGGAGGTTTTTTGCTGTTCCTCATTTACTGAACATTTTATATCCTTTTGAGTACTATTCTACCTTGCATTATGGTAAATCTTTGGTTATTTATAATATCCCTTTTTACGTAAGTCGTTTAAAAATAGTAACTCTAGTATTATTATGCCTCTTCTTTTTTTCCTACAGATACATTTGGTTCACTGAAGTTTATGCATTACAGCTCACCTTATGGTTTCATCTGTTAATTTCTTAAGCACTTTTGGTTCTTTGGTACACAGGCTGCATTTGCATGTTGTGCATCTACAGCAAGTACAATCCTTGTTCATGATGCAGTACAAATGTTGACAGGCTTTTCCAGCGTCTATCTGTAATATCAGAACTTGTTTAACTGGTGATGGTAACATACTCTGTTTGACAGTATTTTAACAGTTCTTTGCTGACCGGTCTGAATTATAAGTATAATAGTGCATTAAACTTAGCATCGTCTTTTTGCAAAGGCTTGTTAACAAGTCAGAGTCTTGCATAAGCTGAAGTTCTTTACTGTCGGTTTTAGCTAGTTTATTCCTTGTTCTGAAAAATGTTGCCTTAAGTAATGCTTTTGTCAGATTAATATTTTTGTGTGGTTTTTAGGTCATACAAGAAACCAAACTTAGGCAAATATACACAGCAGAAGAAAAATACATTGTTAAAGTATCTGCTTATACAAACCTAACCTTCACTACTAACACATCCCTGAGGGAAGCACAGTTCCTCACTAGTTCAGTGGATACAGATGAAAGAAGGCAGTTGGAAAATGAGCAACAGGTAGGAATTTATTTCTGTGCGGCATATGCTGTGAACTACTACCAATTTTATCGTGCAATAAGCATAGCCTACTTGCATGCGTTACTATGGTATGTTTGTAGTAATAACGCTAGTGGTGTGTTTTCTTTTATTTCAGGACATTAATAACACACTAAAGTCATTGGATATGCATTTGACTACATTGTTTGAGAGACAGAAACATCTGGAACACAGAGACAATGAGCTCAGGCAACGGAAGAAGGAGCTTTTAGAGAGAGGAAACAGGAGGAGACAGTTGGAATCAAAAATTGGTGTGAAGTATGATAGGTAGGAAACAAGCCATATTATCTATAAAACTTGAACAATTTTAGTAACAAAGGTATTTCAGCTTCCTCTTACTGCAGTGTGCTTTTACACTTACAAAGCAACCAGTAGTTGAGCATCAGACACAGGTGATAATCAAGACAAAGAAGGTGTTTAGAAATGGAGATTAAGACAGTAACTGAGAAATGATGTAACAATTTAAAAAATTCATAGGATTCCAGTGAGAGGTCATTGCACTCATTTACTCAAATATTACCATCGTCTTCTGTCTTGGTAGCACTTATCTAGTTAATACCATAATGGACATAAATGGTACTAAGTAAGCATGTCAGGGATTGAGTTGGACCCTGACTGTCCACAGTATTTGTCTTAATGTATTTTCTGGTTTTGTGAGCCTCTGCAGTTAGTTCTTCTGCTACTGCTTTGTCATAACGGAGAACCTGGGCATGTGTTGTGGTTTAACCCCAGCCAGCAACTAAACACCATGCAGCTGCTCAGTCACTTCTGCATTACTTATGGTACATTAAACTGAAAAGAGTGTTGAGAGGGGGGGAAAAAAAAAAGAAAAATAGGCCTGCAGGGATGTTAGAGGGACCAGAATCAACTGCTGTATAGTCTCAAGTGTCCAGTTTGCTTGAAAAGAAGCAGCTTTAAACAGTGTGGATGTGAGCTTAGCCCCAAAGCCAAGTATTGCTGTCAGGTTTCTTCTTAGGGATACATGTATTGTCATGGTGTTTTACTAGAATACAGAATACAGTTTGAAGGCAGGAGGTGGACCTTTTACCTAAACAAATATTGATTAAATCCTTCCCTTTGAAAAAATAATTACACTCTTTTAATTTTGAATAGGGGTAAGAATCCTAACACAACTACAGACAAGGCTGTTATCCACATTATACAAAAAATTAGTATCTTTCTGTAGAGATAGAAATTATATAAATAATCCTTGCAGTGACTATAACTATTTTCAAATATTCATGTTTCTAATTGATATGACTATCTGAATAAAGCTAGATATAATTTTGAAAGTAATACACAGTGACAGAATCACTTAGGTTGGAAGGGACTTCATGTAGTCTGTAGTCCAGCCATGTTCTCCCAAGCAAGGTCAACACTGAATTCAGACCAGGTTTTCAGGGCTGTATCCCACTGCATCTTGAAGGTCTCCATGGAGACTGCACAACTTGTTTGGACATCCTGTTCCACGGTTGGACTGTCCTTATGGGGAAAAGGTTTCTACTGACATCTAGTCTGGATTTTTCTTGTTTCAACTTATGTCCACTGTCTGTCGTCCTTCTACTATGCACCTCTTACAAGAGCCTGGTTTCATCCTGTCAGTGGTTTCCTTGTGGGAAGAATAGTGGGGGCTTGCTGTTAGGTGTCCTGAAGCTGTCTCTTGTCTAGGGAGAGCAAGCTGAGCACCCTCATCCTGTCCTTGTAGGGCCTGTGCTGTAGCCCCTGACCATCTTGTTTGCTTTTCAAGTTTGTTCCAGTTTGTTGATGTTTGGTGCAGGAGGCACAGCTGGGTGCAGTGCTGAACAAAGAAGAGGAATCACTCTCTACCTGCCTGTGCTTCCATTCATACAGCCAAGGATGCTGGGGGACCTTATTGCTGCCAGGGCGCGCTGATGGCTTATGCTTAGCTTATTGTCCACCAATACCTCAGGTCATTCCCTGCAGAGCTTCTCTGCAGGCAGTATCCTTCTCCCAAGCCTGTATCACTGCCAGAGCCACTTTCTTCCCAAGGGCAGAACTCAGCATATGTTACTGCTGAATCTCATGAGTCTTCTGTGGACCGCTGCCTCCAGCCTCAGCAGACCCCTCAGAACAGCAGGCCTGTTGCACCCCCTAGTTTAGTGTTGTCTGAAAACTTGAGAGTGCCCTCTGTCTGCTCCTCTGTGTCACTGGCGGGGATGTTAAACAGGACAGGTCCCAGAACTTAATCCTGTGGGACCCCACTTGATACTGGCCTCCAGGCAGAATACAACAGACTAACCATGACCCTCTGAGCCTGACCATCCAACCACTTTTTTTTTTTAGCTGTGTAGTCTTCCATCCATCCAGACTGTAGTCTTCCAACTTGAGTACAACAATATTGTGGGAGACAGCATTAAGAAAGTTAGGGGAATGGGTGTGGATCTAGCAGCCTGAGAGGAAGGTGGGGCTGATGCAACTTAATGCTCCCAAGTGCAACCAGTAGTGATGCTGAGCCTGTCTACCCAGTAGATGTGCTCTGGGTGAACATGTCTAAACAGCACGTATGTACATATTCACATACAGCGCAGATGGACACACACAGGGCAATTGGACAAACACAGCATGAGTGCCCTCATCATGTTCCTACTCTTCCTAGGGGATGGGGCTCCCTTAGTGAAACCTATGCATATATAGGGACAATGTGGATCCCATCAGCAGCTGGGCCCAGACACTGAGTCTATGCAGTAGCTGCTGCTGGACCTCAGTCTCCCCATTTGCTGGTACTTGGATATGCAAACTGCCAAGGCTGCAGCCCTGCTCCTGTTGCCTGTACAGGCTGCCTCACTCACGCATGTGCTTGTACATGCAGAACTGGCTGGGAGTCCCTGGTCTCCCAGTAGTTAACTCTGTGGTCTTGCCTTCAGAGACACACAGGCATACAAATGTGCAGAGGTAGCCATGACTCCCCTAGACCCCCCCAGTAGCCAGTACCCCTGTCATTTTACCCTTAAATACATACACATGCCAGCAGGTCTTACCCCTAGATACAGCAGATCTCATGGTTTCTGGCAGCCAGGCTGGACTACCCTGGTCCCTCCAATAGCCATCTCTTCCTGTGGTCTCACTGTTAGTGACACACATACCCCCTTGGTTCCCAGGCCCCTTTACCTACTTGCCAGCTAGTCTGTCTTGGTCTTGGCTAGGGATCAAACACGTACCTGCACTTGTACCAGATGCTGGCACCGTGGCCTCTTGGCCACTGACCTGTGGTCCCACTCCAGTGGCTGTCACTGAAGTCTACTCACTCTGGTCTCCAGTTGCTGGCACCACAGACTGGCAGGCCCTGTCCTCTGACTTGTGATCTGACTATAGCTGCTTGCACTCAGACTCCCATACACACACATGAATGCTGAACAGAGTCCCTCACCTAGGAAAAAAGTGAAAAATGGAATTGAGTAAGAAGAGAGTGTGCCAACTGGGCATGGTTGCACAACCGTATTGACCAGCCAGCTATTTACATGTAATTGTCCCTTTTATCCCCATATCCCTCCATTTTCCCACACTTGTTCCTCTCCGAGTCATCTAGATCCCTCCCTTTCCCTGCATTTTTCTCTCCTGAATATCCAGTAGTAAGTCCTGCACAGTCACAAAATGCTTTTCTGCTGCATCCCGTAATGTCTCCTATACCCCCAGGGACCAGCACTCCTCAGTCCAGAGGGAGCTGTGGTGGTGACTTCCCTTGTTGGGTTTCACACCTGGACACTGATGCTAAGGCTGTCCTGGGACAGGGTGTCCGTTCATCTGCGTGCTTAATTTGGGTTCCCGTCTGCTAGTGTGCCCCTGTGCCGCTCTGGGCTTGTGGAGATGGGCATTGCATGGGCTGATGGCTCCTGTGATGGGCCTGGGGGGTGGCTGGGGTAGGGTATTATTTGGGCTTCCCCCACTTGCTATTGTCTCTCCTTTTTGGGTGTGCAGGTGAGCTTGAGGTAAATGGCAACCTGATCTCCTGTCATCCAGTTGTTTTATGATTAGGTTCATCAGGTATGATGTACCCTTGGTAAATGTTTGGTAATTCTTCTTTATCACCTCTTCCCTTATGCCCCTAGAATTATTTTCTGAGGGGACTTGCTCCACAACTTTCCCAGGGATCAAAGTAAGAATTCTTGGTTTCTAGTTTCCTGGATCATCCTCTTGGCCTGTTTGGCCATTTTTGAAGATCTCCAAATGCTTTGCAGCTCACTAGACATCATGATTATTTCATATGAAGGTTGAGGACACAGGTTTTTTTGCTAGTACACATAAAAAGAGTTAAGCAAACCTGCTGAACTCTCCTGTGTTGTATTCTTGCATGGAACTAGCAGCAGAAGAAAAATGTCAATTCTTAGGCTGATTTTTTTTTTTTTTTTTTTTTTTTTAAATCTGAAATGTACAGCAGTAAAGGAGTATGGTTGCTGAGTGGTGCTCTTAGTAGCCAAAATGAAAGTTTCTTTAATTATGAATTCTTTGTCTTTTGAATTTCTTAGGTTTAAAGTGCATAGATTGGGAATGCCTCTAATGTTCGGAATGTTTAAGTATACAAATTCCTATTCTTGTTAACTGTTGGTTCATCACCAAGATTAAGAATTTTTGTACAATTTATTTCTAATCAAAATTAATCAAATATTGATTCCCCCTATAGTTTAAGACAGCTGGAAGAAGATGCTATCAGCCTAGAGGACGAATATCAACAGGCAAATGTAAAGATCAAAGAAATAAATACCCAAAAAGCAAGGCTTGTTACTGAACTAATGCATCACATAAAGGTATGTATTTTCAACTTGTGTGGTTCCACTATTGTGAAAAGTCCCATTCTTGTAACTTAAGTAGGAGGTATGCGATATTTGGATGTGTTACTGTAAATGTTTACGAGTTAACTTGCTTCAGGGTAAACATCTTTTGAAGCTTTTATGAACTTGAACTTGTTCATCTGTCGTTGATTTGATTTGTAGATCATTTGCTTGCATTGATTTAGACTCTCAGTGACTGAAGTCTTACAACCCATGGTCTCATTCAGTAAATACAGGAATGAACTAGGAATGAACGCTGTAACCATTTCAGCCTGTACATTTTCAGAATAGCACATAACTCTGTGAACTGTTGCTTCCAGCCTAGTTCATATTCACCCTTCTTGTTGTTGTTGTTTTATTGAAAAAAGAAAGTAGTCGTTAGTCATGTGAAAAATTGGCCTGAAACTGTAAGAATCTGTGCTTGTGGAAGAGGGCTAGGATGGGAGAGGTACTCAACTCTCAGGCTCCAATGTCATGAGGTTTTCTTTAACTCAAAAAAGAAGAAAACAGTCTGGACTTAATTGTTGCTTTAGCCTAGCCTGTAAGCCCTAATAATGGGAGCTGCCACAAAGTGAATTTTCTTAGGGTTTTTTTTTAATAACTAAGAAACAAGAAACAGTTACTTTTAGTTCCAAGGGAATCTGCTTGTGCTTTTGCACTCATCAAGAAATGGTGTCGTTCTTGCAACCACTTTGAGCCATGTTCCTTTGTCCAAAGGAACTTTGTTGTTCCTTTGCCCTGCCTTACTAATGTTGAAATGTGTTCTTGCTTACCCCTGAGAAGAGTTGGGTAGTACCTTTGAAGTGAGGCTGATTTCAGTACATTTCAGTTGCTGGTATTTATATAATAAGTAAAGAAAAAAACATTCCAAATGGGTGGGCTGTTTCTGTTTGTTAATAGGCATGGACTGCAACAGTTGGAGTGTTTCAGACATCACCTTTTGGTCAATTAGCCAAAGCAATTTTGAAAATGCCAAAGAATGGCAGAAGACACCTGCCATCTTAAAAGGGTTGCTTAGGCTGTAGATTACTTTACAGAACTTGTGCAGGTAATAACAGTACTGAAAAGCAGTTCTTCTCAAAACTTGTACAAATGCTCTGTATTTAAAACAGGAATTTCTAGAATATGCTTTTGATTTTTGTATTTGATGCCCATTTCCCACTATGTAAACTGTCCAAGTGTGTTGCTGTTGTAAAGTGCAGCCAAAGTTGTTTACTGACTGCTGTATGACCTGCCTGAAGGAGTGTCTTAATCTCTTTTTCACCCAGCATAGGAAAACAGATTTGACACATACTGTCTATTTCTCAGTATACCAGGGTTGTAGGGGAGGATGGATAGTATTTGCCTTAAATAGTTACTGATTACAAAAGGGATTTATTTCAGTTATGTATCAGCTTAATTTTCACACTTTGTGTGCTGTAGGAAATATATGCTAGTACATACTGAAGAGAGGAAGACAGTCAGATACAAGAAGGATGTTTCATTATATGTTTTATCAAAATTGTTGAAATCCATACATTTCTGGTCATCCTGAAACAAAACTTCATGAATGCTTCCAAGTTCATGGCAGTCTATGTACTTTCTTCAATAGGTTTTGTACTTATACTAGCTGTAGGCTATTAAAGTGATAAAAACTTAGGTAGTCATATGTTTCAGAAATACTTCTGCCACAAAAGGAAATTTAAAACATGTATAGGATTTGTATGTGTTTGCGTGGTGGCAATATGATCTACTTTTTTAAGAGTTCTGGGGCTTGTGTAGAACAGTCAACTAGAGTGACAGGCTGCATGTATATTTACACAAATACACAAGGCAGAGCATACCTGGCACATACCTAGTACACATCAATACTTCACAACCACTTGACAGAACCAGCTTTGTTCCACTGTTTCAGATTCTGGCACTGCTTTTGCACGTAGTTCTCTTTGTGCTGTTGTCTTTGAATAATCTTAACTCTTTCCATTTTTCATCTCCTTTCATTATGACTTTTTTTTTTTTCAGTTTACTTCTCTAATAATTGTTTTAAAACTGTTTAAGTGGGTTGGAAACAAACTTATTTGTATGTCCAAGTTGACACTGTAGAAACTTTGTGTTGAAATGACAATAGTAAAGATCTCAGACCTTGGCTCACTGTTATGATCTCAAAACTTCATCCCGTAGGTCCCCTAGGTCTACAGTTGGAACCTTGTCCTCCCTTTCATTAAGAGAGAGGATTCCTTTGTATTTATATGACCATCACAAAAAAAAAAAAAAAAAAAAAAAGGTAAACTGTTGTTCTCAGTGCCCCATAACTCGAGGTTTGGAGCTACGGTTTGCACAGTCAAGAATATATTGCTGATTTTGAAGCCTCAAGACCATTCCTGAGGCTGACTCATTTAAAGAAGCAACCACTTTAATGTCAAAGTTGTCAAACCAGGTTCTGGGGATACTAAAGCCTATTATGAAACTTCCAAAATGGAGCCTCCTTCTGTTGTCATATGCTGTTCCAGTTAAGACACAGAGTCACTGTACATCCGGTCAGTCATCTTGCATTGTCAGTGAGAGAGGCGTATATCTTAATGTGTTTATTTTTTGACCTTTTTCCATCTCTGTGTGTGACTTAAGAAGTCCACCAAAATCTACCTGTTTCATTCTGTTTCCAAGAAAGAATTCAGATGGCTTTGTCTTTTCTTACATTTCACACATGAGTATATGCTGTAGGGAAAGAGAATGTGCTTTTTTGGTGTAAAATGGTTTGGTTGCAAGTGATATTTATATGCTTACAGATTAAAAGTACATGGGGACTATACATCTTGAAGAGTTTGGGTCACCAGTAAGTCACCTTTCTTTTTCATTTAGTTTGACAGACGGCAGTGTTGAAGAGCTGAACACAGTGTGAGATTGTGTGCTATGACTAAAAAATGGATAGTTTCTAAAGCCTGATAGTCATTATATCAGTTCTGAGTCTCTTGTGGAAAAAAATAACATTTTTCTGTTTTCCTATGTAGAATTGCATATCGCTGAACATCCTCAAAGCAGATTTGGTTCTTCAGAGCACTACAGTGGCTGCTGAGAAGAACAGACTAGAATCAGAGTGTAATGAAGGAAGTGTACAGCTGAGAGCTGCAGAGGTAACCATTGCTATGAATACTGGGATATCTACTATGAAAACATCTTCTGTGGAAGCCTTTATGGTGTAGAAAAGGATGCTTCTGTGTCTTGTTTAGAAATGGATATTGGTACTACCAAATATTTAGCCTTGATTTCTGTAGTTTGACTTCAGCCTCTTCATTTAAAGCTGAATAGGAGCTTTGCCTTCCTCAATTAAGACAGCTAAGCTTCTGTGAAAATGTGCTGAACAGTCATCATGTTCTGGATCTTTTTATTATAATGCATGGTGTGTGTAAAAAGGCTAGCTGTTATTTGGAAGTATTGTTTTTCTTCTGAGTCTGTCACAGACAAATAGCCCCAACTCACATGGGAGATGCAAGCTCAAGGTGAACCAGAAAGTACTGTGTCAGAGTAGAGCAGAGTTGTTTTACCTTTCTTTCATAGCTTATTTCCTCCTACTGTAATTAAATGCCTTTTTTGGGGGACAGAAAGGAGGATAAACGGTCTTTGTATTGATCATATCAGGAAGCTATGCTGTGTTCAGGTTAAAAGGCAGTCTTAGAGGGATTAGTTCCAAAGAGAAGTACTCTTTTCAAAGAGCAGAGGTTGCTGTGACCTCTCATGGATTGGTGCATAGAACTCAATTTTTGTATTTGTGTAGTAGTACGGTCTTTCTATGTACTAGGGAAAAAACTGTCTAAGTAGAGGATGGGAAGTTTTTTCCTTATCTTGCAAGAGTTAGGTTAACTATAACCTACTGCTAATTCAATCTGATCCACAAAAAAAAAATGCTGTTAAATTGGAAAGCAGTTCAGAAGGTAGGTGATAGTTATTTTGGATGGATATGCGCTTCCGAAAAGAATGGCCTTGGCATGTACTCAGAAAACCACTTGAGGTTATAAGTGTCATCACTTGCAGAAAATTAGGAAGAGGAGAACCTCCTAAGAGGAGCAAAAAGTAACTTGAAGACAGAGGCAAGTCCAGCATGGTACTTGGAAAATCACTATTTCATCAGTTCTCTCACATGATGCAGCTGTTATTCAGACTTTATCAAAATCCAGTGCAAATCGCTTCATTGCTGGAGCTCAGTAAGGAGTAAGAATGTATTAGAAAGCTGTGAACCTCATGTGAGTCATGTGTATCATCACTGGGAAATTTATTTAATGTTTTTAGTTCTCTCTGTCCCCATCTTCGTCATCATTTATAGAGTAGCTTGGGCTGGTGCATAGGTAGGTGCATAGGTCTGATCAGATTAGTAGAGAGGACTTGTAAGGTAAATGTTCTGATAATTCTTGGTTAAACACAAATTGCTTCCTTCCATAGTGAAGACGTGTTTACGTTAGCTGAGGTCCTATTAGTCATTACTGGAGTACATTCAACCACATAAGTAGAGGGAATCATATCAGAGCTTACATTTTGGCTGGTTGGTTCTAGGAACATTAAAACAGAAAAAACCCCATAAAATCAGTAATCCCAGTGATTAGAATTTTGAGAAGTTTAACTGCTCCAGAGGAAAACTATTCTGAGTATTCAAGTGCATCTTAAGTTTTCACGTACATGGAAGTCCAAAGCCACATTTCCCCATATACTACTGGATGTTGAATCTTTGAATTAAGTCTTTAGCCTGTTTTTTAGAAGTCCTCTTTCCTGTATTGCCCTGCGAATGATGTATGTTGTACACTCAGTATTATTTCTTATTTTCAGCTTTAAGAGATGCACTTTCATGGGGAAGACTCCGTCTTTCTCAGCTTCATCTCTAAGTGTAATTTGAAATAGTATCTTTAAATTGGCCCTTCCCTCTAACTTCTTAGTGGCTTTGGCTGTGATAAATTTTTTTCTACAGCAGTACTGTGTTAAGGTAGTCTTGCTCCAAAGCTGCCTGTGAGGATGCCATTGCAACACTTCAAGGAAGTCTTGCAAACAGTTACTGCACGTTTTTATAAAATAAATAAACCTGCAAAAAAGGAGGAAGCCAAACAGGAATAGAAATAAGTATGTTGTACAAAAGCTGTGTTGTGAACTAAATTGGAGCCTAAATGTTACAATTATGGGACCATTAATTCTCTATTTAATCATCAGACATTTTTGTGGGTCATGTGCTAGTTGTGATGCATTCGTTAAAATTGGAATGGTGGGTATCAGCTGAAGAAGCTGCAAAACTTTGTTAATACTTAGTGCTTACTCATGGTGTTTATTTGTCAAGCAATCTTGAGTTTTTATAATACCTGAGTAAGTATCTGATTAAGATTTGAAGCAAACACAAACCCCACTTAGTACATCTAAGAGAAAATCACGTATGTTCCTTTTGTGAGGTCTTGGCACTGGGATACTGTGGAGACAGCAGCATGTTTGTTGCTTTATGGTGTGGGGGGGTTTTAATCACTTAGGTGGAAAGGCCAAAAAAGTACATGTTTTCAAACAAGTCAAGCTAGCAACAACAGATTTCTGGGATTTGTGTTTTGTCATTGCAGTTCAAGTGGGAACCTTAGTGTTATTTTGACAACTCCTTGTATTTAATTTATTTAATGACCCTAAGAAGCAAATGTGTTTGTGACCCATACTGAACATTAGGGAGGATTGTTAGCCCCATCTGCTCATTAGATAATTGGCACAGTTGCCTGCATGTTTATGATGGTTGTTTCAAAGAGTCTTGCCTGATTGTCTTGCTTTGATAGCTTGTTAATTTTCAGGTTCATTTGGTGTAAATTTGTTTAAATAATTGGTATTAATACTCAGTATGTACACCATAGCATTTGCTCCTTAAGCCAAGTTTTAAGAAAATGTAGATTGTTTTTTTATGTATAAATTTCCAAACTTCAAATAATTAAATGCTGTCACCAAGCATGCATGCAGACACTAATTCATGAGAAAACATTGGCTACTGGTAACTGTATTTTCTTTAACCAGCTTCTTATTTTGCACAAAACCAGTTGCAATACTGATGAGTATGACAGAATACAAGCTGCTTGTGCATATAGAATATAAATGGTTTCTGCTGTTTGGTAGATGCCTTTCAGGAAGCTGTAATTGCAGCCCTGCACTAGTATGGAACTTTCCCAGATAAAGCTCTTTCCAAGTTGGTTCTTATGCCGTTGACTGAAACGAATTTAAAGCTCTGTCTAGGCTATGATTTTTCATGGTAGCATCTGTGTTCAAAACAGTAATTTCCTTCTACTTAGAGTTACTTTTTTATCTAGATGGTTTTATTGAGGCATCTTCAGGAAATGAACAGGAACCTTAACATTGCCATGCACTATTGAATATATAGGAGGGAGAAGGAGTCAAAACTTGTGTATTATCATGTATTTATATTTATCTAACTTTTATTTAGCATGTGGCCATGACAATCAACTGGTAAAGCTGAATGAAAATTGAGACTTAACCTTTTTGTTGAACTGTCAGTGCATTTATTCTAGTACGTGCTTCATAACCACATCAAATGTCTATTGCTTCCCAGTCTTCTTGCTGAATGCTGAGGTTTTCCTCTGCCCAAATATGTATTTTCCTTTTCACACCCTGAAGAATTTTACTTTCCTTAGTCTTGGGTCAGGCATATTCAACGTTGAATCTATTTCAGATTTTCAGTGCCTAGAGATCAGCTTAAAATCCTGCTGCATGCAGCTCTGCAGGTTTTCGGGTGGGAGCTTTATGTACCATTGAGAGCTGAGATTCCCCACTTCAGATGATTCAGAATTGACTTTGGCTCTGGAAATGGTCAAACACCTAAGTATAAAATTCATGTTTCTTGTATAAAAAAGTACAGGTGTGTTGTCTTTTGCTGGATCTTTTGCCTTCATTATCATGAAGTCAAATATATTTCAGGTGAAGCCAGTTGGCTTTTAAATTTCTCAGATCCAAAATACAGTCCAGTTTTAATTTAGAACTTTCTAAAATGTTCCTAAAAAATTGTTTATTGAATGTATTACAGGGCATACACAGATACGTAATGCAACATAAGCATTGTGGTGTACAGTTTTATTTGTGCTAATTCAGAATGACTAAGATCTTGGCTGTAACCAAAAGGAGGGCCATCCTCCACTTACTGCTGTTTTATCTGTATAGCTGTAACGCCAGTCCTTCTTGCCCCCATGTGACATTTCCCTCCTTCTCTACAATAGACTTTATGAAGGGGGCGGGGGGGGGGGGGATAAAATAAAATCTAAAAAAGTCCTTTTTTTTTTTTCCCCCTTCTGAAAACATCGACACAGTGTAGAAAAATATCTTTACAGTGTGTTTGTGAAGATTGTGAAATGCTTACCTCTAATGCAAAATCTATTTCCTAGTACTTGGTGGAGGGAAGGAAAAACAGGATTTTTGAGTTGATATAGTCTGTAGAGAATGGCAGCCCTAATTCTTGAGTGAGTGTGAGAACTCCACTGACGATCACTCATGATTGTATCTGTTACTACTGCTTCTGTGGTATTTAGTAAATAAAGATTAATTAAATTGCCAGAAAGTAATGCAAGTTGCTATCAGTGTCTGTGTCCTGTATTTTAAAAATGTAGAACAAACATTTATCTAACTGTATAATCTCCAAATGAACACTTCAAAATTTTTGTGCCACTGGAGGGTTCCCATATTTAACTGAAATACACAGCAACAAAAATTGAGAGGATAAAGCTCTCCCAAATGTAGGAACATAATTAAACTTCCCAAACCGTCAGAAGAAAGTTCTGAAGCAAAATACTGTGCGTATGGATTTTGAGTTAGAATTTTGTGCCTCTAAAAGAAATGAAAACAGTGTATTCCCATGGTGTAACTGTCTGTTAGAATGATATATTGCATGTGTAATCACTGAGCAGATGTGTAGTAAAATAACTTGGATTAAAAGCTCCAGTATCTTGGTATGTACTCCTTTCACTTCTAAGTGGTTGGCAGTTCCCAGCTATCTGCAGTTGGGTGCTTACCTGAGCCGGGAGACAGCAGCAAGCTGTTACTCCCAAGCACTGCAGCTCAGCATTTGGAAGCAGCAGGCCTGTGGTAGGGACCATGCGTATAGAGATAGGTGAGTGAGATTTCTGGGAGCAGAGGGGAGGAGATACTTAAGGCTTCCCAAGTTTTTTGCCTGAACAATGCTTATTTGAGATAATCTTTAACTTAGTGTTTCATGAAGGTATCATATTTTGTGTATTGTATTTTAACTACGGTTGTGGTAACATTGTATTGTGAAAGTCACAGGGCTGGGCTGGCCACTTACCTGTAGTAAGTTCCAAAGAGTTTAGCCTTGAGACCAGTGTTCAAAACCAGAAATGGTACCTGCTTTTCACTTATTTTTCAGCACTAGTTTAAAAATCATGTGTGTTTCCATTTTGTATTTTGCTGGCTGTATTACAGAGGTAGGATATGAAACAGCAAAGTAAGTACTTCTGATAGTATAATTATGTTTACTCTGTAAAATTTCAGCTAAAATACTATTTGGTGTACATCATGTCCACCATGTTCTCCTAAGCAGATAAATACAGTTAAATGGGAGCTAATACAAAAGAAGTATCACAGTAGTTGTGTTTTGGCTTATAGGAGATTTCCTGTAAAATAGCCTATTTTGAGGCATATATTGAATCTACATGCACAGTCCTCTAGTTGAGAGAAAATAAATTTAGCTATATTAAAAAAACCAGGCTTTTGATCAGTTTACTTTGGCATCTGTTGACTCTGAGCAGAGAGGCAGAATGAGTTCTGTGTGTCGAAACAAAGATTTTTCGATCTTTAAGCAGTCTGATTTCACCTACATTCCCTGATTCGGATGCTGTTTGTTGCCAGTCTGCTAGTGTCACCTCTGGAATTTTATAATAAAGTTAAAGAAAAAAAAAGTGTATTTTAATATCTTTAATATCTTTTCTCACAGCAACGATTTTGTGAACTCGATGAGAGGAAGCGACTTCTTACAGAGAACTGCAAGGAATTGCTGAAAAAAGCTCAACAGGTCTGCAAACTCAGTCCGGATCAACGTCTTCCAAAAGAATTTCAAACTGTATGTACAAAAACAAATCTCCACATATCTCTTAAATTTCGGATGTTGTACACCATTCTAACTTCTCCAGCAAAGAATATTACATATTTTTTATTAGAAGGCTACCAGTAAAGGATCATGTGTACTTCTGTTACTGTTGACTCATATATTGTTACTTACCCTTTTAAAGCACATTTAAATAGTGCTGGGATATCCTATATCACTTTGTTTTATGCACAGAGGAGGGAAAATTTGATCTGAAATTTCAATTAAAATCCATAGTCTTTTGTTCATAGAAATAATTAGAGGCCATATTTTTCTAGCATCTTGCTCTGATGGAGCAATGCAAAAGAACTGAAATCTGGGCCAGCCTACTTACCTGGAGGTCTTCCCAGCCTCTAGAAGTATTTGCATGGCTTAACTAGCATAGCCCCTGGCTTATACCAAGTCTGTGAGCATCCGTACCTGCACAAGGTAGGCAACTAAGGAGCAATTAATTGTGAATCTTTGTTACGTAGTAGCACTTCCAGCCTTTTTTGTCCAGAATAGTTTGTGAGGGAATCTTCCTGTGTTAAATTTTGAATGTGTGACATCCTGATTAAAAGTAGTAGAATATTTTATGGCTTATTCAATTTCTTTTTAGCGAACTTGAGTCCTTCATTAGCATTGCTGTGTAACACGTGCATCCTTTCTCTTGTAGGCTTTTCAGGCTCTTCCTACCACATTGGAGGAAATTGATGCTTTTCTGAATGAAGAGAAAACCAGGGCCTCCTGTTTCACAGGCCTGAATGCTTCGGTATGTTCACTGCTTTCCCTCCGCCCTCCATTCCTCCCCCTCCACCCGTACTGTACTCGCTTCCCATTCTGTGCTAGATCTCTTGGTATCATAAGCTAGACAGCAGGAACAATGTGCTGTAAATGCCAGATTCTGCATCTATTAGAATTTTAAGTAGGTTCTTCTGAAAGAACAGTGTGTTCTGTGCCTTTAAAAAAATAAAATAAAATTGCAGTATCCTGAAATAAGCAATGCTATCCAGTTCTTTGCTTTACAGCTAGGAAGGTGTCTTGTTCAGCGTCCAGTGCAATAATCTATATAATTGTGTTTGAACAGAATCAGTGCAGTGTGGTATTTTTACAGTCAAGGTCAGAATTAGCAAACATTTTGTTGACTGCATGTTTTTTTTTATTCTGGCAGGTTGTTGAAGAATACAATAAGCAGATAGAAGAAATACAGCAGTTGACAGAATATCTAGAGGAAAAGAAAAAGGAATTGGATAACTATAAGCAAAACATTTCACAGGTAATAACTGAAATTATCACTTCTGTATCATATCAGTATGTCTTTATTAGAATAGAATGTATATAGAGAAATAGAAAGTAACATTCCAAGTTGTCTTGAGTGTAAACTGAGCTGTTAGCTTCTGTAATTATGATATTTTTGAATTTAAAAGCTGTCTCTAAAGGAAAATCCAGTTATTAAAAATGGTTTTACATGGATCTGTCTATTTCTAGGTCAAAGAAAGGTGGCTAAACCCCTTGAAAAAGCTGATTGAGCAAATTAATGGGAAGTTCAGTAATTTCTTTAGTTCTATGCAGTGTGTTGGTGAAGTTGATCTTCATGTGGAAAATGAGGTATGATTTATTTTTCATATGGAAGAATAACATTTTCGTGCATCATCTTTTGCTTGTATATTGCTAGAGAAAAAATACAAATTGCCATTTGGATTGTAGGAAAGATGTTCTTTTAAAAAAAAACCCAACCTTTTACTGACGAACACACTTTTTTTGTGCTAGAACTGACTTATCAGTCTGATTAAAGGAAAATGAGTCTTTGTCCAGATGCATAGAACTTCAACTTACTGACTTTTGGAAACTTTTTCTAACTTAAAGGGCTCGGTTAGAAATGTTGTATTTACTTTAGCTGTAACTCAGATTTATAAAGTTAGTGATTTAATTCTCCGTTTTTAGCTAATTTGTGCTATTCTGTTATCATTTAGATGATAAATCTGAATCTACTGTTATTGTGTTGTATTGAGTTGGTTCTACATGTAGTTGCTACTCAAGTCTGCTGGCATTTTGTCTGTTTTGGAAGTAGCAATCATCTGGCCCAGCCTGTTATGCCTCCAGTAACATTTATAGGCAGGTTTTACCTCTGATGAAGAATTTAAAGCATCAATAGTACCTTGGGGAGAAATACTCAGTGCAGTGGGCTGAAGAGAAATTAGGTATTTTGTTTTAAATTGATCTCTGTCATGATGATTTTAAGACTCTCATATGTAATGCATAGACTCCATAATAGTGGAAGTTGACACTTCAAACATTTTTTTGCTGTTGTAAATTACTCAAGCAGCTTTTCTTAAAGTATTTGAAGCGGTAGTTATTATCAGAGGCAGAATAGTGACTGACAAGGCTCTTTACATGAACTGCATTAAAATGTTTGCATAGAAACTAGTATTATAAAACACTAGGACATTAAAACATGGACTTTTCAGTTCTTTTGATAGCTCCCTACAGGATCAGATCTATATTACACAAGTGCTATCTTTTAGGTAAAAGTAAGTTGGGAGAGAGTATACAGAAAAAACAGTAAAGCAATTAAAAAGCAAAGGGAGTCTGAACTGTCTTTCTGAATATGTTCTTTGGAAGGTCTTTTCTCTTGCAAAGATGTCACAAATAGTTTAAGAGATTAGCTAGTGGTACTGAGCCAATGACTAAAACTTTCTCGTCAAGCGATCAATGCCTGTAATAGAGAGGTGAATGATCTGTTCTAGAGCTTGGATTCCTTACCCTTCTTCTCTGCAGGAGACTATTTTGCCCTGACCTGCAACTGTCAAAAGAGAGACACTTGAGGCAGAATTATCTTTGTTAGAAATATTCCTGTGACAGTGAAGTTCAAGCCTCTGTTAGCCTGCCCTGCAGGAACCTTGAGATCTGATGATGTCCTTGGTGATAGTACCTACTGTGTGAAACACTTCACTAGGTTCTTCCTTGACATCCTAGCAGAAACTTTGGTGAATGTTCTAACTTTCCTTGGTAGCACTTGGTAACCAGAATTCAGAGTGCTAGTAGTAATAACCCTCGCCTTCCTCGATTCCCTACAGGCAGTTTTGAGCATCATTCTTGACAGGTCCTGGAATATCTGTCAGTTACATGAACTGGCATTCGCAGTAGTCTGGCAACAAAGGCCTGACTTCTGATGCCGTTGTGGCTGTGCTGGAGGGTGGGTCTTTTTTACTGGAGGTTTTGCCAGCGTGTAGCTTGTACATTTCTCCAAGCCTAGTTTCAGTTTGTGCCAGTGCATCTGAAAGTACAGTGGGCTTAGAGGCCTTAGGTCCTGTTTATTTCTCCTTACATGAAGTCGTTGTGTTCTTGATGTCCCACAGCTCCATCCCTTTCCAAAGAGTATAGTAAAAGCTCTGCAAGTATCTGTTAGAGGAGAAACAGGAACTAAATTGTGAACTTAAGGATATTTTTTTCACTCTGCTATACTAAGTGTTCCTGGTCATAAGCAACCACAGTAGTGGGTGTGTTGAGATTGATCCTGACAATCAAGTACCAAATCCTACTAAAATGGAGAAAGTTCATCTAAGCTATGGTGCTGTTATCTTCACTGATTAGAATAATGTCTTATTAGCTCCCCTTAGCAAAATACCACTTCCAGAAAGGTCAGTGCAGGAACATTCATTTGTTTTGAAAGCATGCCCCATGATTTTCCTTCTTAGGTTCCTGATTGAGGCATGGCTATCAAACTACAATCTGCAAATCCAAGAAGCTAATTATTCTTCTGATAAGCTGCATTAAATGCCAAAGAAGAAATTTCTTCCATAGTGGGGGAGAATGAAATGGTAACCAAAATCAGCTTGCAAATGTTTTTAGTTGCATTAAGCATTGCTTTGTTCTGGTGTGTCCGTCATGGTCATATAACACTCCTTCTCGAGGCAGGTCTTCAGTTTATCTTTGAAAGTGCCAGCCTGTTGCCAGCAGGGAAAACATCGAGGGTGAAGAATGGTGATCTGTCATCAAAATTGGAAAAAGTTGGCACTTTACAAATGTGAGTTTATAACTACGTCAGGTCACCTTCATTCTCTCCTAAAGTGTGTATGCATTTGCCTCATCCTCAAGGTTTCACAGTTCATGTTTCTGTAATACTGGTACACCAGAAGCACCAGAGGTTTGTAGTACGTGAAAGTAAATACCAGTGTAAGACCTTACACTTTCCAGTCCTGAGGATGTTTGTCTGCCTGCAGGTGTAGTAAAACACCAGGAACACCAAAAGATGGCTTGGTCTTCTGATTTAGCACATTAGCTGAATTGAGAGGATTTGATAGATCCTCTCCAATGTTAGATGCTATTTGGTATGTACATCACTCTTCCCAAAGCAAGACCTGAAGGTAGCAAAGAAGCTGAAAATTATTCCTCCAGACTTGCAGTTCCTTAAGGCAGTTTTAGGACTTTAAGATGGTATGGCTTATTTACTTCATGGTGGCTTTTAGACCTTGTTCTTCATAAAAGCCAGCCTCCAATGGGACTCGGTTCTGACAGGTCACCCAGGTTCATATGCTTTTTGATGACTGTGGTATGTGGCAATCTGAACCAAACTGGCATGTGCCAGCTTCTATGGGATGGGCTTCTCATTGTCTCTTTGCCACAACTGTCCTTTCTAAATCTAGAAGTATTCTGTGAGTAACCATCAGGAATCACCTCCACTCCTTTCTTTTACCCTAAGCATTACAGTTGTGTTATCAGAAGAACATGAGTCGATGACCTCCAAGTACAGGATTTATGCTTCCACAGTGAATATGGATAGACCTCTTGGAACTCGGATTCCTTAAACTTTTGAATCTTCCCTGTAGCTCTCATTAACTTGTTAGGTGCATATAAAGATTGTGTTTTATGTAGATCAAACAGTAAGCAATCAGCATGGGCTTTCTGCACTGGGGATTCCATTCCCATCCCTGCACTGAGTTTACCTGAACTTCAGAAATACTAGCAAGTACTCCAAAGATTTCTTTTTTTCTGCGAATCATGAATGTATTTCTTTGCATGGGCCTTCTTTTGAACCACGTCTGTTGTTCCCACACCTATACATCATTGACTCAGACTTCTGACAAGTGTCAGTTTTCTGTTAAAGAAAAGGCCAGGGTTGGAATTGTCATGTGTGGTTTTCCTGACTATGAAAGGCAAATTGTTGTCTTGGATTTTGTAGGGGTTTTGTATGTCAGTCTGCTAGTGGAGGAAAAGTGAAGGATTTTATTAGACTGCTTGCGCTTGAAGAGGTTCAGATGAGGTCTTAACCTACACACACACACACCCTATCACCCCACTGTTCAAGTTGATGGCATCCTGTACTATAATGCATTTTTTCCGATGAATGGAATTTATAGGGACACTGCTTCCTCCTTTTCCTAGCCAAGAACTTTTTTTCTTGTCAGTGTTCTTGATATGTATGAAGTCTTTCTTACCAGGGATTCAGAAATTAACAAGTCATTGTCGTGGGGAGGGAGTGGTACTGAAAATTCTCCCATCTAACAAGAATAGATCAGAGTTAAGGAAAATATATGAAACTGAATTAATATCTTAAGTTGAACCTGAGTAGTTTGTAGACCCCTGTAGAACACTTGACATAATTTTCCTTTAATTTGCATGTCATTATCAAATAAGCTGTAGTACAGAGAAACTGAATTTAACAGATACTGGCTTTTATAGGAGGAGTACGATAAGTACGGGATTCGCATTAGAGTCAAATTCCACCGTAGCACTGAACTTCATGAATTGACTCCTTATCATCAGAGTGGAGGTGAGAAAAGTGTTTCCACTATGTTGTACCTGATGGCTCTACAGGAACTCAACAGATGTCCTTTCAGGGTTGTAGATGAAATAAATCAGGTGAGGATCAATAGTGCAGTATATAACCTCTTACTATATAGATGCTTGTGACATAGTGGAGATAACATACTTTTTTTTCTTTTTTCTTTTAGGGAATGGATCCAATGAATGAGAGAAGAGTTTTTGAAATGGTTGTGAAAACTGCTTGTAAAGAAAGCACATCTCAGTACTTCTTTATTACACCAAAGGTATGTGGCATAAAATAAAATTGAAAGTTTAATGTGTAGGAGAGTTGAGTTTTGTGTGATAATAATCCTGTATACACTGTACAACTTATCTCTGGTTTACCTAAGAACTTAAATAATTATACTTAATATTACTGTGAGAGAATTTGTCCATTTTAAGGACAGTCCTGTCAGGAATTCAGACAACTTACACCAAGGCTCATCTTTTCCTAGACATATTCTGGAATTGTGGCCCCTGTGGAAGTATCACAAGTTAATTACCAGTGGATAGGGGTACCATGTAACAAACCTGTCAAATGTAATACCTCTAGCTCACACAGAATTGGGATTGTAGCAGAGACCAGCTTCCAAACAAGTCAGATAATGATACTGGAACAGGCTAGTGCTGCTGATGTCAAAAGAACTAGAGGAGTCCCATATTAATGGGGGAAAAGTATTCAAGTAATAGTCTGAGACTTAGAAGCTCAGGAAAGGTCAGTGCTATGCTCCATGGAGAATGTCTTGAAGAGGGCTTTTCAGTGAAGAATGACCAGTGCTTAATTGTGCTTTTCTGTTAAAATAAAAAAAATTATAACTGACTTACTAAGTGACATGGTGATGTGATGCTGTGGCTTGAAAGGACTAGTAAGTAGGGTGGCTGTTCACCTGCGCCTTTAACACAGACTAATGTTATGTTCAACTTGATCCAAGACACGTTGAACCAGGAAAGGTTACTTGTAGACCGAGAAGGCAAGCATTCAGTAACGGGCTGTACGCATTTTATTAAGATACCAGTTCTCCTGCATCCCATACTTCACTGTATTTTAGAAAATCTGGCTGGTGCGTGCTACTCTTTCCTGCAAATAGCAGTTGAAGGACCTGAGAAAAGTCACCTACAGCGTTTACCTGGCTGAAAATAGGAGGACAGTGATGCATGTTGTTCCTTCTGATCTTGCAGTCTACTTACCTCCACACAGTTTGGTCATTTCCTGTCCACATTACTTCGTTTTTGTTCTGTGTGTTATCTGTCCCCTTCTGTCTTCTTCCACCTTCTCTCATTGGATCTGCTTTTCTGTGCTCTCTCCTACTTCAAGAAACAGGAGAGTGGTTTGGATGTTGAAAGGATAGAGGTAGCTCTACTAACTGTAGTACTTCCCACATATGAAGAACTGAAGAAGATGATAGTCTAGGATTCAGAGTCTGTTTTAGAAGTTGAGCTCATTGTCAAATACTAAGAATAGAGAAGGCAGAAAATTGAACGTGCAGAGCTAACCAGAAAAATCAGAGTAAAAATGAGACAGCAGAAGTAAGACATTTCAGAGGCTTAAAAAAAAAACCCTCCATTTAACATTATGGTAAGAGGAAGATGAAGGAATGTGTCGCACCACTTTCAGCAGTGAGAGATGGCATTACGAAGAGGTGGCTGAAGGTATTTCTTCTTCCCTCTCTCTCCCCTACTCCCTGCTCAACTGCAAGTAGGTGGTCACCACAGTTGACACAGTGAAGTTGTAATGGCCTACCACAAAGAACATTTATTGAGGTAGCACTTCATGTAAAGGTTTTAGCCAATGAGATAGTTTGAGTGGGCTGCATCAGAGGGTAATTAAAAGGCAGTACAGAGCAGGCTGAGGAGAGAGCCAGACTCAGCTGTGCCAGCGGCTCACCTGCAGTTCTTGAGCCTACGCTATATGTCATCACTTACTAGAAAGCAAGTATGTAATCACATACTAGACAGTATGACAAATTGTCATACTAAGCTAAGTTCTGTGTATGTATCCAGTGGATACAGGAAAAACTGTTACCATGGGTTTTTTTCAGTATGTTGACACTTTTCCCAGCTGTATTTTTAAGCGAGCTACAGAGGGGAAGGGATATAGATTAATATGCAGTAGAGTTGATTAGGAAAATTGTATTCTGAATAGTTGTGATTCACTGTCAGAATGAGTAGATGAGTCTTGGGTTTGAAAAATCAGTATTTTCAATATTAATCTATGCTGAAACAGATTATATTTATTAATGTCGTGGTTTAACCCCAGCCAGCAACTAAGCACCACGCAGCCGCTCACTCACTCCCCCCCCATCTAGTGGGATGGGGGAGAAAATCAGGAAAAGAAGTAAAACTCCTGGGTTGAGATAAGAACGATTTAATAGAACAGAAAAGAAGAGACTAATAATGATAATGATAACACTAATAAAATGACAACAGTAGTAATAAAAGGATTGAAATGTACAAATGATGCACAGGGCAATCGCTCACCACCCGCCGACCGACACCCAGCCAGTCCCCAAGCGGCGAAAACCCTGCCCCCGCCACTTCCCAGTTCCTAAACTAGATGGGACGTCACATGGTATGGAATACACTGTTGGCCAGTTTGGGTCAGGTGCCCTGGCTGGGCATGAGAAGCTGAAAAATCCTTGACTGTAGTCTAAACACTACTGAGCAACAACTGAAAACATCAGTGTTATCAACATTCTTCACATACTGAACTCAAAACATAGCACTGTACCAGCTACTAGGAAGACAGCTAACTACATCCCAGCTGAAACCAGGACAATTAAACATGCAAATAATCACCATATTGGGAGTGAATGCTTCTTTGCTGTAGAGCAAGATTAGAATTCAAAACAATCTTAGATTAGGTAACTTTATTTGAAAACAGGATGCATTTCAGCACAGAACAAGCATAGGACTTGGTATTTAAGTGTGAAAAATCAACAGCAGCATCTGGTCAAAGGCATAAATGCCTAAATGACTGGGGAGAGAGAACTTACGGTGGGTGACAAGTTGAATGTCAGTTGCAAGTAAATTGCTAAAAGTCATCCTGAGCACTGCAGATAACCCTACAGCTTCCATGACATGTCTGCTGGGCTTGCGCCTGATAAGATTTGGACTATGGTAAGTGTCTGGTTTTGGCTGTTACACTTTGGAAAAGTAGTACAGTGGCTGGAGTTATTCCAGAAGACAGCAGTGCAACTTTTAAGAAGTTTTGACAGTTTTGAGTTTCCGCTAATGGAAATTGCTTAGTTCAGAGAAGCACGAGGTTGAATAGAGATGTAATAATTGTGCCCACGTTAACTCCACCTCCTGCCCTGCCCTGGCAAAAAAGAAAAATAACCAATAGTCCCTGCCCATTGTGGATATGGCAAAAGAGTAATGACCTCATTTGCAGCAAGAAGGTACAGATTAGATATGAACATTTTCTTGTAGTAGGAATAGTGAAGCATGGAAATTGCCTGAAGAATGAGGAGTCTCTTTGGGGAATTTCTAGGAATAAATATGCATCATCTGTCAGAAAGGTTATAATCCTGCTATATTAACCTTTTGAGATCTAAGGCTTTATGCAGACCTCCTTCACCATTTTTAGATAATGAGGAACATGTCTTCTAGCTATTTTGACTTTGGTTTTTGTGTTTTTCACCAGCTCCTGCAGAATCTCACTTACAATGACAAGATGACGGTGTTGTTTGTCTACAATGGACCCTTTATGTTGGAGGCAAACAAATGGAACTTAAAGTCTTTCTGTAGGCGGCGGCGGCGACTTGGAAGGATGGATGAACAGTGATACATACATACATTTATATATATAAAAAATATATAATGTTTTTCTAGAACTTTTTGGAACATCTGGCTTTCAAGACTTCAAAAATTGTGAAGGATGAGAACCTGCAAAAAATTGATAATTAAGAACTTTGATTCTTAAAAGGTATAAAAGTGTAACAGATTTGAAGCACATTATTTTGTTTCAGATGTTTCAAAGTGGCCTCTTTCACCAAAGAGCCTACTTTTTCTCAGTAGTAGTTCTAAATAAAATGGAATTTTCTTGTATTTTGCTGTTTTGTCAGTAATGTAGCATCAGAAGTACAGTTAATGCTTCTAGGTTATATTGGACTAATTCTGTGTCAGGGGGATGTTGGTTTGTTTGTGTTTGTTTTTCCAAAAATTGGAATTTGCTTTTGGTAAATAGTGTTCCCCTAACACAGTTATGCATGTTCTCCAAACTTTTCCTATTGAAATGGAAACTTTCAGAATGAATGAAGAAGATGATGTGTAGGAAGGGAATGGTTTGTAAGTAGCTGTGCTTGGGTTTTTTTGGTTTTTTTGTGAAAATATACCTGAAGTTAATATAAAGAATATGTTATTGTTAGAGTAATATACTTTATTATTGTTATTTATTATTTTTGAGCTAATGTTCCATTCTGTATTCCTGGAAGGATAAGGTCTTTATTTTTCTAGCAAGTCTCTCTCAGCAAGGAGACTGACAAAGAGCCAGGTTTTTTTGAAACAATGAGCTAGTTAGCTTGCAGAAGTAAAACTAAGCAATATATAACTTCCTGTTGGTTTTTTTTTCAAGTGAAACTTTTTGGTGATAAATAGTCCTGCTGATTTCACATGTAAGTTAAAATCAGGAGGCTTTTGTGAAAGAGTTAATGTCTCAAACATTGTGGTGGGGCAAGTTCTGCTTGAGAAGAACTCTGCATAATAACGAACCCTGCACAGCAAGGAACCACAGGTGAAAAGAAGCCCGTCAGCACTGGACGTCAGCAGCAGGAGGGGGAGGTCTCGCCGGAAGGTGCACAGCGCCCTGTTCTGACATGCTGGGCAGGGCAGCTCAGGTCTGCAGGGAAGGGGAAGTTACCCCCCAATCGACCCCCAAGCCCAAAGGCTCACAAACCATGCATGACACCTAATTAGCCTAATGAGTTCGATTGTCCACCCGAAGTAGGGGCTAGGAGATGATAAAAGGACACAAACTGAAGCCCCAGCTCCGTGCACTCCAGAACGGGACCCGGAACCCCTCGGCTGGTGGGACCAACGCTGGACCCAGGGCCGGTGAAATCTTTCTCTTTTCTCTTCCATTTTGTCCCTGTCCTCCCTTTCTCTTTCCTTTTCCGTAACCCCCAGACCCCCTTAAGACATAAAACAGCTGACCAAGCCTGGGAGTAGGAGCGGATCCAGCCACCCCTGGGCTCCTCTCTGAGAAGGAGTCTAGAAAGCAAGGGGGTCTGCTCTGAACCTTGTGACCCAGCAGGGAGGGATCTCCTTATTGTCTTCCCTGAACTGATGTGTATGGTTACCGCAGGTTACTGAGGCAGTTCCGTGCCAGTTCCTGTTGTGAGAAACCGGCACACCTAGTGTTAAGGCCTCACAAGTTCAGGTTGCTTCTGCCACGAATAAAACGTTTAACTCATCGTTTGGTGTCGTTTCACCTTAATTTAGCCCGAGGGAATTCCAAATTTAACACGACTCCCTGGTCTGTCCAGCCCGGGTCATGACAGCTTTTTACAAGGGTTCAGCTGCATTGGAGTGATTGTATACGCAGTGGATTTTCAACAGATAGCCATAAAATTCATTGGTGGGATTTTGGCCATAACTGTTAAGCATTTGAAAGTGGATGTTCTCAACAGAATGCTGAATACCTAAAATTAAGCACCAGTTATTTAGTTAACTATAAAAAAAATTAATACTGAATTGTGAAGAGTATGATTTGTAAAGAAATGGAAACTGATTGGTATGTAAAATGTATGTAAAAGTGATTGAGTCCCAGGACACCATCTGAAATTACGAAGTATCCTTGTTTTCACAGGAGGAGTGTAATTCAATAGAATTTTACAGAAAATTTTGTGTCCAATTGATTTTGAGTGGGAGTTTTTCTTAGCAGCATCCTGTCAATGAACTTAGCCAATAGAATTGATAATGTCAGGCTTTTTGTGTTAGAATGTTAGAAATAAAATAACCCACTGCAGAATTAAGCTAGGATCTGAAAGGTTTCGGGTATTAGAAGTTAAGTACTGTAATTCTTGTTTTGAATAGATGAGCGTTTAAGGGAATAGAGAGCTACACATTCTTATATTGCAGGCCGCTGTTGATCAATGGAGGTCTGTCTGACTGTGAAATGAGTTCCTGGAATAAGTTCTGTGAGAATTAGCATCCATATGCAAATATTTGACAGAAGAACTGAAAGTGGAAACTTGGGCTGTAGTCCCAGGATTGAGTGGGCCAGGAGAGTATCCTCGACTAATTGAGGCTTCAGGCTTATCTGTCCACGCTATGCAAGATCTGGGTTTTAAATGTGTTCTTTGATCTTCAAAATACTTGGGTTCTTTATGCTTAATTTTTTTTTAATTGAATGGAAACATTCTGTTTAGTCTCTGAGGATCACGATATGAAAAGTGCAGTTTGTGTTCAGTGTCTAAGTAAGTGAAACTACTTACATGAACATGTGTCAGGACTGAGTTTTTCTATGGCTAGACAACACTGGCTATCTATTCTTAATGCTGTCATCTTAGAACATCATGGGATTTCTTCCTAGAGTTCAATTCCTTTCTCATGTTTCAGGCTGAGGTATGAAATGTAAGTCTGACTTATTGCAAGAGGATGGCACTTCAGATCCCATCTCAAAGATTATGTCTTCTGGATATGTGCCTGCCACACTGCACAAGTGAAGAGAATGATGGCCTTGTGGGTGTTTGCTTTTTCCTTGGAGGTCTGTCAGCTATTGACCAGAGGTCCTGATTTCGACCTGTCTGGCTACAATCTTAATATGACACTGTCATTCATATTAACTTACCCCAGACAGCGTAATGAGCTGCAAAACCGCAAAACCGTACCACTGTCATGTTTCTGATCTACAGAGCCTCACTATCCAGCAGCTCTGCTAGCTAAAGCCTTCAAAAAAGGAACCATAAAACAAACTTGGTATATAAAAGCAGCCATTGCTATTTGCAGATGGGCTATACAACATGACTGTGTGCCTCCCACACCCGTTCCCATTAGTAACCTGCTAATTTGTGTGACAGGTGCATCCTGTCCACAAACTGAGACCTTCTGGCTTAAAAGGAGGTCTTTTGAACTGGATAGTGTATTCAGTCATGAAAATCCACACGAAGTTGCTCAGTGTAGCTACAGTGTTATTTAGCATTCCTTACCCGCATATAGGCCTGTTCCGTGCTGCCAGCTTTCTTGCTGTTCCTCATGCTTTGCTACTTCTATTCAGCTCCTTGGGGATTCTGGCTATAAAAACCCGTGGAATGAATTTCACTGTAACTTTGAGCAGGGGGGATAAGGGGGTGTTTAGGTTAAATATACATGTAGTATCCAACTTTTCCTGCTGACTAGGCAGGACCTCTCAAAAATGTAGAAGTGGAAAGACCCTAAATAGTCCTGACAGCTGAAGTATAAATTAAGCTTTCTCCAAAAATAGGTACTTTTCCCTGTTGTTTAGACCAGCTGAAGACTATGGCAAAGATCCTGTTCCACCACCATCTGCAGTTTTGACAAACATCTGTGTCTGCTCATGTATTGAGACAGAGAGAAGCAGCATGGAAATTGTGACTTGCTGTGAGAAATAAAAAGATCTTGAGAAACCAAATACTGACAAGCCCTTATAAATCACCTTTAACTGTATTTTGTGACTGTAAACAGCACTGGTGCATGTACGTTATTGTTAACTAGGAGTGATTGCTTAACTGGATGAAGCAGCAAATTAGAATGAGGGACACTTGCACAGCTACAGTGCTTTCAACATGCTTACATGAAGCTTGGACTTTTATTAGAAATAAAATAAATGAGTCCTGTTAAGGCTGTTGCTGACTGGGAACATCTATTCTCCAGGCTTTGGAATTAGTGAGAGTTGATGAAACACACAGAGCTGGTCTGGGCTGTAGGATGCTTACTGAAAAGTGTGGTAGGTGCTCTTTAGAGGCCAGGATAGGCACCTGCTCCAGGCCTGATGGCAAATTTTACTTAAACACTACTAGAGGCTCTTGTGTATGGTTCATGCCAAGATGCTCCCTCTTGTTACTAAGTTCTCTGGCTGATGCTTCCTTTCTAGAAGCTTCTGGATGATATTCAAACACTGTTTCCTATGGATTGTGGAAACTGACTTGGGTTTCTTCTATGAGCCTGCAGTTTCCTGCTTGTTCCCTTGCACTGCAAGGCTGCTTAATTTTCTGAACATCTCTTAGTAATAAGCCTTAATTTTCATCCTCCTTGCCCAATTCCCGTGCCATTCCATGGTGTCTTCTTGAAAGCAAAGTTAGAGCAGATATGTAAGATGTGAAATCTGTCATTCTATTTTACAAACACTTGCATAACATTAACATGTTGTCTGATACTGTCTATGCTGTCTATGCTTAGGCTTTGGATAGTGGGGTTTATCTGGGGGAGGGAAGGATGTGAGAAGGAGGTCCATAATTCAAGATGCTCAGTGTTCACCTAAATTAGTGTTCAGATAAACTGAACAGGCTGTCCCCAGGGGTTGCGTAAGGGATGGTCCCACACAGTGCATAATTCCTTCTCTTGTCACTGCACCCCACAACCTTCAGCACCACCTGTGCTGGGAAAGGAGCACCACACTGAGCAGAAGGGCTATGTTGGCTCAGCAATACCTAGTAACTCTGCATCAAAATGTATTGTCATTTTATGGAAGGTGTTTTGATGTTGCACGCATCATTTCCCTGTCCTCACTCTTGTCTTTATTTGGCCTGCTTCTTGAAAGGTACGCTGTAGTTTCTTCTGATTTGATTGGCACGATATCTGATGGGAGGTGTCTGGCAGGAGACCTACATCGCAGGAAGCGCGGGGGAACCTTGGCACTCTAGCTTCACTGTAAATAACTCTGAGCCAGAATTACTCTCTTCAGTTCTGACTCACTGAAACACAATGTCCAAAATAAATTTTCCTAGAACTTTTTGTTACAGAAGCATTTTTTTTCCCCCAGTACCTTGCTAATGAAGAATAAAACCAGGATTCAGTACATCATAATTTGGAGAGGAAGGAGATGGGAAAGGGAATTAAATCCACCTCCGCTCCAAGAAAAATCCTCCCCCTGTCCCAGCCTGAACGTCTGAAAATAACAGGAATGTTTCTCTGCTATTGGACTCAAAGACTAGGCTTGCCAAAAGCCACGCTTCTATGAGGCTCAGTGATCCAGCTGTCCTTTGCATATTAGGACAGCCTGGATGAAAGGCAGTGTTTTGTATGCAGGGGGTGATTTAGTAGTTACTAATCTTCATTTTACTTCAGTGCTAACTTTAGCTATTGACAAGGCTGAACTGTTAAACAAGGAGAGGAGAGGTGAGTGCAGGAACCAGATGTGTTTAGCCATTGAAAGCTTTTCAGGCACCACTGTGGCAGTGTTGAAAGCCAGCAGGGAAAGCACAGAAAAATAACGGCAAGTAGCAACAGCAGAGGCAGAAGGTGAAAGAGGTGATAACCAGCACTGTCGCAGCCTACCTGCTGACATCCTTTCCTGTGGCTCAGCTCTTTCCCAGTGGTGCAGTCCCCTGCCAGTGGTTCCATCTCTGTGCTTTCCACCAAATTCCACCAGCTTTTCTCCACTATTCTTTTGCTCCCTAGTAGCTCTCAAAGTAATTCCCCAGTTGTCCAGTCGTCCTCCTGTTGATCTATTACCCCCACTAAGCCAATGGTTTTTTGACAGTTGTACTGGTTTTGGCTGGGATAGAGTTAGTTTTCTTCATAGTAGTTTGTATGGGGCTATGTTTTGGGGTTGTGGCCAGAACACCATAGGTAACATAGGAGATGCTTTAGCTATTGCTGAGCAGTGCCTGCACAGCATCAAGTCCTTTGCTGTTTCTCACACTGCCCACCAGCACAAGAAGTCTACCCGCTGGGAGGGGACACAGCTGACCCCAACTGACCAAAGGGGTATTCCATGTCATATAACATCATGCTCAGCAGTAAAAGCTGGGGGAGGAAGGAGGAAGGGGAGGACATTTGGAGTTATGTCTTCCCAAGTAACTGCTATGTGTGGTGGAGCCCTGCTTTTCTGGAGAAATGCCTGAACACCTGCCTGCTGGTGGGAAGTAGTGAACAAATTCCTTGTTTTGCCTTGCTTGTGCACATGGCTTTAGCTATTAAACTGTCTTTATCTCAACCCAGGAGTTTTCCCAGTTTTACCCTTCTGATTCTCTGACCCATCCCACTGGGGGAGAGTGAGTGAGTGGCTGTCTGGGGCTGAGCTGCTGCCTGGGGTTAACCCACAACAGTGTATGTTAGTCTCAAAACATGACATTATGCGTGCCATTAGCTAGAGTTTAGTATTGCTAATTATTTGTATCAACTATTGCACCTGGAGCTACATGAAATCTTGGCAAATAGGCCCAGTGTGTATTCATAGAAGAGCAAGGCATCTGCTCACAGACTGAAAACCTCTTTGGGAAGCACGGAGATGAGAACATGGCAAGTAAGCTGGAAAGGAATGACAAAATTCATGGGGATAGGGAGCCATGCACCATAGTGGGCAAAGCTCTTTTTGTTAGAGGCAAGGAGGAAGGAACAGCTCATAACTGAGAAGATGGTGGCAGAAGGTATTAAGGAGCCTTGGAAAAGAACAGAGAGCACAAAATGGCACAGGTGACATGCAATATGGATGGCTCAAAGTGAATACATGCTTTAAGGTAATAGGGATCATGTAATTTCAAGGGCAAAAGACTCTGATTCCCCCTTCTCCAGTTTGTAACCAAAGCTGTAGACTGTCAACATTACGCAGCTTGATTTTGACTGCAATCCACGAACACCGGTTTACCTCAGTTTGGGTCATGTAATAGCTTTTTCATGGACAACAAAGGTTTTTTTGGTTGGTTGGGGTTTTTTTGTTGTTGGTTTCTTGAAGAATTACAAACACAGATTAAATCCAAAGCAGATGAATGGCACAAGAAGTGCAAAGGGACTTGCTCTCAGACACCACCAGCAGTATCAGCACCACTCTGCACTGCTGCAACGATGCTGAAAGATCTGTTCATGTGAAAAGCCACTGATGTTGCAGTTTGCCATGGGCCCAGTGGCTGAGGAACCTGGGTCCACTTTTTGTCTGCTTCTGAGCCCAATTTTGCTGTTCATGAAGGATTTTTTTGGTCGGAACTTTTGTAGTATTTAAAATACACTTTGCTGTATAAAATATACTGGTTTGATGCCAGTATAATTAAAGTGGCACAGCCTTCAGCGTGTATGCAGTGCTTCAGTATGTCAGAAATCAGTATGCTCATGAAAAATTATTGGAGTGAGTTATATTGGGAGAATTTCCTTTATTTTGGTTTGAAGGAGTTTACAGTAAGGTTGTCCCCGTTGAAATGTTTCAGTTAAAAAATTACATCCCTGAAAAAAAGGGTTCATTGGACATAAGAGGTGAATGTAGCTCAGCCTCTAGGTAAGGGCTGGATTGTCTTTCTGTAATCCAATAAAACAAAGGCAGTGATTTACCACCAGCACTGCACAGACTAATAACACAATTGTGGTTTTCCCTGGCCTTGTGTTTTTTGACAGAGCAGTTATGCATGGCTTTTCATAGGCTCTCAAAAGTCTTTTCTACTTGGAAACATTATTCAAGGCCACTGAAGCAACGGTTAACAGCAGAAGGGCCCAAAGCACTATATGAGGTCTCTCCAGGGACCTCTGATGTAACCTACACCTACATCTCCTGAAATGTCTGCTGCTGTCTTTCTGGCCCCTGCCCATTAGCCAGAAGAGGAAGAAAAGACCATCTGGAGAGCCCAAGACTTTCCTATACACCTTTTTAGCACAGTGTCAGGAGGGCTCTGATATTGTCTGTGCTTTTTCGTTTCTTTCTCCATGCGTTCTGAATTCCCATAGGGCTTCCTTGGATCTTGGGATGGTAAGCTGTCCTTATCTACTCAGTGATCCTTTCTCCTAGTCCTGTGGTTTACAAGCTCCACTTCTTTGTACCTTGTGTTCAGCTGTGCAGACATCCAGGTGTTGCTTTGATCAGAATTACATGGCCTAAGAGGCAACAGAAAATACCGAAACCGAGACTGATGGCTTTTGATATGAAAAGCAAAAGGATGTCTATCAGTTTTCAACCGTGGGCCACAAGCCAGTAAAAAACAGTAACGGTTGCAGCAACTTCAAAAATACAAGCTGAAAGCAATAGGGGCTCCGCTGTCTCTCATCCCGAAAGGCACACATGAGCTCCATACCGAGATACATGAACTGGAAAAATACAGTGTGTAATAACAGAGAGACAAGCGTCTATTAAGGATTAGAACTGATGCGAGTCAAGACCTCCCCTTTTTGAAATGGGAAGATTTCCATAATACCTGTGGAAGTGTTTGAGGAGGTATTTTAGGGGACATGGAGTTTCTCAGTTGAGGAGAGCATGGCACTGAAAGCATGGTAGCTGCAAAATTCTTGCCATTGGGAAAGCTTCCCCCCTGCTTTAAGGCAGTCCCTTAAAGAGGACTTGGGTAAGTACATTGTTAGAAAATTGTGACTTTGTGTTAAGTTATTGTTGATGTAATTTGTCAGATGTGGCTGGGAGGTGTGAAGTGCTCAACCTGGAAGAGATTTTGTTTCCAAAGCAAAAGCCATTGAGAATGTAGCGGTTGTTATGGAGCTCTGATGCAGAAGGGAAACCTCACTCACTCCTTAGCTCTGAAGTGAGTGCTGAACAAGATTGTTTTAGACTCCCATGGAGGTGAAAGTCATTCTAGTCACCCTAGCAGGCAGGTTCAGAAAGCCACCCTTGCATGCGGCTTTCTGAACCATGCTGCAGGCATTTAACTGGACTTTTATGTCATTTTATGGCATGTTTCCTTTCTTCTGTCCTCAGCAGAGAGAAGAAATGAAAATTCACCTTGTAGGAATTGTGCTCTCTGAATCAGTTGGTCTGTGTTCAGGGTCACACCGCCCCATGTCACTGTTGAAGGCTGCCAGCATCCACTGAGACGCACCCAGTCTTCACATGTCACACCTATTCCAGCCAAAATTTACATCACTCCTGGCAAGACTATTCTGTAGAGTGTATTAGATCTCAATGGCTGGAAACATCCTCCTAAGGCTAAGGCTTTCTCTACACTAGGAAGATTTTGATAGCTGTTCCAATTAGAGCACTAAAGACAAATATTAAAGGGTTTAAGGTGAAGAATGATAAATTTATGGAAAGTCCTTTATGATGGGATCACAGGGGAATGAGGCCAATGCCACAGCCCTGTGTCCCTTATTCCTAAAATCAATGACAAGCTAAAAAAAGAAAACCCTATGCTGAGTTTGTTGTATCTGTCCTTTGGCCATCTGACCAGAGGGCAGAAAACTCCAACTCGGCATCAAATCTGGACGCTGCTTACAAGTTTTGTTCTAGATGCAGACGGCACACTTCTACCCCTCCATCTCTGCCTGCATTGCTGGAGGGTTACACGCTCCTTTCTGTCCGGGGTCTTACCTTGCAGTCACACCCTAGCACCATTCCCATGTACCAGGTTAAGTTAGCGCATGTAAGCAGTTGCTTTCAGCAACCGTAATGTCAAGGATGGTAAAAGTCAGTGAGCTTTTTGGCATGGGTTTTCTTGCCTTTCCCTCCTTCAGAGGCTGAGCGGATGTTTTTTTTCTCCTTACGCCAGCAATCCCTCCAAACCCATGGAAATCTCAAGGCAGCAGTGTGGCTGTGCAGGGTGAAGCATCACTAGCTTGAGGGACAGCACCAGTCTGAGCTCAAAAGCCACTGAGCAATGGGAGAGAGGCTTCCTTGGAGCTGGAGCATGCTGGTGAGGGGACACATTTACCCCACTGCAAGTTGTGTCTCTGTCTCCCTGCAGTAGCAGCAGAAAGAATACCTGTGAAAACACCTGGGAAAAGTAGAGAAACAAGACCCAGGCTAAATAATGACTAGCAACACCAAGACCTTTGAACCTGGTTCATACACAACTCATGGATTTCATTGTGTGCAGCAGTATTTTCTTCATAATCATTCAGACTGGTTTACATGACCACTGCTTGACTCCCACCATTCAAAACAACTTTTTTTTTTTAATTCCTTTTTTCTTTATTTGGACAATATATATACATATGTACAAAAACATCTACGCCTACTTTTTTTTTTCCTTTTCTTTTTTTTACAATTTCATGTGATTTAAAAAACAGGACAGCAAAATAATTTATAAAGGATACGAATACTGTACAAAAATAAAACTGATTGAACTGTTGGAAGTTGGTACTTTACAGTGTTACAGATCACACTACTCTGTAAAACAGCATTTTGAAGTATGTGTCCAGTCTGGTGTATGCTGGGCTAAGTCCATCTGCAAACTGAAAAGGATCTGTAATACAGGTCATGAAAAACTGTTCAAAACCAAAATATGTTATATAGCTATACCTTTAAAGCCATGACTTCTCTATAGTAAAGGACTTTCTTAACCAAGGAGAAGAGCTGTCCTAACTGCAGCACTATTAAGTATTTCCAAAATAGTACAAGTACATACTGTATTAGAGAACCTGATATTCCTTTTCTTTTCCAACACTTGCAACACTCTTCAAAACTTACCTTCAAGATGCAAAGAACTAACCTGCAGTTTGTTTTATGCGTTAGAGCCATTGTTTGCTTTTACCAAAAGAAAAAAACCCCAAACCCCAAATGAACAAAACAATAAAACAAAATCTCCAAACCTGATTATTCCCAATATATTCTGTTAGTGGTTAATGATTGCATTAATCCCATCTGTCCAGTGCTGAAATACAGCATATGTTACAGCAAATGGGTTACCATTTAGGAAGGGTTTTTTTCAGAAACAGGATCTTGTCACATGCAATGATCATATGTGCCTGTACATCCCATTGTCCCATAGACCAAAGGACCCCCTGCCTATTCGTTCTTTCAGCCTTTGCAGGAATGATGATGTTTCTTTAAATGTGCATTCTACCCCAAATACACAAGATGGAAACCATAAATCTGGCCATTGACTTCCATGTATAGGTTAATCCTGGTAGCTAAGTGACCAAAACATCTAGGTACTGATTTAGGAGCTGCTTATCAGCTGTGGCTTCCCACTGTGGTTGATAGGATGTGAGGGTGTCTTGTATTTCACAGGATCAGGCCCTAATTCTCCACATGCTGTGTTTGTCCTACAAAATGGCAACAATCCAGACTACAGGACAGACTCAGAATTTTGCATGATCTTCAAAGAGAAGAATGAAGATGAATGTGCATGTGCCTTTGAATCTCACCAGGCTACACGTGGCCCTGACCCTACTCAACAAGGCAGCATTAACAGTACTGGTAAGGAGAACACTTTCTGCATTTCTAGATCAAAAGAAACACCAAGGCTACGTATTTTTATTAGGAAGAACGTATGTCTCTACGACTCAATTTGGACACCAGAAATTAAAAGTTTGGTTTCTAAATAAATGTTTCAAAAAGCTGAAACAGAGGTAGAAAGTGTGTTTGGTTTCCTGATGTCTTCACTGAAGAAAACACATCCCTTTTTACTCCACAGACTGCTCAATATCCCCAATGCCTTAAAAGCAGTTCTCTTCACATAGACGGAATTTATCATGAACTACACAGTAAAAACACTATATGCAAACTGATTTCTAATGCTGAAAGACTAATACAACTGTAGAAGAAAACACTCTAACTCTCTAATTTTTTTATTTTCATTTCTAGGAAGCAAGCTTTTTATCAGGTAAAACAGTAAGATACTGTAATTGCAGGTGTACTAACAAGATTTTTTTATGTACAGAATTTTACAAGATGACCTAAATTCATCTGCAGTGGAAACACTTTGGGTTTCAGTGTGATTACTCACGAGATGAATTTGGCCCTAAATCTCTATAGTAGGGCTGCACCTCCCATTCCTCTTCTGGAGGAAGGGGTAAAAACCAAATAGGAGAAGAATGTTTCCGGAAAAAATAATGCGTAAACAGAATTCTCCCCCCTTTATGCAGCTGGGGAGGGGGGAAAAAAAAAATCACCGATAACCTCTTACAGTTCATGCTTTTAACATTAAAAAAAAAAGAAATACTCAGCTAATGACCACGACTTAAAAGTTTTCCTTCAGTGATTGTTTTGCTCCTCCTAAAGAGCATAAAATATTTTAAAAATAAAAGTAATATTGCCTTTATCAGTGTTCGATGTGCCATGCATGATAAGGGTACAACACAAAGTACCAAGAGAAGCTTATGTCATAAGGAGTATTGCGACACACCCTCCATGCTGTATTTCCAATTAGCTCATGGTTTTGCCCCCATACTCTACAGAAACAGCGATCAAGAGATACAGGAGCCCTTCCAAAGTACTCCTTACAGTAACTTCAGCTGCTTCCATTAGCAGAGTGCTCTTAAGCAAAGGTCTACCCTCTCTGTAAGCACACACAACTCCCATAGGATGCTGCAGGAGTTAGGCAAGGGTATGAAAACAATAAATCTTTAAGGCAAGTGTAGGAAGAGAAAAAGCCTTTAAAAAAGCAGCAGTTTATAAAGATGGTGGCTGCTGTTAATGCATCCATTCAAACAAAACACAGCAGAATAAAGCACTGTTAGTGGCATTTCTATAGTACAGTACTGTATTTATTGACAGATTAAAAGTATAGGATCAACTGAGAGACGTATGCTTCTGCTCCCACATCCCCACCACATTATCTAGGCTGATTTGTATTTTTCCAGGTAAGTGAATAACAGAGCTAAATACACATATGGTCAGAAAATGACTGAGCTGTTGTGGGGGTTTTTTGCTTTAAGTATCTTCTTGAATTATACATGTTTTTACTGGAAAAGTGCAGCTTATATTCAAAAGTATAGTTAATACAAAGAAAAGATAAAAAGACCCTTTTACTTAATGGGCCTTCTTGAGTATAAATTCACCTTATCTCAGTATATCAATCAGACGCTATTAGTAACATACGTAATGTTTCTCTTAACAGTCTTTTTAAATGCAGGATAGTTCCGAGACAGAAGTAAACCCACTTCTACAATGTGCTATGGAGTTTCTATCTGAGAGTTATTTATGTGACTTGGAAAGCGGTTTTACTTGACAAACTCTAAATACAAGCAGCATTACACTGTTCAACGAAACATGTTCATGACACGGCAATCACAAAGACCTTGGGGTCATGCTACTGCGGTGGCATAGGCCAGACCATGGCAGTCAGACGTATGTACACCAGCATCAATGCTTTACATCAGAGGAGGTGACCACCTCCTCTGCTGGCCATCCCTTCGCTCCTCTCACCCCGCAGTCCACTTGCTCCAGACCGCTCTTCCCAGCGCAGGGTGGGGAGGTGGAGTACGGGGAGAGGGGCACGGGGTACTTTTTATTTTAATTTTTTTTTTTTTTAAATGTTGGCTATGTGTGCTTTCGGACGGTGAGGGCAACCGGCACCACTGCCTGCATCCTCGCCGCAGCTCGCCTCCCCCCCTCTCCCCGCCCCGGGCCAGCCCTGCCTTCACAAGGAGCTGCTGGAGCTGCACTTTTTGGATCGCTTGATCATGCTGGGGTGAAACTCGGTGTGGCGGCGGGCGTGCTTCGTCAGGTGGTCGCTCCGCATGAACCGCTTCTCGCAGAGGGGGCACCGAAACTGTTTCTCGCCGGTGTGGGTTCGGTAGTGCCGGGTGAGCTCGTCGGAGCGGGAGAACTTTTTAAGGCAGTCGGGCCATGTGCAGGGGAATGGTCGCTCGCCTGCGGGGAGGAAATGATGAGATTTAGGGGGGGCGGGGGTAATGCAGGCCAGCACGTACCATCTTTGCCGAGGAGCCAGGGAACATGCTGCTGAGGGGAAAAAGCTGCTTTTGTTTCCTGCCGCGGTGCCAGCATCTGCGGAGTTGTTGATGACTCGCTTCATCAGGTTTCAGTCTCACCTCCAGGAGAAGCCAAAACCCCCTCCAACCACACGAAACTCGCACTCCGGTGCAGAACCTTGCATGACCCCAAAGACTGTCAAAACAACAGATGAGCTCTGCCTGTGCCTGTACATTTTTCATGTCGGGCTCACTACGGCGGTTTGGGAACAGACTGCCAGTATTATTCCTCTGACACTTCCATTCTGCTGAATAAAATAATTTGTAACCGTTATAAAAGAAGCCAAAAAAAATCTCTCACCTAGGACAAGTCATTCCAGCCGGGGGAGAACTGAGTGGGGAGGGACTGGGGAGAGCAGTGCAGCCTTGGGGCTGCACACATGTAGAGTAAAACCGCCGCAGCTGCAGGGAGAAGTCCCATTCCCCGCTCTCCTCTCTTCCCCTAGAAATCCAAGCTGCTCCACAGAGTATAGCTCTCCCCTCAGCTGCTTAGATGGCTGGTTTGAAGACAGGAAAACTACTTCATTATTCACAGCTCTAACAGTATAAATGTTTGCTACGATAGTGAAGAACCAAACCAGACATCTTCACCTAAATCACACCGCACCTTTGCTTTTAAAAACAAGGATGTAAGGATTGAACAGCACTTACTGTAATCTTCCTGGCACCCCGCATCCCTGCAGCTCACCTCTGCGGGTTGCACAGGCTGTGCCTACAGGGACAGACCCAACACCTCCTGACAGGCAAGGCTGACCCTAGTCCATGGCACAGATGGAAATCAAAGGCATTTAAGTCCACACGAAAGCTCTGAGTCACAGAAATCATGCACCGCTGCAGTTTGATGCCTCAATTCCCTTTCTTAAGTCTCCTGCAGGGAATATAAATGACAGCTATGTGACAGCTATTTATAGTCAACCATGAAACATAAAAACTATCCCAGGAGTTTTCCATCTTGAAAGAGTTGGAAAGAAACTCAAGAACTCCAGTATTTCTTGGTACTGTGAAGATCGGCACAACAGGTGAGCTCGCTTTACATTTATGGACTGTAAAAAGAGGAGTCATTTACAAGAAAGTGCGCCCTGGAGTCCTCTCCAGACACAACAGCAGTAACAAAAGGCTAAATAAAGCCTTGAATAAACAGCCCTGACACCAGGAGGACAACCAGCAGCAGAAAGCATGGCAGAGCTGTAGAGAGGAGAAAGGGCACTGGGGGGTGTGACTGGTGGCATCCAAAAGACCAAGGAGGTTGAGGACAGACCAGGTATGTCGAGATGTGGCTACACCACGGGCTACACCACAGGCCCTGAAAGCCCTAGTGAGCCTCTTTTAAATAACGCAGCCATTTTCACAGTTTAGGCTCCTAATGATACGGTGCTCCCGGACAGGTGGCTGCTCCATCCCAGACTGATCAGCGTGCAGTAGAACTGCAGCCGGACAGGCAGGACCACGCAGGTTACAGCAGCCTCTCGGGCAGCCACAGCACGGCTGCTTCCCCGGGCTTTCCCTCCTCACCTCGCAGCGATGCGGGTCCTCGGTGAGGGGAGAAGGACGCAGAGAGAGACAGTCCAGCCTGGTGCCCGAGCTCGGTGGTGGCACAGATGCCAGCCATCCTGACCCGGGGCTATTTTTTTTAATAAACAGGTTTCTTGGCTCCCTGCTGTATGCTTTTAGACATGGTTGGAAGTCCTTCCAAACAACCACCGCCTGCTTAAAATAAATTAATTAAAACAGTACGTAGACTTACACAGGCATGAAGGCCACAACCGCAGCTACACGGCTGAGCAGCACCGTAAGCTGCACAGAGCACTTGCATCAGTGCCCACCATCCTCCCCTGGCTTTGCCCTGCCCGGCGCCCACCCTCGGCATCTGAAGCAAGCATTTCACTTGCGCTGCTCTTTTGCTATCGATCTCACGGTTTCTGTCACAGCTCCCAGAAGCAGGCACCAGTGGGAGGTGCAGAACAGCCTTCTAGCTCCCCCCCGGGAACGTGGGAGAAGTGCTATACATCTTGCATGTGTGAAGGCACCTAGTACATGGCTCTATGTCAGGCACTTACGCCCCGGAGCAGTGGGAGCAGCTCAGGCATCCCACCCCACCCCCAGAAGCTGTATTTCCAAACCTCTACCTCAGGACAGCTCTTCAGGCCATGTAAGTGCCTAACCATCCTACAGGGAGACCAGGTGCCTAGGCTGGAAAACAAGGATCACAGTCTTTGGGGCGCAGCACCTACATCTTAGGCGCAGTAGTATCCAGCCCGGCTGCCTAAAAGCAGCATCTTGAATCTGGCCCCAAGTGGCCCTCAAGAAACTAGGCTTCCCCCTGCCCCCGCTTCCCAGAACTGCAGACAGGAAGACAAAATAGAGCCTGATTACTGGAATTCCCTCAGAAACACGATGGGAGTCATGCGACCTCCACCATCGCTACCCCGCGCTCCCACTTCATGTGCCAGGGGAAAGCGCTTTTAGGCTATGCAGCGTAACCACAGAGCTTTGGGGAAGGGCAGGGTTCGGTCAGGATCCCTTGTGGACGCTCGGCACTGCGATCCCCAGGGAACCCGCCCGCAGCTTGGTGCGGGGAGCATGCCGGAGGCCACGGGGAGCCTGGCATGGCGGAGGCATGCCCTGCTGCTGGCAGGAAGAGCCGCCGCCGCCGTGTACCGGGATGGCAAACGCAGCAGAGACGGCTGCTGGAGACGAGCGGCTGCGCTCCCTCAGACGCACAAGAGCTACCAGCGGCACCTGCCGCCCACCGCCGAGCCCCCAGGTACAGTAGCAGAGAACAGCTTCACCGCCTCAGCAATACAAGCCCACGGAGGCTGTCACAGCCACTTTGGAAGCACGTATATGAAAGTAGGCCAGGCATAATCCCCGGCACCAGGGCACATGAAACTCCAGACTTCTCAGAGCAGAGAGACAAGGGAGGGGGGGGGTGAAGCTTTTCCGGGCCCTCAGGGGTTGTCTCTGAGCCTGAAGATCTGCTGCTCCCCTCGGTCACGAAGCTGTAACGGATGACGCCAGCCCAGAGGGACGGTGCTTCCACAACAGACTTCGTAGGTGCAGAGGAGGGGCGCGGTGTGTGTCCACGAGGCTTCTAAGGCAAGGTACAGATGCTGGATGACATGTGATGATTGTCCACTCAGCAAAGCTGGTCACTGGATTTGCTGGTTGCATTTGACACACTATTTTTTAAAGCAGCAGAGGTATTTGTGGAAGAGTCCACTGAGCAAACAGGTCTGGCAACTCTATGCAGCCCGGCTGCAACGGCCCACTGAGCTGCAATGCAAGCTAGTGCTGCCTCCATCTGGAGAGAGTGGATTTCTGTATCACGTCTCAGTCAAGAAACACTTTTTCCATATGATTTTTCCCCTTTAGTTTTGGGAGTATTAATGTTAAAGCTTAAAAGGAGCAGAATGAACCATGAAAACAGGGTACTATTATAGACTGTTTTCTTTGGTGTCAGTATGCTACTTATGTTTTAAGACATGCCTTAGATGGGATTTCCATCAAGAGATGAAGGAATGGCCAATGGTGTATCAGAGTACCTTAAAAATATGTGTGATAGGATCTGAACACAAGAGATACAAGATGTAAATAATTTTCTTTAAAAAGATATACATATATCCAGGGCAGCTTACAGAAGTAACAAGTAAAACAGAAACTGATTTACAGGTTATAGGACTAGGTGCATCTGCAGAATTCCCATTCTTTGTCCTGTGTGCCACCAGGAATGTAGTGGGAGATAGAGTTTGTGCTGAGCACAAGCTAATGGTGGCTCTTTACAGGTCTTCTCTGGAGTCTAAAGAACTCCTGCAGCCCTGGCTTGCTGTAAATCCCACATGGATATAAAGGCCATTGCGGATCCTTTCAATCTTTGCTCTCTTGCTTCACCTGACCTTTTCTCCCTGTTCCTTCTCCTCACCCTCTACCACAAATGGCTAGTTTCTTCTTTCTCTGTGAGTTTAAACTCAGCATCCAAACTGCTTGTGTGACCTGAGGCAGGTCCACTTTATTTTACTCCATTTCCATTTTATTCTGAATAGACAGTAAATTACTTAGCTTTTTTGCCCTATCCTGGGACATTCTGGATTTTCCCACATTGTAGTCTTGTGCAGCAAGGGTTTCTGAAAAAGAATACAGAGTGGGCATTAGCAGACTCGTTAATGGTACAGGTAGTACTAGTATCCCAATTCATCATCTCTATCCTCACTACAAATTGCTGCTTTAGATGGGGATGACCGAAGTTAGGAGCTGCAGTTCATGGTGGCTTTAACAAAGATGAATTTGTTTGGACAAACAAGGGATAGAGAAGTTCTGAGTCACTTTTTTTTCCTGGCTGGGGGAAGACTGTGTTTGAAAAAGCTGAAGACAAAGTTTATGATCACACACTTGGGCTATTTCTTGGTGTGTAACAGGACATGCACTAGGCCTGGAGCACACTGAACTTCTGTGGTGGAATGAACTTTCAGGTTAATTACTAAAATTGCTTGAGCGCTGGCCTTACAGAAGATATTCAGAGGTTGCTGTTGGTGTGGACGAAAGTCTGGCCAAGATGAACAGTTTGCTAGGCTCACACTGTGTTCACAGAAGTGAGGTTGGATACAGCCATGAGTCCAGAGTCTGGCATCAGTACTAGCTAACACACAACAGTCTGCCATCAAATGATGCTAATGACACTGCTTCACACATTAACTAGAAAACAAATGGACTGTAGCTACAGCTGCGTGAATGTATACCTCATTAGACACCCCTGACTGACCTATGTCATTGAAGATGAGACCACCAAGTGCATGGTGGGACTGTGCTGCCTAGTATTCATAGCATCAACTATTTTGAGTATCAAAACTGAAAAATGGTTCAGCGTTTGTCTTCTGGGATGTGGTGTCTGCACGTAGCTCCCACACTCTGCCCAGCTGCTGACATGGCACAGCTAGCCAGTAACTCCTGCTCCAGGGACGTCCACCCTGCCTGTGGCACCTACCCCGCAGCCCAGCCAGGCTGGACTGCAGCAAGGCTGACCCCTCCTGCCAGAAACCTGAAGCAGCTGACGGGAAAGAGGGAGAAGGGAAAGCACACAAATACAGAAAGCCCAAAGAGCAAAACCCCTTGCCACTAGGCGAGAGCAAAACTACTTAGTAAAACAGGACAGGCATAACCAGCTCCGCATAGTTCAGATGAGAGAATCTAATCCCCACCTTCATCTTCCAAGATCCTCCTGTACCTCTGTGGCTGCTGGAGCTTGAAATTTCCAGAGAAATCTTCGTACTCTAGGAATAACTGGTCCTGAACCACAATCCTGGACTTAGAGATGACACTGATAAGCATTTCTTTTTTTTTTTTTTTCTCCTGTGATCCCACTCAGCCACCACTCTTGAGTGTCTCATGAAGTACGACAGGTTCTACACATGCATGTCAAGAACATGGTCCAGCTTATTGCAAGAGGCAAAAAAAAAAAAAAAAAGGCAGGCAAGCTATCTTCCTTGCTGCAGAACAGCTGCTATCTCAGAGGTCTCTCACTTTCCCCCCCCAGTGCGATCCTTGCCCCACACACCCAGAATGAGCAATTGCCTGTGGGACACTGGATTTTGTCTTAGTGTCCACACGCAAGATACTCTGGTGAAGATGGATCTCACAGACATCTCTGCATCCACTTCAGGGCAGAGAGACCAGAGGCCTTTCAAACAGACTTTTTCCTCTTCTGAGATATTCCAAAACCAGATCATTAAAACACATGGCAACCACAAGGTACAGATGCCACTGCGAAACAGCACAGAGCGAGATCAGCAGTGAGGATGCTGGGTACCATGTGCCTAAACTGAGGGTTTCTGCAACACCTAAACTGTGGCCATCCGGTCTGGCAACAGATCAAACAGACACTGCCTACAGGATAGGCAACGGATGGATGGGTTGCAGCAAGGGGTTTATTCTGCCAGCACCAAGGACTAAAAACCAGAGGATGATTCAGGTGTTAAAATGCTGCTTTCAGCAAGTATTTAGACTAATCTGACATCCTCAAAACCACCACTCAACAGCTGCTTGCACATGCAGGTGTTTCAGTCTCTTTCAAAAGACCAGATGCAAAACCACCTGCGAAAACACACCGCTGCTGAGCTGCTGGGAGTCTAAATCCCAGCAAGACTCAGTCTTGCTGTTACCCCCTGGTGACACAGCATCGGATGCAAGGGATATCCTTAACAGCTTCTGTGCCAGATCACAACATCACAACCCTCCCTGCCTGCCTTACAAAAGGCTTTCTTTGGGGCACTGTGCCTCCTTTTATATATATCAGACAGGGAAGCTACCTGGGAGAGACCCCTCCAAACCTCACCAGAGAGTTAAATCTACACTTTCATAGCTGACAGGAGTGCCCTCAGCAGTACACTCTTGAGTACGTGGGACAAGTTCCTACCTCTTCTCCTTTCCTATCTTATCTCCATTTGAACTTCCTCTGTTTTGCAGTAATACTTAAATATTAACCAAGCAATGGAGAGAGACTGACTCCTAGCCTGATGCTTAGGGCACTTACCTGGGATTGAAGAGCACTGGGTTTACACTCCTGCCCTGTCTGAATGATTAAATGCTCGCTAAGGGGAAACAGCTTTGACAGGGAAAGGACGAATGCAATTTTATGTGCATTCAGAAAGATAATACAACTTTTGTTATTTCACTACGGATTTATTAGACAGCATTTCAGCAGACTTTTCCCTCAAGTTTAAGGTATTTACAGAGTGCTCTCAGGCTATTCACAGTCATCGTTACTTGAATATAGATGGTGAGCTATGCTACCAAAAGTAAACAGTATCTGAAGTGTGCTTTGCCATCACTACCTCAGACTCTGGCCGTTCCATCATAACTTGGCCCCTCCCTGCTCTTCCAGCTGCAGGTCTGGGAGCTGTGCAAAGCCACAAGTGGCAGCCAGCTGCCCAACAGCACAGCAGCTGACGAAGGGGAACAATCATTCCTGCAGGGATCCTAACAGCTGGGGCTGCAAGACACAAAAGCTAGCAAGAGCAGGTGACACCCACCACATAGTCTTCAGTGCCACAGCACAACAGTGTGCAGGAACGTGGTAAAGCTGCATTTTCAATACATCCATGTGGAAACCCGAGTCACACTCTTACGGGTGATGCCTGCTCACTGCTTCTGTCCTACATGTGCAACTTCTCTACATTGACTCAATTCACATACAAACCTTTCTGGAGTGCTTTTCCACTGTGACACATACACCTGCTTAAAGTTTTTATTTTTTAGGAGGAAAAAAAAAAGAAAACAAGGAGTCAGGCAAAACTGAACTTAATCTGGAGGATTTTTGCCTACCTTACTCAGCTGGCAAGGCTTCCAGTCAGTATGATCGTGCTTCTCCCAGACCTGGAAACATGCTCATTAGAACTCCAGCAATTTGCACATTTGCATTAACCCTTGAGAATAGGTGTTTCAGATGGAGGTCTGAATTTAGGAAAAAATGTCCTGCTGGCTCCATTTTCTGCTCTTCAGTCTTACTCTAAAGGATCTGGCAAAATAACATCGCATAAGCTGGATAAGAGGGGCTTAAAATGCTAAATTTCAGATTATACTCCCACAAAATACCCAAAAAAGCTCCTGGTGACCAGAGGCTTGTCAACATATCAACATCTGTACAGTCTGTTGAGCTAGTGATAATCTAGAACACAAAAAACAAAGCAGCACAGTCAAAACCAAACTGATGCAGGGGCTGGATCAACGCTGTGGTATCTAGATTGCAGCACTAGGCAGCTGCAGCACTTATCTTTCCTTTCTACCAGAAATGCTCCTCAGCTTCACTGTGCAGACGGCCAGCCTACAGGTCCACACCTCTGCCCACAGCCCTGCTACCAAACACCAGTGAGAGCCAAATGCCAGGAGAGCGCAAGGCTGCAGCAGCTGCCCGATGAAACAAAACTCCTGATATTGTTCGGACCCGGTCTACACAAGGATGCAGTTGGCTGAAAAGCCTAGCTGAAGAGGGAGAACTTCTCACCCATTTGGTTTTTGTGTGTCTGTATTAGGTTTGTGTGGCAAGGTTTTGGTAGTGGGGGGGCTACAGGGGTGCATGGCTTTTGTGAGAAGATGCCAGAGGCTTCCCCCATGTCCGACAGAGCGAAGGCCAGCCGGTTCCAAGACGGACCCGCTGCTGGCCAAGGCCAAGCCCATTCCAAGACGGACCCGCCGCCGGCCAAGGCCAAGCCCATTCCAAGACGGACCCGCCGCCGGCCAAGGCCAAGCCCATTCCAAGACGGACCCGCCGCCGGCCAAGGCCAAGCCCATTGGCAACAGTGGTAGCACCTCTGGGATAACATATTTAAGAAAGGGAAAAAAAATGCTGCAGAACAGCAGCCGAAAGAGAGGAGTGAGAACATGTAAGAGGAACAACCCTGCAGACACCCAGGTCAGTGAAGAAGGAGGAGGAGGAGGTGCTCCAGGTGCTGGAGCAGAGATTCCCCTGCAGCCCCTGGTGAAGACCATGGTGAGGCAGGCTGTCGCCCTGCAGCCCAGGGAGGTCCACAGTGGAGCAAATATCCACCTGCAGCCCAGGGAGGACTCCACGCCGGAGCAGGGGAAGAGGGCGATGAGTCCTGCCCCTGAAGAGGATGAAGCAGCAGAGACAACGGGTGATGAACCAACCACAACCCCCATTCCCTGTCCCCCTGTTGGGGGGTAGGTAGAGAATTCAGGAGTGAAGCTGTACCTGGGAAGAAGGGAGGGGTGGGGGGGAAGTGTTTTAAGATTTTGGTTTACTTCTCGTTACCCTACTCTGGTTGATTGGCAATAAATCAATTTTCCCTCAGTCGAGTCTGTTTTGCCCATAAGAGTAATTGGTTGAGTGATCTCTCCCTGTCCTTATCTTGATCCATGAGCCTTTTGTTGTATCTTCTCTCCCCTGTCCAGCTGAGGAGGGGAGTGATTGAGCAGCTTTGGTGGGCACCTGGCATCCAGCCAGGGTCAACCCATCACAGTGTCTAACCTCTTAATTCAGGGTACCTGATGCAGACATGAACTTCCCATTGATCTGCAGCGCCACATGCTGAGAAGCATCTGGGATTTGCCTCCCCAGGCAAGTAAACTCCTACAGGTCCTATAGGAGGAGGCATCTCAAAAACTAGCTTTACGGTACCTTCTCTGTCCCTCTTTCCTGACCAGGAGGGTCTGCTCTCAGCAGCCACATGCCCTTTAACTGGCTTGTATTCACACCATCATAGCAAGCACACATTTCTTAAAGTTTGTTTCTCCCACCAGTTTCTCTCCTTCTCCCCGTCGGTATCTTGCCCTTTGATCCACACTCCCGGCCCAGGCCTTCTGACTGAGATTGCTTGTTTACTCTCATATGCCTTTACTTTCCCTGGAAACCCCCCAGCCTGCACATCCCTCTCTGTTAAGCTGCTCCCCCTGTCTCCCGGCATCTTTGAGGCTAGTAATAACTCTACACGTTACCGGCCATAATCGAATCTCTAAAACTACCTATTTAGAGAAGTCTGTGCATTTTCAAATTAGCTCCCTGCATAGTTGCTGTTGCTTGCCACTTGCTTGGTCAGCTGAGTCCCTCGCCTTCTCCTGACCACTGCACCGCTTCCAGGGCTCCGGTCTCATGTGTGTCTTGCCAATGCATCTGGGCCGCCTTCTAGGCTCTGAAGGGAAAGTGTTCAAGACTTGGTCATGCCATCTCAATGCTCAAGACTCCCAAGCAGACACACCACTCGTAATCTCTCCTGCCACCACCAAACTTCACCAGCATTTGTGAGTCCTATACTCCCACAACACCATCCCACAAGGGATGGCGAAACCTAAGTTGTGGTCATGTTGTACAGCTATCCCTCCACCTGCCTTCCCGACAAACAGCTTTTGGCTTACGAGCCTTCAGGGATAAAGCCGTCTTTTCTCTCCTACACCAAGTGCCACGCACCTCGGAGATGCTACTGGAAACAGCTCAGGCAGAACAACCTTACCTGTAACGCTCTTCCTGCTCAAGACACCAGAACTTAAATAATAAATGCCAAGTTACTTTTGGATGGTAGTGAAGGGACAGGGGAGGCAATAGCTCAGTTTCAGTGGTATGCTTCTCCTTGTATCCCTGGGCCTTTGCAAGTTAATATGTTTTCAATGTAGGTACACATACACGACAGAATGAAGAAGGGCCCGATCGTATCGCAGAAACAGCAGGAGCCTGGCGAGGAATGAAAGGACTATCCCCCCAGGAAGGGGCAGAGTTCAGACTTCCTTGGCTTCCTCCTACAAATCCTGATCTACTAAGTCAGGCTGAGTTCAGTAGGATTGGCAGCACAAGCAAGGGGGCTGTTTGCACAAGTAGGATGCGCAAAGACACTCACTGACCTTTTTCTGTTAAGATCATCGCAGAAGACAATTTCTGATGGATGGCTATTTTGGGTCTTCTGGAAATTGAACTAGAGTCATCATCAAAGGCCCAAGCTTCAAGCAAACAGTTATACAGATATTTTTAGTCTCTGAAATATGGAATGCCTTTGAACTAACAAGTTTAAAGAATCATTAATAAGATACAGACCTCTAACCTCTGAGCATCAAGGTTCTGGTCTTCTACTCTTCTACCTTTAGTTGGTATTTCATTTTTTGCTTTGCATTAGCTTACCAAAGACGATCTGGTGAGTTTTTAGGTTCCTACCATTACACATCACACAGAGCAGTATCCAGAGCTTTCCAACTTACTTGGTTAGTATCTGTGAGTAAAGAGAGCTGTGGCTACAAGCAAGCTCACGGGTGTGAGCGGAAATCCATTTTCCAAGACAGAGAGACTGGGATTTTATATTAAAAATTTAAGACCAGGAAGCTTCTACTGGTGGCTGCGTGCCTACTTCCACTAAACGCTACCCAGCGGTAAGAAACTCAGTTGGTGGCCCAATGAAAAATGGCAGGTAGATGAAAGCAATTCAAGGGGCTCAGATATATGACAGAGAAATTACCTGGGAAAAAAAGAAAGGAAAGGAAACGGTACTAAGGAGGGAACATTAACGCTCTGCAATACGCAGTTATGAATAACTCCAGAGGTCCCACTGAATCCCACTGTTGCTAAGGAATTGTTCTGCCATCTATAAAAATAATTAACATCGGCAGTATCGTTTAGCATTTCAGTTACCTACAATTAACTGTTCACATTAGGAAGCTCTGAAAGTTCATTACTGCTAGATGTCTGTAGTGGTTTTAATCACACAGAACTACCGTGACGGTACATCAGCACATCTGAGTCAAACTTCTCATACTTGGAGCTAAGGCCACCCACTTGTGAGCAGCACATGCTAAACCGCACGCCACTTCAGGAGGTACTTATTATAACACTACTGCTTACAGCAAGCCGTGTGGGTTGTACAGTACATTAATTTACATGTCATCACCCAGAACGCTATCCCAGTCGATGTCTATTTTCGTTCCCAAATCGAGGTGGATCTCTGAGCACGGGGTATTAAGTGGAAATGATGCTAATGCATTTTCTTTATCACTTATCAGCCAACATTTTGCAAGGCATCAGTTACATTTGGCCTCCAAAAGAGCATCAGAGCTGCAGTCTTTGAGCTGGTAACACAACAATCCTTGGCACTGGTCCTGAGGTCAGTACAGGGTCACCACTGACCATCCTCTTTCCCGGCTCAAAGAGACAATCTTCACTGCCCAACGACAGAGCTCACGGCCGAGCCACATCCAGTAATCCTCCTCCTCCTCCCCCTGATCTCTCGAGCTAAATGCCCAGCAGATCTGCCAGCAGGGCACAGGTAGGCAACCAGCGCCGGGTCTCCTCCTCTGCAGAGCACGTACACCTAGGCACACAAGCAAGCCAGAGCAACGGAAGCTTAGCTGGAGCCCAGGCGTGGCCGTGCCCTCCCCAGGCTGCCCTAAACACTACAGCAATGCCTCGTGGTACGTTCCTCGGGTGACAAACTCGTTTCGTACTTCACCACTTACCATCACTGCCCACAGACAAAATCCAGAAGAGAACTGCCACCAACAGATGCGAAGCACTTGAAGTTAAGTGTTGGCAGCGTTCGTCTCCTTTGACCCGCTCCCTCCCGTGCTTGCGCACAACCCTTTGATTTAGAGCCATTTTTAAGCAGCCCCGCGCACTGCGCCGTGACCCCAGCTGCGACTCGGATGCGCGCAGGCTTTTTTATTCAGCCGCTTGCACTAGGGGGCTTAAAAACACACGGACAAACAGAAAAGTCTGCCGCCGCTGCCCCCTTAGCGCTTAGGCAGAGCCGGAGGAAAGGCCAGTCGCGGCAGCAGATCATTTCCACCCGTGGGTTTCCATGTTGCCCCGCCCGCCGAAGCGCCGGGGCGAGGGCCGCGGCCGGGGCGCGGGCAGCCCGATGAATGAAGCCCCCGTGGCCCACGCCGAAGCTGGGTCGCGGTAACCGATACGGCCAGGGACAGCCGGGCAGCGCCAGGGGCCGGCCGGTCACCTGCGGAGGGCGCCCGCATCTCCCCCGGCCGGAGGAGCCGCGCCGGCGGCAGCGCCGGCACGGCTTGGAGCGTCAGCCGGCCGGCTCCCCGGCGGCGGTCTTTGCTCCACCGGCAGCCCCTGCCCGGGGCCGCCGCCGGTGCTTTTCGGGGACGGGCATCGCCAGCTCGGCCCCTCGGGTCCGCCGGCTGCCGGGGGGCTGGGGCGGGGGGCGTGCCTGCAAAACCCGGAGGTGCGGCTCGCCGCGCGGCGCGGCGGGCGCCGCCGCCCACCCCCGGCTCCGCCACCCCGGCCCCGGGCCGCCCGGCTCCCCCGCCACGCAGCAGCGCTCGGAGAAGGCTCCGCAAACGCCGGCCGCGCGGCGCGGGGAGCGGAACGCGGGTGCCGCGGGCAGGAGCGGCGGCGGGCGGGCCGTCCTGGCCCCGGCTCCCTCGGGGAATACGTGCCACGTCCTGCCCCGGTGCGGGGCGCTCGCCCGCCTACACCACGGGGCGGAAGACGCGATTCCCGGCGGCTTACCGCACCGGCGCCCCGAGGGGGGCTCGGCGTCCCCCGGCGCGGCCGCCCCGGCCGGCCACGCCGAAGTTCACTCCGCTCCCCGGCGGCCGGCAGCTGCCGCCCGCCCCGCGCTGCCGGCGGGCGGGGGACGGGCGGGCTCCCGGCCGGGCGGGCAGCAGGCCGGGCGCGGCGGGAGGCGCTGCCGCAGCCCCGCCCGGGGCGGCTGCCCGCTCCCGCCGGACCGGGGCCGCCAGTCCGGCACCGCGGCGGGGAGGGAAGGGAGAGGAAGAAAAGGGGGGAGGGAGGGAGGGAGGAGGGAGAGAGGGGAAAAAAACCCCAAAAACAAACAAAAAAAAAAAGCGGGGAGGGGAGCGGGGGTGTTTAAGGAGAAAGCGGAAAAGAAAAAAAAAAAAGAAAAAACCAACCCCAAAGCGGAAAGGCAGGGCGGCGGAGGCGCGCGGCGCCGCCGGGCGCGCCGCCGGCCGGGTTCACCCGAGGACAAGCGCTCGCTCGCTCCCTCCCGCCTCCCCCCGCCTCGCCTCCCGCCGCCGCCGCTGACCTGTGTGCACACGGTAGTGCGCCTTGAGGTGGGATGACTTGCCGTAGACCTTGCCGCAGCCGCTGTAGGGGCACTTGTGCCGCTTCTCGGCCGCCAGCTTCCCCTTGGGGGCGGCCCCGGCGGCGCGCAGGCGGGGGGGCGGCCCCGGCGGCGGGCTGCGGGGCGGGCTGGAGCCCGGCTCGGTGGCCGCGTCGCTGTCGGAGGCCGCGTCCTCGTCGGGGCTCTCCACGCTGTCGCTGCAGACGGAGGGGGCGGGCAGCGGCCGGTACTTGTTCAGCTCCAGCAGGCTCTTGGCGATGGCCAGCAGAGCGCAGTAGTCCTTCCAGGCGTCGCGGGGGTCGCGCAGCTCCCGGGCCGCCTCCCCTTCGCCCGGCATCTTCAGCCGCGCTGCCTCGGGCACGGCGGAGCGGTTAGAGATGGAGACCAGGCACTGCGCCGCCACGAAGTCCACGTAGGCAACGGCCGACATGCTGCGGCCGCGCCCCGACGGCGGGGGGCTCCGGGCACCCTCAGTGCGCGCCCGCCGGGCCGGCCGCGCCGCCGCCAGCCATGGCCCGCCCGCCCGCGGCGCGGGATCTCTGCGGCGCGGGGAAGAGCGGCGGCGGGGAGGAGAAGGGGGCGGGGGGGTGGGGGGGGGGAGATAAATAGCGGGGCGCCGGGCAGGTCCCTCACCGCCGCCCCCCGGGGGCGGCGCGCAGCCGGCGGGGGGGAGCGCCGCCCGCCGCCCGCGCGGCCGGCCCGGGTCCGGCGCGGGGGCCGGGGGAGAGGAGACCGCCCGCCGCGCCGCCGCCGCCGCCGCTGCCGCTGCCGCCGCCGCGCCCGCCGCGCCCCCCGCGCCGCGCGCCGCCCGCGTGCTCCTGCCCGGGGACGGCCGCGCCGAGTCCCATCACGTCAGTTTCGGACCCCCCTCCCGCCCCCCCGATTGGTCAGCGGGCAGGGCCGGCCGGCTCTGTTTACCTTCTCCCCCCGCCACTCACAGCGCTCCTTTTCTGGGGGGGTGTGTCCTCCGGGCGGCCGCCTCGCCAATCCCCGCGCTCCCTCCCCAAGCCGCGTGCTACTCCGGGCGCCCCGCCGCGCCCGCTTAAAAGGGCGCCGCCGGAGCGGGGCGGGGGCGGGCCGCCGCGCCTCCCCGCCCCGCCCCCGGGGGCGCGCCGCGCCGCCGGCCGCCTCCGCGGCTCGGCGGCCGCCGCCGCCGCGGGCCGGCGGGGCGGGGGCGGGCCGTGGGCGGGCCGTGGCGGCGGGGCCGCGCGGCGCCGAGCGGGTTAAGTGCCTCCCTGGAAGCCCTACGGTCCCAGCAACGGGCCGGCCAATGGAAAGTGAGCCGGCTGATGTCACTGGCGAGGCCCCCGCCAATCAGCGCGGGGTTCCGACGGGTGCGCAACACTTGCAAACGCGGCGGGCGCCCGCGACCCGCCCGGGCCCGCCCACCGCCCCGCGGGGAGCGGCGGGCCAGCGCGCGCCCCTGCCCCTGCCCCCGCCCCCGCCCCCGCCCCTGCCCCTGCCCCTGCCGGAGCCCGGCGGGTGGGGCGGCTCGGGAAGGCCCCTCCCGAGCGGGGTTTCGGTGACCGAGGGAGGCGCGAACCGGAACCGGCGCCCCCCTCCCGCCCCCCCCGCCATGCCCGCGGCGCCCCCGCACCGCGGGACGACGCTGCCCGCCCGGCCTCGGAAGGGGGCTCCCCGGGCCGGCGGGAGGACCGGCCGTGTGCGGGGAGGGGGAGCCCGGCCGCCCTGCGAAGCGGCCCCCCCTCCGCATCCCCGGAGAAACCGGGTGCCGTTATACATTTCATCGTCGCAGCGTCATCGCCGAGACACACAGTTCCCTCACGTTCACTGAAAACGGGTGGGGGGTGTGCAGGGGGAGACCCTCCGGCCCCGCCCCCCCCGCCGCTCGGTGGGCAGCCGTGACCGGAGAGCCCGCCTGCCCCTGGGGCACCCGCCACCGGAGGAACGTGGCGTTTCCCTACGGGAGGTCGTGCCGCTGCGCTGCCGGCGCGGGCCGGTTAGCGAGCAGAGAGGCATGGCGGGTTCGAGACGTTCCACCACCACCCAGCTCAAACGAACCCAGAAAACCCGCCGTCTCCACCCCAACAACGTATCTCCCCCCCTTCTTGCTCCAGCGGAGGTACAGAGGCGTTGGGAAGGTTAGCTGACCTGCGCGCTGTGGGAGGAGGGCAAAAACTTACTTTATTTTCTGGATGAAGCACCACTTAACAAAAGGGAAAGACGTTGCCGTCGCCCACGAACCGGCAGCGCTGAGACGCGCGGCACGCTAGTTTGCACCTTCTGCTGCTTTGCGAGCGTCAGGAGAGAGCGTAACGGGGAAGGACTCGGCCGCTGGAATAACGTGCGTAGGCCTCTACCCAGCATTAGCCGAAGTAGAACCAGGGTGCCTCGGACACCGTCGTGCAGCTGGGGAAGCACGCTCCTGTGGGACGGGGGAGTTTCACTCTCCTGTCGTGAGCCGCAGCCCGACGAGGCCGCGCCGCGCCAGCCCAGCATCCCTAACTGAACCTCGCTGTCCTCAGCGGCCGCCCGTCCTTCCTTGCAAAACCAGACAGCGCCCAAACGGTAAAGAGCTTTATGGATTGCTATCAGTCTCTTTAACTGAACGTGCAAATGGTGGGGAAGCGGCTGCAGAAATGAGGCCGCGTTGCTCTCTTCCTGCAGGAAATAAAGATGAGTAGCTGTCAGCCATTTTGCACGCTAGCACGCTAAATCTCTAGGTATGACCTCGGGCAATGATAATCCTTTGCCATGGATAATTGGTATAAGGCTGAAACAATACTGCGTATCATAGCTGGGGAAAAAAACCCCACTCAACAACCCAAACGAACAAGTGGCTCCATCTGTAGGGTGATGAAGATCAAATAGAAAACACAAATAGAGCACAAGTACCTAGCGAGGCAGCCATCAAGGGATGAAAGTAACTTTCTCCCTGTTCTCTGAGCATTTTTTCCCAGCTGACCATTGGCCTCCGGTGCTTACAAGCCATCAGGCAGAAAAGGAGGCCGTAGTCTCCAGATCTGGTGGGAAGGAGGAACAGAACAGGTTGTCGTTCCTGTACTGCTAACACTGTTGATAAATACAGTTTTTTCTCTTTAGTACCAGTGGCTGCAACTTTCTCATCCCTTCAGAGGGGCAATAGCATTTTCCATGGAAAGCTGCCACCCTGGTTTATTAATCTGGGTATGCGGGATGTAGCTTCAAGTTGCCCGTTCATCAGCTTTTTGCACAGCACTTTCAGAACTTCTTTGGCTGACACCGTCCAAAGTTCCCGCTAGGAGATGTCATCATCCACCTTTCAGTGACACGGAAGTTGCTTCTCAAGCAGATCAAGAAGATGACTTGACTAATTCAAGGCTAATCATCACGTTAACAAATCCCCCGTTACCTACCTCTTACATTAATTTGTACAGTTCAGAGAGGGAGGTGTTACTAACCAAGAAAAAAAAATCCCAAACTTTTTTTTGTTTGCTAGGTTTTTTTGATTTGAGATAACTCTTGGCAGATAGTTTAAAGGCTAGAAGATAATCTGTGGCCATCTCCATAATGAGGAAGCATACCAAGCTTTCAAAAGAATTCCTGTATGCCTCCAAGAATACATTGCTTATTAAAGACAAAATAACACCTTTCATTTTGATGTATGTAGCAGTCCAAAGCTCCAAGACTCCAATCTAATTAGGTCCAAACGACACTTATGAAGTGATGCCAGTGGAATTTTATACTTGGAGACAGTGTCAAAATGACCGCGGCTACTTTCTGAACAACAGCACAAACATGCTGGGGAACGGGATTGTGTTTGCAAACTCCTTTGTCTCCAGATGATCCAGATGATAGGAGCCGTAACTTGGATTTGACTGTGATGATGGTAACATTTCGATTTGGTTGCAGAGCAACCATTTAATCCATAGCTCAATTTTTAATTCACAGCAAAGCTAATTTTTTACATTACCTAGGCTAATCAAGGATGATTATCGTAGCTTGTAGAGATAATAGCTTAAAACCACTACAGCACTTTGATATAGCCCTGACACCTTGGGTGCCTTCGTCACCAAATGGCACTCGCTCACCAAAGCCTGCAGTCCAAATTCAACTCGCTGTTTACAGCTCCAAAGCAGCTCTTGGTGGGCTGATGTTTGCCCCCCCTCCATGGTCCTCGGGTACAGGAACATAGCACATCTGGCCGCCCCTTCCCAGGGGCAGCTACTCCACCGGTGTTGGGGTGGAGGTTCGTCAGTGAGTGTTTTTGAGGCGTCTGCTTGTTCTCTGAGCCAGAGGAAAGACGCACAGACAGGACCATTTACGGGGGGGCATAAGCGAGGAAGATGGTGACCCCCAGGCAGATGAGAAAGGCGCGGTGGGGGCTTAGGTCACAGCTGGGGGCTCACGCTTGAGGGGAGGGCAGGGAGACGTCGCCAGGGGAAGTAGCAAAGGGGGAAATGAGAAGTGAGATTCAAGCGCCTGCAGAGAAGGAGAGGGAGGACAAGTCTGTGTGTTTCTGTGCGCGTGAAGGAGAAGGCCATCCTCCCCACGGCACTTACGCTTTCCTTACCAGAGTGACGCGCACAGGTTCTCTGGGAGAAGGGAGGCTGCGGAGGAAGAAGAGCTATTTACTATCTTTGAGGCTTTCAAAAATGTCTTCTGTTTTCAAAAGCATAAGTTTTCCAGAGTAAAAACCAGGCCGGCTCTCCTGTTCTCCACACCTCACAAATCTCCTGCACTCTAACCCTGTGCCTAAAACACTGGACCCTTTTTCTGGAGGATGAAGACGGCATGCAAGCGCATGGCAGGCGTGCTTGAAGAGACCCGCAGGCTGTGGGAGCCCTCAAGTTTTTGTGCTCCAAAAGCCTCTCTGTGTAAATGACCTTTAGTGCCACTGTGACTGAAGAGACTTTCTTTTGAGGAGCAAGTGGGCGCATAAGTGCTGGCCGCAGTCGGTCGTTCTGCTTCAAACCTTGTTCAGTTGCCTTCCGTGGGCTCTTCTACAGAGCGCAGAAGTTTCTTCTCTGACGGTGTCTTCCTGCCAAGACAAAATAAAGAAATCCATCCTGCTTCTCTATTAATACTTGCTAGTATTTTGAAGGCCAGAGGCTCCAAGCGTTACTCTAGTTTATGCTTTGACTTTTTTCATTCTCCGGGGCCCTTGAAACTACGTGTGGCATAAGCTCCATATGATTTGACAAGATGCTGAGTACTGATCGATGGTTAGAAATGGCTGAAATTAAATGCCAAGATAAATGGCCTGTTTGCTGACCTGTGTTCTTAAAGCCTGTGACCATGCTGAAGATCCGTTACGTGACTGATATTCTGGGAGCATTACAGAATGGTAATTCAGCAGTCATATAATTATGTAAAGTATTTTACACGTACGTGGTATCTTTTATACCTATGTGTTGCCCAGATTGTCCGCATATATCATCAGGGAAATACGGCAACCTCTTCCATCAGACAACAGCAACTATCCATTGCGAAGCCTGGTACAGTAGGAAGGAAGTGTTTTAACCTTTTGAAGAAATCCGTCTCAGTCACTGAACACACAGAGCGGACAAACAGTTGCTTTATAAAGCCATCTGAAGTAACAGTAATTTGGCTTTTGTAGATCAGAAAGGGAAAACGGGAGTCAGCACAGCTGGTTGCCATATAGAAGCTTGCAAGATGCAGCAAGTATGCTGAAACTAGTTTTTACACTAGCAAACTGGCCTTCCATTTTAAAAGCAGCTAAGCAGTAGAAGGCTACCGACAGAAGACACATCTGGCTTCAAAATCCAGGAGTATGAGGATTAGTGGTCTCAAATTCAACTTTCTTTTCAAACAAGCAAGGTGGATACAGACCTGTATTGGGGAAGGCGTTCCCTTCCTGTTTATAACTCAGTGTGGCAAACCACTTGCTACTTGGAGATCTAGTGCTTCTCCGTTCATATCCTTTAGCTTCTTGTGGTCTAATTCTGTCCATATTCTGCACAGTGGGATTGATCGCGGGTCTTGGTCTTGAGCTTTTTCTAGCATCTCCTGAATTGCAGCTCACGTCCTTAACTGTGACAAATTCTGCTGACCCTGAACCTCAGAAAGAAGGACAGCTCCTCCCTCCTGGGGTTTACCTCTGCAGGTGGTAACTACCCAGAGGATGTCTATGCCTCAATGAAATTACAGCCCACGTGGGCACCAGGGATCTGGATTTAAACTCGGTTTGGGTACTGGTAGTGGTGTAGCCATGGCAGCATTGAACTCAGCGTGGGCTAGCTGCTCGAGTATGCACCCAGGATCCCAGATGGATTTTACAGCCTGCATCAGACACCATCCTTCAGTGCATGTATGGGTGTGTGAGTCTCAAGTTCAAAAGTAGAAAGCTAGACTAAAGTTAATTTGGGAACGTCTACCTTCTCCGGCAGCGAAGACACCCAAGTGAAAACGAACTGGCGGCAGAGCCAGCACCTAACACACGTGGGGAATGTGGACTGGGGATCGGCTTCAGTTTATGGCTAGGTTTAAAGGACGGGATTCCACTTGACTCAATGGTTCACACTCTTTTCATAAACTGATCCAGAAAAAACATTCTAGTGCCTGCATTCTCAGGATTTGTACCGCTATACCAGGTGAAAATAGGTTTTGTCATTTCTGTCAGGGAGCGCAGGGTCATCGGGTGAGTTTGTTGAGCGCCTTTGTGTGCAAGGCCTTTGCAACTTCCTAATTAACACTGCAACTTCCTAATTAACACTGACGCGACAGCAAGAGCCAGTTCGTGGCAGCTCTGCCCTTCTACTGTGGAAGGCTGTCGTGGGGAAGGGGTGCCGCGATACAGGCTGGAAAAAAAAAAAAGAAGGGGAGGGATGGAAACGCAACGAGCTGAAGCGCAGTCCGTGTGTTTTCAAGGAAGGCATGAAGGTCTTCCAGGATGGAGATGGTGGTGTGATGGAGACGGTCGGTCACAGACCTCAGCTCGACCCCTCCGACCGGAGCCGGAGACGCGGGACCTCGCCGAGGTCCCGGGTCTCCGGCTCCGGTCGGACGGGTCGCCGGGCAGCGCTGCCCGCACCCCCCTCCTCCCCGAGCTGCCCGCAGCCCCGCTCCGCACTGCGGGCTGCAGGCGTACGTGCGGCGCCGGCAAGGGGTGGGTCCCACCTTGTCCTCGACATCGCCGCTTTAAGGCTCCGGTGCAGGCAGGGGAAAGCAGGCAGCCGGGTTCATCTGAGGACACAGCCCCAGTTCTCAGAAATCCCCGCGCTGCGGGAACATCGAGCTCCCGTTACCGCAGTTGAACAAACTGCCCTAGATCGGGGGTGCCGGGACCGCCTCCCCACCCCCCCGGCCCCGCCCGCGACCGGCCCACGTGAGCCGCGTGGAAACAACCTCCCCCCCACGCACCCCGCCCCCCCCCGGCCTCCGCACCCGCTGCCGCGGTGACAACGCGCACCCGGGGGCTTTGCGGCTGTTTTCTTCTCCGTGCATTTTATTTTATCGGGTTTTTGTTTGTTTGTTTGTTTGGGGGGGGTGGCTTGGTGTCTTTTTTTTTTTTTTCGTTATGAGTATTCTTTTTTTTTTTGCACCGCGGGGAGGCCGCTGCAAGCCCGCGGCGTCATCCTTCTCAATGCTCGCCGCGGCCACTGCCACCTATATATATATATATATATGAAAATTATATTATTTTTTACATAGATACAATTTAGATGTATGTATGTAAAATAAAAAAATAGTATATATGTAATATATAACACATGACACATAATATATAATATTGATCTAAATATATACACATATCTTTCTATATTTTTATGTATTATATACATAATACATAAATATATATACATATATATACACACGTATACATATATACACATATGTCTATTACGTACATATATATAATCAATACAATACATATGTATTTAAGATATATGTTTAATTATGATTTTGTTTGTTTGGGTTTTTTTGGGGGGGGGGGGTGGCAGAAGCGTAGCATCCGACCGCAGGCGGGGAGCGGGGAGCCGGGGGCGCCGAGTGTGGCAGCCTGCGGGAGCACAATTTAGGGGTGGGGGGTGCGTAAAGGTTTTTTGGGGGGGGGGGGAAGAAGGGGGCGGGGAGCGGGTATTACAACCACGGCGCCGGGCTGCTGCGGGTTATTAACAGAGGCGTGGCCGCCCCTGTGCGTGCGCGGCGGAGAGTCCCCAGCCACAGCATCATCCCCCCCACCCCCCCGGCCCCAACTCCAGCCACAGCCCATCCTCCTCCTCCTCCTCCTCCTCCTCCCCGGGAAGGGGGCGGGCCTCCCCGCCGCTGGCCCCGCCCCGCTTCACCTCGGATGCCCTCCGCCGCCGCGCCCGCCCGCCCGCCGCCTCCATCTTACGCCCGCCCGCCCGCCCCCGCCGTGCTGCAGCCGGGGCGGCCGCCTCCGCTAACATGTCCGCCTCCTCTCGGCCTGCCGGCCCGCGGGCCCCGGGGCAGCCGCCTTCCCCCGCCGAAAGCCGGGCGGCCCCGGGGCCGGCGGGGCCCTGCCCACCCGCTGGTCCCGTCCCCGTCCCCGTCCCCGTCCCCGCTTTATCCCGCTTCCTAAAACCGGGAAGCTCCCGGCCTCCGTACCTCTATGGGTTTGTGGCTTCCTTTGCTGGGCGCGGTGGATCTGTTTTGGGAAAAGGCGGCATTTCTCTGCAGGGGCACGGGAATGGGTTTGGAGTTTCCGTTGCTCGCGCCGCCCGAACCCATCACTGAAGGGCCTTCAAACTGAGATGATGTCACGTCGACCCCTCGCCAGAACTGAGACGATGTCTCATTAACCCGTGGCCAAAACTGAGTTAATCACATTAACCCATCAAAAAAATTGGGGCCGTACCACATCAACCCACCACCAAAACTGAGACGATACCAAGAGGTACGGCGTCACCTCGCTGCTGCAGTAACGCAACAGCTGTCCTCTACCGCCGCGTCAGGACCCCTCGCATTTCACCACGGCTCCTGGACCCGGCGCATGCACGGTTCCTGAAAGTGTTCATTTTCTGCAAACCTAATATAGCAGGTTACTCTATCTTAATCATTCAAGATTTTCTGCATGGCAACAGTTCCTGACAAGAAGGTTTTAGGGAGGGCTAGAAGCAGGAGAACAACTTGGGGAATGCTTGTGTTGTATATCCTGAAGGTCAAAGTTATTTTTCATATGTTTTCCAATACAGTATTCGGTTTCCAGTGACGTGCAGAAATTTATCTCCTTTCCCTCCTCTTTACTGGTATTTTTCATCAGAAACAAGAGGTGTTGGAGGGGTATGGAGTGCCTGTTGTCTGACTTTACATTAGACTTTCCTAGCATTCTAGCTGAAATTGAAGATGTCTGTGTTTTTCTCCCCGGACAATTCCCCTCAGGAAACAAGGATCTTTTGCAATCTCCCACCACTGTGTTGCTACTCCTGCAAATCCTCTAGCGGTGGGAGTCAGAAGCATTAGCACAGGCTGGCTTTGTAGCTTTCTCAACTATAGTACTGGGAAGCCATGCTGGATGCTGTAACTCCAAGAGTACTGGCAACTAAATTTACAATAATGTTGTAATAGCCACTGCTGGTGGCGTTACGCAGTTCAGTTGTGAGAGTTTTCCTTGGGAAGTTCAATTCTTCATCAGCAAAAATTCTTTGCAGGCAAAATAAGTACCTGGAAAGCAGCTTTGCAGTAAGAGGCTGGGGGTCCTGGTGGACACCAAGTCGAACACAAGCCAGCAGTGTGCCCTTGCAGCAAAGGTGGAGCATGGGCAGTGCTGGAGCAAGGTTGCATGGCATAGCCTGAGTTACCCAGCTCTTCTCTCCCGCTGAGTATAGAACCTCAAGTGCCCACCTCAGACCTCTGACCCCCACACCTCCATGAAGAGCCCACAGATATTGTTGCATACATAGCATGAGACATCTCACCATTCCCTCAGTAATGGGCAAAGCAGATTCCTGTCAGCACAAAGGTTCAGGAGTGAGAAAGCTGTCACGGCAGTTATATCGCTCTCTGCGCCAGAGATATCTTTTTCTTTTTTTTTTACCCCCCTTAGAGCTCCCAAATAATTTCCACCTAATCTTCCCAAATACTGGTGCCTGTAATAGTGGAGGATCTCTGCTGACACAAATGTAATGCAGGCTCCATGTTCAATTGTGTATTTTTTGTGTGTGGCTTTACCATGGTGAATCATCATGCATGTTGGCATTGCAGACTTGCATAATTCAGTATGTAGAGAAAAAACTGTAAAGAGAATGGGAAAAAGATTAACCAAGATGTCAGTTAGCTGAATTTAATTCTGTGTCCAAGGACTTGGTCAACCAGATGATCTAAAAGGTGCTTGATTTCTGAAGCGAGAAACTGGGGAAGGATGTGATTCTCTTATGAATGTGTGTTCCTTCTTTTTAATGCAGCTATTTATATATCTGTGCAGCTATTTATACATATTTCACTTGTTTGAAACCTAGTGACAGCAGTAATTAGTACTCATAGCATTTAGGTGAGTGCTACTTTTTTTGTGTTACAAATATCAACGCTGAATCAGACAAATGACACATCTTGCTGCAGGTTCAAGCTGAGCTCAGTGAGGTCAGAGTGTTGGACTTCAAGATTAGCAACGCACTATTAGGCATTTCAGGTAAGTTTTGTCACTCAGACGAGTAGCCAGGCCAATGTTGCGTGGGTCTAGCTGACTTTAAACCAATTTGTTTACCTCTTCTTCAAGATACACAAAGAACAAATCTTAGAAAGGCTGTACTGGTGAAAACACCAAGTTCCTGGTGGCCTTAGACTATACAAATAATGGTGCTGACATTCGAAACCAAATAGTTTAACTTTGTGTAACAGCTGCAGAGGTTTAATTTTCAAGTGAAGCAACTTAACGAGACAGCTGCAAGAGAACTTTGCAGGATGAACCAGACAGTACTTCTAGCATCGCGGCTAGCTTTGTCTTCTTAACCAACTTTCTCTGTGAAAAGTTATTATTGTCTCACTAACACTGTTCAAGGAGCAACTATTGCGGCTGCAAATACAAAGCTAGTAAGAAATATCCTTTCTTATTCTTTGAAGGAGTTGCGGAGAGACAGAACAAGTCTATTATTTAGGCTTTCTTGATTTTGTCTACTGCATGAAGGTCCCTTCACCCAACTTGGCAGAACCTGGAAAACTCTGCTTTTTATGTTACAGCTTTACTCTGGCTGAGAACCTCCCCTCACAAATGTATGTGAATCAGAAGTCCAGTTATATTTGGTATGTTCCTGGACAAGTCATGCCAGCCAGAAGCAGTAATGCAAATTGAAAATATCAAATGTTTTCTAACAACCTGTATTGCAAACATACATTTTGCCTGTCTAGTTTGGATTCCAGCATCCTAAAGTCCAAAGACATTTAAGTACGCTTCCACTGTTTGTAAGAACAGAATTATAATAAAATTAGCACTTGGCTGCTGCCAGCATTGCACATGAACTTATTTATAAACATTAATCTAAATGACCTAGCTTGCTAATTAAGTAGTCATTTGCATACAGCATGTGGTACTTCGTGGTACACAATGGTGGTTTAGCTCCACCCAGTAGTTACACGTACAAGGAGCTTATTGCCCATGATGCTGAATCTGCCAAGAGCTTTGTTCAGACCCACAACTTGTCCTGCTTAGAATTCAATATAAGATCAAATAATGAAGGTCAACTTCAGTAAACATTTACCCATAGAAATAACATTAATAGACTATGCTGTTCCTTTTAGTAACCATCATGCTGTATTTTGTGTGACACTGTGAATGGAAATTCAATTTACCTGTTGATGTTTACACCAGCAGCTGTTTTGAGAATTTCAGCATTCATTTCATCAAGCAAGTAAATATTTACTACTCTATTTCTCCTAAAGCAGCATTGGCTATTACATGATAACAAAAAAAGTCTTGGTATTTCTGCAGAAATGAGTACATCTTGATTTTTCCTCCCAGGAGTCACCCAACTGTGAAAGGCAGGAAAAGTGATTAAATGTGCATTTATGTAGATTTACATGTACATACAACTTTGGGAAGTCTACTCTCTGTGCATGTGAAGAATCACAGCTGTTGATTTCACTGCCTATGTTGTTCTACTGCAGCCACTATTTCCAAAGTGAGGGAAAAAAAAAAAAAGAGCAGGAACTCATAATTCCCATCTTTTTTACTGTACCTGTAAAAAAGACCAACACAAAGACTTTTCTTCTTTTTTTTATGTATAAGCCTTTGCTGACTTTCAATCTGCTGTACCAGTGAAGATCCACAGAGAACAATATGCTCAGCAGGTGCCAGTAAGGACACAATATGAGAGCTAATTTTATCTGTTTCTCAGGTTGCTGAAGGTACTTGTTGGAATTTCCCTAATTATCTTCTTCCCCTCTCAGCTTATAAAATAAAGGCACTTCATGGAATAGGTATTGAGATTAGCAAGAATACAGAAAGAGTTCATTCTTTCCAGCAGATGTAAATTGCATTTTATCTTCACTAGTTGTTACAGACCCTGAGAGTGCACACAGTTGCCATTGAGAAGCTTGTGTATAAAAAAGATTGTGTAGTATCTTTACTTCATATTACTTACTCTGTTGAGATACAAACCTTGGGCTTTTTGGGATTGCAATCCACTGTTCTCATAAAGACGATTTAAAAAAAAAAAACAACTTTCAGTTATCATTATAACCTTTGTTCTCAGTTAGATAGTTTCAAAGTGTTTGCCACATTTATTATTTCATATTATTTCATTGTGGAGTAATCTGTCTTCCAAGAATGTAAAAGGTGTGGAAACACTCTGACAAAGTATCATACCAGTTCAAGCCAATATTTCTCTTTGCATGAGTGGTGAATACTGGAACAATTGCAAACACTACCTGCCTTATCTGGATTACAGTAGTGGAGATCTAAATTACACATACAGTGCCCTCCAGCTTCTTTCGGCATGCAGGAATGCACAGCCTCGGAGCAGTGGTTAATGTCCTCCCTTTGCGAACATCTCACTCAAGAATTCTCTTAAAAGCTGGCATATACATCCCTGAGCAGCTTTTCTGTAGTCACAATGTCTGTTGATAACTTGATATCTTTCCATGGATTTGAGCTGTTTGTCCTACTAAGTTCTGTGTGTGGCTGGTGTTTTCACTGCTGTCCAGAATGATTTGTAGCTTTGTAAAAACACAGGACAATACTTAGAATAGACTTAAGATGCTGAGTATCTCACGTTATCAGCCTTTTTTCAGTATTGCATAACGGACATGCAGTAGAATTTATTTTTAGGTGATACAAACAAAAAACATCACTCTCGGGTTTGTTGTTGTTGTTTTTCACAAAGTGTATAGTGAAAAAATCTCCTATGACAAATGTAAAACAGGGCCTACTTTCCAAATTAATCCCCTGAGGTATTCAGTTAGTCACTAGGGCATTCTGATTGGAATCAATAAGAAGATGAAGTCTTATACTTTTTGGAAGAGGTTAGATAGGCACATAACAACCATAAATTAATGTATCTTTGAAACAACATTTTGCTTCAGTGACTGATGCTAACTGACCTACCAAAATAAGCAATTAATGGAACCTTAAAAACTAGTACAGCTATTTAGTATCAGTTCTCTTTTTTCTTTTTGAAAAGGTACAGTGTCTTGGAGTGTCAGCAGACAGTGAACTTCAGTTTCTAACAAGTTAATTTTTTTCTGGTGATCTACAGATGGTCTTTGAAAGTGAAGTAATCCTCCAGATGAACTCTGTTACATCCATGATACTGTTCCTGGTAAGTGGATGATTTATGGAATTATTAAAAGAGTCAGTCTTCTGCTGTTTCAAGCAGACATTTTTATTTTCTAGCAAAACTCAGTAAAAGAAAGAACTATGAGAAAGCAGGAGGAATCTGCCTAGTGGCTAATAGGGTTTGAGTATGCACTGCCAACTTATCCTATATAGGTGGTGCCAAAAAATTTGTCAGTATGTGTTGTATCCCTGACCCAAAGCTATTTGCAATTTGCGTTTGGAAAATAAAGATCTTTACAGTCCAGCATCCTCTGGGTCTCTGACAGGCAACCCAGGTAAACAGATACTTAAGACTGTGTAACTTCATCTTGGAGTGCCAAGAGAGTTAGTAGATGATCATGATATTCATTCTGTATTGTGCCCGCCCGAGGAATCTCCAAATATTTGAAGAGCAAGGCATGGGAATTATTTCATCCTTTGCTGAAAGGAACTACTTCCTCACAGGAATGAAGAAAAGTCAATTCTCAAGCAGCACAAAAATGTAGGGCAAGAACTGAGGAATGCTTTTTATGAAGCTGCAGAAGTATCCAGAGTGTAATTATTTATGTTGGAATTTGAACAGGAGATTTCAACTTCCAATCTTTCTTTCTGAAAAGTACAATGGCAACTTTTTAGCTACCTCATACGGACATGAGTTTCTCTGCAATGACAGCTGGACAGCATTTCCTAACTCCATAATTTCTAATTCCCACCAGTTTCATTCTGACCAATGTGGAACAACGCTACCTTTTGACTTATTTATTTTTCTGAAGCATCTCCTTATTCTCTGGCACTCTTTTGTCTGACTGCTGGTCAGACCCATCGTGACTCAGCTGATGAGATCTGGTCAAACAGGTATTGCTAGAGAATGCTTTTTATTAAAAACATGTACATGTTTTTAAAGTTGAAGTTGTTTTAACACTCCTCTTTTCTGACATCTGCATAAGGCCGCTTCTGCAGCACTGCTGGTCTGCCTTTGGTAGGGGAGGGAGCTACTTTTTTAACTCCCAAATTTCTGATGCTCCCTCCCACCCCCACCATGTTTTCCATGCCTACAGCCTGGTGTGTGTACATCCATCCTGCTTCATTCTACCACTCCTTTTTTTAAGATAGCAGCCTAATAATGAAGCTTTTGATGAGACTGTGAAACCAGTCCCAAGGACAGTCTTCATGGCTGCTGAAGAAGACTGGGGTGTTTGATATGCACGAAGCTTTGTGCCCACAGCAAGTTCTATAAACTGCCATTTGTTACTGTGAAACAAGTAAGTGTTACAACTGTTGGAAAGCTCTAGCAAAGGATTTATATTTGAAAAAAAAAAAAAAACCTAATTAGTACTTTATCTTTTTTTCATCCACACTTCATGTGTGGATGTTGGCTGATGAACAGAAACCCTGTTCTCTATTGCTGCTTACTCAACAGGGCTGGAAATGATAAACAATAGGATTTATTATATTATAAATAAGTGAGATAAAGTGGTTGTGACCTGAGACCTAAGCCACCAAATATTTTGGCTAATTGTATATGGTTACTATGCTTGTAAAATACATAAACTTTTCACATAACTGTAGGTCTGTAGAGTTTGTTTTTAATATATGGCAGAGAACCTAAAAATCTCACATACTCTTAACCCCTTTTGCTTTCAGTGGTGCAGGAAGTGCTGTGTTTGGCATACATGTTGCAGAAACCTAAGAGAAAAAAAAAAGCAGCTTAATTACAAGCTACTCCTCTCACTACCATCTCCCAACCAAAATGACTGAAGTTTTATTGGTAACAGCCTGGGTATCTGCAGGCAGTGTAGCTGGCAAGCTTCCTGTATGTCCAAACAGACCAAATATAGCGTGCCTCATCAGAAGATTTAGAGCTGTTTCCTATATTCAGATAATTCTATTTCACTTCTCAATTAAATGATTTAATTTTTTTGTCTTCTATATGACCAGAATATATTATTCCTTCAGTAAATCTTAAATTTGATGGATTTTGGAGTTGTGCCTGACTTATGTCCATATGCACAATGCAGCTATGGCATCTTATGGAGGAAAACCTTTTGACATGATGGCTGGGAAATATTGCAAGGTTATGGAATCTAGCCAGTTAGACAAATCCCAAGCAATTGGGCTTGTGTGAAAACTACAAAAGGAATTTGATTTGTGTGAATATTCCAGATCACTCTCTTCACAATACCTACTAAAAAAAGTAAAAAAAAAAAAAAGGAAGAATCTACATACTATTTCTCTGCATGCTTTAGAATATACAGGAAGAAGACTGGTAATTGCCATTTTCTTTCTGTTGGGGCAGACACAGCCCCAGTCTGTAACAGGAAAGGTGAGGAAGTGGGAATGCTATGTATGCATTTATATGGTTGGGACTGTATGTGACGAGGTGGTGCTAACAGGAGGGTTAAAAACAGCTTAGTATTTCTGACCTGCATATCATATTTCTGCATGTGTACACAGACATACACATACAAGCACACACGTGTGTGTATCTGTGCATGCCTCCATACTCCACTATTCATAAAGCTTTGACTGCAAACTGTTCTGGCACAGTCACTGCAAAACAGCAAGGGGAGTTTGTAGCTGCTGTGGCAGCATTCATGGGCTTACTTTTACTCCTGTGGCAGGCACATGCTAAGAATGAATCTCCGTAAGCAAAAGAGAAGAAATCAAAGCTAACTCCTACCATGTTTTTAGCATGTGGCTGAACAAATTCCTACAGTTTTTAAGGATCAAGGCAATTGCTGAGCAAGGGTAGTGTCTAGGCCAGGGTATCTCCCTGTGCACAAAAATAAACAAACACAGAGAAGGTGGCAAACTGAAATATGTCTCTGAGCATGCATTGTACTCTACATCATATTCTTTTGGTGTAATTGGTCTTTTTGTAATTTCTTACTAGGATATAAGAAGTGCAAGTTGCAGTGAATATAATTTTATGTGGGTGGCTAAACTGTGGTCTATCATTCTCTCTTAATCTGAGCTGACACTAAGATGGACACTTTATTTCTCTGTGCCCTCATATTTAGACCTTTTACTCTATGGTGTTGGGAGAGAGAAGCCTGTTGACCCCTGTTCTGATTTAGTACAAAAACGTGGATCACTTGGGGCTGTTCAGTCATTCACAGAGAAGAGAAATCAAGACAGACTTTCTTCTACCACTCAGTGCCACCAAGGGCTGTGGATTTGCTGAGGGGTAGCAGGTTCACCCTGTAATAAGTCATTGCCCCTGACAATATCAGAGTGGATTAGTATTTGGACATGCTTACTGACCCCATTGCAGGAAGCTTGTCAGATATGTCCTTCCTGTCTGCAGTATGAACATTAAAGTAAAAAAAGATCATAATAACTTACAATCAATTGCTCAAGACTTATTCTTCAGCATTCGTATTCCAAGAGGAAGAGACATAGTTGTTCTGAGAAAGCATTAGTTCATAATAGGGAAAAAAAAAATAGTGGGTGAGAAGGCAGATTTACTGATAGAGAAGGCTAAAGGATCTCAGCAAACTGCTTATTAATACCTTATTAGCTCAGCATGGGTATCATGAGAGAAAGAATTAGCCAAGCTATGGTTTTAAGGGGACTTTAAACCTAACTCGACCCCCTTATTAGCACCGAGTAGTACAGCACACGTTCTGGTGCTACCAGACAGTACCTGTGCATCTGTACAGTCCCCCCCACCATTTAGATTGTGACTGATTTCCATCTTTAAAGGCTGTACCATTGCACAGCCTCCCCCTTCACCATTGTGGCTGCACCTAGTCCCATTGGAAAACACAGATCGATAAAGGATATTCTTGTTTTGGAGTACCTGCTATAACCACATATATCTATGCTGGGGAGAACACCAGCTATATCTTTCCTTTGTTCTGCTGTTGGCACCAGGGGGTGTTCTGTAGCACTGTGACATGATAGATGTATGTGCTTCTTTTACTTTGTCTCTATAGTAACAGACTGCCAAAAGAAGAGATCTCGTGTCTGTGAGCTCAGTCATGTCATAGGGAAAATGGAGGATTATACCCCACCATCAGGAAAGGAAACTCTTCAAGAATAAACTGTTTAAACAAAGCGTTATGGATAGAAGACTGGAAATGACACAGATAAGTTAACTTGCTTGAGAAGAAGGTATTCTTCCTGTTCTCATTTGCTGGATGAAAGGCAAGTTGAAATGTTTGTCCTCTTAGAGGAAAGGAATGGGCATTCTCCAATCTTAACATTTGCTTTTATTGCTAATGCTTTGACACTAGGCCTAATGTTGCTTTGTGGGCAACCACCACATTTTTCTCCTTTCTTGCCCCTTTTCTCCAGCCTCAGTCCATTCAACACATGATAGTGCAAACATACATCTGAACAAATCAGTTTGCTCTTGAGTTTCTCCACCAATCTGTTTCAAGCCACAACAAGTTCAAACACCCTTGCTCACTTTCAGCATTCTCTGTGATTCAGCCTCTTACATTCCCTTTCATTTACTATGCTGTGCTATCATCGCCTTTCCCCTTTGTAATAGCATTGTTTAGCTACACATATATATTAGCACCTTGCAGTTTCTAGCCTGGCAAATTCTTTCAGCTGCATTTCAGGGTGACTGCTAATTACGCAACAGCTTTGCCCATGCCTTCAAAGCTCAGCATTAGGGTTTAAGGAAACAACAGTACAGCATGTAGCGTATCAAATGTTTTGGGAACCATTGGAATTAAAAGCCAGAATTAGAAGATGAAACTGATGAAATGCAGAGACTCACAAAATCCTCCCTGAGAGTTATAGGCTGCTTCCTGTTAAGTTTTAAATAGTGATACTTCTGGTTGAAAAAAGAATGTGGATAAAGAGACTTTGTTGATCTTCCGTAGGCCATAAATTTGTTTTCTGTTTGCAGCACTGCAAAAGCTATTCTAGTTACCGTGCATGTTCAAGGAAAATACATGTCTGTGCGTGTGTGTTGTGTGCGCACACGTATGTGATGTAGAAGGTTTGCTATAGTATGGTAGGTATCGATCTCTAAATTTATCTTATGTGAAAGCAACAACTGAAAGCATTTTAAGAGTAGGTGCTTGTCTTTCATGTTCACTGCATTTTTTTTGCAAATACATAAATGTTTAGAAAACCCTCTTTGCATTTCACCGCTGCCTGTAGAATTGGGGCAGCATATTAACTACGAGAAATAAAAGATACAGAAAAAAGCCTTGTGAAATCATTCCTTTGAAGCTGAAATAAAAACATAGTTACACCCAGAGATTAATTATGAATAATTGGATACTAATGCATTGGCAATATGCATAGAGACTTTAATCCATTCAGTTAAGGAGGGAAGCACGGATGAGTTGAGGAGGAATATTTTTCCATTCTAAAACGATCAAAGTCTTTTTGTATATTTGCAGAAATTGGTCGAGACAGATGACAGTCAGTGAGGGGGAAAAAGGGTGACAGTTTAAAATAAATGATGATGTCAGATGAAACATGGAACAAACATACAAAAAATTGGAAGGAACGTGTACTGGACGTTATACAAAAATTCTACACAGTTTTGTAGAAAATAGTAAACTCTCAGTTTCCTTGCAATCTCCTATCTGACTCTGTGGGAATCCAGTTGTTTTCAGCTTCCAGCACTGCAGTTATTAAAACACCACAATGTAAAAATAATGCACATACAATAAAATGGTAACAATGGCCAAGGCCTGCTCACTCAACGAGAAAGCCAACATTTGAGCTATGCAGTTGGACTTTGTGTATTTTCTTTTGGCTGTAAATTTCATGATTCATTTCAAAGTTTCTCTCCACCCTTTCTGAAGCTCATGCACCAACGAGCCAGAAGTTCAGTCCTGGAGGAGAGGAATGAAGAAATAACTTGTTTGGGCCAGAGATGTATTTTTGTTAGAGAAGGAAATACTAGGAATGAGTAATGTTTGCTTTTTTTTAACCTGCCAATGACTCTGGTAAGTCTAAGGTAAAGCTGGAGATAACTTTGTCTGCCAGCATGCTCCATTTACTAGCCAACAAGGAAGCTGCTTACATGCAGGCACTGCAAGATTGAAAAGACAGTAAGTACCACAAACTTTTCAACAAACACCTTGGAAAGTGTCCCTGGGCCCTGCAGCTGCCAGCCTGCAGCATGGTACCACGCATTGCCTGAGACTGCTTCCGTACAGGGATCCCTATGACACAGTGGCCTGGGCTGTGTCTCTCTGCAGACTCCTGATTCCTGCCTGCCTTCCCCTATCAGGCACCTTTAGCCTCCAATTATTATCTCCATTCTTAAAGACAAGCAGCATTCCTGCTTCATGGCCTTTCCTCCCTCTCAGCCTTCACTCTGGTGACCTTTGCTTTCATTTTGTTGACATTGCCTTATACTAGGAACCAACTGTCAAAAGAGAATAGTTGGGGTTTGTTAGTGTTGAGTTCTTTCTTTATTTGTAAGAATTCATACTTTTTTCGTACCCAGGTTTCATTACAGGTTATCATGCAAGAATAAGCCTCAGTGCTCTTATATATGTGGAAGGCTTGTGGCTTTTGCAGTTCTCTGCATTTCTTCAGAAACAGGAAAAAAAGCCAGATTAGATGATGAGAGTATAGTACAAGTCTCACTTTTCTATATTTAAAGCATAACAAGATCCAGTGACTGCTGAAGTAATGAATCACTGTAATTTACATATACAGGTCAGCAGAGGACATCCACACATAGCTGAAAACATCCCTTCAATCAATACCCTCCTTTACTACTCCCATGGCAGCCGCCTCTTGGCAAATCCAGCCCAAAACGTATACTTTCCCATTATTGATCCTTTTAAATAGCTAACGGGTTGCAAGATCAGCAGGCCACACTTTGCATCGCGGGGAGGAGGCCTGACAACACAGATGGGCCCTTGCCCCATGAAAGATATAGCAGGGCTTGGTTGGCTCCAGCGAAACCCGCAGCTCCGTGCCGGGGGGGGGGTCGGGGTCGGGGGCGAAGTCAGCGATGGATCCAGGCTGCGGTCCCTGAGTTCAGCTGCTGGTGACACCCAAAACCACTTTCTCCAGTCCCTGGCCTGGAGGGAACGGGGAAGCGGGAAGGGCAGGATCGTGCCCTTGGAAATAACTTTTGCTATAATTAAACTCGGCTGGGGGGTGTGTGTGTGTGGAGAAGGACAGGCCCCCCCCCCCCCCCCCCGTTTTAAAGTGAGGGGGGGGAAAGTCTCGGTGTTCACACGGTAGGTGGGGAAGAGGGAGGCTCGGCGGAGCTGGGGCACGCCCGTGTGCGGGACGCGGGACGCGGGACGCGGGAGCGGCCCCACGCCGGGCGCGCTGCGGGCAGCTCGGACGCCGCCGCCCTCCCCGCTCCCTGCTGCCGCGGCTACGATCACGTTGTTGAGGGTGTTTCACAGCCGCGCCGAGTGCCGTGCCGAGTACAGTATGTTCCCAGGCCGCCCCTGAACTGGGACTGAACTTCCCCAGCCCGGCTTGCTCCGGGGAGGGCGCAGATACAGCCCGGGGGGCGGGGAGAGGGACGGAGCGTAAGGAAAGCGGGAGGGGAGGAGGAGAGGAAGTTCCCGAAGGGTTGGCTTCATTGTGAGTGCTTGGGGTGGGGTTGTTGGTTGGTTTTGGGGGGTTAAAAAAAAGGGGGGGGGGCAAACAAAAACCTGCGAGGCGCTCAGCATCCCTAAACAAACATACTTCGAGAAAAGATGGAGAAAAAGACACCGAGAACCTGCTTTACAGAAATAGATTTATGGCACTGTTGTTTCTTTGCCTGCCATTGTTAAACAAGTACTGTTCCTTTACTCTCCCCCCCGCCCTGAACGTTACACTTCAGTTCCTTTCCCAAAGGAAACTAAAAGTGCCGCTGACCCCACCTGAGAAAGAAAAGGCCAAAGGTTTGACGAACACCTCACCCTACCGGCCTTTTTTTTTTTTTTTTTTTTTTAAGAGCATGTCTTCAAAGCTGGTGGCTCTCAGAAGTTTTGTGCCACTGTGCCGCAGTTCTCAGGCAAGACAGTGTGGGGCTGTCAGGACCAAAACACCCCGTGAAAGGTGTTGAGGAACAGATCAAGCAGTTTCAGCCTGCAGCAGGTAAACATGTCAGCAGGCTTGGGAACACAGGTGCCTTGGCATCACTGGCACATTCCTTGGCACTGCATTACTACGGGTTCTCTCTGTAAAAGCTTCGTTAAAAGAAGCGTCTGGATTAGCAGCACACTTAGGCGTTTTCCTTGTTCAGTGCAATCAGTTCTGTGCCAGTCTTGGATCAAAATGGATCAGGAATCTCTGCAGATTTTGGTAGCTTTTTTGTATAATTTCCTATATTTCATGCAAACCTCACACGTTCACAGCTTTTGAAAGACTTTCTGCCTCTCTCTAATTTTGTTTCATTATGGAGATCATAGGGTTAACCCACTCACTCAATGTCTTTGTATTCTTCACAGTAGCTAATCTCACCAGCCAGTCCAGTTTAATTGACTTCTAATTTATTTCTCAGTGCTGACTGGATGCCATCTGCATGTATTTTTTAGGTAGCAAACTAGGATTTATATCACTACGATGTGTTATATCCTTGGTCTGTTCCAGTCCATTAAGCACCTCATCAAATCCTTCAAGAATATGTTTTGCAGCCTGTTCAATAGCTAAATGTTGCACCCTCTTGTAGTCTGTGGTTCAACTCCAGTGAGCAAGAACCTTTTCTCCCTTGTTTTACTACTGTATTGTCCCGAATATAAGATAAGACTTTGGCTTCTCAAATGTGAAAATGTGCAGAAAACCTCCACCACTCTCGAGTTCATTCCCTTCCGTGAGGAAGGTTATACCATGCCCCCTTTAAAAATTGTGCAGGTTGCCTCCTGGCAGATGCATCGGGACAGTGCAAGAGCAACCTCTCGCACTTGCTCCAGGCCTTGGTCCAAAAGGGGGTGGACGTGCAGCACCCTTTTGGTCTGATTTGTGCCCTTTGCCAGCTGGTCCCCAGCAGTGCACTGGGAGCTGAAGTACCCCATGGATTGGGAGGAGGGTAGGCAGAGAGGAGGGACGCCGGGGTGGGTTAAGACGCTGGGGGCTGTGTAGCCTTGTTACAGGCCACAGGGCTATGCGTGGGTGGGGGGTGCATGCTGGCCCTGCCTCAACGTGTTCCTCGCCTGCTAGAGAAGGGAACTTCCAGTCCAGTCCCTTGTTGGGACACAGCTGTTTTCCTTGTTCTCTTCCACCACAAGATACCCCTTGTCCTTGTCCCATGTCCCATTGGTACTCTTCTCCCTCTGTTTTTCGTCCTTTATCTGGTAGCTGCCGAGCCTTTTGGCACCTAGCACTGCACTGGCCCCTGCTTCTTACCAGTTGATGTGTCTGTTTCACAGCCTTGTGCGCTTTATCTTATCCACAGCCCTTGAGAGCTACTTTAGTCCTCTTTCCACATGCTTTGCAAGGCTTCTGTGCCATAACTATGTAAGACCCATCCAAAAGCAATCCAAAGTCACTTCCTTTCTGTGAAAAAGGAGTAAGCTACTTTTTGTAGGCTGTGGGCCAGGATTACGGACAGTTACCATACCCTGAGCAGCAGAGCACGGTAATTTCATGGGGAGGCAGATAGGTCAAGTCTGCAGCTACTCCAGAAGCACAGTGCTCCAGGAAGTCGTTTGGGCTTTTTGTGCCAGCGGTCACTTGAACCTGAGCTGCGTCCTGGACATTCCAAAAAAACAACAGCCTTGTTCTCCCTCCTCTGAATGTGCACCAACTCCTGCACTAGCATCTGTGCAGCTGTTTTGGACCAAGGATTTGATCTTTCTGAAAAGTGGTCTTCTCTGGGTTGTTATTCTACTGGATTGGGTCAGTAATCTGACTGAGGCCACAGACCACAGGGTGTGGGGTAGAGAGGAGCTAGAGGTATGGTGAACAGAGGTGGGACAGCCTTTTTTCCTATCTTACGCATGCATTCCTACTTGGAATGACTCTGTGGGCTGGATAAGGCTCTTTGATGAGACACACTGGCCTGCAGGCCGTAAATTTGGGTTTCTAGTACTAGGCAGTGTTGAATCTAAGCCCTGGACAAAAAGGCATGGTTTAAGACACACCTGTCTTTCCAGTGTTTGCTAATTAATCTTACTTGCCTGGCTCCTAACACAGCTTCCTGGCTTTTATGAAAGCTTCCTCGTTCTCCATGCATTGTAGAGCAGGGCAGTGTGTGGTAACAGAGCCGCAGACTTGGCACAAAGACTCAGAGTTTAGGGGTTTTTGCAGCTTTTTACACCACTATGTGAAACAAGCTGGGATTTCCATTCTAAAATTACGTGATGTGTGTCCGTCTAGATCGTGACTGTGGTAATGTTGTGTTTGGAGCCACCGCTCTCCAGGAAGTTCAGCTTTTACTCTGACACAGAATTCTCTTTTTGTATCATTAGGAATGACATGTTTTTACTTCATGACTTGCCCTCTAGCTACATATATGTAACTGTATTTTGGGATTTATTTAAATTTTTATTTATTTTGTGTGCTTCTTTGTTGTTTTTGAAAATAGGGTTATGCCCTTGCAAAACAGTTGTTTTATTAGGTTCATGGTATTCCTGCCATTTGCAGTAAGCTTTTTTTTTTTTTCATCGGAGAGATTGCTTTCACATCTGTGCGAGGAGATGGCACATTTCTTTACTCCTCTGCTCTGCCTTCATGTTCTTCTGTGCACATATAACTGTACAGGCTCAGTTTTACCAACACTCATTAATGCTTTCCCCTTAGAATCTCAATTTCCACAAACCCTGCAAAGATCTAATGTTCTTCAGAGAATCATTTGTCACAATGATTTTGCTTTGGCCTGACCACTGGCTACACCACAAACTAATTTAATCCCTAATTACTCCATCTGATAGCTGTTCAAATGCAGAGGACTTAGTCTTATTCATTAGGGTGATGTGGCACCTGGATCTTACAAAGAAAATGTTCCTTCTCCAAGTGAATTTTTTCCATGGGCAGCAGAAGTCTCAAATTTTTTAGAATAATCCTTTCTAGCAGTTTGCCATTTTCTTTGTGCACCTCTGGGAGTAGATTGTAGGTCTCCAATAGCTCTGGGCTTGCTGCATGCAGCAGTGTGGAAGATCTCATTCTGAATGATTTTCTTTCAGTACCACTTTACTGGGCAATAGTGGGAAATGGTGTAACTATTTCCAGCAATTTTGTAAAGTTCCCTTCCACGCTGGAAGTTGCACACAACTTTATTTTCTCCATTTTCAGTTGTCTTTGGGACTGTGGATACTAAGTTGGCACAAAAAGAGAATAGCCCCAGTGTCTACCATGGACTAAGGTTACTGTACAAGGCAGAGGGAGTTATCAGCTCAGTTGATAATGATGGCTTACAACAAGCTGTTTTTCCAGTGGCAGGGCCTCCAGCCGGGTGGGCTGAGCATCTCTTCAGTGGTTGCATTGCTCTCTGCCCTGTTGGAGGTAGAGCTCGCAGGGTAGGCAATGACTTGCGAGTTAGTCATCATTATCATGATGACAACTGATGCTCTCCAGATCGGTGAGGGAGGGAGAGGGCGATGCTGCCTTCCATGTATGACAGCATAAATAAAAAATAACCAGACAGGAGTGAGAGTTGCAGAAAAGGGTAAGATGATCAATGCCTGATCTTGCCTCCTGTTTCTATCTGCAGGTCCACAGATGTAAAATAATGAAAAGGTCATAATTCTTTTCTGTTTCAGAAGTGAGGCTTTCATCTGAGTCTGGGGAGGAAGCAGCTGTATATTGTCAGCAGTCCCCAGACAGAGGCATTGTGGTCAGGGTGAACTCAGATGCTGGAAATGCTAGAGGAGTGCACAGTGCGGTCTCCTTTGATGCAACCTGAAGATGAGAGCGCTGTGTCCTTCCTCCCCCAGCATAGGTCTGGTCTGTGATCTCCTGCCTCCTTCCTAGTGGGGGTCCAGCACTTTCATCAATAATAGTGTTCTCCACCCCTTCTCCTGGCTTTTCCACCCTTTGAAACCTTGTCTGCTGTAGGGACAAGTGAGGCATTGATAGCTATCTACAGCTCTTCCCCCTCCACCTTGAGTTTTGTGTGGAAGAACCAAAGAAACAAGTTCCCCGAAGAAATGACAGTAAGAAATTTTATTTCTGTAACAGGGAATGTATGTATTGGAGCCATAAAAAGTGTATTAAGATGTTAAATATATATGCATATACACATACATATATGTGCACACACATATTCTATACATAGGTGTAGAAGAACTGCATCTCTCTCTCTCTCTGTGTTTTTTGAGACACTATAGTTGATGACTTTATGAAAGCTTCTGATGTAATTAGCCTGTCAGAAGGGTTCACTAATCCTTATTACTGTTGCTTATTCAGAACTGTTCCAGGTCTTGCATCCATTCCCTACAGTCATCCCTAGGCCTTAGCTTTAGCATGAGATCTTTAGCCTTAATGACAGCATATAGGTCTGGCTGAAGTCTTCTCCTTTATTTCCAGAAGACAGACAAACTTCTTTTGTGATCTGTCATTTGAATAAGTAGCACACTTGCAGGAGGCTGAGCAGCATTACAGCATTTCACTCCAAGGAAGCACGATGCACCAATGTACCCATGGCCAAGTTACAGCTGGAGAACAGAAACAAAAGTAGGGTTCAAGTTCTGATCCCCAAATACATTTGGAACTGGGTTTAGTGCCTGTGTTAGAAGCTAAAAGTTAGACCCTCCAGAGGGAACCTGGATTCTACTGCACTCCAAGCTTGTGGACTGGTTTTGTAAGATTTGAGATCGAAGGTTGTCCTTGTGTTATCTGAACCTTTAAGCTTAAAATGCTGAAAGAATACCTACTTTTGTGGGATGTTGCTAGCTACTAACTTAGAAAATGCATGTCTGGTTTGGGATCCAGTTCAGAAATCTGCGAGGCTGGCTTTGAGTTTGGCAGTTTGAAGAAATTTGATTTCTCCTTCTCTCTGCTTCAACAGCTTTCATTTACTTGGATGGAAGTGGTAGGAGCTCATTGAAAAGGGTAAATAAATTAAACAAAACATCTTTCTAGTCTGGAGTGGGAAGGCAAACAGATCCCATCTTAGGATATATTACAATGGTGTGTTGTGGATGGGTTTTGCAGACCTGTGGCTATATGTGGGAATGGCTATGGAAGTTTCTGGTAGGATGGGGAAGTCACTAGAGGCTGAGGACAGTCACCTCCGACAGATGTGGTTGCCAAGAAAGAGTACTTTGATTTTTGCTTGTTTAAAAGGAGATGAGTTGGAGGTGGGCCTACTTTTGGGTAGCTTTTTCACATGCAGAAGATATGACTCATATTGGGAATGTAATCTGTGATTTGAGAATACATGAGTATTTTAGGGATACTTGTGTACTCAGTGATGAAGGTAGCAGAGTATGTATCAGAGCAAAGGCTGTTTTTCTGAACTTTTGTGTTGAATTTCTTGACTCATACATTTATTGATTTTCAAACTGTTATGTATGTTTACAGTGACAACTCAGTACTACTAAAGCATCAGAGCTTGTGACCCTATTTTAGAATGGTTGTATTTATATTTAAAAGTTACATTAGCATAGAATTTTGTGATGAAACATCTAAGTAGGCTTCTCTTGCTATCACTGATGGCCCGAAAAGTTCAAACTGTACTCTAAACCCCCCTATTAAGTAACATTTTCTTGGCAGATTTTCTGACACAAGTGTTTTCATCTGAATACATTTATCATTGTTTTTTTTTTTTTGAAGTCCTGGATATGACTATAGGGGCACTTCTAATCTCTGCCAGATTTGTTGAATATATAACGTATATTCTGTGAAAAGTATGTGAAACCAGACTTAACAAGTCTGGCAAGGCAGAATTTTCCTGTGAGGAGTTCTTCATCCTGAGAAGAGGCTGCAGCAGAACCGGTAGGAGCTGCTAGTGGTGGTGGTGCAGCAGGTGTTGGAAATCAGGGAACTTGCTCACATGTCTGAATGTGAATTTAGATGCCTGGTTTTGAAATCTCTGGCCACGAGTTAGTCAGCTTATGAATTTTTACAAGCACTGCCATGTATCTGTAGCATCGTGTGAACTTTGAACTAAAGATGTTTGACTATGGGTGATTACAATCTTTGACTTATTTAGCAAAGTCATATATGTAAAAAATCATGTTCCAATCACCTGGAACTATTTTTTTTTTTGACAAAAACTCTTTTGGCTATAGATCACACAGGAGAAGTTTTAATATATTTTAGAATTAGTTTGGCCAAGCCAGATGTTAAAGTAGTAATAGTTTACAAGTCTGGCTACTAGATTTGTATCATTCCTTTACAGTGAGACTAGGTGGAAGGTACCACCACGTTTTTTGAGGACATTTTTATGGCAGCCTCACAAAAGCTGTGAGTGGAAGGCAGAAGACTAACCGGCCATTTTTTTTCTTTCTCCTGCTATGTAGTGCAGTCCAATAACTTTATAATCATTTGCAGTTGCAGATAAAAGGATGCTTGTCCCTGAAAATGAAACAAATTTTGTGTTTTTTTCCAACAACAGAGTCATTAAGACCTCTGTAATAGTCATGCCCTACAATAGACAAAGCTCTTTTATGAACCAGATATACTCAGTAAACAGAGCAAGTGACAAAGTACGCTTGAAAAAGAACAGGATGCTTAATGGATTTATGCCTAACTTTTATATATTTGGGTATTCTTTTTAGTGTTGCTGCCAAAGCTGCTTTTTTAAATTCCCAGGTTTCTCCAGTACCGCTTGAACTGGACCATTTGTACTAAACTCCTCTGAGAGCTGACAGACAGGGACAAGAGGAATCCGTGTCAATTTCAAATACCACACGAAGACAAAAATAAGACAGCAGGTCATTTGCCCCAGTTGTGGATAATAAACACTGCGTGGGCTTGCGCTGCCTGCAGGGTCCTCTTGGGGGAGAGACGCAGCTGCATCCCAGGGTCTTGCTGCTCACAGGCACCTCGCTGGGTGAAGCAGTGATGCTGTAGCTACTCCGTGCTTGTGTCAGCACAGAGGTGAGGAGCCCAAGGTAAGGAGAAGGACCTCACTGTGCCGGCTGCTGTGTAGGTACCGGCTAAGAAATGACTTGGATTTTACAAGCTTATGTTATAAGGGAGCGTAGGAAACAGGGAGACAAGTAGAAGGAAGCAACTTGACAGCACCAGACCACCCCATCAGCAACCTGACCAGATGAGTTTTCTGTAGGCATTGAGCCTTGCACAGGACTTTAAAGGACTTCTGGTAGAGTAATGAGAACCCTTGGGAGTCCTTCCCAGGCATGAAAAGTAGCCAATGAGGGACGATGACTGGAGAAATAGCGAACAAATGCATTCCCTGGAGGAGAGGATGGCAGTCATGTCTGTGCAGTTATATCCGCAGCGTATGTTCCTCTCTTCTGATTGTTGGTCACGGCTGAGAGTCTGCATCAGCAGTGAGGCAAAGGTGACTCAGTCCAGTGGGTTGTTGTCCACTGTTGCCATTTGGATTTTGGAGTTTGCTAGGTTATGGCTTGGTTAGAAGGTCTGGAGTTAAACTCTCTCCCTATCCACTGTGGTGTTTTGTACAGAAGTTTATCATTTTGTACAGCAGTAACCAGAGAAGAATGCAGCCCCCAGTTCTGCTGATGGATAAGACCAGATGCTTTCAGGATGGGCTATAATTTTAAAACGAGGTCATAAATTAAAGAGGTCACAATCAACTTGAAAGTCAGATTTTTCTTTCTGACATGGTTTTCTGTATTGCTGCAGATAAAAGACAAGGTTCTTTCAGTTGCAACAGCAGCTGCATTGCTTTGTTAACATTTCTGTGTTAGGTGTAGCATCTAGATTAATTTCCCTTTGACTTTTCCCTCAGAGTAGTGTGTTGGCTTTTATGTGGGTCTTTCACAGCAGTGCAGGAGTGAGAGGCACTCAGGAGCTACTGAAAGTCTTCAAAATTAATTCCTGTTGTTCAAAACCTAGACTTTTGAGTTGTTGATCTCCTCTTAGAGTCTGTGTATCATGCAAATTAAAACACTGGCCTAATTCTGGTCTCTTTTTATCTGAGGGTAAGCCAGGATTAGTACCGCTGAAGAGAAGTGAAATGTAACTGATGCGAAGTTAAAGGTAAGAAAGAGACCTTTTAGGCATATTCCCTTTCATGTTTTTGGCAACATGGAGAGCCTTCACTTTCTAGCAACTGAAGCAAATTGCTTGAGACTTGGAAACAGAACTACTGCTCAAGAACCATCTTGCAGCTGCCTGGACTTCCTTGATGTCCTAGAGGCAGGAGGTAGGGACAAGGGTGAACGGTGTGTAGTGGAGGAGAGAGGTGGGGCTGGGAGCTGGGCAAGGGCAGCCGTGGGGGGACTGGTGGTGGTGAGCTGGTAGCCTGTCTGTGGCTCCCTGTGAAAGGAGAAGGCCTGGCACCCCCTCCTGGAGGTGACACCAGTCACTCCTTTAATTCAAGCACAAAGCTGCAATGCTGCAAGCTCCATCTCTGTTATGGTCCAGTATGATGACACAAGTGGAATATCTGGCAGGGGTGAGTGGGTGGCTCATTTTCTTCTTTAAGAAAAATGCAAATAATATAGGTGTCCCGAACTATTCATATTAATCTTCCGAAGTTGCACATTCACAAGTTGAGAAAGGCTACACCTGGAGGTCCCCATATCACCTCAGTTATACCCCTGAGGTCCGTGTGTTCAGCAGTCTTTAATTATATTTTTATATACCATCCACAGGATTCTGCCTTAGTCTGTGCGCAGGGTGGAATTGCTTTGGGGGTGAGTAAGAGGTGTTGCAGCAAAGGAAGCTTTTGTCTGCAGGAGTCAGATTTCATTTCTTTCCGAAGTCAGAAGAAAGTTGCTTAGTATCTAACAAGCCCTCATGTGGGGAAAAATGCATCTGGATTTTGGTGTGTTTTTTTAAGAAAATTTTCTTCTCAAATGGGTAATGGGTATTAGATTTTTTTCTTTTTCTTCTTTTTTTTTTTTTTTTTAAGAATGATTTAGTTATCAGGGAACAGAAATATAATTTTGGCTTCCTGGATGCCTGAGTTTAATTTTGACACTTTCCCCACAGGCACAAACTGATGATGACAAGGCCCTTCCAGCCCTGGTGCCATTAGGCAGGGGACTGTGAAGCCTCCCTTCCCCTGCCTGGCTCATGAGGAGGTGAAGAAGGCTGGGGGATCTCAGCCATGGCAGCTGAGCAGACAGATGTCAGCATGCTCAGACAGGGGGGAAAATTGTCTGGTTTTGGGTGGGCTGTTGAAGAAGGACTGGTTTTGCTTCTGTAGTTCTTCTATGTCCTAAAAAATATTTGATTTTTCTAAAAGGACATTTTCTGTCACAAAATACCTCCCTGTGGAAAACTTCCAGTCAGCAGTCATGAATGAGACAGGGGATTCCAGGAAAAGGAAAGAAAATCTGATGGAGAAGTCTTTCTCTGAAGGACTGGGGTCTGTCCCTGTTTCTGCCGCAAAGCTCTGATGGTCTTGGTTAAGTAATTTATTAAAATTTTCAGTCACCAAATCTCCCTCTTTTTCCAGACACCTGACCTGAGGCCATTTGCAAAGGCAATATATGTTTACAGCTGTAGAAAAAGCCACCAAGAATACCTGAAATGGATAACATTCAGTGTAAAATATGCTAGAAGTTTGGATGACAAGTTTTTCAAATTGGATTTCCACAATTACAGACCCTCTTGTAAACTGAGATTATCACCACTTAATCATGTCAAAGTTGTTGTGGAAATAAATTAATTCATAAATATGCAAAACCACTTGATATATTAACAATGACTATCACAGAAAAAGTTATAGTGAAATTACAAGTTGATCTTCAAGAGCAGTCTGAGAAAGATGTGTCGGGACTGATGACAAAACAGCATAGCTGTTTATTAATTTAAACAAATCCTATGGGTAGGTGGTGGGGGAGAGGGAATAGTATTTGAATATGTAAATACATCTATTTTGTGCAGAAAGGGAATGCATAGATAACCTTTTGATTGTTAACTTTTTAGGGCTTTGAAACTTTAGTAATGCTTTTTAATGTAGGATACAGAGAAACTGAAGGTTGTAACTAGAGTTCCCTATACCTTCAAAATACAATGAAAGAAAGTCTAGTGTTCATTATACTGCTCACAGTTTTGAAAGACCTGAAGGCTGTGTAGGAACCATTGAACTGCTTGTATTAAAACAGGCTTATTGTGCTGATCCCATAGTGAGCTAGACAGATAGCTGAAGAATGTCAATAAATATCTGTTTACAGTTTGAGTAACTTACTGTGGCTGAGTCTGTGACCCTTTTGAATAACCTCAATAACTCAATTACAAAAAGGCTATTTGGCTGAAGGAGGAAAGCTCAGCTTTTAGAGTATTTTCATGTTAAACTACCCATGAAGAATTAGGTGCTAAATAGCTTCAAATATCTGATCCTGAGTCACAGTCTAATTAAATAGAAGTAGAAATATTAACTTCTGATTTCCTAGACCTGAGTGGGGAGAAGACTGGCTTTTTCCTGCCACCTAAAAGCCTGTGTGTTTTGTTAGAAGTGGATTCTCCCCGAAGCCTTAATTGAAGCAGCAGTTTCAAGTGCTAGTTGCAGATTCTTTTACAAAACGTGCTTCAAATTCATATGTGCAAGAATTAATTTCCCAGAAAAGGATTTGGATATACTCCAGTTTGTCAGAGAATCTAAAATGTCCTGTTCTTTTATTATCTGGTCAGAGAGACCGAGCTGCTTGCAAATAGTCAAAATCTAAGTAAGCATTTTGCACATATTTGACAGCTCATTCAAACAGAGAGTGATTCTGAAAAAAATAATACTAGTCCATGTATGGTTTGCTAACAGAGGTGAACTTCATAAAAATAAATTACTGTGTTAATAAAAAATATTGGCCAAAAATTACCTCAAAACTTATAATCATGCAAAGATTACTTGAGAATTTTCTATTTACTTGTAGGACATTGCTCTTCCTGTGTTTTAGTTATTTGCCCATTTTCCATTGCTTTTTTAGAAAAATAAAATCAAAGTTTTCAAGCTGTAGGATCAATTTTATCACACTATTTAACTTTTGGGGTTTTTTTGGGAGGGGGTGGTGGTGGTGTACAAATGCAGGTAAGAAGCCCGCAGAAATGCATGAACATGTCAATAGTTTTAGTGGAGAGGGAGGAGGTCCAGGTTGAGTGCACTGTAGAATGTTTTTCTAAGGTGAAAATGGAAAGTTGCAGAGAAGAATGGTGAGATCTGAGAGTGGTATGACCCTTTCAGCATGGTGTTCATAATCCACCATCTGTACAGAAAAAGGTACAAAGCTCAGAAAACTCACATGACCATACCTGTACCAGATACTGGTGCAGATGACAACAGTTATAACATTGTTAATAGCCTATGAAACACTCAACACAACTGTGCTCCTTCTGTGCACCAAAATCCAAGTAAATCTGTGCCAAGAAAGGCAATCGACAATCTGCTTACTGAGGCCCTGTGGTGGACCACAAGTGGTGGTTCATGTTAGTGGCTCTGGAACAAATGAATGCATCTTATCAACAGCATGGTAAGAAACGAGCTGCAAAGATTGCCTGTGACCCAAAGATAGGTAACTGAAGCAATGGGACTCTAATCACAGCTAAAAGCTCTAATCTCAGGGTATACCTACAAGTTTAGGGTGCTTATTAAAGCATCCTCCTTAGCAAGTGCTTAGCCCTTCTGTGACAGATCTGCATTTCTGCCTCTGGGCCTTGGGTTTGGAAGCTGCTCTTTTTTTCCCAGAGGCACTTCCCCACGGAAAGAGAATGGTGGTTTATGTTATGCCCTCATTTAGGACAGCAGTGATCATACAGCTTATAGCAAATGGCCTGTGAACTCCTCAGAGACTCACCTGTTGAAGCCCCCCAGCTTGCTTAATCGCACCTGGTATGAGCAAAAGGCAGGTGCAGATCTCCCAGGGACAAGGCACAATACTCAGCAAATGGAAGCTTTGGCTTTAGGTAAAGCATAGCGTTACGACAGTGGGATCCCCGGGACACCGACACTGATCAAATGGGAACCCGACGCAGTGGAGCCCTGCTCGGGAGTGAAGCTCAAGGGAAAGCACCGCAGGGGTGGATAATAAGACTTGCACTGCTTAACGTATCGTGCATATGCACTGTCCTGTTAGGTTCGTTAGCAAACTTGCTGATGTAACGGAGGTGCTGTTGTCCGAATTCTGGGATCTGCAGCTGGCCTTCACGTTGGTGCCCCTGCGGGGTATGTGCAGGTGAGGGGGAAGTGAACTACCCCAGCTTACTGTAACGAGGAGATAAGACGTGCTTGGGACTCTACATACTCAGATGGGAGAGGTGAACTGTCCTGGGTTACCATAACAAAAATCTTCTTGCGCCCTACAGCACCTTAGTGTCTCTGTGCCATGCACTGCTCCCTGCATAGCCAGCGAGCCATTACTCTGGGATGACTGAACCTCTCCTTGCTGGGAGCTGGGTGGCTGGAACATGTCTTAAGTGGATAGTTATGGCTCTTGTTTCTAAGCATTGCTATACTGAGCTGAAATTATTCTAGTGTTGTACAGTGCTTAGCTACAGCTGCAATTTCACCTAAAGGCTGCCTAATCAGACACCCTTCACCCCCTCATCTCCTGTGTCATCTCAAGCTGCCAGGAGAAAAGGTGGCAGCTGGCTAGCAGAGTTCACCCTGCACGTCCATGTTGGCCTCATGAGTTGCTGTTTGGCTTATTGTACCATCTGTGTATGTATGGCAGCAGTGGGCTGGCAGGTGTCAACAGGTAAATGTTCTAGTTCCTTTATTTCCAAGATTTGGCTGGGGAAACCACTTGAAAATGCTGACCATAAGGGACTTTTACCCTTAACTTTTCATTGATTACAGCTCTGACTAATCATCAGCTATGAATCGCTATCATTCGTGGGCACAGGTGGGCCTTAAGAGACTGATGTTAGCTTTGGAAATGTGTCTATCAATAATAATGGCAGTAACAGAAATGTATGCCTGTACTGTGCAGCTGTAACTGGAATAAAAGATAATTATAAATCCTTTTCTTTCAGCCCCATTACTGGGACTGTAGTGCTGGCAGCTGGGGCAATGTTTCGCTCTGATACTCTAACAATAGCTTTTACACGGAAGTTCAGGGCTGTTAAGTTGGCCTGCCTTATTGAAAGGAGATGAAACCTTGTATGTAGCTACTGTCTGAATTCTGATGAATCATTGCAGCCCACATGGTTTATGAACCACCAGAATGTATGAGAAGTGGGCTGAAATGAGTTTTTTGTAGAAAGCCATAAGAAAAGTAAGGTTGATACATCCTGTTAAGAAAAATTTGAGGCAGCTCTTACTCATGTGACTTTAGATGCTCCTTTATTTGGAACAGAGAGCCAACATCACTGATCACACTGTGCACTGCTGGTCAGGTTGATTTAATTTGTTGTGCTGAGTTTTGCTGCTTGTTATTTAAGTGCCCAGTTTGAGTAACTTGGTTGCTTCAATGGAGCAGACAGTTGACCAGTTTGAGCTTAACCAAGGCGAGACTTTGGTCTTCAAAGTATCTGTTTCTCCTTCCATTTCCATTTTTGATACTCTGTTCAGAAAGCGCAAATACTGTTGTTTCTTTTGCTATGTGAAGGCAATTGTATGTGAAGGCAATTGTATGTGAAAGCAATTGTTTGTGACAAGTTTATTTATGAAAGTTTTATTTAGGTAGTGATTGATTTTGATTAGATTGATTTTGATCTCTGTGTACCTGTCAGGTGGCCACTTTCAGTGAAATTTATTTGTTATTTGTATATCCATAGTGCTAAGTGACTCCTGGCGTGAATGCACATGTTCTGCTCCCATTTCCATTCAGCTGTGGCTGTTCTATTCACCACAGTGGGAACATGAACTTGTTCACAGCAGCGTAACAGGTGTTGCTTGCTTAATGTTCCTGAATGTTCATTTACTGCTGTTTTTTAATATTTTGATTGCAAAAGGAGAAAGACATGAAAGAATATTGAGTAGAAGAGCTTTGACAGTTGGTTCTCTGCTTTGACTGATTTATATTTGAGGAAGCCTGTAAGTGTGAAGCAGAGGAGCTGATATCTTTTAGGCTATCCAACTTCCTGCTGTAAAATGGAGTGAGCTAGACTTAGGCCTGCCTATAAAGGTTTCAGAAGAATAGACTGGCAGCTAGGAATTGCCAGGATTTCTTTGCAGTCCTGGGTAGTCTTCTTTTTTTCTGGATGCAGAAGCAGATGTATTGCAGGTGGTCCTGTGCTGCTCAGAGCCATGAGAGAAACAAACCTGGGAGTCTTGTGATAGCTCAGCTGCTTGGGTGGATGCAGTAGTCAAGTTTTCCTGTGGTTCAGCTTTTGCACTGCATTAAATAGATATGAATAGAAAGATAGTAGCAGAAGACCCCTCCCAAATTCCAGATTAATAGACTGGTTGAAGGTGCGGTATTGCCACAGTAGGGGATTAAAATCTTTAATACTAATCTTCACCGTTTTCAGTCCTTTCTCCTGTGCAATGCTTCTGTTGGCAGACATGGAACTGAAGGAGGGTGTGATTTAGCACTGGATCTTCAAAACAATGTACTATCATCACCATTTGAAACATCTATGCACAAAAGTTAGATTGATAAATCTGCCTAGCTGTTGCCTAATGCATTAGGTGCCTAAAGTTCATAAATGCCTGTGTTTTCCCAAAGTCTTTTGGGGGAGACGTACTCAGTACCTTCTACACATGATTTTCCCAAACAGCCAGGAGCTTGGCTGATATATGAAGTCCGTTAAGGAATCATTAAACAGGTTTTTCCTCCTCTGCCTTTTTCTTTTGCTTTCCAAGCCCAAGAGGCTTAAAATAGGCCAACTCAGAACATGTGTAATAAAACAGGGAGCAGGAGAAACAGCTGGTTATGTCATTGGTGTCCCCTTCTATTATACAGCATATAAAAAGCACTCTGAACTTTGAAAGATTTCCCACATTTTACAATCTCTTCTCTGTCTCAGACTGTTCAAACTGCACCAGGGGAATGCCTTAGCATAGGTTTGCTCTGGACTTTGGAGTGCCCTGGCTCAATGAACAGCTTCAGGCAGTCTCCTGACTGAGAGTGGTTTGCCCAAGAATACTCACAGATGGAAAAGTGATTAGTTGCTCTCTGGGGAGGTGGGAGAGAGGGATTTGACCTAGACAAATTTGACTTAGAGGGGGTGTCATGGTTTAACCCCAGCCAGCAACTAAACACCACGCAGCCACTCACTCATTCCCCCCCACCCAGTGGGATGGGGGAGAAAATCGGGAAAAGAAGCAAAACCCGTGGGTTGAGATAAGAACGGTTTAATAGAACAGAAAAGAAGAAGCTAATAACGATAATGATAACACTAATAAAATGACAACAGCAATAATGAAAGGATTGGAATGTCCAAATGATGCGCAGGGCAATTGCTCACCACCCGCCGACCGACACCCAGCCAGTCCCTGAGGGGCGATCCCCCCAGCCCCACTCCCCCCAGTTCCTATACTGGATGTGACGTCCCATGGTATGGAATACCCCGCTGGCCAGTTTGGGTCAGGTGCCCTGGCTGTGTCCTGTGCCAACTTCTTGTGCTCCTCCAGCTTTCTTGCTGGCTGGGCATGAGAAGCTGAAAAATCCTTGACTTTAGACTAAACACTACTGAGCAACAACTGAAAACATCAGTGTTATCAACATTCTTCACATACTGAACTCACAACATAGCACTGCACCAGCTACTAGGAAGACAGTTAACTCTATCCCAGCTGAAATCAGGACAGGAGGGATTGTACCCAACTTTTCTATGTCCTGGATGAATACTGTAAAAAGAAGGGTTCTTGGTCCTGAAGGGTGAATATAGTATAAACACGCTTTCTCCTATGGAAGCAGAAGGACAGGCAGAGAAATGCCCTGTTGGGAGATTTAAGTCCTGATTAAGGGTCTGCTTTCTCAGGAGTTTTGGTGTTTTCTCCCTGCATAACCTCATGACATCTTTGTACTCCTCCTGAGTTGCTCAGAGAGCAGCTCCCACTGAATTCCATCCACCCCAAGTGCTCAGCCCTATAGCACACAAGAGAATGGTGCCAAAAAGTCAGAGAATGAGAAGGACACAATTATTGTATCACCTTGTTGTTCTTCAGAAATGTTGTTTTCTAATTCAAGCCCCAAGGACAGTGTGTGACTGTGCGCCACGGTGCAGGATAGACGTCAGTTGCCTAGTGCTTGGTCAGTAAACATCTTCTGTGGCTCCCTGTCTCAACAGATGTCCCAAAGTCCCTCGATAGAAAAAAACTTTTCATACAGACAACCTTTTGCTTTTCAGGCTTTCTGTGCCCAGGCCCAGTTTAAAGCCAGGGCAGGCCTTTGCTGGTGAGGGTTTTGTGGCTCGTCTGGTGTACAATTGTGTGAAATTTTTACATCTTGCACTCCAGAGCAACAAATCAAGGTTGTAGGACCTACTCTTAGTCTAGTGCTTCCAAACTTTGAATGCTCAACTGCAGCCTGCAAGCAGGAAGATTCACCAGCAAGTTGGAAACCTGCGTATCTGCTACGCAGATTTCTGTTATGGGAGATAATTTAATAAAGGACTGGAGTGAGAAACCTCCTGTTTCTACTTTTGATAGGTGGTCCAAAAATGACCTACCATATACCAGTGCTGCAGGTGTAAATAAGTCCTCATCAGTTCTTTGTGTGTACCATGTGTGGACTCGATGATCCTTATGGCTCCCTTCCAACTTGAGATATTCTATGATTCTGTGAAATCTCCATGGGTTTTAGCTGCTAAAATAAAAAAAAAATCTGCTCATTTATGTCAGTGTATGCATGTAAAATTCAAATATGAGTATTATTATTATGATTTTAGCATCGACAAAACTTTCATTTGTTTCCCTGGTTACACTTACCTCCAACCAGGAATCAGCCCAGAAAATTTCAGCCTTAAAGACTGCAATGTTCAGCAAAATTCTGAACAATTAAAACATGTTCAAGATTTCCTGATGTTTCCCTATGTAGAAAATAATATTACCATTCCCATATATAATTAAGTTTCAAATTGAAGGTGCTTTCCACATAAGCAGTTATGCTATTTATGCAATACCTTTCATCCTGGAGTTAGAAAAGTTGTGATGATCATGGGTAATGCAAATAGATCAGACACTCCACTTTTTCCTCCAAAGCCTCTTGCTTTACGTAGTGGTAGGTCGATCCACCTGAGAGTCTAAAGTCTATCTAGAGTCCCAAGAATTTACTTCAGAGGGCTTCCCACCTCAGCCTGCTGGTGTTCATGGTCCTTAATTGCTAGTATATCTCAACCGAGATTCACTGTGGTTCAGCCATCAACGTTAGGGCTGCAGTGTCACCTCTGTTATAGCAGGGGGCCTGCCTGGTGCTCCTGTATCACCTGTTCTTTCGATAAGGGATGCTTCAAACCGCTGTCCCGGGGCGGGCTGGGTAGCTCTGGCCTTTTTTGTCCCTAGGGACCCCAGTTCCCTCATTCCGGGCCGGTGACGTGTGTCTGTGCGGCTGTCTCTCGGAGATGAAACAGTGACATCCAGCGGCCACTTTGACAAGAATGACATCATGTCATAGAACCGGCGTAACGGTGGGCAAGGGGGAGAGCAAACGGCCCGGCGGGTGCAGGGCGCGGGCGGCGGCAGCTCGGGCTGGAGGCAGAGCTCCCCACGCCGCGCAAGGGCAGCCCGAGCATCCCCGCCTGCGGGGCTGAGCCTCACCCTCGCCGGGGGGAGGACAGGTGCCCAAGGGGAAAGGTTTGAAATCCTGGGTTTCCCTACCGTTTTCCAGTATCCCTCCTCCATCATGCTTTCGAATGCCTCTGGCTTTCAGCATAAAGAACGTCAGGTATAGGTAGGGCTAAGTGACACCCCCTTTCAAGTCAGGAGGTCCCCTAAATTCACAGATGGCAGTGCTTAATGTCCCATGTTACCGAAAATGCAGCTGGGATCCTAGGATCTGCTCAGTATGGTAGAGAGGTTCTGATGGCTTTGTACGAACCTGGCAGGTCAGCCAGCTCTGCCCTTCATGTCACATTGTGAGTGAGGCACAGTGATTGACTCTGAATGTATCTGGAAAGGAGGGGAGTCCCATAGACGCAGGGGTGTGGGAACCAGAACTTGTACAGCACCACATAAGCCCAGCCTTCCCTGGGTTAAGCGTGTTGCTAGTTTCTGTACCTATCTATCTCAGCATCCAGTGCAAAGAACAACTGGTTTCCCTCAATTATCTTAGATTGTAACTTCTATTAAGACATTTTGATTGTAGGGTTAATTCCACCAGAACAGAAAAGAGCAGTTATTAAATGTCTCCCTTTTAGTAGAGGCAAGGTAAAGTTCTTGGCCCTTTCTTACACATGAAAGCATTATCAGAACAGTTTTAACAAATAATGCATACTGTGCATTATTTTGTATTGTATTGTAGTATACCTTTTGGAAAATGCTTATTTAAAAGAGAAATTCCAGTGCTAAGTTTCAACAGAACAGCAACTCATGTTAGTAGTCTTCCGTTAATATGTTTTGAATGTTTTAATGTATAATTATTTTGTGCAACTTCTTCTGAACTTAAAAACTTCATACCTAACTTCCTGGTGCACTCAGGACTAAGTTCTCAGCAAAACTGAACCTATAGTGTCTGCCTCACATTAAGCCTTGTTTGGATCCATAAATTAGCTCCTTATCTGCTTTGCCTTATCTGCAGGACATGAATGTGTGCACTTTCTTGGAGACAAGGGGAAGAAATTATGGGTTTAAAGACAGCAGCTTCATGTGCTTGTCTTGCAGAGGGAAGACTCAGGGATCAGCTTTGCGCTCCAGTGATTACTTGAGATGAATACTCCAACATGCCGCTTAAAATCTCTTGTGTATGTTGCTTAAGTATATAAGGATCTGCACTTTATTTTACTTATTTATATATTATTTTACTATGGGATTTGTAAGCCTAAAGCACTCAGGATTTTTTGCAATCCCACCCTTGATCTGTATCTTGGACTGCAATGTATTGTTTGGATGTACCTAGGGTAGACCTATATGTTATAGCACATGTACTGACATAGTTCCACCACATCTCAGGAGCGAATGAACACAAGAGAATGGGGATATGGATAATCCTGTCCCCAGTGTTACTGTCAAGCCTGTCTTGACTAAACTGGTGATAAACTGTCTACCTTTTTCCTTCCTCCCTCTATCGGCTGTGCCATTTTCTCCTGCCAACTCAATGCTGAAGTTAATAGACCTAGTGGACCTGTCCATCCCCCAAGAGGATGGCTTCACTCATCCCTGATGCCAGTGTGGGCAAATTGATGTGTGCCTTACACAGAGCTAGAGTAAGGACAGCCCAACTTACCCTAGGGCTAGGGCCCCACTCTGAAACTGCAGAGGTGCTGCAAATTACCGTTTCCTCCATCATCTCAAACAAAATGGAGACGGTTGAAATTTTTTATCATCATCAGTGGTCAGTGAGTAGGATCAGCTACTGTTAAGGAGAACTTGTTTCTCCATAAATGTCCATAGTGCCTTATTGCCTGAAAATACCCAGACATTTTAGAAGAGATTGTGTTTGGACTAAGGTAGGCTTAGTTTGCTTTCTAGACTTACTGAGAAAGCAAATAAGTATACAAAAGTTTCAGATAAATGTTTAAAGGGCTGTGGTGGTAATGTAGGCCCTAGCTATGCCTCTGCACAGTGAAGAAAGGGAAAGTCCCTGCATGGCTGTGTACTTCCCACAGTGGCTGCTGCTCCTCTCTGACATAGCTGAACTGCGGTGAAGGTGAAGCATATCTGCTCAGATTTTATGGATGTTTCCAGAAGATTGATTTTTTTCTAAAGACACAATTTTAGTTTAAAAATTTTCCTTAGTGAATAGTGACATGCTAGATTGGTAGTTGAATTTTTTGTCATCTTTCAAATAAAGGAAAAAACAAGATCATGTGTTAACATTTTCAGTAATGTCCTGAGAGCATTGATATATTATTTTTCCAAGCTTGTTAAAAAATTCTCATCTTGCTCACTGTGAACAAAAAACACTGGAATATTTTGTGAGGACAATTCTATCACCTCCACAGGCTGATTCAGTGGTGTGCGTGTGACTCTTTAACATTTGGCTACACATTTAAGTGAGGAAAGGTGTAGCAAAAAATTTTAAGTTTTAGAAGGTGGTAGGAGCATTTCAGTCTCTCCAACTGTCTGTACCGCTGTTGAACTTCTTGTTTTGAAATCTAGACTAACAAAGGCAGTTCCTCTCATAGCTATTCTTTTTCCACCCATGGTTCTCTACAATAGTAGCCTGTATCATCTGCAGTGGGATGACCGTAACTGTTCATGGGCTACTATTGTCATATCACATAAACACACTGCAGTAACCTTCTCTCAGCTAATGCTTGTCATTATTGCCGCCCAACAGTATAATCCAAATATACAATATTTATGCCTGCAATCAGTTGTTTGAAAATTTCAAAATAATGAAATCCTGGGGTTTTATAAGTTTTATGTTGTTCTACAAATATAAACAGGGTGAAATTTGAGCTTGATAGGCAGAGACAGTGAGTGTTGCTGTAACCGTAAGTTCTTGCTGTATTCAGCCATGGGATAATGAATCAGGGTTGGCTGCCATGGTCAACGTTAAATGGAGTTCTTTGCCATTATGCATTAATGAGATTAAAAAAGACTAGGCCACTGCCCTAAAGACTACAAGATTGCAGCTCATGGGAATGAAAATCAAGGCTGGTGATGTTGCTTTTTTCCAGCACTTACTAACTGGCTGAGTTTAGGTGAAGTTTGTTACTGTGAAAAATCCCAGGGAGACCAGAAATACAGTGTTACCTGGAAAGAAGCATAATGACAACTGTCTGACACAGATTTTTTTTTAATTCTTTTTTTAAAGCTTCAAAGCTCCCATAGTCTTCACTGAATGGCAGTCCCTAAGAACGGATTAGATAAAATCTCATTAAGGAATTTAACATTTTCTTCTCAGAAATCTGAAATAAAAAACACCTCTCTGAATCATTCCTCTCCTGAAGTGTGACTGATCTGTGCAGAAATGTTCTGAGTATCTGATATCTTTCTTATTCAATTGGATATTTTTTTCCCTGTGTTTCTTTTGCATTTAGCTAAAAGATGTTATTATCTCAGCGAAGGCTGATTTGTGGAGGCAGCAGCTCCTGACCTTGGCTTATTTTGAGTCAGTGCCTTTTTTTCAGCATTTTTGTGGGGAAGTATCAGAGCTGGTTGTAGCTGCATGAATAGAGAGACAATGACTTCTTTCTTGAGGAAGGTGAGATACCAGTTCAGAGGAGGTCATAGGTACTAGAGGATTACTTGGTGCCCTTTGTTTTTAATGAACCTTCTTTAGCTACAAGAGCCAGCAATGCCACCCATCTAGGGACACTGCTATACAAAGGAGCATGCTTCTTCCAGTCTATGTGGAAGCAATTTAGAGAAGATCTGCAATCACTGCTTATGTTTCCCCCCTTGCTGAAATGGTAGCTACAAATAAAATAAACTATTCCCTCCTTTTAAATTAACACACCAACAAGTATGTCTGTTGTGGTTCAAACTGGGATCTGATATTGGCAAGAATAAGGGACACCTGAATCACAGCTGATCTCAGAGGTGGTAATAATTTACAATATTCAAAATGTCTGTGCACAATAGTGTAAACCCTTTGGTTTTCTTTAAAGCTGTAAAGTTAGGACTAGAGCAGTGAGAGACCTTAGAGAAAAGCAGCTGCCATTGCATCATTGCTTTATTGCTTTGAAAGCAAATGACTGTAAATAAATGCTCCGGTAAGAACAGATGTTTTGAACTACATCTCTTTTTTTATTGCAAAACAATTGTTACAGAAATTTCAGAAAGTTCTACTGTAGTAATTGCCAACTTCTGCTTTTTATTACGTATCTAAACACAGTCTAAAAGTGCATTGTGAATCCAGTAGACCTTTAGAAAGGACCATTTTCCCTAGTGATATACATTTAGACAAATCATACTTGAAAAGCTTCATATTAGTAGGAATTTGTTTAAAATGACATTTTAATCATTTTTCTCCCTTTATAAATGATTGTTATACACTTACAAATGATAGCCCAAATAATAAACGACTAAATAGCTATTAGTATAGTATATTGCAAACACTGTTCCAGACAGCAGTAGCAGCATATAGACTCTCCTCATGTACAACAACTGCAGTGGTGGAAGAAGGATATAACTTTAATACAATTTACTCTTGTGCAGGCATAAAATTGTATTTCACAGCCAATTCCCACTTCTGTCCCTTCCCCTCCCTACCAAATACTAGAATAAACAAGAGTTATCACTTCCCTGCAGCAGAAACAGCAGCAATTTCATAATCAAACATTTTTTCCTAATAGCTTTTTGAAATAAGTACTGTGTGGCTCTACAAGAGATCTGAAAGCATACAGCAAAAATTAAAAGGTCAGAGACTGTTTCACAACCAGTGTGGCTCAATGGCTCAGTCATTAGACTTCCCACTTGATGATGATTTAGGATAATGTGTGCCATGACTCAAAGTAATACAGAGTTAGAAATGCAGAATAAATCCATCCTCTGACAAAAGTCAGGGTACTTCACTAAAATCAGTGGATTTTCCGCAGATTTGCACCAGCATAATCGTAGTCAGTCTCAGAGAAGAGAAGCCTGTGTGACCTGTAGTGTTCACCCTGTGACTGGCTATGAAGCAGGATAACTCTCACTGTGGGGCAGAAACTCACTCCTTCCACATTCAGCACTACTGCTTTTATGCCAATGTGTGGCAAGGCCAGTGAATACCATCTAGAGGAATGAGGGGTTTCATTAGGTAAGCAGACACCCCCAACGCTTCACTTCTGTCCAGTTTGGACTGTGCTGTTACTTGAGGTGGATGAAGGAAAATTGATGCTAGGAAGCTTACCCATTTCTTTTGAAGAAGATGATGTATACCTGCTATCTTTTAACAGAACTGAAAATGTGGCCTCTGTTGAAACAATTGTACATATTTGTGCAAAAATGCAAATATACTATTATTTTTAAGTAGGGGAGAGACATCACAACTACTTAAGTATTCCTAGGGAAATCCAGGAATGACCAGCTCACATTTTCCCTTCTGGTGATTATCAGATCCTCTTACGTATATAACCTGAGCAACATAACAAGACATTTATGCTTGTTTTGAAAATTTGCACCATGAGTTTACAGAGAATTTTGTTTCACTGGCTCACTCTAAGCTAATACCTTTGATAACTTCTGCTCTCAGGACAGATGCTTGTTTGCTCCGACTGCAGTCATTGGACTAAGGCTGTGTGCTGCTACCAGCACTTTTTTTTAGCAGTTATTTGTGTAGCTGCGTTTTCCATGCACTGACAGTTTCTAAGAAACAAATCATTATCTTCTCATACAAAAAATATACCTAACTAAGATATTTATCCCCTGACAAAAGGCTATCCATTCCACAAAAGGTACAAATCAGTTTTTTTACCAAAAAATCTATAAATGGAAAATGAAAAAAAGCAATCTATATCTGGAACCCAGAGGGATTTCCTTATGTGGATGAATGGATGTTTTGGTTTTTCATTGTATTTTCAAATTATCCCCTCACTGCCATTTGTTAACTGGCACTTGTGCTAAGAACAATAATGTAGCACCTTATCTCTTCCAAAAAAAGAGAGAGCCAAATGTCTGAGCACTGCTGTAGGTTCGCATTTTGTGTTGAATATTTCAATTTCATAAAATACAATTGTCATTTAAAAATAATAAAAAAATCACTTACTTTGCTAAAGATCAAACATAATGGAAATAATGTAAACATCCAAAAGCTTGAATTCATTCCTAACTGGATTCATCTTTACAGGCAGGCAATAGCAAAATGTTAAGTTTCATAGTAGTCCAAAGAAACTCATGGAACAATGCATGCATTTTCACTGACACAAAAAAAGACTGGACTGTAAGGAAGAGAAACTACTTCAGTCATATCACACTGTTATTGTGAAAGAATAATGTGCTATAATCCAATACCTAGGACAAGTGTATACCCCAACTGTAGAATAGCGTTACTTAAACTGGAAACAACAGAACGGATTACTATAGGAAAATATTTATAAAATACTGTACACCGCTTCCTCAGTCGGCCAGCATATGTAAACAAACAGCTAAGTTCAGTTGAGTTTCAAAATATTATTAAAGTTCATTTATCTTATAATCTTTTGCATAACATGCCAGTTCATCTTTCACACTATCACAACTCACCTGTCACAGCCCACAGTGGCTCATTAGAGGTTTATACATCAGCTCATACAGACATTTATGTGGAGCTATACAGAGAAATGTGTGAAACATACCGAACTTACACACTGTGACCAAAAATGCATATTCCATATGTAAGCTAATAATTGGATAGTGGAACTTAATGCTTGATGCAACATGTGCTATTTTATTGAATGTTACAGATTTACAAACAAGACCTTATAATGTGATATTAAAACTGTCCTGTAACGTTCACTAATATTACCACATGTCACAAATATACTGGTTTATATATGGGAGATATGTATATATGTGTATATATATATCTATTTCATAAGCTATCCTTTGATACAGAATATGTCATATGGCACATGCTATAGCTACATGATGATGGATGATAAAACTTCTACTCTAACTACATGGTCATAATATCAGGAGTGGGAAATCTGTTCCCATTGCAAGGAATGGGTGTTTTACCATCAAATTCAAAAAGGAGCAGTTTGATGCAATGTGTAAAAAACAAGTGAAGATAAAATAATCTAACATCCATCATAATATATTCTATAGACACCACATTGTAGAATAAATGGGAAACATTCAGGAAAAGTAGTGTTCTGATATCTTGCAATCACACTTTTAACATCTGAATTTACATTTTATATATAATGGCAAATTTTAAGAGGTAAATAAAGTGTCCTGTTTCATTTTACCTGGAATGTGTGCTCCAGATCAATAAAGTGCTGTATTCTAAACATTTATACAGCTTCTGGGTTTGGCAAATTCCTTTACCCTGACAAACTAAGCAATGAAATCTACCCCAGAGGACAGCCCTATGCCTTAATTCACTAAACGCTGTTGAGGAATTTCTAATGAATCTGAAGTTCCTCTAGAGTAGGCCAGTAATATGGTGAAGGTGGAAGAGTCCATGAACAGTTTTAGCAGACATTCTTAAAAGTAGCAAAGAAAACAAAGTGAGAATATCCCCCTCTACTCACCAAGGATAGATAGATTTGGAGAAGCCTTAGGAAAAGGCTGCTAACAAAAGTTGGCACATTTGAAGCAGATTGTTAAACACCAGTTCCTTTGCCCCTGGGCGTTTTGCTATTGTTCAACAATCAGCCTGTCACAAGCATGCTTCATAATGCACAGAAAGGTTTTTGACCTTTCTCGGTGTTGCCATGTGACCGTAACGCTGCACATGGACTGCAAGGCAATTGCATAAACACGGTGTCTTGGTGGAATTTAGCACATTGAAAGCCTGATCAAATAGAAGAAAGCAAGGAACACGTTGGTCCAGGAAGTATGAAACGCATTGTGCTTAAAGTCCCCATGCTGCATTTCTTTATTTCCTGAACTTTCCCACGTAGTGACTCAGTACCTAAATGTTTTCACCTTCTTTGCCTCTTTTCTTGAGGCTGATGATAATTTTTATGTCTGCGTTTGTTGCCTTTCAGACTTAGCTCTCGTACAGTGCTCAGAGTCTCCCAGGGTGAGATCCCAGTGAGAAAACGTCAGCCTGCATTTTCAAAGCTGCCTTAGAGATTTGGAAGATAATTCCCATTTAAATAATGGGAAGTATGTACCCCACTCACATGTATTCATTTTTGATAACAAAAAGGAGCTGGTTCTACACAGGTGTTGGTCATTGTAGAGATGTTTTAATTTTTAATAGCACTAGCTTCAAATCTTTACAAGCTTTAAAGTTGTGCCTTCATAAAGGATGTGAAATTTTGATCCAGTTGCAGTTTATACTTCTCCACCCTTTTCCTATCTTCTGCATGCCCTTCTACCTGTGACCACTGTGATATCTTCTCATGAGAAGTTTGAAACTCTGGTTGACTTTGTGGACCCTTGGAACATGGATGGGGTCAGTGGAGTTATGACTGTCTTCAACCAAAGCCTGTAACTGCACTACCGTTCAGATATACTTTCTCCTACTAAAATGCACATTGTGAGATATGCTGCTGAACGGTGGAAGCCTAGTCGCAACCGCTGGCTTTTGCTGTTTACAGAAACCTGCAGTTTCACTTTGGTTAACTTACCTTGAAAGCACATGTACTTTTTAGTGTTTTCCAGTCCTCTGCCAAGAACACTTTCCCTTAAGCAACTTCAGTCTAATTGCATTAATCTGGATTCAGACTGCTTGATAAATCTTGTATATTTTGAAATGTTCAAATACAGCCATGTCCTCATGAAAAAAAAAAAAAGGTGTATATTTTTAGTGAGGGAATGATGTGAAAAATCGGCAGCTGAAATGGAACAGCAAGAAGACCCTGGTAGCAGCCTGGTGGATAAATCTCCCCAATTTGTATACATAATTAAACGGAGCAGTGAGAACCTGACAATATTACGGTGCTCTGCTCTCATTACCCTGTTCTTACTGTTCCATCACATGCTTTGATTTAGTGAGACAACATATTGATGACAAATGTGGTAAAAAAATAAATATATACTATTCCGCTTAATTACATTCATCCTGAGCTTGCTCAGCTGTGCTAGAATCTAGAATGCCTGTTTTATACAGGAAATCACCTGATACTTTAACATAAATTCTTCCTCCATGTACTGTTTTGCAGTACAAAAGGCATTTCATCTCCCTTTCTGCTCTCGAAAATATAAACTTTTTGTGGCACTAGAAGCTGATACAAAAAAAGACAAGTGAACGTTATGGTTGTTATCTTGTTCATCTTTCTTCATTTCCACAAGTGTGGGATGCAAGGGATTTGGGAGACTTTAGGTTTGTTTGCTGCCAGTTCCTACAGAAATAACAAATGCTTTTCATCAGTCATCACAACAGTGAAACAGATGAAAAAGAAGTCGTGATTGAAGTTTAGAACATCTAATTTGTACATCTCTTTTTGCCAGTTAATTCCTGCATCCTAAAAACTTGAATAATGATCAAAGATCTTAGGATGCCTTCTAATAAAAGGCAGATTTCTGAATCTGCTCATTTTTTTCTTGTGACTTCATAAAGGGGGCTGTTATTCCTGTTGTTTACTGAAGTCTTTGTAAAGCTTTCATCCCTCCCTTTTTCCTTAAGTGCAAATGTCCACTGGGTCAAGATGCAGTAACTCAGTGGGCCGTGCTGAGACTGACAATGTGCTCCCTTGACCGGTGGCTAATGCCAACTGGAGTTGACAAGGGGTGACGTGAGGTTTTTTTTTTTAATTCTAAGAAAAATGGACTGGAGAGCAGATGACCCTTAGACTGCTGGTGAGCTTTGTCTAGGCCTAGCTGTGCTTGCTTTCGAAGCTGCGGAAGGCTCCTGTTCTTGACAGTCTCCTCATGGACAGGTTGTCTCCTCTGCTCTCTGGCCTTGAAGACTTACTCCTCTGGAAGGGGTTTCGCAGGCCTGTTGTGTTTCGCTGTCTGTCAAGTTTGTCACTGATAGAGTAGCTCTTCCGTGTGTGCTGTGCATACAACATGTTAGACTCCTCCGCAGAGTAGCTGTTGGCCCGCTCTATTTTTGGAAGTGGGATGCTGTTGGCCAGAGTTCTTGTAGCAGTGCTGTCTTGAGGAGGTAACAGGACCCCCTTCTTGTCTTTGGACTCAATATCCTCATGATCAGAGCTTGGGTGGCTTAGTTCAGCTTCTCTCTCTGGGTGGCAGCATCCCAAGTCTTCCACTTTTCCCCCAAGACTTCCAGGGAAACTGGCCCTCTCTGCGATGGCCTGGGGAGCGCTCACGCACCTTGTGTCTATGCAGTCCGTAATACTTGTGTACTCTGCTGTTTTGACTGGGACACCAAGACTGCTGAAGTAACTTCGAGATGGAGAGAACATAAAACTGTGAGATTTCACAATTGGCGTTTCCTCCAGAATAAATGGAGTTGTAGCCAGATAACGACTGCTTTTAGATCGCTCTAAAGTGTGATACAAGGGAGGGTCTGAATCCCAGGGGATTTGGCAATCTGTGATTTGTGAATAGTCTGAAGAAAATGCTCTTGTTTCTATTCCAGACGTTTCCTCGTAATCAAGACTCCTGCCAGAAATTTTTTCTCCAGGTGTACCGCTAACGTATGCACTGTTAGCTAAAATGGAAGAGGCTATGTGAGCCTGCAGAGCTGCATCTCCGGTACCAAGAATATTTATGGAGCTGTCGAGAGGCTCTGTGTCAGAATGCATCTCATCCATGGCAGAAACGTAGATGTCTATACAAGATGAAGGCCTTCTGGAGTCTGGGGCAATCGACAACGTGCTGGTAGGGGCTAAGGGAACCTTTCCTTCTTTTGCTATCGAGTGGGAACTGATAGCCCGATGCAGGCTTGGAGATCTTTCCTTAAAAATGCTTTCAAACTTTTCCAACCCACACTTGTCCTTCATATTTGTTGCATAGAAAGAGTGGCTTCGCATGCGGGGTGTGATTGTAGGAGATGTTGGGGACATGGACTCCTCTCCTGTGGGATCTATGCTCTCTTGAAGCTTGTAAGTGTTTCCTTCCTGACTATTGAAGCTACTCTGCCTCACAATGTAGGCTGCATCAGTACAGTCAGATGAAGTCCTGGATCGTATCTTGGTTGTCTCACCTCTGTCTATGCCGGTCAGTTTTTCTAAGGCGGTCACCATTCGTCCCATCATATCTTCCAGCTGAGCAAGCCTGATGTCAACGGTCTGCAGAGAGGCTTTCATGCAGTGCTCTCGCTCATTTACTTCTTCCAGTCGCATGGCCATGTTCTCTACCCTTAAAAAGGGAAGAATTAAACAGGTTAATTTCTACAAAGCAGTGGTGTTCAGCTAATAGGTCACCAAAACAAATGGGAACAAAGAGGCCTTAAAATTCAAAGCCAGTCTATGCCACCTCATCTGCTTCAAAACCCTGCTAAAAGAGGTTTAGCAAACAAATACTACTCGCTTATGAAACTGCTCCAGTGGGTTAAACCAGGGGTGTCTGCTGCATAACATAGAGGGGGTTTTGGGTGTGCCCTATCCCAGGGACAGGGGTTATTACAGAAATGTTGCTATGATTTGCTGCCTTTCTGCTGACAAAACTTCTAATTAGATTGTTATGAATGAATAACGCTTAGAGCAGACACCACATGACATTGTCCCCAGTTGTGCCACAGGCAGGACCACCACAGTTAACTGCAGAACTAAATGAAGTAATGCAAATGGTCAATATGCCATAGAAGGCGGGTAACATCCCATTTTTTTTTCTGGTGTTCGCCCCAGATTTACACCAGCTAGTGCTATGTCGACCTAAGGAGATAGTCTCTTTGTCATCTGATTAATTTTTAGCTCACATATTTAGAAAAAAAAATGTATCAGCTATTGTATTGATGTAGGTAGTATCAAGTAAAGTATGCATAAAAACTGCAGGGAGGAGAACACTGATCAAACCAAATACAGCCTACGATAGGGTACACACACTAAGATTGCTCCATTACTGTGATTGTGCTTTGGGTAGTCTGTGTAATAGTTCAGGGATTGAAATGATGGATTTTAAAGTTATTTATTAGCTACCTATCATGATATATAAATAAAAAGTTATATTAAGGTATTAATAGGTAATAATTGAATGTGTGATCCTAATTTAAACTTCAGTATTTCTGTTCTACACTGTTGATCTGTCTCATTTTAAAATGTTTTTGACTTTAAGGTGAATTGTGTACTAATTTATGCCTGTGGCTTTCATCCATTTCAGTTTTCTGGCTTCTACAACATCTCTACTGAAGTATTTACATGGAGTCCTCTAATTTTACACAATGAAATTGCCTTTAGCAGATATGAAATTTCTTATCATAATTTTTTCCTCTGGTTGTAGTCCCAAGGGTAGAGCAGGGACCTCCATTATCTGCCAAAGTAGTATTAAAAGCAACACATTTATATAGCTACATTTGTCTGATTTTTAAGGTTATAGTTCAGGTTTTCCCCATTCCTGTAGACACTGAAAAATGAACAGAGAAGTGACAAACACCAAATGGCAGGATTTCCACACTTTTCTCTTCACAAGTCTCTTGGTCTCTGCCTGTTAGTGCAATTCATACTCAGAAGCTAATAGGTGTCCCGTCAATCATAGCCAGGATTTCTGATGAGATGAATATCATCTTCTAATACTGCTAATTGAATTTCCAACAGGACGAGTCAACTGGAACTGGCAACACCATAAACACTCTTACTTGCCCAGAAGGAAACCAGATTTTAGCAGTGAATGAGTATTGGGGAGCATTAATGCCTTGTTAATTAATGCACAGAACGTTAGCTGGTGAAACACTGAGGTCTGACTAGCTTGTGGTGATGAGCAACAGCAACCTGCCCGTACAAGAGAGGAGAGGGAGGAGTGTGACACTACTCCCTACAGCAAGTCTCACATTCTTGTGAAATATGGTTTTTTTCTGTTGAAGATCGTGAGTTTTGAGAGCACAAACACAGCAAATCAAATTTGAAGCATTAACTGTATTGCTGTCATCAGATTTCAATAGATGAATGAACAAGTAGTCACTGCTAAGAAATTAACCAGCAGTTTCAAAGAATCTCATTCTACTCATCTTACTATCATTTAGGCACCAGTCTACCTCTAGTTTTACCAACTTCTCCAACAAAACAGATTAATATTATTGCAAGCACAGGATATAATTCCATAGTGACTGAGCAGTTTATATGGGAAGCAGTTAAATTTTCCCTCATGTTATTAGTTATCTGAACTGCTATTTTATAAAAATAATTATACTTTTGAAATTTTTATCAGCTAATAAGTGAGTGCCTCATCACACATTCATATTCTGTAACAACTGCTCCAAGATCATGAACAGATATAACATCACAATTTTAGGGCTGTCAGACATATGGAACAATTTGAGAAATCTCTTGGATTTTACTTGAGGATGCTTAGACTACAACCAACAAAAAAATTTACCCCAGCAACAGTTACCCAAGAACTGCAATGAATTTATAATATTCTGTGAAGCTTACTGGATAGTCTTGGTTATTTTTTTTTTCTTTTTTTTTCTTGCTTTGAGAGATGTACACAAGTGAAATGATTTTTAATACAAACATAGACAGTTGAATTATTGCACTTCGTTACATATTAGTATCTGGAATGTTAGCAGAACTGTCCATAGTGAGATCAGTTTTACATCCTGCATTCATGTGAGGGCTGAGCAATGCTAATGAACACAACTAATGCATCCCAGGAGGAACCTAGAGTCATACCTTCATGTATTTGTCCTGCCTTCCCTGAACATGATCTATTAGCTACTGCCAGAGGCACAGAGTCTAACACTGGTGGTATTACTGGCCAAGATGAAGAGAAAATTTTGAGTTACATGGTTTGTTGGTTGCTATGGAAGTAATCACAGCTGTGATTGGATTGATAGTAGTAGGAAATTTATACAGAAACTCAACAAGATAAGGATAGTGCAGTCTGGCTTCAGAAACCAGGGGTAACCAGAGATGTGCATAGATAACTGAGAAGTACATACATGTATTTACACAGGATGGGCCCTGGCTATATAATTTTATTCACAAAAAGAAAGCTTGAGTGATGATGATCTCCAAACCCAAAGCTATTAGCTGAATAGTCACCTTTTTTAACATATATTGCATATGGCCACTCCCAGATTTTTTAACAAATATTATTATTTTAATTAGTGATATTCTCTCATATTAATTTGATGTTCAGTTCTGCAATCATTCATCACACAGAACAGCACCATGCTCTGTGAGTAATCCTACTATAAACATGATAAAATCATATCAGCCAAACACTGTGGACAGAAGAGGATATGTTCTGGAGAAATACAGTCAAAATCTAGTTCTTAAAATGTTTTAATAAGTGAAATTTTCTATTTTCCTATATTGTTGGATGATCTTGCACTCAGTGAATAGACAGCTAGACCTGTATTTCAGGAACAGTTTTGAATGAAAACACTATTTCAAGATAAGAATGCCCAAGTTTTGCTTTGGATTTTTTTTCTATCTGCATTGGAGATACCTTTTGGCAAATATCACAATATCCATGCATGATGCCTCCATTGCACCTGTGCTTTTCCTTACAGCAAGATTTATCCAGTGTATGAGAAGGTGCCAAGCCATCCTAGCAGATGGGAATGAGAACAGAAAAGGAGGTGGCTACGTGTAAAATGTGCATCAAGTGTGTTCAGCTGAATCTCAAAAATTTGTAACAGTGAAACAAACATTGACTATCTGAGGACAATATTCAGTAACCAGGAAAAAAATAAAAGGTCAGAACTGGGAACCTGGCAAAGATTTTATTTTACCTGTGACAAGCCTTTTTAATTATGATTTGGGAGATGATGGCTTTTGCTGGCATTCATTTTGATTTTATTTATTTTTAACCTTTGCATATCAGTTCATCAATAATTTAATTGAAGTAATGATTTAATGGGAGTAAGGCACTCTTTTCAGAAGTAGGCCTCTTAATTGAATGCTAGAATTAGGTTCACAACTTCTTTTGTGGACCTATGTCCTTTTTTAAGGCATCATTTATACTTCAAAATCCTTTTCAACTGCCAGAAGGACTATAGACACTGAAAGTCACTTACAGGGGCATCCACCCTGCTTGTTATTGGCAACTGTAGAATGGTTTTATTTAAATAAACTGTAGCAGTTCCCAGGCCTGTAACAGGCTACTGGTACTTTGCCTGACGTCTTTTGGTGAAGCATTGCTGATGCAAGCAGCCAGCCAATTTTCCCAGGTGCTGTGGTTTCTGCAGGCTAAGGACGTTGGCTTGTCCTGGCTGTGTTCCCATCTGGAGCCTAAGACCACTTAACTCCTTGTGACCACAGATTTGCCATTGGATTCACAGACCTTTCCTAATGTCACTCTGCATGTGTGGCCGGATCCGGTAGGCTCAGTAGTGGCCCTTTTACCAACCTAAACCTATTTCTGTGCACTTCAGCCTGCCATCTGTGAAATCAGGATACTAACTATGTCTTCATTCACATGGATGCTGTTAGTGCAATTGCACTGCAGACTATAAAGCATTAAGGTGCTGTAGTAATGGACACCATATAGTACCGAGGATGACATAATAAGATCTACTCCAACCAGCTTATCTGCTCTTTAAATACTGCTAGGATGTGACCCTGCACCATTTGGAATCAAGGAGAGGTTTTGCATGGGGTTTGAAAGAGTCGAGACCGGTCCAGGTGGAAAAAATGCCTATTGAAGAGATTGCTTTAGTGGCTTCATGCCAGATCAAGAAAAGTAGTGCAGTCTTTTTTGATCATATTATGCATGTCTCTGTGCTGGTCAAAATGTGCCGCTGAAAGTTTCATAGTGATTGGAAAGGAAGGGTCTCCAGGAAAAGTTGTGATTCAATGAAGTGAATTTGTCCAACTTTGCTTTCCTTACAGGTCTCCAGGAGATTCACCAAGATTTGCCTAGTAAATGCAGTTAAGGGAAACACCTTACAGCTTTGTACCACTTTGTATTTATCCTCTTAGTCAATCACTTCCTCTGATGTGTATCACTAACCTGCTGCTACTTCCATGTGCCTGTGTGAGATCCTACCTAGTGAGCTACTCCTCCAAGGTACTTAGTACCTGGGGTGAGGGAAGGACTAACATCAAGTGTCGTTTCATGCTTCTAACTTCTGAATGTGAAAGGATCAGGTAAAGGAGAGATTTTATGTGGTGACACCAGATCTGGACACCTCTGTGGTGTTCTTTGTTACAAGTGAGGTGATTGCTGAACCAAGACAGGCCCCATGGGATGTTAGGGTGGACTATTCCAAGGTGATAGTATAAACTGCAGCTTGTTGTAGGTGAGTCAGACAAGGTGCTGTGGTCCTGACCCAGCACAGCCACTGACCACTTAGCTGAAATCATTCATTTATACCCAGGCCAATGCAGAAAGAAACAGGATTTCTTGTTCTTTTGTTTTCCTGAGCTCCTTATCTGCTTCTGGGACCCACCTAGGCTGAACCTCAAAGCAAGACTCTGTTCCCACCTCCGGTTATCCTGCCAGTGCTAGCCCCCCACTCCCTCCTTCCAGGTGTACTGTGCTTTGCACCTATGGTGTGCAGCTGTTCTTCCTCCAAGCAGGACCTGGGACACTCTGATAAATGCAGCTGCAAGTAGGAGCTGCTCAAGCAAGAGGTGAGTGTATCACAGATGCATAGAGGAGAGGGAAGGCAGAGAGCAGGCTTGTCCCAGCCCTTCCTTCTTGAACTTTACAGCATTCTCAGCTTCCTGCAAATGGAATGTCTTCAGGGGCAACTTCACTGATATTTGCAGGGCTTTCTGGTTCAATTTTACACCATGTAAAGCTGAGTTAATTGGATTAAGCTGATATCTCATGGCTATAATGTAGGTATTGTGCTTGGTCTACTACTACATGCTAATGTGCTTGGTCTACTACTACACTGGAAGAGAAACTTCATAGTCCTGCATCTTCTCTGTTTTCTTTGCTTTACATCTTGTTAATCGTACAAAGACATCTGTATATAGAAACCACAGAGTACAAATCTGGATTTTAAATATTTGAATGTTCCACAGGTTAGAAAAAAGAATTTTGCTGTTTAAGAACACTTCAAGGGATACTTCCCTGTCCATAACTGCAGGCAAAATGACAGACTTGGTCATCCAGTTTGTAAAACGTGTTATTTAAGATACCTACATAGCCCTGATTCCTCAAACATCTTTAAAGTATTTCTCAGATCTTTGAAGTATTTGCACTTGCCTTCTGTGGTAGAGCATTGCAGTTGGTTTGGCAAGGAGAGAAGAGCTATTATGAAATGAGAACTGCATTCACCTGTGATTTCCTTGCTGCAAGTCCTAGTAGTGTGCTTGGGTCCAGGAGTGGCCTCTGTACCCCATAGGGTTGTATATGGGTCTCCCTTACACAGCTGGTTTCCACATTACACTATTGGCTACAGTAAACAGATTTTTAAGAACTATTTCTCTGTGGGGCTCAGGTACTTGTCTTCATTTAGGATTCATAATTGTGAACTCTTCTGGAATGAGGTGCTTTAAGCCATTCATTTTAAATAGAGATAAGGGCTCTTTTCCTATAAAACAGGGCCAGCAAAGTGTGCAAAGTCACTGTTATAGATTCATTTTCAAGGACTTAGAGCACGAGTCTAATGTAGGGGAGGTCTCAGCTGGATTACTTCTTATTTACAGAGGCTTCAAACATACCTCTTCTTTCCTTGGCTACCAAAAGGAAAGCTATGCCCGAACAGAGATTTGAACCTGCATCTATGATTTTCAGGTTAGTTCTCTGACCACTGGACTATGAGAACACAAGAAAAAACAGTACTCAGTTGGACCACAGATTGAATTAGCGCACTATCTTAATTTGAAGCATATGTAATTCTTCCCCCCTTATATTCTCCACTCTAAACATTTTCTGCTCAGGAAATTCATGGGCTCAATATGATCTCTATGTATTTAGCAGTCCCTTCCATAAGCTTGTCTAGTCTGTTTGAAACCATGTAGACTTTTAGCTGACATCATCAGCTTGTTTCATACCTCATCAGCTTTCAAGAATTTGCTCTGTTCTACTACTTACTGCATGAAAAAAACACCTATTTTTGTTTGTTTTGAACCTGGGTCCTGCTAGATTAATCTGTTGCTCCCCTATATCTTGTTATGGGAGAAACAGAAAACAACTGATTTCTACTGACCCTTTTCTTGCACTCATAATTATACAGACCTCTATCATTTAATTCCCCGTTTGTCTCTTCCAGACCAAGCAGAGCTAGATTACTTGGCCATTCTTTACGAGGAAGCCATTCCATGCCTTACCACGCTTCCCCTCTAATATCCTTTTCTAAAATACGTGTTTTAGGAGTGCTGTTTTCATTAATGCAGATGAGTAAAGGGTATCATATCTGCTAATCCTGCTCTGGGATAGATTTGTTTCAAAGCCAAATTAAAAGTGTGTTTCCTTGCCTACAGAAAACATATTTTAGTCATAGCTGCATGAGGGGCAGTGCTAGAAGATTATGTATAAGGAGAAGAGTGTTGTATCTGTGTAACTGATTACAATGACAACTCACCTGACCTCTGTTATACAAATTAAAGTGGAGTATTCAGGGAATGGAGTATTCAGTGATTCATAAGTTTTATGAATATCTGACAGGATATTGCCCTAAAATATTTATTGGTAACAGTGCTAAGAATCAAACAACTAACTCTGTCCTCTAAACTTTGTTGCTCAGCTGCTGTGTGTTGAAAGCATATAAGCACCACAGCAGATGAACAGATTTATGAATTTTTAGAACTGATGAATTTGAAGAGTGGCAACTTCCACTAAATTAATGTATTACCTTTGTCCTCTGTGCATTTCATTGCTGTAGGTGAAATGTCTAGTTCCTTTTAAATTAATGGCAAGATCCCTGTTGCTGTCAATGAAACTAGCTTACCTAGCAAGGCCATCCTGCAACAGGGCTCGCTCTTTATCTGAATGTCTAGAAGGTCAGGGCTAAAGCCATAATTTTCATTGAGGAGCTCTCATTTACTCTCCCATTGTGTTCTGACCACTTGTGCCCTAAAGTTCTGCTTTAAGAACCGAAAGGCAAGAATAATTTGTGTTTCTCACTACATCAGTTGTGTTCTAATACAACTGGTTAAAAGATTCACATTTTCAAAACTTTGACGAACATTTGCTATAGCAAAAAAGAAAAACAGAGAAAAGAAATTCACCACCTTTTATCACTCTACTTTTTAGTTAAGAATTATTAAAAAAATACCTCAAATATTTCCCTTTTCAAGAAAAAGAAAGGAAGGGTGAGAACGGCAACAGAAACACATTTCCAGATCAACTATGAGAGAACAAACAAAAAAAGTGCACCTTTCTGAAGTGACACGGATTCTTTCATCATTGGAGGAATTGAATCTGTCATCCTTTTCTCTAAAATATTCTTCTATGCACTGCTCTTCAAAATCATGGACTTTTTTCAATTCATCCTCAGTTATAAAAAGTTCTGTGGAAACAATGGAAAAATGTGAATTTGGCAAAGATTAACATATGAAATTAATTACATTCTTCTTATTGTGGAATTCATGGGCTAAACTTTCAAAAGCAGGCTTTGAATTTACCTGGGACTTTGGTATGAAAGCAGATAGATGCAGCTAATTACCAAATTAGTGGCTTCAATTATATATGATTCTGGAGACAGAAACACTTAAGTGCGCAAATGCTGAGCAAACATGAATGTGTTTTGATTGCATGAGATCTAAACACAGCTGTTGGACAGGTCCTGGAGAGATAGTGGGAGGCAAAGCCCACCTGTAACCTAATACAAATATACTCAAATTAGCAGACTGCTAGGAAAAGAGTCTGAGAGTACAGAAGGTCTTTCTGACATGGCAAGAGCTGATATCTGCAGGCAGCAGCAAAGGCTGTGGCAGGCAGTGTGATGTGAGTGGGAGGAGAGCAGTCAGGTTGCACTTCCATCTCCAGTGCCACCACATGGCTCCAGCTCCCTCCTCACAGAGAAGTGGGCTGGGGTATCGGCTAATGTTGGGGAGACATGCACATCCCTTAGCTCCCCACCTCTGGCATATACACTGGGGGAGGTGGAGATCTGCTACTTTGAAGAACTAGATAGAGAAGAGGAGAGAAAATGTTATCAAAATAATCTGGCAGGTTTTCCATCATGCTTATAGGAGTTTGTATTAAAAGCGTCTGGAGAAACTACTCCTCCAGTTTGAACCAGTGTCAAGGAGAGAACATGTATCTACAAAATAATTACTTCTCACCATCTTTCAGCTTATCTAGGCAAAAAGTGTGCTGGGGGCAAGTGTGTGCTGTTTGCTCAAAAAGTAGGAATGCACGTGTATTTTCAGAAATAAAACTGAGATCTGGAAGTGCGATAAACTGTAAGAAGAATTTCAGCAATAACAGACCTCTAGCAACAGTAAAACAAACCCCCTTGCTTTAAAGGAACAAAGGGGGGAACAACCCCCCCCAAAATCCCAGAAAAACATAGCCCCATTAATACTCGGTGGAAAACTAAGGGTCGGGCAGTGCAAGTGAAACTAAATGATTCAGGTAAGATTTTTGCAGTTAAAAGTAGGTCTCTGTTGGAAATGTTACCAAGGTGCTGGATTTAGCCTTCATTCATGTCAAACACTAGATATTACCAAGGGCATTGGAAAGTCCCACTCTGTAAATTGTCTAAGGCTTACTTAATCCATAGTCTCTCTCATCTGGGTCGCTTTCATGCTTCCGCCATCTGCAGCAGAGGTGTTGGAATATCATAGTCATATGGCTGAAAATGATCAGAGGTGGTGGGAGAACAGGTCTTTCATGAAATGTCATGATCAGCTGATATCTTTGAAACTTCCATACTTGGTTGGATATGGATTTGACTTCAAAAAATGTATTGCTAGAAGGCAAGAAAAGGAAAATAACATCAGATTGAAATGGTTTTGGGTACTTTGCTGAAGATGATATGACAACACCTTAATTAGACACATTTCACTAAAAGTGGCAAATGTTTCCTTGTTGCAAAAAAGAGGAAGAAGAAGGAAAGAAATTAATAAGTTTGTGCTTCAGCAAAGCACACTTGCAGTCAGCCATTTCAAAGTATCTTACTACTGTGTACATCTGCTCTGATTCTTACAACAACCCAACAAGACAGGAAAGTATTTTTATTCATGTTTTCCATATCGGGAGTGAATGATGCCATAAATGAACTTTATATATTTTTGGCTTCTCTTCCCTGATTCCCATCGGGTGTCTGTCCTTGGAAATGAGACGTGTGAAGAACTTGGCATTTCCTTCATTCCCTGGAGACAAGCTATGCCTCTTTCCCTCTCACCCTCACATCCTTTGAAAATGTGTCTCAGCCAAAGTCTTCAGCTTAGCAGCCTTCTTAGGCTGTGTATAATGTCCATCCCCACCAAGTCCATACTTTGCAATGTGTCACTCACTTGAAAACAGCAATGAGGAGGTTCACCAAAAGGATGTTTGCAACCAAGAGGTAACAGGCCATGATGGCAGGAACAATCCATGCTCCTGTCTTGCAGGGAGGTAGCTGGATTATTTTGCCATCTTCTCTGGTTTCATTTTGACCACAAGGAGCTGGGAACAAAAATGCAAAACAAGGCAAAATGGGAATGAAATCTTATTTTTTCATTGCTTTTTACATAAATATTTAAATATTTATAAAGGCCTGCCTGCCAAAACAATATCTTCCAAATAACAGTGGCATTGATGCTCCACCCCAAGAAATCCGCACTTGCTATCACAGACTTTACAAGCTGCAGTTCTTGTTATTGTGTGGTATTTGCCATGAATATCAAGATATTCCCCTCAGAAACTGCAGGAGACAACAATGCCTGTTGTGAGTAAGCTGCCTGGTTGCATACAGCTAAAATATCGTGCTATTCTGGTAGTAATTAGTGGCTGTGCAAATAAAACGATCGAAATGTTTAATCCTGGAAAAAAGCTTATGTTTTTTTTTTTTTAATGGTGAAAGCTTAGTCTTTTCTGATTGATGGAGAGGGATGTGATAAATAGCACAAGGAAAAAGAAGTAAATGGAAGTAAATTAAAGAGTAGACATTTATCACTGTGCATTGCACTGCCCCAAGCCGCTCTAGGACATACTCATAATGACCCTCTGCTATTAAGGACTTTTGACTGCATGCCTAGGAACAGTGGGGGAGATTATCAAGTCTTTACTGTACCAGGTAAAGAGACATGTAGGCAGCAGAGTTGCCACCTGTTTGTTCCCCAAATGCTTTGGAACAAAAACGTTCTCGGTATTAATGTTGTAGAACTGAAAGCAAGGGGAGAGAAAACCCTGTGAAATAGTTTTCCTTGCTTATTTTTTTACATGCCTTCATGTGCTGTGGTGTGTGATCTACATTTGCAAGCGTGGGTCAGTTTTTGTCTTTCTAGCCTCAATCCTAGTGGTCTTAAGTACCTCTGTAATGAGCTCTTCAAGAAAATAACTGAAGCAGCAGCTTACATATACAAACTATCTTAGTAAATTTTGTGCAGCACTACAGCTAGCTTCCCCTCATCCCCAACAAAAAGAAGTTTGAGGAATTTTCAAAGTGCTCAGCACTGGCTCATTCCTGCTTGTGTCAGTGAGTTTCCCACTGACTTCACAGAAAACAAAGTTTGCCAATGCCATATGTTTTGTAAAATTTCACCCTGTGTCAACAAATCCATGATTTCCATTAAAAACTATTCTTCTCAAAAAGGCCCTTCTGAATTTGGTTCACAGAGCATGGGATTCAACTGTGGCTGTCTCTACTGGTAATCATATGGTATCATGTGTGATTTGGGTACCTGATTTTGGCCACTAGATATAACTGTTAGGCTATTACATATAGAAATATCATAGCCATATGGGGCAGAAGAATACATGATATATTAACGTCAAAAAAGAACTCTCCCAAAATATTCAACTCACAGAAAAAGAAATGGCAAAGCCAAATACAAGCAGTACTACTTTTACAAGCAGCTCTGTTGTGTCTGGACTCATGGTGTCACTAGTCCTTCCCACTTACAAAAATACATTTTATTAGTGGAACAGGCTGGTGTACGCAATTCTTTATTTCTCAGAAAGCATCACCTTGCAGATCGTTTTAAGTTAGTGTGGATTTCATGCTTTCCACACTGCTCCAATCAGTGGTTTCATTTATACATTCAAAATGGCATCTGTGAGCTGCTGTGGGTGAGGGGCTATGTGCACTCAACCTTCACCCAGCAGCAACTGGGACATTCAATACCTCTTGGTACCAGCACTCAATGTGAGACTTACATTTCTGTTTGTGTGGAAACACTAACTTGCTCACATGTTGATTCAGAGCTACAAAGTCCAACACAGCACAGTACTGAAACCCATCATGATTTCACCAGTAACAAAACAATCATGCTATCAGTTGATGAAACCTCTTGTCCTTTTGTGTGCTGAAGAACAGAAGAAATAATGTCTTTTGTAGCAATGAGAGAAATTGGTGAAAAGCATATTTTAAACCTCAGATCAATGAGATAAAAAAGCTCAGGTCAAAGTCTGGTTAAAGTTTTATTATCGCATTTTTTCTGTTAATAAAAAGATAATTTAACCTAAAAAAAGATCAGCTTTGACAACTACCAAGACCAAAAATTATTTATCCAGGTTTATTTGCCTACAATAGAGTATTTAGAATACCATTAATGCATCCCTGCCGGTTTATGCCACACAGTGACGGCCAACTTAGACTTCCTAAAAAGACAAGTTTCCATAGTCTATTCTATACGTGCATACATGTTCAGCTTGTCCTGAAGGTTTGCAGATGTTTTTCTCTTTGCACATTCTGTTGTAGGAACAGTTTTAAAATAACAAGGGAATACTAAACTCATGCCTTACTTTACAGAGAACTAAGCCACCACTTAATCTTCCTATCTTCATCTGCATGAGAAAATGTATGATGTGTGTCCAAAATGCAGAAGCCTGTGTTCCACTGCACATCACTGAACATCTTCTTCATCTTTAAACTGTAACATTAATTTTAAAGGATTTTTTTTCCACTAATAAATAAACTGTTTGTTTAAAATAGTTACTCCCAGGAAACCAGAAACAGAAATTTCTCTTTGTGAAAAAAGACAGAGGACTCTGGCAGGAGGCTAAAACTAGCAATGGTATTATTTTTAGATAATGAAGTACTTGTTTACATTTAAGAAATCAGAATTCTGTTTGTAGGGTTTGAGAAGACTTTGTTATGGTAACGCGGGACAGTTTGCCTCCCCTTATGTATGTAGAGTCCCAAGCACGTCTTATCTCCTCGTTACAGTAAGCTGGGGTAGTTCACTTCCCCCTCACCTGCACATACCCCGCAGGGGCACCAACGTGAAGGCCAGCTGCAGATCCCAGAATTTGGACAACAGCACCTCCGTTACATCAGCAAGTTTGCTAACGAACCTAACAGGACAGTGCATATGCACGATACGTTAAGCAGTGCAAGTCTTATTATCCACCCCTGCGGTGCTTTCCCTTGAGCTTCACTCCCGAGCAGGGCTCCACTGCGTCGGGTTCCCATTTGATCAGTGTCGGTGTCCCGGGGATCCCACTGTCGTAACGCTATGCTTTACCTAAAGCCAAAGCTTCCATTTGCTGAGTATTGTGCCTTGTCCCTGGGAGATCTGCACCTGCCTTTCATGTGTAACATGGTTTGACCATTTTAATTATGTTTGGAGAAATGCAGTAATTTTTGTAGTATGTGCAGTAACACACTGCGATAACAACATTTTTCAAAGCACAATTTTAACATGTATGAAAACATACTCATCTTTTTACATTACAGACTTGCTTTAACAAAGAACACAGAGAGTACTTAATTCTAGTGAAATGTTTTGCTGAAGCAAATTCTGTTAGTATAACTATACGCCTATTTCAGGTAACTGAAAAACCCATCAGTCTGATACCTACAGGCCATTGGATAAAGGTCAGACATTATGTCCTGAACTCAGGCTTTAGAAAATAATAAATGGCTGGACTTTTAATTTCAATTACATGCATTAACTTCACTCAGCTTTCAAATATTGCATTCTGACATCTGTGGATGTACATATTTTTTGCATCTCTTGTTTCCTTTTTCACAATCTCCTCCTATGCTTGTTTTTCCTTCCTGGCTCCCATTTACAGTTTCCTGTATGCGCCTTTCCTGCTACATACCTAACCCTTCCTCTTTCCTGGCCAGCGAATAGCTGCAAAGCAAACAGCAGTAACCCATGCTTCTGTGTGTTCCAGGCCTAAAGCAGCAGCAGAACTCGGGAAGAATTTGTTTCCCTGCTGTAATTACTGTCATGACATGGGCACTGCTCATTTTTACTGTGTATTGGGTGGAGACCTTGGGAAACAACGTTTGCAAATTTCTGCGTCATGACTTTTCCCCCAGCTGCATCCTTCCAAAGTAGTTGTGGGAAATAGTGGAGAGAGGAAAGTGCATAGCTGAACAGCTTTGTTACAAAATAGCTTTTGCCTTTGATGAAAACTTCTTATATAAAAATGGATACCACTTTCACAATACAAGTTGATTTGTTTGAAATCACAAGAAACTGTGGAATGGGTTCATATGATCACAATTCTAAAGAATAAGGAAACCAATAAGTGCATATTAATGAACAAACCAACCCATCTTTTTTTTTAAATTCAAGTCTGGACATTTTAAATGCACTTTCATCACCCTGTTTATGAGCATATAGGTACCTCACAATTTTGATCTGCACTGAACCCAAAGGATGTGAAAGCATTTTATAATTTTTTAATGAAAAATCTAAGCAAAGTTACCAGCTTGCCAGCCTGGTAAATATTGAAAAAAGGCTAAGTGAGCTGCCTTGGGCTGTCCACTTCTTCACTGACAGAGAAAATACTGAACTCTGGGAACTCTGAATCTCACACCACTGCTCTGTTCATCAGCAGAAACATCCAGGGAACTGAACAGTGTCTCATTACTTCAAAAAAGTTGCTTTAACTACAGCATTGTGACCTTACACGCTGCTTCTTGCCCTCAGCCACATAAATAATGACTTTGAAGTGTCTCTCCGATCTGCTGGTATTTTAATCATAATTCATAGTAAATCCCTGTATTTTCCTTGTTCTCCCTAGTTCCTTCTCTCTCCTCCCCCCCGTCTCTGCCCCCATTAAAAGTATCCAACCAAACAGAACCCAAACTATAACCTCAGAGGAGTGCTAGGAAGGGGACCACTACTGCAACTCAGGCCAGAGAGACTTTCAAAATGGTGTTTAGGCTGTGCACAAATTTTATCCCCTGCCTTTGTCTAACAATGCTAAAAATATTGTCTGTGCTGCAGATCTGCAATACAGATTAAAAAAAAAAAAAAAGGGCAAGAGAAAACACAGGTATGATTTATTCTGTTTTGTGCAAAGCTGCTCTGTTTGTTCAAATTCCAGAATGATCCATGCAAATGACTGCCCTTACAGGAAGCTCCTACAGAGACATGAAAAGCATGAAACCTCTAAGATTGTATAGAATTTAGTATAAAATTTTCATTTATACTAAGAAACCTTCAAGAACTTTAAAAAATAAATTAATCTAGCAGACTAAGAAATTTAAAGAATTTTTTAAAAGTCTTTTGTAGTAATTATATTTTCCTCTTAAGTTCATTGGATAGTTAAAACCTGTGTGTAATCATCTCTCATCTTCTGAAACCACTGCATTCTGGTTACTTGGCATTCCTCCAGTATGAGTGAAAGAGAAGGAGGCCCCATCTTTTTCTCTTAAACTATGTAGGTTTTTCCAATAAGGGAGTAGGCACATGGAACAAACACAACTCAGACTGATCTTCAGATTCCAAATGGTACTTGAAATACGGTCAGCTGGAAAGAAAATCCAGATGCAAATCTGACATGTGAGACACCAGGCAAATCTGAAAAACAGCCGAAACCAAAAAACCCAAACCCGTGTTGGTTAACAGCACTTTCTGTTGCCTTGCTTTCTGAATATAGGAGAATGTGAGGTCTGCTGCTAATTTTTTACAGGTGATTGCCATTTCTCAAATTGCCATTTATGTCATCTATCTACATTTTTTACTAAGCAAACTCACTCCCTGAATAATCCTTTCCTCTTCAGTATTTCTTATATACTTCTGTATCCATAGTATTCTGGAAGGACAGATAGCTTTGCATGTGACAACTATGTTGTGAATTTTTTGGCTAAAATTGCCAGCAATAGTGCCAAAGTAAGTGAGGTGAACTGAGGGAGAGATTTTACAGCATTTGTAGGTTTCCTTCCGGACAGGCATTCACTAAAGCAGCTAAGTGGCTGGCTGCTGCCCCATGGATCCCATTGAGCACCACAAAGCTCAGCTGGATTAGGAAAGTGAGACGGTTGCATATACCATCACTGCTTCCCTGACCCGGATCTCCCTTCCTCCCCCAGCTAACATGGCTGTGATGAACTGTCAGCCTGAGAGGAACTACTTTGAGACTGGTTTTGCTCTTTTCATTGAATTTACCTGAAAATTTGAACACAGTTCTAAAAGATTTACTCTGCTCCCCCCCCCCCCCCCCTTTACAATTGGTTGATAGTCAGTTATTTGTAGGATTGTAGTATTTATGTTCATCACTGATAATAAACGACACCACTGAATAGTGTATTCATACTCCCAGAAGTGAGGATATAATTCTGTCCCCACTTTTGAGTTGAAGATGAGATCACATGCCAACAGGACACTAATGCACACTCCAGTTAACATATGTATTTTTAAAATGAAATGAATACAGAAGTTATGGGTAAAAAAAGTAAATGTATGTGATATGCATTATTTTAGAGCGAGGCATTTAGCTAGTGTTTTAACAGTGCAGTGTGTTGAGATAAAAATCAGAGTAGATCCACTGGATGGACAGGCTACCAGCTGATGAGATGGATCCAGACATTGTATCTGGTCAGCCTTAATGCCATGCTTCACAAATCAACAGAAAATGAAAAAAAAAAAAGAAAAGTAAGTTAGAAATTTTAGAGTAGCATACTATTTTGTACATTTCTCAGACACTAGGTTAATCTCTAGGAGTGTGGATCAGATGTACATGCGCTTCCAAGATCAGCACTTTTGCTGGATCCTAAACTTGCAAATAACAGCAATATTAAACACCAAAAATAAAGAAAACCACAAAGAAACCCTTTTTGTATTCTAAAATAATACTAATAAAAAAATGTGCTCCAAGCAATAAAGTTCAATTGCAGTTTAGATGTAGCATAACCACTTTAGAACATGTTTATCTTATTTGAGAAAGTACAAATACTGTAGTACTCTAACATGAATACAGCGGCTGATTTAGCTTAGAACAACTTGGAAAATATATATAACAACAAATTTCCAAATAGTGAAAAAATGTAAGTGTATTAGTAAAACCTTTTGGGTGCCAATCAGGTAATTTTGATTGTATAACAACATCACTAAAAATTTGCTCATGCTCCCAGTCTATTCCAGAGGTAACATTTTTGAGACAACCAAGCTTCAGACGGATGTGATGTATTGCACATATTTTGTGCTGAAAGAGTGGCAGATTCTAATTCCCTGCATCATCTGTCTCTCAGGAAGGAGGAACTAGGTGCTGCTTTTCATTTTGGCATCACCACTTTTGCTGCAACTCCTGGTTTCCTTGACCTAGACAGAACGACAACATGTCTACACTTACAGCTGGAGTTGAAACCATCAGGAATTTTGCTTTTCCTAAGCCTCAGAAGAAATCATGCTGTATCTTTTTGCAAGGTTTAAATGTTGGGCATCTGAATAACACACAAGTCTATGACCAAATCCTTATGCAAGGGTATGGAGCCTGCCACCCTCTTCTCGCACTTAAAAACCATGCTTAATTCAAAGACATTTTAGTTTCTCAGGTGTCAGGGTTCTAAACTATAATCAGCACTTCACTAAAAAAAATACCGGGAACTTTTTGTTCAGCCAATCGCCATGTTTGTTGCAGTATGGTAGTTACTTACTACAATATCAATAAATGGCCACTTGTAGAGGGACAGACAGAATTCTGCTTGTGGAAGGAAGTCATAGTTTAATGGGATAAACCTTTATCCCTCTCTTATGCTTTTGGAGTGAGATGAAGTTTTATACCCCCAGCTATTATGCCTTCAGAATGAAATTAATTTTTAAAAAGAAAAGAAAAGGAAAAAGGATAAAAATGAGGCAATCAGGTGAAAAGCTAAACTCAGTGAGAAGCTTTGTGATTTTAGGTATTTCCTTATTTCCTTACACGCCATCCTGCCTCTGAAAACAAAGTGGAGAAGTAAACATAAAAAAGAGGTTTCATCTGCATCCACAGTAATGATTCTGTGCTAACCAGGAAGAAGAAATGAACATGGAACTGCTGAAATATCTGCCATGTGATACATATATTTCTGTCCATCTGAAACTCCATTAAGTTGGGTGCATTTTTGGTGATATAGATACATTTATTCCCTTAACCAGCTCAGGAAAAATCAACACCTTTTTTTCCATTCAAACTTGGTCAATACTGAAAAAGCAAAAGATAAATTATGAAAACACTGCCTTTTCCTAAGGTGGTACAAAGGATAAAAAGGAATATCCTAAACAGAGCTTTAATGGAGGCCATCTGCCACTGGAAAAGATACTCACTTCTAAATGCTGCCAAGGCTTACACATATTTAAGCAGGAATGATGAAAATCAGTTGCATGTCAGTATTTGCTAAAGATACATTGTTTGTGATTCTTAGCTTGCTCATCTACCTCATAATTTCACATGATCACCCCTCTCCTTTGGCATAATACACCAGGTAGCACCAGGAGGTTTAATTTAAATAGAAGACTAGCATTTTCCTGATCACCAGCCAAATGAATCCTGAGGAGATAGTATATGAAATACTGTCTTTCATTCTGTTTGCACTGATGAGAGCACAGTCTTGCCTTCCAATAAATAAATAAAGCAAAATTCTAATAATGGATCTACTGTCTCCAAAGAATTGCATCACATGGTTTAGCATAAAGGTGGTGGCAGTCAGTAGGTAACAGAGAAAAGAAAACACATTGGATTAGATCCTCATGAAGTGCAGGAGCTGAAGGTCTAACCCAGCATAATTGGACCTGTTGCTCAGTATGAAGTTAGGTAAAAAGTATTTAGGTCTAAAATGAAACCAATGGATGAGAAAAAAAGAAGTGACTTTTCATGTCCCAATTGTATCAGTGAACTCATGGTGGATACCTGGGAGGGTATCCTTGTCACCCAGCTGGTAAAAAGAAACCATTTAAAACATTCTTTATATGCAAGGTAATTTAACATTACAGATTTCTGGTTAAATAATTGTGAAGTGATGCCAGAAGCATGTTCTGAAACTGACACCCCAATATTAGCTGAAAAAAATATTTTTGTGACCATTCTCTGTGATGGAGAAGTTCCTCTATCCTGAGCCATTTATTGAGCATACACACATGATCTAATAGCACATCATCTGATCAAAGTTGGATACCTGACTTTGTAGTATGAGAATCATAAACTTGCTTACGGTCTATCTGGTCTGCAAACACTTCCCCATAGATCATCCAATAAGGCATGTAAAAAATGTTTTTCGCCAGCTTCCACGAAGGCTCCTCATTGGGAAAGAGAATAGCCTGTCTTGCGACACCAAAGCTCATCAGAACCACCAACATGATGATGACAAAGTACATCATGTCTATCATCTGAATGTAATGACAGGAAAAGAGAAAGAGAGAGAAGGGACAAGAATTAGAGGAGTGTATTTGTCCATATTCCTACTATTATATGCTGCAAAAAAGGTTTGCAAAGCTTAGAAACAGAATTTTCAAAATCAAATTTTGAAAAGCCATTCTCGGTTTTATGCATAACAAATTTCATTTTCAAAGAAGTGAAGCAGTATTATTGTGTCCTTGGTTTTACCTAGTGTTGCTTTTAAGAACAATTTAAATGTTATGAATAAGCTTGAAAATACAAGATACCATCTGGTCACACCAGTTGCCTGAACAAGAATATAGGTTCACTGGAATGAGCAGCCTGGTCTGGGCAAGGGTCACGAGATGATGTATTGTTTATAGGCAGCTAGTGGCAACTGTACCAAAAAAAAAGGGCTGAGATGGATTATTTTATTCACTGGTAGTCATTGTCTTGGAGCAAAGGAAGGAGGCTGCATCTAACATAAGGAGTAACGTGTGGCAGAACAGCCTGTTACTGCAACATAAGGGACACCATGGTGGTAACCAGTGAGAAAGGAAAGCTGTGATACTGGCTGGACTAGGAATCAGCTTGGTGGGGGAGTATGACAAAGGACATATTTAAAAAAAAAAAAAACGTAACACAGGCACTCTGCTTGATTCTTCTCCATTGTTGAAGGCCTGATTAGCATATGCACAAGTTTAATTAGTGCTTGCAAACAGTGCCTACCCATTTAAAATGTTCATGGAAAAAGTGGGACAGCAATCCTAAGAGGTGCTGCAGAGAGGCTGGAGATTAGAAGAGGAGCTGTTCTAGAAAAGACTCTCCAGAGAGCAGAGCAATGGGCATCAAGCAGGTAGAGCAGAGATACTTTATAACCCAAAATGAATGTGAAAAAACATGGGAGTCCTGTAAAGTCCCTGGTAAGATCCCTTTAAAACCTTTAGTTACAGGTTTACTTATAGGTCTTTAGTTATAAGGCTTGTTACAACAGAGCTGTTTTTCACAGCTTTGGATGTAACTTTTGTCTCTCGCCAAAACTCGACCCAAAACTCCTCTAAACCTGTGAGTTTTAATCCCTTCAGTCTCTGCATTTTCTGGCTCAGCTGCATTCTGCCTTCCCTGCAAGGCAGGCATGCAACCAACCTGCACCTCACCCGGTTGCCTTACTGCTCCATGGGGGACCTGCTGCAGCTCAAGAGCAGGGTTGCTCACGAGAAGAGCTGGTGGAAGAGGGGACTCACTCGCAGCAGATGGATCTGGCACTGCTGCCGGGGTTCTTCAGTTTTAAAGCACAAGGAGAGAGACCAGAGGTCAAAGTAACACTGGGAAAATATCTAACAGAGAAAAGAGGGGGATACAGAGGAGCAAACAGAAAAGGATATTCTCATATTTACTGAGAGAGGGGCTGTAGGTCGAAGACACCTGTAGGGCAGGGCTCTAGTAGGAGAGACTGAAGAAGCTGCAAAGAGGGAACTGGGGACAAGTGAAAAATCCCGGGGCAAAACAAAGTCTTTTATCTTGAGGTCGATAAAAAATGCAGGAAAGGAAAAAAAACAACACCTGGAGACATGAGAGAGGAAAATGAATGCCTAAAGAATTAAAAAACAGATCAGTAAATCACCAACATTCCTATGTTATTCCGAGCATTAATCTCTCAAGAAAACCTGATTGAAGAGGAATTCTAGATCATCGTACCTCAGACAGCATCCTGAAATGGAAAAGCTGCATAATTACATTTAGTTCTTACTGCTTTTAGGGAAGGAATTTGGAGATGAAACCTGGTTCCTCCTTTCTTCTCTGATGAAACTTTGTTTCAGGTAGAAATATAGAACATGGTATGATGTAATACAACACCTATTTTAAAATGTCATGCGAGCAAATAAAAAATGAATATTTGGTGGCAATTTAAGACAATTTCTTAAATGCTTCCAGTGTTTTTGATCAGGAATCACACAGGTTTGACGTCATGTTGCGAGAAATAAAATTTTCAGTTCTATTCTCTATTCAAGCTGCATATTAGCTTTTCCCTCCTTCACTTGGGTATCTTTCTAAAACCTCAGTAGCTTGTCTGAAATCCAGTGAAATACATGGGTGAGTTTCCACTGGCTCTAATAGGCATTGTATCAGGCCCTTTGGCCTGTAGAATCAAATTACAATTGCTATTTCAATATGGCAATGGCCTTTTCAATCATTCTGAAAAACTCATTAGTCACCTATTCAAAAAAGTGATAAAATGAGGAACTGTTGGTATAAACCTGCAGTTTTATAAACAAGCTGGCTCCATTTCCCCCTTTTTATTCGCAGAGAAGCTAAGAAAATGTAGACATTCCCACACAGTAAGGGAACTGATATACCTCTGACTCTCTTGACATGCCATAGTGATTTCATTTCATTCCCGAATAAAAGAGGAGTAAGTCTATCACTGTGCAGAGATCATAAAAGCACGTTATAATAAGCATATCCTGTTACTGAAATTAGTAGATAATAATAAACTTGGCCATTCAGCTTCCTTCTCCTATCTTCATCTTCGCTTTAGCCCATTGCTTTTAAACTGCTCAAGCCCATTCCTGCCCCTTTCTTAATTTCACTTGCATATTCGTTCGCTGTGCCCAGAGGTAAAACCTATTAGAGCTATTTTGTTGGATACAATGTAGAAGCAGGTGAAGATAAAGTTCTTTAACATTGGAAAGGTGGAAAGAGTAATCTTTTTCCTCCTGAGTCTAAAACTTAATCACAATAGAAGCTCAGGATAAAACCTCAGGTGTTAAATCTGGTCTGTTGAGGAACTCAATAGCTGTGATGGGCTTACTCTGGAGAAATATGTATAACAAGCTTGCTGTTCTCCATAGTACTGAAAGGTGCTTGCAAGACCATGAAAGGAAAAAGACAGAGCCCAAGGAGGTAGATGGACATGTGATTTAAACAAAAATACACAAGGAAGCCCATTGCAGCCTGGAGCAAGCAGATGCAACTCCTAGGGATGACTGTGCATGATATAGATGGTCTGGCCATGCATGCCTCCTGTATGCATTTAGTATTACATAAACTATTCATACTCCTGCCATGTTGTGTACCTGTGATGTGGCCAGGGGACAGAGGCTGCAGTTATGCAGATGGATTTCTCACCTCACAAGGACACACCCAAACAGGAAAGATGGAAGAACATATTGATATGGAGCAAACTATAAAAAGGTCACAGTCTTAATCATAACCATTATAGTTTTGAACATACCATGCCTATTACAACATACTTTCTTTGAGAGTCTCAAGGTACCAAACACATTTTTTTTCTTACCATAACAAACTACTCGCCTTTACAACTAGTTGAGAATTAGCATCCTTTGTATTTTCTGCAAATGGGGCAAAGAGGTGTAGGATGGATGGCTTTGCTGCTGAAGAGAGATCTCAGAGAAAGACAAGCAATACATCATCTAACAGAACAGGGAGAGTATAATCCTCAATTTTGGGGGTCTATGCTGAGGTTTTGTTTCAATAAGGCACTGATTTCTAGCTTACATGAAAATGCTAATGTGTAAAAAAAATACAGATAAACCTGCAGTGATATCATTGGCTGAAGACATTGAGTGAAGAACATGCTGGTAAAACATAGAACAAGTATATCAACTTCTCTTACCATTTTCCCAATCATCATAACGTATGGTCCCAAATACTTGTTTACTCCAAAGATGTCTAATAACCGTATATACCAATAAATGATGTTAACACAGTATATCACTCGGCCATCGCTCCGGAGTGGCAGATCTTGCAGACGGAGCACCATCCCGACAGAAAACAGGAGGATAGCTATGAGATCAGTAACGTTCCAGTACTCCTGGAGCCAAACTTTTACTTTCTGTAACAGTTTCCCAGGCTCTGACATCAATATCTGAAGGACAGAGGACACGGAGAGGAAAGATGCTGAGCTGTCTTAATTTAAGCTTGAAGAAATCTATAGTAAACAGATATACGCCACACAGGCTGAAAGCAAAGCTGATAGACTCCTATCATATAAATATCTCATGTACTCTCTGATTTTTTTGTGAAATCTTCTATTTCAGCCATTCTTAGCCTGTATCTAGGTGCAAGATACTTAAAAGAAAAAGGACGAAAACCCCTCTTGCTCTAAAATCCCTGCGAAATCAGAAGAAATATATGTTTACCTTTCTGTTTTCAAATTTATTGACCCTACTTAGAGTCTTGGAATAGAATGAGAAATATAAAAGGATATTTCATCAGAAAATTCACATGTAAAGAAGCTGTAAATTTAAAGAAAATTATTCTAAAATGTGTATCAAACTGTCAATAAATGATTAATAAGCATAAAGATCTGGATTTAGCATTTAATCCACAGAGATACTAGCTACTACTTGGACCCATTGTGGAAATTAAGTTCTACAGCTGAGGATATAATTCACAAAAATAATTAATCTTACCTTATGAATTTATCATCATTCTATTTGCAAGATAATTTGGGAGACTTGATTGTTTTCCTGAATTACTGTTGAAACTATTCCTCAAGTGATTTCTATGAATAATTCCTAGCTTTTAGTGAGTTAACAAGCTGTTTGTTTTAATTTTCTATATTTAGCCTCCGAACATTTGAGCAGACTCATACAGTTCCTTAAAAAGATGAACGCCATTCTTATAATTTCCTTATAATTCATTTTCAGAATGAATTTTAGGCTCATCTTCTGTGAACAATCTCCAACATCTGCTTAGAAATCCATTACAACAAATGTTCTTGATATACTGTTGTGGAAAGGACAACTTGGGGTGAGTGATTAGACAAAAATCATGGCGCACACAATTCCTGCCAACAGCTTCCCACCTACTGAGCCAGCGGTGCTTTGTCTCCATCAGTGTTGCAGAGTCCTCATGTGGCTACTGCTACTGTTCTCCTTTGTCTTTTGGTTATTGAACTACACTCATTATAGGCCACAAAAGTAGTAACTTTTCCACTGTTCTTTTTATTTATAATGTAGAGTTTACCATACAGTGTTTGAAATCTGCCTTTGAAGTTTAAGTGGCTGTTGCAAGACCGTTTTTAGTCTAGTCCTCAAAAGCACGTGCTGCAGAAAATACAAATGTAGATGGTAACAAATTCAGCCCAGGGGTACAAATGTGCTGTTTCAGCTGAGGTCAACGAGACTCGCACCCACTCACATCAGGGCTGAATTTGGCCTCTGGTGTCATTGTGGAATAAATGTGCATTTGGCCAAGTGAAAAGGGCACAGCAGTAGCTGCAAGTGGGAGAGACCATGAGAGGCAGGGGATGGCAGATCACTCTGCCTATAGACCGTGTGCCACCTTAAATGCTCTGTCTTTGCTCTATGTGTCTGCTTTAGCATCTTTAGGAAGATGCATGCTATTGCTTGACATAATTAGCAAAACTTTTCAAGATTAAAAGGGGGAAATCCTGTTAGAAATGTGCTGCAGTATTCAATGTGGATCTAAATTTTCCCCCAGTTATGGCTAGTTTTATTTAAAGCCTTTGCATGAGATACTTGGACAGACAGAACAGCTGTAAATTTTGAATGAACTCTATTTGGGGTAGGGTGGGGATTCAAACATAGGCTTCTCGGTTGTCACGCTATCACCATGTCTCCGTGTCCATTCTGTTATAGTGTACCTCCTTTTTCTCTCCCTGAAAAATACTTCAGTTTCTGCGCCACATTTCAAGGAATATAGCCAAACTTTAAGATATGTCAGAAGACTGCCCTGTACTTGTGAATGCTATTAAACGTGCATCATAGAAATCTGAATAGAGAAATTCTGTGGGAGAAAGAGAAAGAAAGAGAGAGATTTGTGACTTCAAAATGGAGGAAGAAAGATTTTTTTCATGCTGTGTTTCTAACAATCCATCTGCTTTTCTGCAAAGAACAAGCAATTTTATGATAAGCCCATTCATAAAAAATTGTCCTAAGACAAATAATAAAAACAGATATTAAAATAAAAAACCTCACACTTATTTCTTTTTTATTCTGTCTTTCTTGGTTGGGGTGATTTTACCTCTCTCATCTTCTCTATTCCCAGAGTGAAAATGTATGAGATGACAATCCATTCCTGTGTAGATGGCCAGCGATCCATCTTCACTAACACTATATAATTGAAGAGCATCAAGTAGCCTATATATGCCAGCTGTAAAGAAACAAAATGAATATCAATAGTCACTATATTTATATGACTGAGCCAGTTTCTTGGGTATGATTTGGTATTCCTAATTTCACTGTAACCAGAATTAAACAGACAAAAGCACAAACAGACAGTGTTCTGGGTTGTCTGAAAAAGCTCATATTAAATCACATACAGTGCGGAATCTGCAAAATACATGCACAGCCATACTCTCCTCCAGCTATGTCTGCCTCCCCAACAAAATTGTGTTAATGCAGTCCCCCTGGATCATGCCACAGTGACGGGAGCTCTGATACCACTATGCCAATGACCAAACTAAGTTACCTGTGTGAAGATTTCTCCCTTATCTGCTAACACCCTTTACTCCTCTAACATTCCTCCTCTGTGCTTTTTCTCCCTGTTCACCTAGCCTAGGCTGACTCTGGCATTCCAAATACTTTTTGCACAATCCTTGCCTGGAGCCCAGAAGGTCCGAGGTGTTGCTAGAGGTCTTCCTACCAAGCATAGTACTGACCTAACCTATCCTATGATTCCTCCCCAAAACACTACTACTTCTACTCACATTGCAGCAGCAAGTAGCTAGGCATAGCCATGCATTCATTTGCCTTATATTTTTTACAAGTTTTTATGTATAACTGGTTGGCTTTTCCTTCTCTAATACATCTACCTTCTGGTCTAATTTTTGATACAGTGGAAAGTATGGATTACATTTTTAGTTTCTTTTTCCTTTCTTTCTGCATGCTGAATGTAATGAAATGGTCAGTCAAAAAAAAAAGGCAAGACAGGCAATTGCATCATCAAGTTCATAAAACAGAGAATCCTGAGTGTCACACTGGAGCATGGGCTGTAGCAAGGGCGAGTGGCTGTGGCTGGGGTCTGTGGTGTCCAGAAGCCAACTCCCTGTCTACTTTGCCTTTCAAACAGCAGCCCTACAAGAAAATGCATGTTAAGCCAAATTTAAATCAGAGAAAAGATGATTCAGTTCTGTGCATGAACATTTTAGTCATTGTGGCAGAAAGCTTATTCCATACATCTGAATTTCAATACAGTTTTTCTGTCTCAACTCCATGTTACTCACAACTATTGTGTACTTGGTGTCAGACTTATGATGAAACAACCACAGAGGTGCTTGAGACTTCTGGGTAGGATTATTTCAGTGTTCAGCATCTCACAGAACAGTATTTATAGTCCTGTTGTATTTGTAAGAGAACATCACTTCTGCTCTGTGTAAAAGCCACAGGGTTCTGGCTTTTCTTCCATTTGCTGGTTTGAAGGACACTCGAGAGAATTCTTTACATTGGCCATAACTATCAGTATGGAGAAGACAGCCAGTTGAACCACTGCTTCTTGTCTACATAAAACAGAGGAGGAAATGATCTCATTTGTGCATGATGATGGATTGCAATGCTCAGGTCTAGAGACTAGTCTTCCCTTAACACTCCTAAAGGAAACAGAGAGCAATATTGACTTAGGTCAGCATCTAGGATATCAGCTGAGTCAGCAGAAACTCTGTCTGGGCAGGCAGAACTGGATGCACACCTCCCTAGCTGAAATATCACCTTCTACTACAGTGCAAAAAGACAGGTGATACTGTCACCTAACACATCTCCTCTTAGATCTTATTGATTATTAATTATCAGCAAATCTTATTAATTTCATCTGACTCAGCAGCCTTTGATGAGCATTTGCAGTTAGTATCCAAAAGAATAGGGACATTAAGGTTACAAAGGTGACAGAAAGTGCAAGACCCTCAGTGTAACTAGGGGGTTTTGCTTCTACTTGGTTTTCTTTTGAAGTGTTGGGTTTTTTGGGTTTAGGTTTGTTTTGGTTTTTTTTGACAATTTAAATTTACTGAAAATTGCTGAAAATTTTTGCTTGGCAAAAAAAAAAAAGGCAAAAAAAAAAAAAGCCTCTTTAAGAATAAAATGATGCTGAAACTGCAACACTTTAACCCAAGAAAAAAGCCCTTCAGGTAGTGAGTGACACCCTCCTTCTCCCTCCCCAGACCTATAATTTGCTCCTGCCTTCCAGGAGGATGTCCTGATCCCATACTGTGTTCAAACCTCAGTACAGCTGCCCATGCTGGTACTCAAGGTTCTTTGAAAGTGCTACTACACAAGTAGCTTAACCCTCTTTTTCTCTCTTTTACATGGCTTGACGAAGAGCCAGGGGCTGCCATTTTCACCCTTGAGGGCAGTACCTGGAGAAATGAAGGAAAGGAATACCTGCTAAGAAGTTTCTAGGCTGCATTTCTCCGTGCCCTCCTATGGATGCTGTCCCATTCTTTAGAAAATACTCAAATACTTATTACGGTATGGGACAAACCTGGAAATTGTACCAGCAGGAGAGTGCTTCAAGAGGGAGACTACCCTCCCCTTTCCTCACTCATTGCAATAATTAAATGATCATAAAGTGAAGTGGTCCCAAAATGCAAAACTTAGGGCAAAGCTATTTTGATGTTTAGAAGAAGATGACTCCTACTCAGGGTTCAATTCCCTCTGCAGCTGTTCCTTCTCAGAACAGGTAGAAATTTGGCCTGTTATATCCCTTTAGCATCTCAGCCTAAAGCTAGTAGTTAAAAGGGGAAGGCCATCTTCTCCTCAAGCAATCTGTGAGATGAAACCTTTGAGTCATGGTTTTCAATGCAACAGCCACAAAACAGAACAGAGTAGTTGACATTTCAAACTACTGCATGTCCAGAGAGAAAGGCTAAATTATTTTTGGTTGAGAAAAAGCTGTTTATTTTGGTTTGTCTGCTGAGCCAAAATGTTACTTACTCTAACGTCCCCATATTCAACCCACTCTTGTGTATTTTAAGAATGAAGGTGGATATAGCTATAGAGTAATAGCAGATAGGTAGATACAGAATAATGAAAATTATTTTAAATGGCATACAATAGCCATAAGTATAGTCACTTTTCTTGCATTTTGGAGTGTGGAATGTAAAATTTGGAGGATTTCTTTTGAAATCTATGATTAGTATTTCTGCCTATGCGCTTGTAAAAAGTGTGATAGGCTGTTCAATTTTAATGCTCATCTGCAAGTCGTTTTGCTTTTAGTTTCCAGGAGTTTCTCAATATACCCAACCGGTCAAGCACTGCAGCCAGAAACCACCTTAATTTGCTCTTCAAGTTCAGTGTAGCCAAGATCCAGCTTTAATAAATGACCTTGACTGAGACCTGCCTCAGGACATAAAAATGTAGGAACAGGTCTAAATGGAAATGCAATATTGATCTTTTTCTCCCATTTCAGAATTGAACTAACAGGGAGAGCCAGGATGCTTCTTTCTGTTTACAGTGTAAAGACTTTTCTGGTTGTGCATAATACATACTGCAATTGATAATGAGACTAGGCTGCTGATGAGCAGTTTCTAGACTCATCAGCCTGATTAATGTTCAGTTGCCACACAGTTCAGCAAGTAGTTACTTCAAGTAGCCAAGCTGGAGCTATTTGCCTGCATAACCTGTCCACCACAGTTTTGTCTCTGCTCATGTGAGTTGCTCCTGGTGTCTGTAGACATATTGCCTGGATCTCAGCAAGGCATTTTTCTTATAAGAAGATATCTACAGAAGGATGTGTTCTTTGTGATTTGCTGTGCATTCAGCAGAATGATGGAAAATATAACTGGGAGGGAACACCGGAAATCATCTGGCCAATTCCACGGTGCGGAGGCAAGATTAATTACAGTGTACCATAGTGGACATATGTTTTGATAAGATTAGACTAATAATGGAAAATCTACCATCTCCTTACACAGTTTATGACAGTACTTTTGAGAGCATTTAGAAACTGTTTCCTAACATCTTACCTGGAACTGCATTGCTGCAATTTAAACCATTACTTCATGTCCTATTCAGCAAGGATTTGGAGATCATTCCATTTTGTTCCTCTCTGCAGTTACTTACACCTATTTGAAGACTATTACATTCCTTCTGCAGACTTCTTTCTTCTAGAGAAAACAACCTCACTTCCTTAAATCCTTCCTGTTAAGTTATGTTTTACAGACCTCTTGAGACATTTTTCTTGTTCTTTTTTGTGTCCTTCAGATGAGTCCATACTTGTCATGTGATGCAGAAGCTGAACTGGGATAGAATATTCCAGCCAAGGAGACTGAAAGGATTACTTTCTGTGTTCATTTTACTTTTTGATCTCATCCTTCTACGTTCTAGTGCAATTTGCAAATTTAATAACTAATCTCTCCTCCATCATCCCAGTTTTGAATGAAAATAGCAGATAACACCTGATATAGGAGAAACCCAAATGGAATCCTTTCTAATCTCTGCCACCAGCTTGATAGTGAATAATTAATATCTACTCTTGAGGACTAATTGCCAAAAAGTTTGTATCCACATAGTAACTTTAATATAGCAGTTATTAATTTATCTGTGAGAACACCCTGTAAAGTTTTTGACACTGTCTTACTTAAGTAAAAATATATGACGTAATGTTTTTTCTGCTCCACCTGCAAGGTCTGTTTCTTTATAACACAAGAATATTATACTGATTTGGCATAATTCATCCCTGAATAATGTTATCTTGTGGGTACTTACACAAACACTTTCTCTGAGAGACACTCTGCAGACCAGTCAGAACAAAGAAAAAATGTTCCAAGAAAAGTTGTGCTCTATCTGCTTCTTTTTTTCATCAATTATTATACAATTCGACATCCTCATTCAGCCCAGCCTCCCATTGGGCTTACTATTGGGAGCTCTCCTATTGGGAATTCTCCTACAGCAAATTCCTTGGGAGCACTGACTGCAGCAAACTGCTGCTTATTGTTGTATTTGAAGAAAAACATACACAGTCATTCAAATTTTAACCATTAACTTCCTGAATCAAATAGTACTCTTTAAAAGTCTTAGATGGGTTTGCAAGTGCTAGCTGACCTCCACAAAAGATTTTTATTAAACTATTTACAGGTAAGCCCTCCAATGCACGCAGATGCAGACTTTCAATGAAACACACAAGATGACCTTAATCCAATCTCAATATTTGTCCAAACAGTAGTAATATAACAGGAAAGGTTTCTTACTGTGTAAAACCAAAATTTAACGATGGGAGCATTGTAGAACTCATAAATCTTTCTTCCAACAGGGATCAGTCTGTGCCTGCTCTGAACTTCCTCTTCCTCTTTCTTTCTTGAGGACTCTCCATTACCTCGTCCCAGCATTGCCTACAAGAAAGGACATTTTTGTGTTTCTTTCTTTGTGAAAGACAAATTAAGCTATTTTTTGAAATTTTAAAAGGAAACTATTAAAAAGTCTGATTTCCTGATTTTTAGACAAAACCAGGTGACCATAGCTAGGCGTAAAATATTTTGTTCTCAGATTATCTTTTTTTGCAGGGAAGCTGCTGTTTAATTCTTTGTAAACCAAAAAAGCAATGCTTTGGCAGCAACTGTCAGCACCAGCGTGAAATCCTTGACTAGGGATTGAAAAATGAGATGTGGAGAACATTTCTCCTTTTTGCTGTATGGACAGCAAAATTTTTACCTGACAACAGCTTTTTGTGGTGTATTTCTATACAATAAACAGATGCAGACAGAAAACAGTTAAGTTTTGATTTTAAACAAAGAGAAGCTCTTAAGGCAGAGACTGAGAGAGAACAACAAGGGGAAAGATGAGTTGGCAGTTGCTGGACTGGAAGCAAAGAAGCCAGTGACTCTTTTTATGTTGATCACCGGATCTGTCACAGGCGATGATCCCACAGTGAACTTCACATGGATGTAGAGGACTGACTAGTAGAGTTCACTGCAGCATTAAGGCCTTGGATTGAAAGATCCTTCTACATGACTGTAGCTTCTTCCATAATGAAGTTCCAGACTGCTCATGCACTGCCTCTGTTAGGCGTGATCTCACTGTTACCATTGCAATTCAGACTCACTGAAGAGCGACACTGAGCTCCAGGAACACATACTTAAGAAGTTCTCAGCTATCAGTGCAAACCTAACAGGCAAAAGTTGGTATTATTTTGTTTACTTTTGACTTCATGGTCAGTGGTAGAGACGTGGAAGGAGTGACTAAACTATATATTCACTGAAGTTAATGCTTAAAAGAAGGTGTTCCTTTGTATTTAGAGTACAGTGCGATCTGTTAAATGTTCTTTCTGAAACAATTCTTTTGTGAATAGGAGACTAAGAATGGGTTTTAGATCATTGTGCCCTGAGCGAGTTCTTGCTATTTAGTTTGTGGCAGCACCTATAGATTGTAGCACTCCTGCACATGAAAGCAATTGCAAGAATTGAGATACTGCTGTCCTAGCTAAGTATGCAGGGTTTGCACGATGCTGCCTGTATTTAAATGCTTCTATGTTTTTCTACAAGTAGGTAAGCATTTTTGTACTTTTATGTTAACCGAAGCAAACTTTCACCAACCCTGCAGGTAACATTGTTCTCATCTGCAACTTAAAAACATGGAAAACTAAGTCCCTAAATAGAACAATTAGATGCCAGACATACTGTCTTTCAATAAAGAGGTCCTTCATTTATCTATGTGCTCTGATTCAACAGGTTGTTCAGCAAATACTTAACAAATAAGCTTCAGGTGAGCTATTTGATCCGGTTCTAGTGCCCTGCAGGAACAGGAGATGCACTTCTCATATATTTAAAAGTGAAAATCACAATCGTTCCTTTTCTTCTTTTTTCTAGGCCTCATGTGGAGCTATGCATATAGGTCTTTGGTCCTGTAAAATAGTAATTTGTAATGATAAACTGATGACCAAATTTTTTTTTCTTTCAGTTAGTATAGATATTTGTAACATTATTAGGACCATGTATGGTCCTAGATGGCTCCTGCGTAATATTTCTCTTTCATTTCTTTTATGCAGCTAGTTTTTTCCTCTGGTGTTATTACTTTCCACATGGTCCCTTATATTCTTGAATTCGACTATGCACAGATGTTGCCCTGCATGTTTTTAATAAAATAGAACAAAGATTTGGGACACAAGTATACTGCACTGAAATTAACCTGCTGAGATCCTCTTAAAACTGTAGCCTGCTTTGATGAAGTTACCTATTTCCTTTACCTTTTTATGCCTGCAGATTTCTAAGTTCACTGCCATAAATGTAGATGAAACAATGCATATTAAAAAATTAAATATACCTCCTGTTGATTCTCACAGTGCACATAAACCCCCTTAAAATTCCATTAAAAAAATCATAAAAAAGGAAAAAGATGAAGCAGCTGTTAAGCAGAGAGAAGGGCTCTTATTAGATAAGCAGGTAGTCTGCAAGAACATGAGATTTACTGAATATAGCTATAGTAGCAGAGATTACACAACCTTCACAGAATCCCAGGTATTGTTACCTGAAGTCTAAAAAACCCAAAGCGATTCCCTGATCTATATCAGGGGTTGTTTATTTGGGAAAGAAAGTGGAATATGATCTGAATGCTTTGGGAAAATTATAGCCAAGAAGGTACTAATTTCTTTGTTTCTCTCTACCTCCTGACACTGTTTTAGAGAAAGCTGCCATCTGGTGCTACAGAGTTTTCTGTAGCTTTTCCCAAGACTTTGTCTCTGCTGTCCTCTGGTGCTCAAGAACCGTGCAGCAGAGCGAAAATGAATGCTGGCAGCTTTAACAAACGAGCAGTGCCGTGCTTTAGTGAAAGGGATTATTTTACAGAGTTTAAAACCTTCACAATTTTATAAATTTGCTAATTCTGAGACACCCCTAGCTCTCACTGGAATCAGTGAGTTGTGGATGTTTTTAGGATAATGCTCTTTCAGTACCTGGATTTATGCTTTAGCTCATGGATGCCGACTTCCTGTTTGCTGTTGCCTTCTTGTTGATAATGATGCTGTAATTTTATCCTGTTATAATTATTTTTGAATTAATTGTATCATATAATACTAACCTCTCCCCTCCCCCATGCTACAGATGGGGAATTGCTCTGAGATGGCTGGGGATTAGATTTGACCTGATGTCCCTGACTGTTAATTATATCACAGTATTAACAAATTGAAAAGCCTCCCCATTAGAAACATACAGAAATAACCTAAGTGACTGTGTTGACAGAATAGCTGCAATGCTGAATGTGAACAAATGTGTTTTCACTTGGAGGGGGAAGCAATAGTGTGGGAATAACTCAAGACTCTGCTCTGCGTGGGCGGCATCTCTTTCTCTAATACACAATTTTGTCCATGATTCACCATGAGTCATGCAAGGTAAGCCCGACAGCAGCTCAACTACATTGTGAAGTACAGTACAGCTGCATCATTTTAGCCTGAGGGGATTGATGTGCGCACAGTTTTAACATGAAGATTCTAATCAGGATTCTGTTGTTTTTTGGTGGGTTTTTTTTTTTTTTTTGGCCAGATTTTGTTTTATGTAATTGAGGACCATCCACTGATGGGGAACCAGGACAGTTTTGGGTTGTGCATTTTTGCATTAATATATGCTAATGATCCTGTAGTATATTTATCTGTTTTATAATTAAATAACAGGAATTTCAGTCCTGCTAGAATGACCATAGGCGCTTCAAATTTTATCCTTAGTGACTTCTACATGCTACATACAGACTTACCCCCTATTCACACAGAACTGCTGTGGAAATGGTACATAGCTCGGTAGATGTACTATACCTCTCTCTGCATACCCCATTGCATCCTACACTATGTATAGAAATGCTACCTCTATGGTAGTTCTAAGGTTACTGTTCTCTGCATTGAAATACTGGTAGGAAAAAATGTTTAATGCCTTTGAGTTACAGGTGTGTAAAAATGGGTTTTGCATGTGCTCAGTGGTTCTTCAGGTGAATACAGAGGAGCAGGCCTAAAGTACTGGGAGCTCAGTCATCCTGGCTGCTGAGTATAGCAAAGGACATTGAGAGTGCCAGGGCAGGTGTGTAGTGGCAGTAAGGGGGGTTTCCAAAACCCTTGGAGAAACAGAGGGAAAACCCTCCCCATGAAGAGGGCCAGCCCTTCTGCCTTATGACCTCCTGCAGTGTCTCCCACTGCTGTTTTCCAGAAGAGGTGCCTTGCTGCTGGCATGTGAAATGCTGCAAGAACCATCCCCTAGCAGGGTGGGTGAGATGGGCCAGGGGCATGAGGACACTAGTCTTCAACCTTTGCCGTCTTAAGAACTGTATTTTTAGCGGTATACTACTTGGTTAGTTCTTGCCATGGAGAAAAGGCTATGTGTACATATTACACGTGAGACAATGTGAGCCCAGAGACCAACACAGCTAGCTTTGCTGCTGCTGCAAAGTCCTAACTCAGACTCTTAGTGATGCCCATGGAAGTCCAAACTTCCTGTTTGATGTGGAAAATTAGAACAAAATGAACAAATCAACTGAAACATCTTCTAAAGGACTTAGATGAGTTACTCTGTGTTCTAAAATAAGACCATTTACTGGGGAACTCTAATACCCAAACAATAAGGCACTGGATAGGGATAAGGATGCTTCTAGCTATGGCTTCCAGAATCAGTGTTATTTTAGGAGAAGGGTAGACTGTGGGTGTTTCTGACTGACCTAAAAGCCAGCAACTAATTAAGGCCCTGATCAGGACATTATACAAATAAAAAAATGTCCCTGGCCTTTAGACTTTAGTGCCCTTCTACTCCTCCTATTCCTCTATGCCTAATATTTAGGATTAATGACTAGCAGCTTCATGCATAAATTGTGGTAAATTCCTTGGTGTTGAGGGAGCGGTGATGAGAGCAGTATTCAGGCGTGTTTTTGTGAGTAGCTGCTACAAGGAAAGTCTGTTGCTTAGCATCTAGGTGTTAAAGAAATGTGTGCCCAGCACTCCCATATATCTGTTATAAAGTTAAAAGCAGGTGTGAGTAACAAGTAGTTCACAGTGAATAAACACTATATCTTTATAGTATATCCAAATGTTCAGCTACCCATCAGAGCCTTTGAGAGGAATATAAACCGAATACATACTCCTATGCAGATTGACCCGTGTGGAAACTTACTTCACTGCTGCTGTAGTCTGTGGTCATATTATTCGGTGCAAATAAGGTGTAAAATAACACACAAAAAAATCACTGTGGCCCTGTACTTTATCTACTCTGCCCAAGGGCAGTCCAGAGGAAAAAAACTGGCTATTCTGGCCTATCATTAGGCACTTGGTCTTAGCTGTGCAAGACACACAAGACTTCATAAGAAATCAATGAACAGACCTTGACTAGATTGGATCTCTTTATCTTAGCAGTACTTTTATAAAAATGCATATAGCCATAATATTATAGGAATACAGAGACTTGAGAAGTATTCACTGGGAATGATTAGAAACAGAGTTAGGCAGCTTGTTTGGATGATACATTGTTTGCCAGAAATTGACTTTTGAGGTGACCAAAATTATTTTTAGTTTATCAATTTTGTTTGTTTAAGCAGTAAGCTGAACAAAGCTCAGAAACACAAACAATGGAAAAATTTTGAAAATATTTTAAACAATCATGTGCCAATTAAGTAAATGAATTAGAGAAAATTGTAGTAATCTATTCATTTGGCCTGAAAGGAAAAAAATGTGGAGAAAAATACGCAGGTCATTCTGAATACAATAGTAGCAAGCTATGGTTAGGGTGAGTGACTGATCTATTGAGCCAGAGTTCAGCAATTGATTAAACATTTGTGATATCACATGACAATCGATTATTAATCTCAGTGAACTATGAATAATGTATCCTTAATATAAGTGTGACTAAAGGGAAACTTAACAAAGGCACTTCCCGAACAGTCTTGCAAGCATCCTCTCATCAGTGGAGAAGAGGCCTGGCCTAACTTATGCCACACATTTGACTAAGGCTGGAAAGCATAAAACTTCAATCTGAAGTATTTTCCTATATTTAAAACATGTCAGGCAGGAGCACTCTCCCTGACATGGTGCCCGAAGGTGACTAAATATAACTGGCTGTGGCATCTAACCACAGAAATATAAGCAAAGGTGTCTTTGCTAGCAAATGATCTCTCCTCACCACTGAAGGGCACCTGAGTGAAGAAGCTGTGTTAGAAGTCCTAAAGCACGGTATACATTATATGCAGAAATATTAAGTCAGCAGTAGTGCACCAAAGTTACTGTTTCTAAACTTGCTGGACTTCACAGAAGCAGTTCTTATTTGACAGAAAAGGCTGTAAGTGTCTGAAACTTCACTAGAATGATGCATCAAATTTGAAGGAGTTAAGGGCAGAGTCAATGACAGGAAAGAGCAATAGGACTGTCAGCACATGGAAGGGGGAAGGGAGGGAACATCTAAGACTCATCTGGAAAAGCAGATCCAGTTCACACATCACTTCCTTGTAGCAGGATTCAGAAGGTAAAAAGGAAACACAGTATTGTAGACAAGAAACCAGGAGCTGGGATAACTGCAGAGAGATGGAAATGACTTCCTCCCCAAATTTCTCCCCATTGCCCAGAAAAAGGCAGCTTGCAAAGTGCTTATTTGATTTGAATAGGCACTTCATAAGTGGATCAGAAGCCAGGGATAGTAAATTGCAATTCATAGCTAATGAGCAGAGAATGGGCCATTGCTGCTATTCTGGCTTCTGGTCCTTCCCAACGGCCAGGTTCTTGCCTGCAAACGGGTCCTGTAGGTGGGTCTTGTGGGCTGCTCCTTCGGCTTGCCTGCATATTGGGTCCTGTAAGCAGGTCCTTCTGCCTGCCTGCAGACGGGGTCCTGTGGGCAGCTCCTGCTGTTTGCCTGTGGGAAACAGTCTGGGTTTTTTTTTTTTTTTTTAAAATTTACCAGGAAAATCCCTTTTACTTCTATGCCTCTATCCTGACCTTGACCAACTGGGGTTGAGTTTTAAGCCTTTCAAAGACACCACAATCAAATCGAAACCAAAGCAAGCCAAATTAAGCTAAGGAGGTCTGATAGCTCATATGATAATTTCCCAAATTAAAAAATATCAGACAAGTCTGAGAACAAGAGACTGGAATTAAGTGACTTGTATAGTTTTCAGAGCTTTATCTATTTGATTCTTTTTGTGGTGCAAATTATTTCTCTAAGGCTATGTTACTAATACAGACAAGTCCTTCTTTACACAATTCTGCTGAGCTGCAGAAGCTCTTAGCAAGGGCTGAGCTGTCTAGCTGCTTGCTAACGTCTTCAGTGGATTAAAAACTGCATGTGTGTATGTGTGAGAGGCAATGACCACAAATTCATAAATAATTTCGAAAAACATTTTTCATCATTTTTCTTGCCTGTTTGGACACTTACTTGCCCTTTAAATAGGTTAACCAAAAGAAAAAAAATTTCTAGCTTCTATGAATCTTTGGGCATTTCCACTCAAAGGAAGACTTAGCGAGTTTCTTTTCTACCAGAGAGAGAGGCCCACTCATCTATCATGGCTGAGTGCATTCAATTCTGAAATGTCATGAATTCATTGCAGACATCGTGGCATCAAATTGAATCAAAATATGAGGATATTACATCACAACGTGATGCTTTGGCATCACCATGCACTGCTGCAACATCGAGACACAATGATGCCAACTTTTCTGATCTGAGTCTCACTGAGAAGAGGGGAGTGTAAAGAGTGGTATCCTATCATCTGCTAAATTTAGCCATTAGACAGCCTGCAATGCCCACAGAGGTGGGAATAACAAATTGACAGCACTGAGGCTGGTGATTTATTGTCGGCACTTACAGTGAGTTCCATGTCTTCCTCCTCTTTTTCTTTCACTGGCTTCTCTGGTTCCTCTGGCTCCTTCTCTTGAAGATGGATCTCATTGGCCTGAGACATGTAAGGCATATCATCCTTGTTCTTGAACTCCAAGCTGAGGATTGAAGGAGGAAGTAGAATTCCTAGAATTACCTAAAGCAATAATAATGATAACAATAATCATCACAGTAAACAGATTACAGTCATGATGGTTACTTATTATCAAATGGAACAACTCCCTCAGGACATTTAGGAAAAGAAAGATATGCGTGCATGTGAGTTTCTATCACAATAGAGTATTTGTCACTTGGCGTAATGTTATCAGAGTTCTGTAGTGAAACAAAGCACGTAACTTCTACTAGCATTGCTGTGAGTCCCATGGCTAATTGCCTCTCTTGAGTATTTCATCTGCTTGCTCACCAGATGGGTATTATTACCTACCAAAATATATTTACAAACTATTACACAAGGTCATTCGTAGGTGCGACCATGGGGGTGTTCAGACCTGCAATTTTCTGCATTTTACATAATAGACACTATCAGTGTAAGTGACAGAGAAGCAGTATTAATTTCTACAGATAGGGTTAATAGGTCTCATGCTCTCTGTGTCCATACTTAATGCACCCAGGTAGTCAAGGCATGAGTGTGTGGATCTGAGAAGATAAGGCAAAGACCGCAATAGCAAATGTTGATGTGCTCAGTTATGTGGTCCCCTTAGATTTTGGTTCATTAACCTGGCAGCTGTGTAATGTTCACATTAATGCCAACTCTTTCTTTTCTGCCTTCCCTCTCTTATGATGTGGGAGTGCAGAAACCATTAAAATTACCTTGTGTGGATATATGCAATAAACGATGCTTGGGGTTAAGTCAGTAGTATAACTGAAGAGATATCATAATAATACAAAAAGAAGTGGTTCACAAGAACAGTAGCTTTTCCTGGTTTTGCTGTAATCTCATGGAAGATGATTTTATTATAAATGTCTCCCCAAATGACAATGAAACCAGATAGTTAGCTTGTTGGCAGGTCAGGGAGGGTGACTGTTTGTGCTTATATTGACAGCAGCATGCGTGCTGTTGAAATCATCTGAAGTACTGCAATCAGGAGCAGTTAGTGTATATGAACACTGTGCCCAGCCTGAGAAGAGCTGAGCATCAGGCTGCCTGCACTGCTCCTGCACTCAGCTTGTTGCAAAAGGATGTGTCCAGGGAGAGGGGGTTACGGGCAGACCTGGCTTCCCAGACAGGCTATTTTTAAGGACAGGCAGGATTATCAATTTCCTCTCCCCCTCCCATTGGTGCTATACATCCCCGACAAGACTCTAAAGAATTACATTCAGCCTTCTTGCCCTTTGCCAGTTTCAATGGGAGAAAATTGTTCATGGGAAATAATCCATGACTCATGCTTGCAAATTTATTTCTTTGCCATGCTGCCTCTTGCTCGTGTAGCTTGTAGCCTGCTTTAGCTTTAAACAGACCCTGCTAATGAGTTTCAGTGAAATAAAACACAAATGAGAAACTGAGTAAAGGATGCTTGTGAAGCCCTGATGTTACAAGAAGCTGAAGGGAAACAGAGGCTGTTACCTTCAGTTATTAATTGTGAAAGAAAGGTCTGTTTTATGGCTTAAGAGATACACGCTACAAAGAAGAAAGCATGCAGTGGGAAATGAGTTGCTGCACTGATCCCAGTCTACTCAGGTTGACTATCTGCAAAGCCAAGCAGTGAACAAGGCGGGAGTCCCTCTGAAGGGCAATGGGCCTGTGAGTTGAGTCAGAAAAATAGGTAGTAAAGATGTCTCCAAATGTGAGAATGCTTTCTATCTGTAAGCTGAACAATATTTACACACAGCCCCTGCAGGAGGATGATGACAATGCTATCAGCCACTTATTCTCATTCATCACTGTCACTAGATGAGACCCAGTACGATACTGATACACATACTCACAAGCGTTCTCCCTCTTAGTGAACATCTTTTTACACAGCAAAACAACTGAGCAGTTATGACTTTTCACGCACATGATTAATGCAGGAGAGAGAATCCCTTCACTGAAAATATTTCTCAGTCATCTGGAAAAGGCAGTTCCTGGTTATGTACTGACTGGTGGGTACTTTGGTGAAGGTGAAAGATGCAAGCCCACAGACACACATTCACCTCCCAGAATTCACCTTGCTCTGTTAGCAGTTTCGCTAATTGTGGAAAATTGAATTGTCCTCTAGATCCTCTAAGGTGGTCCCTTCAGCTCAATCATAAGGAATATTGGCAGGGGACTGCAAGAAAATTGGTACTGCTTGCTGTGACCAGTTCTGGGGAAGTTTGTTGGATCAGCACCTTTCACTAGCGGTTAATTCACTTACACATCCTTTTTCTTTATTTATCTTTAAAAACCTTGGCTAACTCCTCAAGTATCCAGGCAGGGTGACATACTAATCTCCTGGCTCAGTTCTTATTCTGATAAGTCTCACTGATGCCAGAGGGGGCTTTGAGAAAGGTGGTGAAAAAACTAAGCAACGTCCTTTGAACTTGGGTTTGTGATAAGCTCCCTGCTGAAAAACTGAACACAGGAAGAATATACCCTGCTTAATGTCACTACAAATAAGCACCTGAAATATGGTTAATTGAGCTGGTTATTACTGATTTATTGTAAGCCCTGTCACCATCTATCAGAACTTCTCTGGCTGTTAATTTTTTTTTAAAACAGTGCTGACCTTTAGGCCAGAATTTTTGCGCATCCGCAGGCGACCCATCCACATGTCTGTGAGCAGCATTTGGCTGCAAGTGTGAGCAATGAAGTCCCTGTGCTTGGCTGCCACTGCAAGCTGCAGGCATGTGGCATTGCTCCAGTTCTTCAGCTCGTAGGTCAGCAGTTTCATTGCCAGTTGCTCATCCTGCTTGTATGACTGGTCCAACAGTTCCACGGCCAACTGTCCGAAGTCCCTGCAACAGAGGGATATTTGTTCATTCCCACTAGCCCAAGCAGCCTGCTGCAGAAAACACCCCTCTGTGACTGACAGTCTCTGCAAGGGGGTGCAGCACCTTCCATCATGCAAATCGTGATGTTGACTGTACACGTGGAAACCCACATTTTCAAATGTGAGTGGCTAATGGTAGGCATATAAATAAGTGCCCTGACTTAGCAGTGATGAGCACCCACACCTACCAGCTGTCTGCTCCCACCTGCCTGCCCACCCCCCTGACATTTTCTAGCTGAAATCCTCTGGTTATCTGCAGCTTAGAGGATTGCTTCTGTGCTGTTTGCCCATGGCTTCGTGGTCAAGTCTCCTGGAAAAATGAATGTCCAATACACTTTTTAAAAATCTGTGTCTCAGACTTTTAACATCAAGAAAGATTATTATGGAATCTAGTATCTTGGCTTGCTCACCTAAGCGTAAGTTCTTGCTAATTAACACTACTGCCTGAATATTATGTTTGTAAGGATTTCAACAATTGTTCTGCTTGGGAGGAACAGAATGTCTTGAAAAAGCACAGAGAAATATTGCAGCCTGACTCTTGAGGCCTCAGGGGGAACACGTAGACAATATAGATATTCCATTGCCTTCTTGACACCTTCTCATTTCAGAAGTTATACTGCTAGCAGCTCTGCTTCCCTGGCAGACTGATTGTTTAAAAGTTATTTAGACTTTAAAGGGGCTGCGTTTTCCCAATAAGTTAGAAATGAAAATGAGGTACGGATAAGCAAATTTCAGGGAGGTTCAGCAGCCTCTCTCTATTTTTTTTTTTTTTTTTTTTTTTTAACCCAGCAAAGTGTACATGAAAGAAAATTCACCTGGAATTATGGTTCAGCTCTTGGGATATGTCATCCACCATGTCATTTTCTGATGCTTCGTGGGCCATGGCTTTACAGAGTTTACAGGCCACCAGTGCTTTAGCCATAGCCTCTTCCCCATGCTGCCAAAAGAAGAGGGCCATCTTCTGACGCTTCATCAGCACAGCCCACACCATCAGCTCATGGAACGGGAAAGGGAAATGATTGATCTCAGGGTCATCCAAATCAATATCAACTTCCTCTTCTCTTTTTTTTGTTGTTTTCCTCCCTCGCCGCAAAGGGACATCATCCTGTGAGAATTGTAGAGAAATTTTTTTCACCAGTGCAGGAACTGAATCAATTCACACAATGCATTGGAGTCAGTACCTGAGATATCAAACACATTCCCTGCAGGTCAGCCCCTTCATCTTTTTTGGACAAAATATTTAACATAGGAAAATGATGAAAAAGGTATTGGTCCATGCACTGTAATTAAGAAGTCAGTAACCCCATACCTAAACACAGGGAAAAAGAGCTTTGGACTGTCACTCTGAACTGTTCTTTCTCCCTAAGAACACAGAGCACAATCACACAATATCCAGAATCATTTTGGAAAAGCCACCATCAAAATAAAGCTAAGATTTCACTCCAAATATAACATCTGTTGTAATGCATCGGAAAGTACATATCCAGGGGACGTTCTGGTCAGCTGAAGACTCCCTCTCTGCTTATTCTTGTGTTTTCTCCCTTCATCTTCTCAGAAGAGTAGGAATATCCTTTCTTCACTCCCATTCTGCCTTTGTATCCCTTTTTTATCCCTTCTTTCTCCATCTTTTTGTTGTTTCTATCACCTTTAGTTTCCTTCCCATTTTAGCCTACTGCTTTTATCACATGAGCTGATAGAAATTTGGCCTTTGTAAAGATTTCTGCATCATTCTCTGACACATTTTAAAGTTATATAGTTATCTGACTGAAATTCTGTTTGGTCTGACAGACTGAAACATTTTGTTTAATCTTCATGAAAAGAAAGATGATGCATACAGGGGGCAGAGCCTTCTTTTCTCTCCACTGGGGTTTTATTAAGAAATGTTTCTTAATTTGGCCCTTGTGTAAACAAGTCATCTGGATGAAAAATACAATTTGTGTTGCACATTTCTCATAGAAAACTTGAAAACAACTATTGGTCCCTTCATTACAGCGATTTAAACATTATCTTGATAGAGCTTATATTTGTCAAAAAAGGAAAAGACATTAAGATTTATCACAGGTCGCCTACCTCCATTCCCAACAGTTTCAGGGCTTTTGGCTGTACAAAAAAGTTAGAAAAATGTTATTTCTCCCAGAATGGTGATGAATAATCACAACTATATTTCTACACATACATACATGTGTAAGTATGTAACATGTGATGTATAACATATAATGTAGAGTATCTAACGTAGAGTATATAATATAATATAGGTAATATAGATGTAATGCGATGTAATGTAATATAATATACATATATACATCAATCAAATAATTACATATTTATATTTAATTCAACCTTGAGTTTGACCCTATTTCACCAAAACATACAACAGAAGGCATACATTTGGGTTCAGGTACAAATTGCAGCTGGTTTGGGGCTGTGCTAGTGGAAAAGAGATAGGAATTACCACTAAGGCATGAATGGATTTCTCTGGAGTATATCAGTATTTTGGCCATTCCCCTGGCACACTTTTATTGACTGCTGTGGAGCTGCTCTGTATGTTGGTTCAGTATCTGTGAAATAGCTACTCAAACGCTTTTCTTGAGTGAGTGACAAAGAAAAGAAAGTGTCTCCCAGCAGCTACAATTACTACCTTTCCTCTCAAAAGTGAAGAAAGAAAGTGTAGAGAAACAAACAAACCCATTTCAGGTGTTTGGCTGTAATCATTTCACAGAGCTGTTGCTCTTTATAGCCACTTAGAACAATATTCAATGGTGTGTATTGCTAAAATCTGAACTGAGACAGGAAATGAAAATGCAAGGTAAAAATAGGCAAAGAATGAACTACAAATCTTACTGGGAGCCATTGAACTGATTTTTCTTCACACTGGATTGGGTCGGTGGCATTATGGAAGTCAGTAAATATCTTTTGTTTTGGGAAGGTAGTAAACTTTGGATTAATAGAATTGTAATCTATCAAATAGGAAAACCACAAAAATACTGAACAGTGGTTTTGCCATGAGCCCACTGACTCTGCTGGAGCCACACCCAGCCAATAAAGCCAATTGTGAGTTATGGGTTTCTTTGCCCTGATACCTTCAGGCCACAGTCAAGAAGATGAACCATGAGACAGGAAATGCATCTATCAAAACACAATTTTTTTCAAGTCTAACTCAGGTGCCTTATGGTATTATTGGTACAGGTCAAGAGACTTGTCTAATTACAGATTTTAGAGCCAGAGGAGACTGTTTTACGTCCTGGTCTCACCAGGGCAGCAGAACCCAATAATTTTTTCATTAAATTGATAAAAATTGTAGCTTGTATCAGTGGCTGGCTTGTGGTGTGTTATGGTGAAATAGCTGCTGGGTACAGAGTGGAAATGAATCTGTAGACTGAATAGTGTGTGCATGTGGATCCCCCCAGCATGGAACCATCTAAGAAGCTATGGCAAGCCCTGCCAGTGGGTGCAGTCATTCAGATGGCAAATAACTTGCTCCTTACCCTCTTGGGCCCAAATAAGTTGTGGTACAGTGTCCTGAACCGCTTTCGGGTGTAATTGCAGCGATATGCTCCTCCCATCAGGTACTCTATGACCAATCCAATATCAATTAGACTTATCCGATAATCAGGAGGTAAGTTTCCCTGCAAAGAAAATAAGGAGGATGGTGGGGGAGGAAGAAATGCTTATTACTGGCATTGTTAAATATACTTTATAATGATGTTAGAATAAAACAAATTAAATAGTTAAAAACAGGAATGTATTATTATGCTGGTTAATTAATTCACCTTAAAATAGATCCAACCGAAACCTGGATATTCTCGCTTGGAAAGAAGACATAAGTTAAATAAGAAGGTGAAGAACTTGTTGGAAGTAACAGAAGATAACGTCAGTACACAGTACTCATATTCTTCAGCTGAGGAAACAAGGAACACGACTGCAGAACAAAAAGCACGAGGATCAGCACACTTGAAAGGTCAGGCACAGTTGCTGGACTCTAGTCCTGCAAGATGGCACCTTTCCTGCACTATCTTTCCCCCCCAACTCTCATCCTGGCATCTCACGTCTCTGCTGGCATCTCTTTGGACTGCCTCATCTGCACTGCCAAGGCACGGTGAGGTGACATCATGCAATGTCATTTGTTCACATGGAACCAGCTCCTGCATGGTTTATGGTTCAGTGAGCAGTTCCCTACCAGAAAAGAAGGCATGATTCAGCAAACTGTGAATAGGTCACCCAGATCTAGGGATCTCATTAAGAACCCTGCAGATTTACAGAACCATCTCTGTCCTGTATGTCATTGTGCAAGAGGTGGGACTACAAACTAAAGGTGGAAAGAAAGGTAGATAACCCTTCTGTGAACTGCAAGAAAAAGAGAAAATTACTCTAGTAAAAATTTAACTTGTATAGTCAACATTGCAGAAGGACCAGAAAATTGTAATTGTTAGCTTCAAATTTTTTCAGTGCATTGTAATAAAATAATCACATTTTCTATAATGATGTACAGCACAGATTACAGTTAGCCTGTAGCTCTTTTTATGTGGTCATCAAAAGAAGGTTAGTAATTCACACAGAGCAATTTTATGACTGCCATGTCTAGCTGGAAATATCTGCATGTCTGCAGATACCTGTCTGGCTTCTCTGCAGATGTGCTTATTAGATTCAGAGCAGAGAAACACTAATGGTGAACAGAAGGTAACTGGTTCTGCAAAAGAGATGAAATGGATGCAAAGATCCTCCTTCCTCTTCTACTTCAGCCAGAAAATTTCCCTCCCTGCTCACCACAGTACAAACAGTGTGCTGAAATGTTGAGGAAGGAGAGAGGGAGGTAGTGCTGTGGTGTACCATGCCTAGGAATGGGCTGGGATTCAAAGGGACAGAAGATGAAGAAAATTTAGTGGAAAAAGGTGAGCTGCCAATTGTCTTTCAGTAATGTCCCTTAGCATATACTTTTGCACTCTTCCTGCTCTTAGCCAATCTGATGGGCGGGGGAATCACTATCGTTTGCAGGAATGCATATTAGCTTAGTTTATTTGAACCCAGTCATTTTTATTCTGAACTGTTTAAAGATAAATAATGTAAATCTAAGAATTAAATCCTGCTAAGTTTTGTTTGTTTGTTTGCTTTTTCCTCCAAATGTTCTTCTCTCTCCAGAATGCTTAAGGCAATGACAGTTTTACTAGGACAAGGATGAAGGTGCTAGCAGAAGTGGGAGTTGTAGCTCCAAGACAGAGTTGTAGTTATTCAACAGACTCCTGCTGTCTTAATGTAAGACACTAACACTGAATGCTTTGATATTATTAAGTGGCAAAAAATAATAGAGCGATTAAGAAAGCAGAACAGGCATCCGGGTGCTGCATGTGTCAGAAAGAGTGAGTTTCTTGAGATAGTTCTTCTGATTTCTAAAATTTCATAAAGGGATTTAGATAAAAAAATTTCCAATAGAGTAGTTCTAATAAAAGATGCATCTAAACCTCCCAGATAATACTGAAACACTTTACTAAAGAAAAATCACAAATTCACAGAAGAAATACATATTTTATAGACATAAACATATGTATGGCTCCATGCTTAACACACAATTACTTTTCCAAAGTGATCAGCCCTAGTAAAGCCAAGTGGACCATCCTTGTGAGAGGAGCTACACATCTGTCAAAGCACTTGCTATATCAGCAGACACCTTGAACTACCCTGGCAGTGGTGACTCTGCTTGTAAACGAAGCACAGTGGTGCAAGTGGGCCAGAACCACTCTAAGAACAGCAAAAATTTGGATGGGCTAATTCTAGTACAACCAAGGTGGTCAGGAATGGCAGAGGAGAAGGTTTGACTTTCAGGTATGATAGGTAGCCCAGTTAATAATCAAATAACCTTCTAATGTTGGGACAAGTCTTCAGTGCTAATGCATTATTCTTTTCCTGAAGAAACTTCAACTGTAAACTGTAGCTAATCAATTATAGTATTTTTTCACTTCAAGTGCATTTTTGTATTCAACAGGTACTGAGCCTCTGATTTTGCATGCTGAGGAAAAAATAATAGTTTCAAAATTGTGTATATTGCTTATTAGTTCTCCGGAAACGTAAACATACATTGGCAGTCCAAAATAAGGACCTTTGAAAATTTGTATCACCCCAGAGTGGGATTAAGATATATTGATTATATACAATTTTTGGATTAAAGAAAAAATTAATCTGTTGATTTCCACTGATCTTCATTAGCTGGTTGAGCGAAGGAAGAATTTTTTAAAAAACAACCTGTAGAGGGAAACCTCCACTTACAGACAGGATGTCAAGCACAGCCACTGTTTCTTCCTGCTTAGCCTGGATGCATGGGTTTGTACAGTTTAGGGAAGCAAGTCGACCCTGTATGTCAAATTCTATGCCCTTGTCAGGAGATGTCAAAAAGGCCATCATGCAAAGGATGAAGGCAGATTTTTCCCCGTATGTAGTTATGGAATGGAGAGGATCGAAAAGAGAGATGAGTTGTCTCATGGCTGTCTCTAAAGCAGAGTCATTAAGAAGTGCTTTGTCTTGTTAATATATACAGAATTTAAGTGCACCCTGATTACTGTAAATTCTTTAAGACTGTGTCTCCAGGCCTTTACAATATTCTGCCCAGGCTAACAGTCTTCAGAGTGATATTTGGAAATTTGAAAAGAAAATAAATTGTTGTCTTCTATGTTTGTGCATGCGTGTGTGTGCACACGTGTGTCTGTAAGCCGCCACAAACAGGATGTGGTAATGTGACTTCTGTTGTTCAAATTCTTTCCTTTGTTAAGCAGGCAGGGTGGTCTTTCAAACAAAAAACGCCTCCCAGTGATTTATACAGCTATGTAATACAATAGTAGTAAATTAAATAATGCTTCTATGATTTGTAAGCATCCATTTTCTATTTGAGAATTCACAATGATGCAGATGTAAATAACTTTTTACAGCATACACCCTTGTAAATAGCACAGGTTTTAAAACTGGGAGGTATGTATAAAAAGCACAGAGTATGCATATCCCTTAACTGTTGTCTTAAGGTGACATGTTTTTTGTATTTATATTTTGTGATACTGTAATTAAATCTGGGAGGTTAGGTATCTGGCCTCAAAGTACATATAAACTCAAAAACCTAGCATCAGCAGTGTGGTCTGGTTTTCATGCACAGTGGGCCACTTAACTGTCAAACAGTGTTGTCCATGAAGAAGTTATTTCCAAGGAGGTGTTTCCATTTAAACTGTTGCCAGATCTGCTGACTGATTTACAGCTTGGTTGACTGGTAGGGGATCTGCTCAGATTGCAGGGCTATGGTGAGCTGTCATTGTTCTCAGAGTGAAGCATGGTTGTTCCTCATCACTGACAAAATGAGAAATACAGCCCCAGAGGTGCAGTTTTCTGATTAAGGTGCTAGACGACTGCACCAGGCTGTTTGTTTTTAAAGCCCTTAACTATATTCTAATAAGAGTACACATTGACTTCATGTAGTGGGAATTACTAATGGACAGAGGAAAGAAAGGTGAATTTATGGAAAAATGACCACCTCATAACATTTAACAAATAATGTAATTAAATATAGTGTAAGTTGCTTATGCCAATGTCTATCAATATACACCTATGAGTACTGATCATCTTTGCCTCTTTTAACGCCTTTTTTTCAAGAGCTCCTTTAAAAATACATCTTTTGTTAGGAACTCAGGAAAAGATATTTATATTATTTAGTCATTCAACATACAAACTGCTATGCCTTTGAAGGAGGGCTGGGAAAGGTGATACTGGGGAAGAGAAGAAGTTTGAAAAGGAATATATTTTAAAGTAAGAAGACAGATGATGCTTGTTTCAAACCCTTATAGGCACATAAATACATGCATATTTAGTAAAAAAACATATTCTGGTAACTTGGGCTTCAAGAGAAGTAGCCAGTCTAAATGCATTCTAGCTTTACTCTGCTCCATCCAAGGGGATTAGTGCATAAGAACAGTTTCGGTTTCTTCTGTACGCATGTCACACTTTGCAATGGTCACTTAATGTACTATGTATAATTGAACAACGATGATGCCACATAACACACTAACCAAAGAAAACCACCAGAACCTCCCTAAACATAACTATTGGTTATTCTGTAGCATTATTTAACAGAAAGATGATATATCAAGCATTGCCACTGCTCTCCCCTAGTTGCCTTTCGTTCTGCTCAGTTGTCAGTGACAGAAGAGACCACCAAAACCTGTGCTCATACAAAAAAATCTCCATTTCTTTTTCAGTTTTCCATCTACTCCCATGTACAAAAATCTCCTTTCTCAAGTATGCTACCCTTGAGGTCTGACTTACATAATGTGCAAGGTTGCAATCTGCACATGCTTTCGGAGAATATTCAAGCTGATGAGGTCAGCTGCAGACTCAATCTCCTTACTTGATCCATATATTTAGAGGATAAAGGACTTTCATTCATTGCTGCTGCTGTTAACACTTCTAATCCTGAACACATTCCTAAAGGCATTTTTTATCTCCTTCTTGCCACTATACCTTTCTGTGTTTGTGTCTTGCCCTCCTCATGGCTCTTTATAATCAAGATACTTGAAATTAACTTCATAAGGGGGCAGGGGAAAGTTGCACTACTTCTTTTTGTATATTTCTGCTGAGGAAGATGGCGACAATATACCACACAACACGGAATAAGAAACTGTTTCAACAAATGAGGATCCAGCACAAGGATAAGGGCTATTTTACAGGCTCAGAAGTAAACTAACAACATGGAAATTAGCTTTGACAGTAGTTGCAGGTATGGAAAAATACAGATAACAGCACAAATCCACATGGTATGTAAGAGGCTACAATATGCTAGCAGAAGCACTATTACCCAGGCATCTAAAACCACAGAGAAAGCAAGCCAAATAACTTGCTACTTGTGCTTTGTATGCAAAAAGTTCATATTCGGTACATACAAACAGGACATTCTGTAATGGCAGGGGAAGGACAAGGCTTTGACTGAAAGCTCATGCAAAACAGAGATTGTATCTAGCTCCAAAAAGCAATCATAGCATTATCTCCAACCTACCGTCTATTGGACTCTTACCTTTTTGACGTCCCTGACTAGATGATACAGAGTGTTGGATGGTCCATGTCTCTGCAAAGGACAAATAAAGAAGAATAAAATAGTTTTGCATTGTTCAAAGACCTGCAAGATGTAAATGCTGAAATTACTTTCTCACGTTAGTAGTTTCACTATCAGGCAACTGACAGCGCTTCAATTGTACAGTGTTATCAATAAAAAACCCCCCCAACAATTACAAGAGCATTATTTCACCTGACTTCTCTTTTGTACAAAACCCTTCAGTAGGAAAACCACAGGAACTGCCTACTGGGTGAAAATTAAGGTCCTATATATCAGATTAGGCTCCTGGCTTAGGCAAAGCAGGAGCCCAGCACAATATGCACAGCCTCTGGGAGAGAGTGGAAGATAAAAGAGCTGCTAAAGTGTCACCCTTCCTGAAGTCAGGATCTCCACTTCCTCTGTTGGTGGCTCAGAGACGCCCTGAGCCTGACATTGCATCTAGGCTGTCTCACCTGAAAGCCACTAACAGCATGCAGTCTGTGATTTTGTCCAATCTTCTTTTAACTCCACCTGACACATTGTCCTGGTTTCAGCTGGGATAGAGTTAATTGTCTTCCTAGTAGCTGGTACAGTGCTATGTTTTGAGTTCAGTATGTGAAGAATGTTGATAACACTGATGTTTTCAGTTGTTGCTCAGTAGTGTTTAGTCTAAAGTCAAGGATTTTTCAGCTTCTCATGCCCAGCCAGCAAGAAAGGTGGAGGGGCACAAGAAGTTGGCACAGGACACAGCCAGGGCACCTGACCCAAACTGGCCAGCGGGGTATTCCATACCATGGGACGTCACATCCAGTATAGGAACTGGGGGGAGTGGGGGAGGGGAATCGCGGCTGGGGGACTGGCTGGGTGTCGGTCGGCGGGTGGTGAGCAATTGCCCTGCGCATCATTTGGACATTCCAATCCTTTTATTACTGCTGTTGTCATTTTATTAGTGTTATCATTATCATTATTAGTTTCTTCTTTTCTGTTCTAATAAACCGTTCTTATCTCAACCCACAGATTTTGCTTCTTTTCCTGATTTTCTCCCCCATCCCACTGGGTGGGGGGGGAGTGAGTGAGCAGCTGCATGGTGCTTAGTTGCTGGCTGGGGTTAAACCACGACACACCCAAAACATTCTGCAGCAGACTCCCACAATTTCAATTATATGTTATGTGGAGAAGTACTTTCTTTTCTGTTGTGTTTTTGACTGTTGCTGATATTTTAAGAGACTTTTATGGGGAGGTCTCCTTGGCTGTAAATGACGATAGATGAGACCACTGCATATGTGCAGAGTCAGTGGCTCCATATATATGTTGCTCTGCACTTGCTAACACTTAATTTTATGTAACCCCATCACTGAGCATGATGAGACTTTCCTGTGATTCTTCATACGGTACTTCAGATTTGCCTACCCTGAGTGATGCTAAATCACCTGCAAACATTGTCCCTTCTGTAGTTACTATTTTTCAGATCACCTCTAAACAGGCTGAACAGCAGTGAACCCAGGACAGGGTCTTGGATGACCCTGGTCATAATGTCCTTTTGTGGTGAGAACAGACCATGTATTCCTACTCTCTGTTTTCTATCTTTCAAGTATTTTTTAAACCACAAGTGCCCTTTATCTTCTATGTCATGACAGCTAAATTTCTTTAATAATCTTTGAGGTTTTCAAATATTGTCAAACAGGTTTTGCAAAAACAGGCAGACCAAGTGCAACATCCTTATTCTCCTGCCTGTTGAATTCAGAAATGGTAATAGATTACTAAGGCTTAACATTTTCCTACAGAAGCTGGGTAAACTCTTTCTTGACATAAAATTGATCCCCTTGTGTATTAATCCTATTCTTTATTGTACTTTTACAAATTTGCCATGGCAGAAGTCAGATTCTCTGGTTTGTAGCTTCCCAGGTCACTCTCAGGGGTTATGTTGAAATTTGGTATTTTTTAACTGGCCTTGTATTTTTGTTGGTGCTAAGGCTATCATGGATGCATTAGGTCATATATCATAATTGGTAGTTTGGGCATTTCATAGTCTTGGTCTTTTGGAACTCTTGTATGAATAATTTACGGTGATTTTTATAGCATACAATAAATTTATTCAAAAAGGCCTTCTTTTAGCTGTAGAACTGAAGACTTTCCTCACACTTACTCCCTGTAAAAACTGGCTTTGGTACAAGAACTACAATGCTTATCAAGAAAGCCTGTTCTTAATACATAGATCCATAATGGCAAAGTTTAAGCCAATCAAAGATCAGATGGGAATCTGTCTCAAGGGTGGCATGGATACCTGTTCCTCTATATTTTGCACAAATTTAATGAATTCTTTTCATATTTGATATTTTTGAAAGACTGAATTCTGGTCACCATCAGTGTGAAACATCTCTGGATAACAGCCCAGTGTGGCAGCTTATGATGGCAGGGCTTTGAAAAGTACTGGCAAAAAAAAACTTTTTTGAAAAGGGCTATGCACTATGTCACAACCTCTCTCCTGTTTAGACAGAACTAGCAATCTGAAGAACTAGACAATGCTTTAAGATTTTTTCCATACCACTTAAGCAATTTGAACTTACTGGTTTCTCTTAGTAGGCAATAATGATGTGAATGTTTTGCAGTTGAGAACTTGGAAGCAATTTGAACCTGTGCAGTTTTAAGTTAATTTTAAAAGCAAAGATATAGAATTTGCAAACCGGATTTTAAAAGTCAAAACTATCATTTTTGGAACATTTGGTGAGAACACGGGGAAAGCGCTTCACTGTAATAGGCCTCCTGAAATCATCGGATTTCACCTTTAAATTCAGAATATTATCCCAAGAAGTTTGCTTCTATTTGTTTTCTAGTGGCTGAGTTTGATTAACAGTTGCAAGATTTTTCTGAAACTGTAAGAGCTTATACTGTCAGAAGTCATGTATCACGATCCTACAAGTCCTAACTTGCCAGTTACTGTTTTCCAGACAGTGCCATCTGTCTAAATCTCAGGTCTATCATATTGGAATTACAATGACCAGAAATCAGCTGGCACTGTGTGGGGCTTAATCCGTGTTTTACAAAATCTGTACAGCAGATTAGGTGGGCAAGACACAGTGTGTTCCATTACATAAGAGACAAAGCTAAGAGACAATGTGGACTTCCAAATCTCCACAGCAGGTGTTGGCTGCTTTGTGCATCATCATGTCGTTGTAATATGAGTGGAAGCTAGAACAATGAATATAGAGATAGAAAATTTGCCTTAGGTTGGCCCTACCGTATTGTACAATTCCTCTAGCCGGGAGATGGTGAGAAAACGATGCATGCTTACTCCATTTTCTATGAGTAATTTCACAAAATCCACTCTGTCCAACACCAGTGCATCCAGCATTGCTTGCTCAAGGGAGCCCACCTGCAAAGCAAGCAATTAATTCAGGTTGTTCCTAGTCATCACAGGCTGTATCTGGCTGGTCCGGTCACCCTGGCACAAGCAGGTGAATCCTGACAAAATTCTGAGGGTTGCTCTTCTAAGCTTAGAATGGGATAATCACAGTTTTAGTCTATATCAGTTTCTCTGATTCAGGGCAGCATTTCAAAAATGAGTGTCAGAATGTTAACATACTCTAGGAAATCCAGATTAGGACCAAGGAACTGGAACCCAGGTAACTGGTGACCACACCTCCACACCATTCACCATTTCATTATTATCTTTATGTCTTGTTTTCCTGACAAACATTTTATTTATATTGGGTATATTTGTTATGTGTACACACACTCACTTTAATTCTGCCTTTACTAGCTTTTCCTCTGTTTGTGGTGTGGAAACTAAGGGAAATTTTGACACCCAGGAAGCAGAAATAGCTTCACAATTAGCATTTTTTTGAAGGGCCAAATGCAAGAAGTCTTCTTACACAAAATCTCTCCTTTTCTATCTCTTGCAGGCTGGGGAGAGTTAGAAGGATGAGAAATAATCTCATACTTCCAGCTTTTAGCTTGCAAAATGATTGCAGCTTGCAGCATTTATGCAAATTTTTGCTATAATGTGGTGATGGAGCAATAACTATAAGGACAGCTTTGTATCATTAAAAACCCTCCTATGTTTTCATGCATACTTATGCTCAGTATTGAAGACAAGATAAAGTATAGTCCTGTTCAATTCATAACTGAGAATGCAAGGATTTGTGAAACTAGCTTTAAGGGGCAGCAAGCTCCAGAAACTACATTTAAAGCAAGCATATTTAAACAGAAGCTTTTCCTTTTGTTATAATTTTTCCATGGGGAGTTGTAAATGCTCATGTAATGATAGCACATGAAATTATCACGACAGTGACAAATCAAGTGTCACAGTAATGAATATTGTGATCCAACTAAACCTTCCAAATGAAGGTATGGTGGGCTTTAAGGAGCTACAGGGACAGAGACCTTCTGTTTTTTTCTGGGTGTCGTCCACCACTGTAAAAACTGCACCACAAGCTGGGAGCTGACTACTGCTCCTCTGCCTCACACAGCATTCAATAACTTCTCTATTTACAGCCCTCCCATTCCTGCAGAGAAGTTCTGCCCACGGTGCCCCTCAGGGGAACGGTGTTGGCCAGGGAGCCTGTCCCCACAGCTGGCAGCTGGAGCATAGGATGGGGCAGATGTGAAGCAGGCAGGTTGATGCAGAGCAGCGCTGGGCAAGAAATTAACACCAGCTCAGATCTGGAGCCACAGGACTTCTGTAGTAACATTGCTGATTGGCTCTCGTGGTCCACTTGATTACCTCCAACATTTGTGTAGCATGTTTTTGACATCTGATCATCATCAAATTCAGTATTGTATAAAAAAGCATATTGCTTGAAGAGCAAAAAGAAGTTTTGCCTTTCCTTTAATTTATAGCCTAACATTGTAACTTGGCTGTTAATAGATACTTGCTTTTCTCAGCTTGCAGAATCATCGCTTGGTAGCATAGAAGCGCTGCTTCCCGTTTCTTTAAAGGTGTGGTCTCTCAGTGTTAAAGCATCGCTAGATGTCACCATTTCCTTGAGCAAGCGAACATACTAACACCTCTGTAACCGTGCCTGCCTGCAGTAGCTGTGAATGGTAACTTTTGTTTGGCTGGGAGCATGACTCAGTGTGTTTTAAACTCTGTTAAAACCACCGCCGCCAACAGAACGGATTTAATGTTGTGTAGGGTTTAAAGTGTTTTCAGTAGAAGATGCTGTATATATACTGTACCGGCCACTGTTGCCCGTAAATAAAGATCTGACTGCGGGCGATGTCTACTCTGTTCCAGGCTAATGCTAGGCTCAGCTGGTCGGGAGCAGATGCGTTAGCTCCTGTGTATACAGACAGGGGTGCAGGGACGAGAGGGGGAGGAAAAAAAAACAAGACATACTTTAGACTCAGTCAACAGACCACCACGGTAATTCCTCTTTGTCAAAAGTCTCACAGATGTCCACGTGTCATTTCTGCCACTGATCTCATATTAAAATAAAACCAAACCTTCCATTGCCTCTGTAATAAAATACTGGTTCTCAAATCTGAATCCATCATTCTCAGATTGTCTTGTAAACATTAATTGTTTCCTAACATCCCCCTTGAAAAATACAGTAGGTACACACGGTATTGGCAGATTGGGATGAACTGGTTTCCCTCCTCTTGTACAGGAAGCAGGAGCAGAAGCCAGGAGGGATACTGATCCAGCTGCAGGAATACACACACACACGTATGCACATGAGTGCACACATACACACACATACATCTAGCAATTACAAACAGGCTCAACTCACACAGACCCCACCGATTTCAATAGTCATGCATTTTATGCACACCTTCTATGCATTCCCACCTGATAAGGTCGGGATCCTGTGCAAGAAAAGGAATTTCTCCTCTACCTATTTGTACTGAGGGGTCTTGGTGGGACGAATTTCCCTTCACACATGCAATATTCATGTAACAAAGCATGCTATAAAGCTGGTGTTGAGGTATAATATATTCAAATTGAATAAGAAACTATGCAGATGGTAAGATAGGTCTGCAGTTGTTTGTTTTTTGGAAAGGGGCTATGTTTTTCCCTGTAGTTTTAATGGATGCAGAGGGACATTCCTGCCCTGCTGTGCCTTTTTAATATTTCACTAAGGAGTTAATGGTTATTAGCTGATTTGTAATAATAAAACGGTATTTGTTCTTCAGTGTCACAGGGAGAATTGGCCCAAAAGAACTGATCAACCAAATAAATAAAGAGCCCTTCAACTTTCAACTACATAGCTGCTTGCAGTAACTAGGTGATTGTATAAAGGCTCATTTTTTAAAGGCCTCATACCTCCACTGTTTTCTGGTCTTTATTAATTCTTATACTGATATCATGGAGCGAGGACAAACAAGAGATTTTCATTACTTCAATGCATTTCTGTCTCCATTTCAGTACTATTCAAAATCATGCACTATTCCAGTTGAAAGTGGACTCTGAAATTGGAGGCACAGAAAACATGAAGCATAACAAACTGGCTGCTGCAATTCTCTGTGAAGGATTAGTTCAGCAGACCTTTGGGAAGCTTAGTCTACAGTTTAATTTTATAACTCCCAACTTTGCAGTCAGTTCACTGCCATGAAACTTTGCCAAATACTTGGCAATATCTACAGCAATTATTTGGGAGATGGTGGACTGTAGATCATGCAGATCACTTTCATTTTATTGCAGAAATGAGCTCTGATAAAAAAAGGTAGGTGATGCAGGAGCAGCATGATAGAAAGAAATGAAGAAAAGAAGAAAAAATAATGAAAACAGTAAAAGACCTTTCTATGACTAAGAAGTACCAGGAACACCCCTTTGCGTAAGACACTGCTTCTCATTGCTATATACTACAACACAGACAAAAGCTCTCACAAGGCACCTCATGGGGGATGCCAATGACATCTGAACTTTTCTGACTTTCTTACACGACCAACATGCAACATTCAAGAACAGAAAATATTTACCTTTGGGAAGGGCAAAAATGCCACAGTTTTATTTATAAAAACAGAACAAAAAATACCCGCGGTGGGTATGATATTGTAAATTAAGTACGGAGAGCAAATAATGTTCTCCCCCTTTCTGAAGCAAACAACAGATCCTCTCAAAATGTCATTGGATCTCCTCCTTCCCATCCATGTGCCTGCAGGAGAAGCGAGATCTTCGGCAGGTGCTCGGGCAAGCCGTCTGGTGAGTGGAGGAGGAGGAGGTGCATGGTTGAACTCCCAAACCCAGGGGCAGTGATGGCAATCCTGCAGCCTGGCACCATTTTGCACATGTGATGGGGGAGCTCCACTGCCTGATTTTCCTAAACTGACTGCAGCCTACAGTCTGGGTAGCCAGGGGTGCAGCTGGGATAGAAACCATTTTGCATCAAGAGTGGATCAGATGGACTTGGGGAAGGAAGTGGGTTACTTAGACTGCCCCCCACTTCAGCCAAAACTCAAGCCAAATCATAGAGGCTCCAGATGAACACCTTCTGACCCCTAGCAAGGAGTCTTCTCCAGTTTCTGTCAAGTGACCTAGCATTCCTGGGCCTTTTCATGTTTTGGAATGACCTGGCTGCTGGATGAACACAGGACCTTCTGGCACATCTGATCATGTGAAAGAGCAACTGGCATGGGGCACGAGGTGGTGGCTGCATTTCCAGAAAAGCCCCCAAGCCCAGCAGTTCATCAGAATTGTCTTCTTTGCTCATGCTTATTGAGCATGCTCCAAATACTGAGCAAAGGGGAAAGCAAGCCATGGTCCAACCTCCGTCCTTCCCACCTCCCGCCATGGTGTTTAAGGCTGTCAGCAGTGGACAAGTTTTCCTGTGGGTCCATGTGCAGCCCTGGAGATGATACTCTTCTCAGTGCTTGTTACCATAATGGTTCATTTCACTGTCTTGCAGAGCACTGCAGACAAGTGGCAGTTGAAGGAAATGTATGGTTTCTCAAGGGGTTTTTATACTTCAGGTCCAAACAAGTGCAGCAGCTAGGGTGTAGACTGGGCGCTACAAGTCTGCATGCTGGGACTCTGATGCACATGGTGGGTTGGCTGCTCCCAGAGTGAGGTTTGCTGCTGGAAAGCCCTTGCACCCTTCTCCTCTTTCCTGTCTTCCCTATGTGGTTGTCAGGTGAATGTGGATTATGCTGGTGTTACACAAGAGGAGAAGGAAAAGAAAATCTGTAAAAGTTTGTACAGAGCAACATATGGACTGCAGATGCTGTTTAATCAATTTCATTCCAGGATGGACTGATGGCTTTTGACTCAAATGAAAAAGAAAGTATTCAGGCTATTTCAGGAGGTATTCTGTCCAGTTTTAAGAAGCAAAAATAATTCCACTAATATAAGAAAAACTCCCTAAAACAAATGTGAGGTGGGCTTTCTTAAGATACCATCTCCTTTCAACCATTTCCTTGATTGTATTTGGTGCCACAGAGCATGGATTTGAGTCAGTAAGAAGAATCCAAAAAGTGATCTTTCTGAGGACTCATCTGACTTGTAAGCGTCACTGCAATGTACCCAAATCAAAGCCAAAGGATATTTGGGAAATCAAAAAATAAGGTAGAATTAATAACCTACAGCTCTGATCAACTCAATACAGGGATCACACTGGAACCACTTCTTAGGCCCTTAACACTGTCAGTGGTGAGAAATTAGCATCTTCTCTCCCTATATTTCTCTTTCACCCTGTCTCATGGACAGATTCACTGCTTAGTTGTGTTGTATTATTTTAATTAACATAGCATATTTACTGCTTTAGATAGTGTTTTAGGCAATATGACTAATGTCTATGTGATATTTACTTAGTATCCTGGTGTCTGTCTGAGTACGAGATATGTTCCTCAAAAGAATGTTTTAAGACAATATGACTAATGTCTGCAGTGGGACTATTCCTTTCTTTCATCTACTTCTAGAAGAAAAGTTGCATTCGGGTTGCAATGCATTGATTTGGCAGTATTTTATTTCAGTATAGGTATTGCTGGGTATAGAAGACAATGCAAGGATGGTGTGAAATTGAATGAACAAGAAGGAGATCTGGGACAGCTGTTAGTTTCTGCAGATGTTAACTTTATGCTCTTAGGCAGCCATCCAGGACTGTTTGGATATCTTGCATAGATTCTTCTCGTAAAAGTCAGATGGTCTATCCAATATCTTGGACCAAAAATGCAATACTCCTTGATGATAAAGCCTGGGACCATAAACTTGACTCTGTATCCTAGGTGAGCCATGGTACACATCAGACAATGAGTGTTGTGCCCTTGCAGGATCCCAGATTACTGAAGAGATAGACTATGGGCTTTTATATACTGGCTAAAGTTTACTGTGATCAATGTAAACCTCTAAAGGATTCTCTGGGATAGTCTATGATACTTAGTGCTCAGGAATCTGGAAAGCTGAAATGACACAAACCTGATCTATCTAGACAGAAATTGTTGTTGGAGACTCATTTCCACAGCTCTTCTAAGCATGTCAGCATCCTATCTGAATCATTATTTAAAGAAAAGAATTAGACTAGGGAAAATAGCAATCCAAAACAATTTTCTGCTCTGCATCTCAGCAGGTCCTATGTTGTCTTCTGTTTCAGCAGCTCTTTGGTGAAAAGGCTGTGTTTCCACTGCATTTGCTACAAGCATCTTCCTGGCATTTAGCAAATCAACTGACAATAACAAAGCTGATAGCAACAACAACTATAAGGACAGTAACCAGATATATGGCCTAACTCTGAAATCCTTCTGTGTCAGTGATTTCATGGTTGGCAGACCATCATACTGGCTTCCAGGACCATCTGACACTACATGATGTCTGTTCAGTGAGCATGAATCATGACTTATTCACAGGCTGGAAAGTATGCAGAGACATCAGATCTGCATTAGCCTAATAAGGCTTATGTCAGAGGGTTACAAGGCAGTAATATTACAACATGCATATATCGCACAGCACCTCTTTCCCAATGCTAACAATTGCACTGCGAAGGCTTCTGGAGCACCAGCTGAAACATGGCTGGTGTTGCTAGTATGCTCCAGACATTGCAACAGTTCTGTGAACTAGGATCTTTGACGCCACTTCAAAACAATTATATTTTAGAAAATCTCCATATGCTGTCTTTAACTTCCCTGTCATATGCCTTCTGCTCAATTAGCAGCTGCAAAAGGAGAAAATCCATTACTGTTTGAGTTCCAACTGTTCAAGAGAGCAGAAACAGTTAAACTGTATCAATAAATTTACTTCCTACAAATTCATGCAATTGGAAACTTCTCACATTTGCATGTCTCTTGAAATTAAAAAAAAAAAAAGGAATTCACAAGCCATATGCTGTTGTGACATCCTTGCAATGTAAATTGATAACCAGTTTGGATGCCATTCCCTAGTTTATTGGAGACCACTTCCAAGAAAGATACCTCTGCTGACAAGATTAAACAAGTGACTCATGGAAACAAACAAGAAAATAATCTCTGATATTCAGTGCAGGGTTTAGGGCTTGTGGAATATCCCGTCCAGGAGAGTTCATGCATTGGCAGTGTGCCTGATGGATGTTTAAAAAGAGACTAGTACATTGCAGATTTTACACAGCAAGCAGCAAATGATATGCGTTTCTCAGTTCTTGCCCTCCTCCTACTCCCTGAACAAATCACTCACACCAGGGTGGGATTGGTAATTAGCTGGTATGTGTCTTGAATACTGGAGAGCAAGAACTACAAAATCCTTGTCAGTAAGAGTGAGAGAAAGTAACCAATAATCACTCACCAGTTTCATACTTTTCTCTGCTCCCTTTTCATACAGTGCTGAAGGGGTGAAAGAGATTAATTCCTGAATCTAAACTTAGGAATTTCAAGATAATTCAGACAGTCTTCAGATCTGCTTACTAGTAAATCAATAGGCGAGTGCTTCAGCATTGCTACCTTGGGTTTCTTGATTTGATGAAAAACCCAAGTATCCATCAGTCTGATGGGGTATATTTACAGAAAGGCAGTATTTCTTTCAGGGTGGGCCAGAACTTTTGTACAAAGACATGGTATGAATAAGGACAACTGACTTGCCTGAGACAAGAGATCTCAGCTTTGCACACATTGATTAAAAAGTTATGTGGACTTTCATTACCTGTGATCAAAGAGCTCAGATGAACAAGAGGCATCTGATAAATCTAATCTTCATTGTGCACCTTCATAATCAGAAACTGCTGAGAGCAGGGAGAATGAGGTGTTAAGTTTTAGTTCCTCTGGCTCTTCAACAAGACACAAGTGCTGCTGCCATCAGCAGATTACCAAATCAAGATTGTCAGGCAAGCATGAAACGACATGTCAGAATCTCTTACATAGATCCAGGCATCTTCTGAGCTAAGAGAAGTTCACTACAATGTCTTGCACTACTGTTATGAAGAGGGAAGGTAATTTTATTTTACGAAGGAGATGACAGGACCAATTAGGCACTTGCAAAATGGATATTCCAGATCAGAGAAGATTACTTATATACCCAGACTGCAAACATTGTACAGTTGCTCATGTAAATACTGCAAAAGAACTTTTCAAACAGAAAACAATCCCTCTAAGGCCTATGATTTATTTTCTTCAGCTTCCAAGAGGCAGCTTTCAAGGTGGTAAAAGACTCCAGCTATCTATGTTAGGATTCAGACCTTGCAAAAATATACCTAGAAAAAGTGGAATCACAACTTTAAGGCAATATGTATCTTACTAACAGAAACCAAGAGCAGTAGTTTCAGTGATTGTCTTAAGAACAAATGTGAAGAGAATACACTTTACACTGAAGATAATGAAGGATCCAGTTATATTTAAGATAAAAATGAAATCTGCAATTAAAATATATCCTAAGGATAGAAAAGAGGAATTTGGTGATGGATGCAATTCTTGTTCCTTGCTTTGAATTAATTTTCTTTTCCTTTCTTCACCTTGATTTATATTGCTTCTCTGTGAAGATGTCCAAAATGCCTTGACATAATTATGCGGATGGCTAAAGTTGTTACCTCAGGGTAGCAGCAAAATAGTCATGTTACCTGCAGGACAAATGACTGGTATCTTGACCGAACTGAGCAAAAGAAGTGGAGAAAGCAATACTACAGAAGCCTAAAGAAAAAAAAGCTACTGGAGCAAAATAATTCCAGCTTATTCCTTGGCTGGTAGCTATCAGCTTGCGATCATACTTTTGAACTGGCTAGTGCTTGTTTACTGCTCCTGTTCAGACTTTTGTTTTAAATGTTTGAAGTAACATTTTTGAAATGGGATTAATAGTTGTGTAAAAGGTAAAATACTATTTTGCACTTTTGGTTAGGTGAAAGTTTCTCAGGCCTCTCTCTTTCTTCTTCATCCAGCTTTTTGAGCCTGCACAGGAAGAAACTGAGAAGAAAACTGAGCCCTGGAAGAAGCAAGAATAATTCCCATTACCTTTTGAATACTCAGTAAATCTATTAATTTTTTTGTTATGACTCAAATTCACGCCACATGGCATTAGGTACCCTCTTATTCAGATGTAGGGGTGACAATAGCATGATGACAACTGCTGAAGAGCCTCATGAAGCATAAATTTCCCCAGTCACCTTTGGAAGTCCATTCCCTAATGTTTCTCTGATTGCTGTTTAAAATAGTTTTGTATGTCTTATTCTCTGTTTTTAAAATCAGTATGGCCTGTGCTAAATAGCACAAAACAATCCAGACAGCAACAAGATGACCATGGTGATTGATATATGCAATTTGTGAAAATTCCATTTGAGGAAATACCATATAAATGGAGTGCTAGAACCTCCCAGCCCTTGCTTAGGTGAGTAATCCTTCACTGGGTAAGTACAAGTGCTTCAGAGCCTTTAAAGTCTCACCTGTTTCTGTATTTGCAAGCAGATATTAAATTACCTAATAATATCATATTTTGAAGGGAGCCAAGATAAATGGTGTGTCTGCAAGATCAGGGTTTATAATGAACAGTAGCAACAGCAGATTTATTGTAAGACAATCTTTTAAGAGTGTAAGTGTAACATGTAATGGCTTAGAAAGATTTAGTGACCTGTGAAATTTAAGATTAAAACCCCTACCACCCCAATAGCTGAGTTCTTAGCTCTGTCAGTAGAGGCTGGAAGGAATCCCACGCAGTTACCAGACTTTCCTAGAATGACTACAGGTAACATTTTACTTTGACAATAGTGCCAGTTTTATCTAAAGGGAGATAACCTCCTTCTGGATGTTCTACTAGCTGCAAAGGCAATCTAAGTCTGAGAAGATATTTGGTTGTCTTCTTGTTAGTACTAATCTTCTCAAGTAACCAGTGGGGGGGCTCACCACTGATGTTTCTTGTGATGCATTAGCGATTGTGGGTAGAGAATAAAAATTCAGAAAGGAAAACCAGTAGCTATTTAAACATTAAAGAAAGAGCTGGATTTGTATAAAGCAGTTAGAGCAAAAAGTATACTTCAATTTCACGGGATAAATTTACCATCTTGATATGGTAGATATTGTCAATAAATGCAGGTTTCAGCACAGCAGAGACACAGAGTTAATCCATTTGGATTGATACAGACTCACTGTGGAGTGAAACTCCATTACCTTTTAGTAATGCTGTCAGGATAGCTAAATCAATATCTTGGTGTCCTTCTGATCCCATGCGAAATACTGTGATCTGAAATGTTAAAAGACAATACCATTATTTAAAGCAGGATAAATTTTCTAAAGAGAAACTACATCAGGGCAGCATAATTTGGATCTCAAAACATCCTGATGGCTGCAAGATGATCTTACTTTATACATTTTATTTTAAGCTTATTAGATAGGATTAACACACAGTATTTTTTGTGAGATAAAATTTGCTAAAGATAGAAATTGTTTTAATAAGCATATGGAAGAAAAGTCTTCAGTGATACTTACAGGGTGAGATTAGAGATGAAGGAACGTTCTTGTATTAGAGTAACATTAGATTTAGTGTTCCCAACACATTACTAGGATGAATTAGGTGTGTTATACGCTGTGAACCTAATTTATGGCATATGGCACTGAATAAATATTTTCAACCGAAATTAGCAACCTATTCAAACTCATGATTTTATATAGCAGAAAGTTAGATAAATAATCTAAGAATTAGGCTTCTAACAGGTCCAGAAACATCTTTAGCTATGTGTTGTCAGTGACCTGTCTATATAAGATAGAAGCTTTGAGGCAGTGAGGTGAGATACAGAATTCATAAAGAATAAGAATTAATATAGTGGGGCTGTTCTTTCAAGCCAGTTTCACTCTTAGTTAAGACTGCACTGAAACATATAGAAGTGTAAATCCCCTCGCTCCTTTTGTTGCCATGGAAATAGCTGCTCCTCGGCCTCTGCTTCTTGTGAAGCAACTGAGACTGCAGCTTTTTATTAGTGCCTTTCCTTTACTAATGAAACCTATGTCATCATTTTGATATGAATACCTGTTATCTGTTTTTCTTTTTCCTTGTGCCAGTACAGCCTACCTTATTTTTTTTTTTTTAATTAAGTGGTATCTTTAATTAGGAATCGTGTAAACATATTTTACACTCATATTCAGCAACATATGTTGTCCCCACATTCCTAGATTCGTACTCATACAGCACCACTGAACTGCTACACCATCTGGGATAGAGATCAGCAAACATCAGGGCACAAAGAACAGTGTACTGTGATGGGGAAGGAAGATATATAAAGTAGTCAAGACTAAGACAACACTTTGATGACAAGCTTCAGTTTGCCAGCTGAAATAGCCCTGCAGAATGTATCCCAAGAAATCCAGTGTGGCCCTCCTGCAGCACCTATTTTACTTTCACTTGACCCTAGAGCTCTACGGGGTTTAAAGGGAGGTAAGAGACTTTGGTATCACTAACAGTAGTACAGCATGCTAGAGACTGAAAAGGCAGACTGGATGAAGTAATAGGAAACTGGCTTAGCTCAATTAGTCAATTGATTCAGATAATGCTTAAAACAACTAATGTGAGAAAGTATTTATGTTAGGTGTCCTCCCCAGTTAAAGTAGACTGGTTTCAAATTAGACTTAGTTTGACCCTTCAAAGTGTTCCTCAGACAAAGCATAAATGCTGCAAAAGGTATTTTAACTATCTATTTTCTCTCCCCCTGGCATCTACAGATGTTTCTGGCAAACCAATTGATGTCTATCCCCATACCACAAGTTTTAGAATAGAATAGAATACTTCCAGTTGTAAGGGACCTACAACGATCACCTATTCCAACTGCCTGACCACTTCAGGGCTGACCAAAAGTTAAAGCATATTATTAAGAGCATTGTCAAATGCCTCTTAAACACTGACAAGCATGGGGCATCAATGACCTCTCTAGGAAGCCTGCTCCAGGGTTTGAACACCCTGTCAGTAAAGATGTTTTTCCTAGTGTTTTTCTTATCTCTTCAATGACTGGCAAGGAAGCTTTCCCTGCAGTGCAGGCAATCTGCTCCTCTGACCTGTAGTGCACAGGTAATGTGGGTAGAAATACATATTTCTATGTACATCTCATCTCAAAACACAATAAAAATGTGAGCTGATGAGATCAGCCCCTCTACTGTACATGCTCATGATGTGCTTCCCATGCCACAGATGACAAACTGTGCCACAGAGGTTAGCAGACAAGCAGGCAGATGAGAAGCCAGAAGGAAGAGAAAGCCTTCCTCCCTTAACCAGTGGGAAAGAGGGACATCTCCCTTCTCATGGGTAGCTCTGCAGGTGCTGACAATAAGTGGGTGAATACAGTATTGCCACATAACAGTCTGATCATAACATCCTCACAACACTTTGCAATTTCCTACGCAATTTCTGCAGCAACAGGCATCTGCATAGCACTGAAGGGAAGTGTGACAGCCTGGTAAGCAGACGTCTTCTTTGCGTCACTGGGCTTGGTGACACCACCACCCAGCAAAATGTCCTTCTTCTTTAATGCCAAAAGTGAAGCAGTCTGCGCATTGGGGACTGAAAATACTGAACAACAGTTCAGCAGAAGAACAAAGTACATCTCAAACTAAACACATGCTCAGTGAATTCCCAGCTTAATTAAAAGGCATCATATAAATTGCAAGCACTGAACAGCTTGTCACCACAGGAAAACTAAGGGAACCACTTTGCATGTGTTGGGCCACAGGTAACCCTAAATTTCCAACCTCTCTTTCATCCCTCTTCCCTGCATGCCTCAGAAAAATAAACCCACTTCAGCAGAACAAATTGCTGCTGTATTCAAAATAAAATACAACTACGTAATTTAGTTACACTAGAATAAAAAAAGCTGTATTTCCACAGTAACTGTTACTTTATTATTATTTTTAAGAGGTCTAGTGTAATTCAGGTAGTAAACTAAAGAAAAAAAAGATAAATATTTGGGAAAGAAGATGGAAATGGAAAGAGTGCTCAGACTCATACCACAATTATTATCATTTTGAGGGTCATGCCTGAGACTGAACTAGAATTTTAGACCGAACCAAGGCAAAATATCATAATACTTCATTTCAAACTGCTGCAAGTTTAGTAGCTCAAAGACTCAGCTGATACTGTGGACTTGTGCCTGTTCTGAATGCGCATCTTTTAGGATGGTAAACAGATATGTTCAGCCTCTCCTTATGGTTTAGGTTAACTGTAACTATCCATAGCTGCTTTCTCTCTGTGACAGATGCACTCCTCCTGTTTGAGCTAACTGAACTTTGGTCCAGGCAGATGCTCAGCAAGTAGGCCTAACTGAAGTTAATCCTATTGTGTGAGGCTATCACTGAGAACTTGACACCAAACCACCAAAACCCAGTTTGGCTGGAGAGTGGGCTGATAAGTGGTCAAAACTGCATTAACACAGCAGAAAATACGACTTTACACTATAAATATCTGCAGCCATCAGGTTCCGTTGAGCTCTCCCTCCACAGCAGCTGGCTGCGTGGCAATGATCTCCCCTTGAGTAGGGACGCCTCTCAAGATTACCCCTTGAGACTGAGGCATCCCTTACCTGACACCAGGCATTGATGGGTTGGTAAGTGACATTTCTGGCATGCATGTAACGTTTAAGATATGTGTAGTAAGCTTATGCGATAATCTTTGTATCCCTTACTAACTTTAAGTGTAGTAAATAGTAGAGTATTGACCGCCAATCCATCTGTCCTTACTAAATATTTTACATACATAAATTTACTTCTTAGAACTCAATAAACTAACTACTAGATCAGATCTGTCTGAGTGATCTCTGAGTCTTCTCCTGTGACACTCTCCCGTCACAGGTCCTGAAGATGATTTTGGATAACTTGCAGCACCTTACTACTCTTACTCATGCAGGTTTTTTAGAGAAATTTTTCACAGCTAGTGATCCTTTGAACTGTTGCCTCCCAACCTGGTGAAACAGCTTTTATCAATCTGGACCTCACAGGCAGGTCTTTGCCCTGTCATGGTTTCCCATGGTTTTGGGAAGATTGTTTCTTCTTTCCACTATTGCCCTAAACCTTGACCAATGTTTTTGTTCATTCACAAAGAGGAGGTTTTATACTAGGACTGTAGTGTAATTAGATGAGAAGCCAACTTTGTCACACTGTTGATAAAATCTTTATCTCTGTTGCTAAAATCTTAGTCCTGATCTGTAGGATTCTTCAGGTATAACTTGTTCACCTTGTATCTTTGCCAGATGTGTTGGTTGCTTTCACGATTGGGTGTCAGAGGTATTTGAGTATAATGACATTTTATTTTAAATGGCTAAAGAAAAATATTTCAGCACACATGGCTCTGCAGAATGAATTTTGGAAGATGAGGCTTAAAGCTGCAGCATGTTGGCTGCTGAACCATTTGTATCATCATCACTTCTACTTTACCTGGCAAAGACAGATCATTATCAAACCACATAGCTGCAGCTTTTGTGCTCCTTCAGTAACCATTTATGATCCAGGGACAAGGCAGCGGGGCTGGAGGAATACTGCTGCTATGTTTTGAGTCCCAGACTAGCAGTCTGTGAGGAACCTGAGCACCTTGAGCAGACCTGTATTGCTTATCCAATACAGCTTTATGTTAGGCTGCTGACATGCTTAAATGATTTTTTAATGAAGAGGGCTGCACATTCACCCTGCCTTTTTTCACAACTTCTGCTGGAAATGCATCCCCAAATGCTGCCCCTTTGAGTTTTTCTGTCACATTTAAACGTGGATAAAAAGAGAAAATAAACAAGCTTTGTAAAACACTGAGAGAGGCAGAAAAACATACAATTTGGTGTTGGATGAGATCCTAGTGCCTTGTGCTAAAGACTCCCTTGATCTTTCCAGAAAGAAAGCATGAATTTTGTTTCTGCATTTTATAAGTACAGTTATGAGGAGACAGCAATTGTTCCTAAACCATGGATTTACTTCTTTACTTATACAGTCTTTGTACTTTTTCCAGCATCCTTTAATTTTTTTACTCAGAGGCATGAGGAAATAGGGACACATTCTAAAGTATTTATGCAGACTTTACACTTCAAAATGTTCAATATCTCTAGGTCTCAAAAACCCTATCTGTCTGTCCTGCTGGAGACCTGTTCTTCTGGTGATTTGTTTTCCCCAATTAACAGGTGAGAATTTTATGTTTGCAATATACTTATATAGTTTCAAGAATCATTAACGTATCTGACATCTTGCTAGTTGCCATTTACAGGTACTCTGGTGGGTAAATCACTGTAGAGAACTGAGAAACAATGCATCAGTGCTGTTAAAATAGGACATTGACTAGAGCCCTTTTAAAATAGGCTACAGATGCTAGTGCATTGATGTATATAGAACTGCTGTGCTAAAGGAAAATATCTGGGTTAGTAAACTCTATTCCCAGCTACCTCTTGCTGGATGAATATCTGCCACTGAGATACAAAAATAACAGTAAATTAAAGACTTAGAAACACAGTTAATAACTCATTACTAAGAAAAGAAGAGTCTTTCTTCTTTAAATGAAGAGACAGTGCCTAAGAGCCATTCACCTTTTAAAAGACCTACTGTAGTCATGTTTAACCATATTGTTGAGTCCTAGCATCTGTACAACTTCAGTGAAAAAATAAAAGGAAAAAAACCAACCTAGTAAGGTGTGCAGATGACATCCAGGATATGTAATTATAAAAAAATAAACCCCAAGAAGTTGGGATTAAAAAGTAATACATGCTTAAGACTTGCTTACCCTGTCAAAAGAAAACAAGGGGTAAGAGTTGCAGTGTTAGCCAGACTACCACTAGCCATTCTTTTGCATTGCTGTGAAAAAGGGAAGATTAGTTTAAACTGAGAAATTTTCTTTAGGCTGATCTGATTCAAACTGTATCTATAGAATGGTTTACTATTTTTCTGAGCATAATGAAACTCTGTTAGAGAGAAAAACTACCATTTGCCCTACTCAGCTATTTCTTTTGAGACAAAAACCGATTTATGTTGGAAGAAGAAAAAAATCCAAAAATCAAGTACTCTTTTTTTTCTCCCAGGGATTTGGGCCACATTATTACTTCTTTATAGCTGGCAGTTTCAATTGTTGATGTTAAACTCAATTATTTTAAAAGAACAGTTTTTTCTGTTCCTCTGCCACCACCTTGGGTATTTTTAGGTTGGTCTTTTTTCAATTTCCTCCTTTCTTTCCTCAGTGTTCACACTATTTATTGGCTTGAAATGACTTTTTCACGTAATTGCCTGAGGCATCTCAGTGAAAAACTGTGACTTCCAACAGCAAGCTTTTTTTAAATATATTTTTCTTTTCTTCTTTACAAAAACAATTGCATTGCACTGCACTGGAGTGCAAGCTAAATCTTCAGATGAAAACACACCTGAAAACAGACAAGCCAAAATGCCTCTGAGTCACCAATAAAGGTTGCACCAACTGCACAAACTGCAAAACTGGTGTTAACAGGCATCCAGTTTCTGGCTAAATGTAACTCTAATGTCTGGATTTCTTTCGATATGCCCATAGTGATCTACTTGCAGAATACAGTAGATAGCAACTACTTCCAATTCTGGGGGCAGCTGGGCAAGGATGACCAGCTCTGTTGGGCTCCTGTCAGGAGGAGGTGATTGGGACCCACCAGTCAAACCCTTGTGTCACAAAACTACCTCTCATTTGTCTCCACAAAACGTGCCTGAGTGAAATGCAGGAGGTTTGCCCTTAAAAGCAGGAAAAGACACTCCCGCCCTGGCCCCCCCAGACTGGAAAGGTCTTCCCTCTACACCATGGCAGATTTTACTGAAATATCCTAATGTGAACAGGATTAACTTCCAGGAAAAAAAACTAGCTGTGCCCTAATGCTTCCTAGGAAAATGTGCTAGGAAATCACTGAGCCAAAACAGACCTTCTCTGCAAGCACAATGATTGTAGCACACTGTTACACTTGCCAGCAATAATTACGGTCCAGCAGGGTAGAAACCTAGTTTTCAGGCAGGGCAAGTAGAAAGCAAATAAAAACCCAAAGAGATAGAGAAAAGAAAAAGCAGCAGGCTAGAAAGCAAGGCGGTGGGGAGCAGAGGAAAGAGATTATCTGACCTTAGACCCTACCAAAAGCACTCATTTTAAAACAGCTCTGCTTTCTGTTTAGCGCCAGATCCATTCTTGTTTGACAGATTACTTTTGTTTCCCTTTCTCTTTCCTCTACATAGTTTCTGGCTCAGCAGGGTCTGTTTAACCAAATATGATGCATTCTGTTGTTTTTCTGCCTTCACACTGATACTGCATTGCACTTCTATAGGCAAAGTCAGGTTATACTCTCTTACGTGAGAGCAGTGAATACCAAACAGACTTTCAGAAATTATTCATACACTGAGAGACACAGATGTTACACGGCCACTTAGGATTTCCCAAGTTCTCTATGCATGTAAATGCTGGGTTACCTTAGAAATACAAATCACAGCTGTCCATATGCAGGTGCGTACATGCGGTCTCCCTAATGGCAGTTGCCAAATCAGAGGACCAGCTAAGAAGAGGATATGTCAAATAGATGCTGAGGAGAAAGGATGTGGTCAAACAGAAAGCGAATGAAGTCATAGGTAAGACAACCCCTGAAGTGGCAGGAGCACTGAGATACTTAGGAGGACAAGGACAGGTTGTTATGAGTTGTAATGGGTTCTAATCATAAAATTTCGGTATTCTTACAACATGTTCCCTTGCCCAGTTCCTCAATAACTGTTCCTATTTCTGCCCCTTAGTAATCTGGGTGAAGCAGAACTATTGTGTGTGGAGAGGGCAGGACTTGTGCAGAAGACAGACAGAAGCAGTTCTAGTCCCCTGATGAGGAAGTCACGTAGACCTGCAAGAAGTTCCTTGACATAAAAGTTTGTTTGTTTTGCTTGATAAAGTCCTCTCTAAGCCAGCACAGCTGTGTCACAGTTTACCATATTCAGGCATAGCTGGATATATAAATGATAAATCTTCACCAGTATGAGCTACTACTGTAGCTGTGAACAGCCTTGTACCCTACACAGATGAAGTTGTTTCTACCGCTAGAATGAGAAGCAAGAGCAATAGGTAGGGCCAGCAGCCACAGTCATCATTAACTGGAAATTTGCCAGGTCATAGGATGGGTATTAATGTAAAAAACCTGTTCTGAAATACTTTAAAACACTGAAATTAGTCAGGGGACATAACAATTCTTCCCAACTACCAGCATATTCAGTTCCTCTTTTAATGCTTTTTCTAACCAAAAAGTGAGTCCTTCCCTCCCACCACACAACTTTTTTTCTAGGACTTATTCTGAAAACTCCACAGAGATGGAAGAGCTTCTTCTGTTTAAGGCCAGTATGAGGGCCCAGGATTGAATTTGAAGAGCTATGCAACACCAGGCTGTACTTAATATTTCTAAATTATTCTATTACATGTGAACATTTCTTTTTTTACAGTAACATCAACCACTTCAGTCTATGAAGAGTGAGCTGAAATATATTCAGATTTTTAGCTTGTATTTGTTTGGAGAGAGAGGAAACACCACCAAATCAGCAGGGAGAATGCAGTGCACACCTGCACAGAAAGGCGTTTTACCCTCTGTCATGAAGGAGACGAGAGATGAAGAAGAAAAATAATTCTCTGCACCTCAGATTGACAGTGCCTGCTGACTAGACCATGGATAGCTGAAGACAGAGGAAAAAAACAAGGTACCAGTGATGAGAGCAGAGAAAGCAGCCAGGAGTGCTCCCTTTACATGCTGTATTCTGAATGCTGCAAATTATTCATGCTTTTAGATATGGACTTGTTTCTGACCATCATTTTGCTATGACGTCAGGAGAAAATATACAATGATTTAAAATTTGTTCAAAATTATTTTTTTTCCTGCTATCTCCAGAAAATATTTTAATGTCTTTAAATCTCACCTCTGACAGACACACTAATTGTTTGTATGCATCTCAGTTACATAAGTCAAAAAAACCATCTCCCTTTTCTACAAGAAAGCAGATGCAATTGCGAATACAACCTGAAGCTCTCCTATTTGAGAGCACATGTTGGTCCAGGAAAATAGGCAATTCCTTCCAGAGTACATGTTGACATTTATAATTTAGCTAGGCCTACCTGAATATTTCAGAGGAAAATTACCCTGAAAAGAAAAATGAGAGTTTGATAAAATAAAACATTAAAGGAGGTCAGTTATGCAAAGCCTCAAAATGGTTCTGATAAGAAGGAAAGCATTTCCTTTTTTCTTGCAATGAATAATCCCGTTTAACTCAGCGGAAAAGCTGCTTGATGTACAGGCATAACAAAGATCAAAGTGAGCAGGTGAGTCAATGGATAATACTGCAGAAGAAAGGGGATAGCCAAATAAGAGGAAATTCAGAAATAGAAAAATTACACAGAATTATGTTTAGGGAAAACCTAAATTAGGTGGTCTGCTATTCTGAGGAGTAAGAAAGAGAATTCCAAATGAGGAAATAAGAGGGAGCAGATATGAAGGGAGAAGTTTGAATGTTGGTTGTAAAGTTTTTAAATTTTATATCTCCTTTTGTAATGTGGCAGCACCACAACACTTCACATTTTTCTTTGATTCAATAATTTGCCATAGACTCATTGTCTGGTAAGAATCAGGGAACAAACAAAAAAAAATCAGTGCTTATAAGGAAGGCAGGAATTCTGCAACTGAGGAGCCATCTAGGTTCACAGAAAATAATTTGACAGAAATTACTGTAAATGTTTGGCTTCTGCTGTAATTGGTAGCTTTTGTTCCAGACTGAGGCAGCTGTGTCAACCCCTTAATGACTGAAGAGAAAAGGCTATGGAAATCTCACAGCTCTGTCCCATGTAAAAAACTTTATGTTTTATAATGTGCACGTACTTTTTAAGCCTTACAGCACTGTCAACATTTTGGAATGGAATATGCATATTTTCCCATGGAATAAACGACCAAAAATAAGTTTTGGCAGTAATAACATTGAAAACAATCCTTTTCCCTCATACAACAGGTTTCATGCTGTTGCTCCGTTAAGCCATTTATGACTCTATTCACGCAGTGAAATACCAGTCCTGATTTTAAAGTTGAAGAAACTTGAGTAAATATAAATTGTAACTCACAAAGCATATAAGCAAGGGAATAGAATTCAGATGATGTCCTTCAAATCACTGAGCTGTGCACATCAACAGACTGTGATGATAAACATAAATGTGTTTCTATGTAGACTTGAAACTGGTTAAGAACAGCCACAAAGAGAGAAATGGTTTTGGATGGTTTGGATTCAAACATTCCTGTAATCCGAGCTCTTCCATCACTCTGATTCAGGAAAGAAATGTGGACTAAACGTGATGTAGTTCACTTCCTCCATCTCTTCTACTGTAGAGGGGGTTCTTGGAAGTATTGACAAGACCTGTATAGATTTTCTTCTGAAAACATAAGGTGACTTAAATAGGTAGAGAGGGACATGAGTAATACAGTGAATGAAATAATGAAGTGTTATCACGTGGAAGGCTCTGACATCTGAATCCCAAGTAATAGGAGTTAAGACCAATTGAAACCTAATATACAGGAGTTTATTAACCCCACTGGTCCCAAAGCAGCTATTATCCACAAACATTGATCCACTGATGATATAAGAATCTTGTATGGGTTCCAGCACATACTGAGGAGAAGCCTGAATAAAATGTTTTTAAAGGAGATTTTAGCTGCCATGTAACCCCATCAAATGGGTAGTTCTTCCAGAAAGCTCTCTTCTTCTAACTGACAGATGAGCAGGCACCCATACCATGGACTAGAGGGGTTAGAGTCAACTTCTATGTGTGTGTCTGACCTTCTGAGTAAGACCTGTGTGCATAACGTTTGAGCTTTGTTTTATATTTAGAGTCTCAGTTATTTCTGGTCTTTATGTGAGTGGGTGTCCCCACACAAGCCCTGTTAGCTCATTCTGGGAAACTAAGAACTGTCAGCAAATCACAGTCTTAGACAGTTTTACTCTTGAATAAATAGGCTCCTTTTGGCACCTAATGTTGGATCTGCAATGTCCCTGCTCTCCTTCTAAACTAACAGTCCTGAGTAGGACAATTTCTGTAAAAAACAGCCAAGCAAGCTAATGTCATTCTGGGCTTCTAGTGAGATAATTTAACTTGTAACCCATCTCTTGCTCATGGATACTAAGCAATGTAAACCTGAATTTTTTTCAAGGCAAAGTTTAATAGCAAAGCCAAGAATGATGTAAAAACCTCATCACTGAGATGGATAGACCTAATATTCTGTTACTTTAAGAGAAGAACAATTCAGTTTGGTCATTCCCACTGCTGTATATACTGAAAAATTATGCCTTGCAAGTCATTGCCCTAAACAATGTTGTCTGCAGGACTTACATGCACACGTATGTCTTCTAATCCAAACTGAAAATGCTGACCTTAAAAGGAAGTATGGTGACTTGGTTGGGTGGCAACAGCATTGAAGTCGGAGACTCTTGCTCCATCTTAAACTTCAGTATCTAGTTTGGCTTTGCAACATATTTTCAAATAGTCTGACAGTACATGGATCCCAGCTTGCTTTGCTGTAGACGATGCAGGCATATGCCTATTCTGTATTTAGGTTAACAACATCATGATAACAGACAGAAACCAAACAGCAAAACCAGCCACAAACCATTAGTGTCCTAGCTGGTTTGCGGTGAGACTGAGTAGGTAATACTTGGAAAAGGCAACTCACTTAGTGTAAGGTATTCCTATAAGACTGTAAATTTGCAGTTACTGGTGTATCTACACAGAACCTGCATCTCATACAGTGAGCTCCTTGTCTATGACTAAGACATTATAGCAGTAATTAATAGGTCTCGATGCCCCATCTGGAGCCACAGAAAGAGTAATTATATTTTCTAAGAAAGGCAAAAGAAATTACAACACCCAAGACACAAAGGAGCCGGGGACTAAGAAAGGGTTCTGAACAGTATTGTGGAGTTTATAAATGGCATTGAACCCTTCTGATTCTCTGGATTGCAAAAATTGGTCTATATTATCTAATGTGGAAATTGCTGTATCACACAGGACTGTTTTGCCTTCACTTTCATTACTGGGACAATTGTAGAGCTGTATAATGATTCAGTGTGCATTTCCCAGAATTACTTGTTAATAGTATAAATGGGGTAATGGATATTTTCACAAGTTTATATTTTTAGAGGGAAAAGAAACATTCTAAATTTAATATCTGTAGCTGCAATTTTAATCACAGAATATGTAGGAAGAGAAGAGATTTGTAGCAAGTTGCATTAGTATCTACTAGGTGACTCCATCTGCGATAATTGTGCGGCAGTATGAACTAAATAAAACAGAAAATGTCTACTTACTGAATGTAAGCAACAAAAGGAATATTGGTCTTTACAGATTTCTGCTGAAGATGGCACAGCAGAGGTTCAAGATGGACCAAATAACTGCCTAAATTGCACACTTTTGCTTCTATGGTAGGTCTGACATTCTTGTGCTTTCTGTTAGCAGAAGCCCTACCTCACCTGACAGCAGTTGAAAAGCAGCTGGTAGGATCAAAAGCTTTACAGGGCTTCAGTGTAATACAACAACTGCCTTTGTCTTTTCTTTTCTTCTTTCTTTTTTTTTTTTTTTTTTTCCTTAATGTATATAGCTGCTTTGCTTGTGGAACTTGCTCTCTGAATTACTGAAATGAAAACACCAGTTTTAGGATTAGATCTCATTCTTTATGGAGTCAATGGCAAAGCCCAGCTAACTTCATCTGACTTCTTAGCAGCAGAAAAAAACAAACATGGTTTTATCTCTTCAGCAAAAGAAATCAAATGAAGTTTGCAGAATTTAAAACTACCCTTTAATCATCATCTTAATGCTTACTTACAAAGGTAGGGCCTACATACTAGACTAATCCTATTGATTTGCATTGACTGGGTAGGAGATTTAACCTTCATGAAAAAATTAGAAGAGTTGGTACAGTCACTGCTGAAGAGGACTGTCACCTTCATTTGGATGCAGAGGACTAATTAGCATCTGTACACTTTATGCTGGAAATCTAACAGAGTGTTTCCAAGGGAGAGATGATTTGTTTCAGCAGCCAGCAGGCCAGTAGTTACATGATGCTTTCCTGCACCAGATCTCTACTGCCAAATTACAGGCTGTTCACAGCAACTATACTTCTGCAGGAACTACAGTTGATTTTTACTGCTTGAGAAGTCACCAAGCCCTCTTCTGCCTCCTCTATAAAAAAAGATTCCATCAGCATTAAAGAATCTTAGCTGAAATAATTTATTTGTTTTTGAAGCCAAATTTCTTTTAAAAAATGGATCTGAATGAACTTTATAATCTTTGGGAAGGGCCAAACAAATGAAGTGACAATATACTGGTATGTTCTTAAAAGTCCATCTGATTTAGCTAATATTTAATTCAGAACATATCTATGCATATGCTAATAAACTGTTGCAGATGGTGTTTAATTAGCATACAAATTCACTGATCCTGCATATCCAGCCGAAAAGCACTATGTTTTCTGCAGCCAGTATATGATCCAGACAAGCTCTTACCAGTATAAACTCTTCCAGAAACATGGACAGGTTTCTCCAGCCTTTTCAGTCAGACAAAATTGAAACCACCGAGGAGGAATAAGTCTTATTCATAGTCCAAATAGAAAAGAAACTGCTAAATCACTCAACAGCTTCCCAGTACTTTGGGTAAGTAACCAATAAGCTGAGTCAAAGCTCTGCATTAGTAAGATAATATTGATGTATGAACGTTAACCTTGCAACACAGCCTGCTCATGCACTGTGCTTTTCTAGACAATTGGGATCCGTCTGTTTGAAAGAAAAACACGCAATGTAGAACACTATACCCAAGCAGCCATTATGTTTGTCACAGCGACCATACAGGAATAACAAAGAAAAGGAGAGGCAAGTAAAAAATATCCATTACTCAATGACATGAGATAGAGATGGGATTTTATTGTTTCTCTTTTAGCAAGAAACTGATTAAATTGTATGTGTTGTCTCCATGTGGAAATGAGTTCCAGGAATTCATGGATGCACACAAACCTGTGCCCACCATCCATATACTCTTCATTCTGCAAACCCGTCTTGTAATGCAGCAGTAGGCAATGGCACTATCAGTTTGCTTATTGTAGTAACTGAACTTTCAAATATCCAAGGAAACAAATCTAGCAGAAAATGGTTATGGTAGTAATAAGAAAACAAACTTAACCAGCAGGCAGTACAGAGTCTTTATTGTGGGTGTTAATGTGCCATTTTTTGATTACTAAGGTACTCAGACGGGACCTATCCTGATTCATGGCAAATGCCTTTTCTATTAAATGGATATGAGATTAGGCCTATTCACTTTCAAAGCACAATTTTGCAAGCATTAGTTTTATGTCAAATGTATCTCACTGCAACAAGGTGTGGTTGTTTTCAGGGACACGGAACTTTCTGGCTTGCCAAAGTGGCCTTTCCCAGTGCTTGCCCAATGAAGCTCCACAGATGGATCCACACAGCTTGTTGGAAAAGGCATTCTGGCTTCTGAGAAATTCACATTGTGATTTGTGAACAAAGCGCTCCTGCAACATGCCAGTCTAAGCTGTGAAATGATTAACTACTCCTAAAAGAATGGAGCAGCCTGTATTTGTCAGAAAACTCAAACACCAAATTTACTGTCTTTAAGGGAAAATAATAAGGTTAATTTATTTACTGAGACAGAAATAAATACTCCTTCGCACAGCTGGAAACGGATTTCTGAACTGTAACCCAACACAACGTGTTTTCAGCAACTATCTGACGTGAACTCTCCTAGCCTGCTATCTGAGGGATTCCCTTCCTTGCTGCCACTTGACTCTGGGGCCAAGCTGGGGTTCCAGTGGGAAATATCCCTGCCAGAATGAGTCCTCAGGCAGTGTCCTCACCTGCTCTTTGTATTCTGAGATCAGCAAGGTAACCACAATAGAATGAAAGATCAAAAAACATCCTTGAAGACTGCCTCATTCTACTTATCTTTTTTTTTCTTTCTTTCTTTTTTTTTTTCATTTATGGAATTCCATCTTATTGTAGCTTTGGACTAATTGATATGGAATGCAAATGTCCTAAGCAAAAAATTCTTTCTTTTCTTAAATTCCCTCTCAATTTCTTTTTTTTTTTTTTTACTGGCAGGCAAGATATAATCAAATGGGCTGTTTTAGCTTCTCATGAGCTGCATGCAGGAGATGAGAACACGTAGAAAAAATGTTCATGGTGCTTTTTGAAAAAAAGTGTGGATTGGACTTTACAATACTGCCTCCTGCCCACTTAGCTTTGGTGGGCATTCATGGTCCTATTTTAGGAACTTCTTAGCATAAACTTTTTTAAAGAATTCTAGGTAAATGTGACAGTAGAGACTCACCATGAATTATATACAAAACACTCTCCTACCCTTGTAATCTACAGTTATAGATACAGACCTACATACTCTACTTAATTTTAAATAGATTTTTATATATAGACCTCATTAAGCACCTTAGTCCAAATACATTTCTGAATATAAAGTCTGATACTTGCAGTATCAACACAGCTAAGCTTATGATTTAATAAAAACCACTCATTAAATTGAGAAGTGGAATTTGCTCTGTCTTGCAAACCTAACAGACTTAGATCTTTCCTCTGCTATGGTCTCACCTTATCATCCAGCTTGTGTACTCAGATTTTATTCAACAAATGAACTTACACTTTATCGAATAAATGGAACATTGCACACCATAATAATGACGGTCCCTGGGCATACAATTCACAGACCATTCTTTAAGAGTGAAGTCCAAAATGTCAGAACTTGAAAAATCTGGTGTTCTGTGAGGGGAATAATCTTTGTTATGATTATGCTTTTTCCCTGGCCACCACACTTATGTCAAATTTATAAAAGAAATGCCAGTCTTTTTACACATTCTAAGTAGGTAGAGTAGGAAAAATTATTTAGAAGATAGCTTTTTATTCCTTTCAAGAGATTAACTTGCATTTTATTTTCTCTCTCCACATCTGTGATTCATCTGCATTTATGTACTTTACTAGAAGAGCATCTTCCTGTCTGTTTGCACTTAATTGTTTAGCAGCACACTGTAATATGACAAGCCTCTGTCTACTTTGTTCCCTATGAATTCAGCAGCCACTAAGTCAGACAGTCTGGCACACTAGGCATGAACTTAGGGAAAACAGGCATGATAAATTTGGCTGCTGCTGATTTCTCTGAGACAATCTTTTGCATTTTCCTTCTATTTGTTTCTTTAGGGAGAGGAGAGATCAGACTAATGATGAAGTCAGTTCATCAGCTGTTTTGTCTTATGCACAACTAGATCAGAAGGTCAAGCCTGAGGAAGGACAAGAGGGACAGATATAGAAATATGGAACATCTGGCTTTGTAGAACCAGTGAAGTCACTACTCACTCCTGGGAATGCTTCACACCTCCAAGGTCATTCATCTCCTCTGGTAATGCTATCTTCATCATTATGAGTATCACCTTTCTTTTACATTCATGTACAAGGTTATGAGTCTTAAAGGACACCATTAGCCTAGCAACCACACCTCATACATAAAATCTTTCTAGTTTACCACTGTTAAAATTAACACTCTCAGTACAACTGAGGTACCAAAGAGAAACACTTGTTTTAATGTATTCTCTTTATATATGGTTGGGTTAGTGGTACAAATCCAAATTCAGAACACCTAATTTTGGCAAACTATCTCCTGGCTAATAGCTCTTCACAAGATGTGCAGGTAAAGAATGTCAGTGGTGACAGAGGTTACATGTTTGCAAAGAAACTTGTAACAAATGCACAGTCTTGCTTGGAATAAAAATCTTGATGTGAATACTGCAGACAAAAACTTCACAGTTAACTTTGCAGTAGCAGAGTTTCTTCCAGTCTTGCATTTTTCCAGTCTTGATAATTCAACATCTGCCTCTACTTTCTATTCTTTGTTCCTTCCTACCTTTCTGTCCTCCTGCCTCCCCCTTGCTCCCTCCCTTTTGGTGTCCCTCTCTTTCCCCTCTGTTCCTCATTCCTTTCTTCCATCTTCTATCATTAAGTATGTTTTTTATGTTTGCATGCAGAACACTGCTTCACAAGTAGGTCCTATATGTACATATTCTTACTATTACTATTACTTTATTATTACATTAACAGAAATGGGCATAAAAGAATTAATGCTGTTTCCCTAAGGAGGTTCTCTCTGCTAATCATTGATAAGAAATGTTACAGCAAATTCAACATTAAGGTAGACTGAGACACATATGTACTACACATGTAAAGCAAACTCAAGTGCTGTGGAGGTCATGGTACATCATGACAATCATAAATGAATATGAAAAGTATTTCTGTAGCACGATATATTTCTCTGAGAGTCTTTAATGGAAAGGAGATTTTGGAGGAAAAAAAAAATAAAAGAAAGAAAAAAGAACTCTCTATCTTGATGTAGTTCACCTAGGGAAGGCATGACTAGTCTATACCTTATGGGCTGCACCGATCGCTTCTGAATAGCTAAGGGTGTTTAAAGTCTGCTAAACAGTTTGAATTCTGATTGTGGGAGGAAAAAGGCAGCAGGGACTGCTGTATGTCCAGTTCCATCAACAACCTACATTGCAACGGCATAGTGGATCTGCTGCCATGTCTTCCCTGAAAAGTTGTTTTTGGGATCCTCTCTTCTCTGCCATTGTCCAAGGTACATGCCAGGTGATTGTGGTACATGTAAATGAATAGTTATCCACAAGGAAGGCTGACAACTTTTTGATGGATGCATGAACTGCTGGTTACTGAAGAGAACACTGCACTTTTGGCAAGTTAAACCATACAAAGAAATATCTTCCGTTTTGCACAGCTCTGTCCAGAAGGACAGCCTTTTTTTAAACACTTCCTAACCATTTTTCCCCATTCCCCTCCAGTGGTACTAATTACTGTATGCCATATTTTCAACTAAAATGAAAAGGCACTGCAGAGGACGAAGTCACAAAAATCTCAAACAGTTTCAGAAAATGAAAATTCTGTAAAACAACTGAGTCAATCTTTCCTCTTGAGTATTACCCTACACAAAGTGTTGCAGACTGCTATCAGCCTGGAATTCCAGGAAGCTGCGAGATGAACCAAAAACAAAGCTTAGAAGAAAGATTAAGTTACAAAATGGAAGCATGTCTATTCCGTCAGTTTTTAAGAAATAAAAATCCCTGGAATTGAATCCCGTTTTTTACAATGTGATTTTGCTTCAAAAATGCTTCTGCAAAAGCAGCCTCATGGAGCTCCAAGAAACTGTTGAACGATCTTGTGCTCTTCAATCAAGTATAAGTATCTGTTAAAGGGACAGCATTGCCACTGCAGAATAGAAGCCTTGGGGACAAGCTGTTTTCTTTTCCTGTCACACATCTTCACAATAAAATAATAGTCCTAGTGATCCTCGTGCAACTCTACAGCATCTTTAAAATATGATCCAAGTGACAGATAAACAATTGCACTTCCTTCTGAGGTTTTCTGTAGTTGAATGAGGTGGAATTTTAATCATGATATGCCTGAGGATGACTGAAAAGTAGTAATATCCATACTCTACTAGCTGGATTTTGTCCTGTCAAAGGAAATGTAGAGGAATTTACAAAGGGAACAGATCCGTTGGATTAATCACTTTAAATGAGAAAATACAGATTAAAGCAAACAAAAGTCACCATGATACAATATCCTTTTAGAGTCTGGATCACAGTGATCATATTTGTGAAATCATTCAACAGGGACCTGAAAGACTTGATCAAAACAACGCATTGAGCTCTCTCTTTGCCTCTAATGAAAAAGTGAACATACCAGCTCCTTCTTCTTCATGCACTCCATGAGGATAATGAAGAGGTGCTGTGCCTGCGTTCGGGTGTATGTGAAAGTCTTCTGTATGGTAACCAGCAACTGGTCCCTCAAAGACTCATTGATAAGTCTGAAATTCAAAAAGAAACAATAAAGTAGAAAAACAGACTTGAGGGAACATTGCAACTTCAGCCAAGGGTCAAACAAATGAGCTAGACAACAAATCACTGCAGGTTGTTTTGGACAGGTTTGAAGGACATGAATTGCTGAAACCATCACAGACAAATTGGAAAACACTGTTCTAGAAAAACACATTGATCATGTTGGGGTCCCTCACCTCCAAAGTTTTTATTTCAGTTCCCACATACTGCATGACAGAAGGTCATTCAAACCATCAACTCTGTGGGATTTCCTAACAAAAACAAGAAGTGCATTGGCAGTCTGGATTTGAGGGAGACCCACACTTCTAGGTGAAATGAAGGCCTCTTCCTATCAGTGAGTTAGCAGAATTTAACTCATGGTTCATTTTATGTAACTGGGAGCATTTGTGTTGTCAGTTTTTTTGATTTTAGCTAGAATATCCCAACAGTTTCAACTCACCTTATTGATGCTACACAGGACCAGGCAATAAAACAAACAAACAAATTTCTCTGGTTCTAAGTCCACCTGAAGAAACCATTTTACTTTTGTTCATACTGATCTTCCAGGAGTTTAAATAGTAACCATTTTAATATTCCTCCTCTGTGTTAATGTTAGCACTTGCAAAAAGTGGCCCAACAGCAGAAATAAATAGTAATATTACATGGAATATTAGTACGTGAACCTTACCCCTTGATATCAAAAAGCCTATTCCTCAGGACTGTTCTGGATGAAACATTGCTGTTCTTAATGTCTTACAAAACAGTGGGGTCTAATTTAGAACATGTATCTTTTGATGTATGAAAGCTTCTACACTATAGCAGTTTTCTTACTTAAAAATTGTAACAGTGTTTTAAATTAGCTGAGTCAGAATGTTTTACAGGATAAGTCATTGTTGATCATTTCGGCAATGAAAATCAGAGAATCTTCATGACTCATATTTTATGACAGAAGATAAACGAGATTTAGCCCTGCAGCAACTGCAAAGAATTATCAGAAGCAGCATAGTATCTAAGTCATTGTTAGCTTATGGCAGCTGCTTTGGGAGAACAATGACCAAACCCCTGTTTATTTCACACTATTGTTAAAAGTTGCCCATACTTCTCTGCAGTGAGGAAGCCCAAATGAGACTGCAGGATATTCATTATGCAATTGAATTTCAAATACGATGTAACTATCTAGTCTTTATACCTACAGCAAACATGTCTTTAGAAGAGACAATGAATGGGAATGGGAAAGAAGTATAGAGGTGCATAGGAGAATATAGAAGGCCTGACATATGGAGTGCATATGTTCTCTACTCATTTGACTTTGACTGTAAATATCCCTGTTGTGTAGGACTTCCACTTCACAAAGAAGCTTGTAAGGCATATGTCAATGTGTTTGGATTAAAATGAGTTTACATGGGGTTTTAGACCACACTGTGGATCTCTGTTCTTTCTATGCCTGGCTCCTCCTGTTGTCTTCTACTTTAATACAGATTCCTCTTGAATGGAGAGTCTACCTCTGCACTTCCTCTTTTCATCAAGGAGCAGTATGGCCCCAGATGTGCTTTTTCCTGGGATACTGGAGAGGTGACAACACTGCACTTACTGCTCACTCACTGTGTAAGCACTCCTTCCCTGCATTGTGACCTGCTTCCCTCACAAAAAGGCAACATACGAAGAGTTAAAACCTCCAGCCCTCTTGGTGGGCAGCCATGAGAGCTGACAGCAGAGGATTATAAGAAAAATAACCTGACCTCCTGTATAGAAGCAAGGATGGTGCAAGCAGGTGGGAACATGAAACAAAGTGTCAGAGCACAGGTAAAAATGTAGATTCACTCTATGGTAAAGAGAATCAACTTGGAAAGGCTGACACCCTGAAGAGCACCAACATACTTTGAGTTACAGATTAGTAGGTCATATATGATAGAAATTCTGAAGCCCGTTTTTTTAGGGTCTTTAAAAAAACATCAGCTGGAAATTTGATTTAATCAAGAAGGCTGTTCTTAACAAAATGGTGCCATCACCGTAAATATAAGTGGTTCAGAACTATGCAATTTTCCATCCTTCAAACTAAGAATGAAAAAAGGGGTTAATCACTAAGAACAAGTTTCCTAAAAACATCAGCTGGAGAATCTAAGATTTAAATAAAGCTCTAATTTCCTTTGGAAATGGTACATGAAAGTGAAGTGCATGAAAAAGTACGAAAAGTATATGACGTTTATGAAAAAATACATGGAATTGGACGAATCTGAAATTACAGAACTTCAGAAAATATTTCCAAAGATCCTAGGATGAAAACCATCCTGTTTTCTCATCATAGTTTAATTTTCCTTAAAAAACCTGCAGTATCCAAACCTGAAATTTCATTTCAGAAATTGGGTCTCTCTCAGGCTAACACACACAGAAAGCATAAGAAATTTGCTTTTGTAAGCATTGAGTGAAAGCAGAGTTAAGTCCCGAGGCTTTGTAAGCAGCCACCACTTTCCTTTCCTGAATTAAAGTTATCAGAAACCATATCATATCATAAGTTCAAACAGCATGTAAAGCACACTCCATGTGAAAGATATGGAGGGGTTTTTTTTGTTTTTTTTTTTTTTTTTTAAGTATCAAGAAGTGGTTCCCTAACTACAGGAGTATACATCTGTTGAAGCACCACTGTTCAGAAACTTCCTGTTGTCATCATTTGATTTATGCAGTTTTCTAGTCTAAGTACTTTTTTTTTAACATCTCATTGGTCTGCAATTCTACAGCAAGCCTGTTCAATGTCTTTGTGAGATGAAAAACTTGAAGTGATTGTAATCAGAAATAGAAACAGTAATAGCAAGCTCCCTCCCTTCATAAAGTAATCATAGCTGAGTTAAGCTTTGTGTGAACTGAAATCAGTCCTATCAAGACATAGAGATTTACTCTTTAGGAATCTATAAATGTTAGAAGGTATCAGATCAAAGTTCCCAATTGTGTAACCCAGCTGGGACAAATACAGACTGTGCCAGGCAATTAAAGGCTAAATCTATGATGCATACCCCAAATCCAATGCATGTAAAACAAGTAACTTCACAGACTATTGTGAGCAAAATAACTGGGACTTGCAGGTGGAATGATGATTTATCCACTATGCAAAGACAAATGCATTTGTTACACATACAACTTTAGCACACATTTTTTGAAATCACAGATTCCTAATTTTAGATTTTGGCGAAAAGAGATGGCTCCTTGAGTCTTGTGATTAGAGTTGTAACCTAGAACACAGGAGATTCTCGGCCACTAACTTGGGAACAGTATATTCAGCAGCCTCTGTCATGAATCATGAACCTCATATGAATGAACCTCCATAGGCATAAAACTGCCCACTTTACCAGACTGAAACTTTGTGATTATGACTTCCTTCAAAGGCAGCATACTCCCACCCTATGAAAACTGAATAGTGCCAGATGAAGATAGTATTTTTATCATCTTTCTGCTAGGCTTCAGTTTAGAAAATATTTTGCAACATACCAATAAAGTCCTGTTTGGGGCATTTTGATAGCATGATTCCCTGACTTCCACTTAATTTGCCATGGAAGCAATACAGCAGGTAACTCGCTCCTGCCTAAACGAAATGTCTTACAAAATGACAATTTAACAAAATGGCAATTCCTCACATAGTTCAAATCTGTTCTTTCATTCCCTAAACGAGATAAGCTTGTTTTCCTACTAGTCCAGGTATCCAACTTTTTTTTCCTCCAGAGGAGCTGGATTGCTGATGGAATTTAGATACCTACTGTCCAAAATCTGGCATCTAAAGTAGAACTATATACATTTAGTTTCAGAAAACAAATCTGCTCATAGTTGTTGCTAAGAGTAATTTTTTTTTTTTTAAGAAGATGCCAACATTAGTTTTGATGCATCAGATTATCAGAACTGACCTGTATGGCCTTACCATGGGAAAAAGGGAGAAAGATGTCTTGTATCCATCAGGAAAGGGCACTTAAAAACACTGAATTGACAAAGTAAATAAAGTGACATTCTATTTCTGTCCAAGATATGCTGGAAGATTAAACAGCAAAGCAGAACTCTTTTCATTGCTTTGGCCAATGCAGAAGAGAAAGATTACAGCGGTTGGCACCCTTCCTCCTCAGAAAGAAATTCTTTTTTGAAGTCATGCCTAATATGTGAGGAGATAATAGACATTCCACTTAATAACATTACAGACTTTCAAACTCATGGTCTATGATTTTGTAGTGAACATTGGAGAGTATTTGAAAGAACTGGCCCATAGCCAGTTCCCTAAATTATTTCATCTTTTTTTCTCCAGAGATTTTTAGTACTGGTGTTGTACGATGTACTAGAGATTTACAAATATTATGCTCTAACCCAATTTCAAAATGCAGATTCAATATAGATTTTTTTAAACATAAAAATGCTTTGAAATTCTCTAAATGAAACACTCCAATGAACTGCACATAATCTATTTCTAACTTTTAATTTGTGAATTCTTTTTTTTAAAAATTATTCTTTTTATTCAGGATGAAGAAAATATAACCATAAAATACCAGTGTGATGTGAAAACTATTCCTTGCCCTCCTTTATGGGAAGCTTAGGGGATTTTATGTTTTAATTATGATTTGCACTTGAGACAATCACACCATATGTAAGAAACATGACCACAGGCTCTGCTGGTATTTTCTTCTGTTGGAATTACAAATAAGACACAGTTGTGCAACTCGGTGGGACTGACTGAATTTCTTGTACTTTTAAAATCCACACATTTTGCATAGAATTGTTATGAGAAAAGAAAGAAAATAAATGTAATTATTCCTTTGTTCTATTCGAACAGGGGTGATTTCTGGGTGCTTTTATGAGAAATCAGCTTTACTTGCAGCTCTTCACTGGTGGTTGTTCTTCTACACCTTTTTTCCCTGACTATGTTTATTAAATGGTTGTCCCGTCACCAAAAGAAATATGATTGTATTTCAACAAAGAAATGACCTTCTATCCAGCTTTTGATTTCCAAAGTACGTTGTTACAAGAGAAAAGTAATGATGTCAAAAGATGCAATCTGAAAACAATCTTACAAAATAATTCAGATGTGATAGTACCCATGATCAAAAGACCCACATCATACCTACATTATGATCCCTTTTGCTCAAAGTGAAAAATCCCTATACTTTCCCTATTAGAAAAAAAGCAATTTAAGTAATATACTTCAGTTATGAAGCCTAAAATCTATGCCATAGTGGATGCAGAGACAGATCAATCCGAAGGCAATCTTTAATGATTCATATATGAGGATGGTCATTTAAAGCACAAAGAATGTTTTATGTTTCCTTGTGAACACAAGACAAGAAGTAAATTTTTATGGCATTGAATTGAATTCCTTAAGGGTCTCATGCTTGCAGGAGTAGAACTGATGGAGTAGTTAATATGCTATAATAAACTCAGCTTGGGGACTGCATTCAAATATTGCAAGTAATTTCCCATTCTGTAAGGAAATATTTGTCTAAAAAGTGACATAGTTTTAACCTAGTGTTTCATTTTTCTCATTTTAAATTCAGCATTTAATTAAAAAAAATCTCTGAGGATTAAAAACTACTGAATGATCCTATAAATAGTTGCACTTTACAGTTGTTTTACTTCCAGTTTGTGCTTTTATGCAAGACAATGAAATGAGAAGGCATCCTTGATTATACAGTCAAAAATACTCTGGCTTTATGTGGAGGGGAGTTATTAACAACTAGGATATTCACTTAGGGCTTAGTAGGGACTAGATTTGGGTGTTTATGATCGATCTCATATTCTTACCCCTTAATGCTGTTCAACACATTTTCAACTTTTAAAGTAAATGAGCAATTAAGTGTTTCAGAGCCTGGAGAACCTGACCTTTAAATTAGGGCCAACAGTGATGCACAGCCAAATAATTCTTCCAATTTACCACATGGGGAAGGTTATATTTAAACCGCCTTCTCATTTAGGTTATCCTGTGTACATAGCCTGTTTGTCATTAAGACATAAAAGGTACCGGGAACTTACTCAGCTTACTACTGAGAATTTATTTGCTTGTAGTGAAAGGTAGGCACCTTGTACATTCTTAGCACTCTGTTCAAAACTTTTCAGACCAAGGTAATATGTAGTCCCTGATATTAAAGTTATGGCAAACTTAAAAAAAAACTACCTGCATTAATCCTGCATATCTGATACTCATAACGCTGAAACCTCAGCTCAGTGGGAAGCTGCACATCTGCCTTGCCTTCCCCCTGGAACTTCAATGAGACAGTTGAGATACTGAGGCCTCAAAAATGATTTACCTCCAATGACATCTTTACTTCAAGGTATGCTTCACCATTCCTTCTGACCTTCCCCATCCAACCGGGCCTTGAACACTTCCAGGGATGGAGCATCCACAACCTCTGTGGGCAGCCTGTCCCTGTGCCTCACCACCCTCACAGTGAATAACTTCTTCCTTACACCTAATATAAACCTGCCCTCTTTCAGTTTAAAGCCATTACTCCTTGTCCTATCACTACAGACCCTTGTAAGAAGTCCCTCTCCAGCTTTCTTGTAGGCCTCCTTTAGGTATTGGAAAGTTGCTATAAGGTCTACTTGGTGTCTTCTCTTCTGCAGGCTGAATAACCCCAACTGTCTCAGCCTGTCCTCATAGGAGAGGTGCTCCAGCCCTCTGATCATCTTCATGACCCTCCTCTGGACTTGCTCCAACAGGTCCATGTCCTTCTTATGCTGGGGGTCCCAGAGCTGAATGCAGTATTCCAGTGGGGTCTCAGAAGAGCAGAGCAGAGGGGCAGAATCACCTCTCTCAACGTGCTGGCCATGCTTCTTTTGATGCAGCACAGGATACGGTTGGCTTTCTGGGCTGCAAGCGCACATTGCTGGATCACGTTGAGCTTCTCAACAACCAACACCCCCAAGTCCTTCTCCTCAGGGCTGCTCTCAATCCATTCTCCGCCCAGTCTGTGTTTGTGCTTGGGATTGCCCTGACCCATGTGCAGGACCTTGCACTTCGCCTTGTTGAACTTCATGAGGTTCTCACAGGCCCACCTCTCAAGCCTGTCAAGGTCCCTCTGGATGGCATCCCTTCTCTCCAGTGTGTCAACCGCACCACACAGCTTGGTGTCGTTGGCAAACTTGCTGAGGGTGCACTCAATCCCACTGTCCATGTCATCAACAAAGATGTTAAACAGTGCTGGTCCCAATACTGGCCCCTGAGGAATGACACTTGTCACTGGTTTCCACTTGAACATCGAGCTGTTGAGCACAACTCTTTGAGTGTGGACCATCTGGCCAATTCCTTATCCACTGAGTGGTTCATCTGTAAAATCCATGTCTCTCCAGTTTAGAGACAAGGATGTCATGTGGGACAGTGTCAAATGCTTTGCACAAGTCCAGGTATGGACTTTCCTTTCATGAGGAAAGCCTATAATCAGGCCTTAAAATAAGGAAGATTCAAGCTTCTTGTCTCTTGTCTTTTCAAGGATGCACATACATTGACATTGCAAAGGGGTACTGCACCTTGATTAATATAAAAAAATCATTCCTTTTTCTACTATGTGAAATCAATTAGGAAGAATAAATAATGATGAGGGAAGGCAGGCACATCACAATTCTGTGAAACCCAATACAAAAGGACCTGTTGGGCAGATATGCAATTGTCCAACATTCTTAAGGTTGTCTCTGAGAGGATGGATTGGCACCACACTGATCGAAACGCAAGCAGAGAGCTATATTTTATCCTCATTCACCTCCAAATATAGTTCTTTTCCCCCTGGAAACAAACTTCCAAATAAACTTAAAAAATCACATCAGTGCTTAGTACACACATCCACACATCCTTATATGTAGAAAATGAATCCATATCGGTCTGCAATGAGTGAGAATTTAAGACACTGAAGAAACAGCTTGATAATACCAACATGCAAGTGCTGAGTCTGTTGCTGCCATGAATGATGTGAATGATGTGGTTTTTGAATTATTTAGATCAGATATCCAGTGCATAGCAGTTGGAAGATATGCTGTGTCTTGGCGAAGACCCTGATTCACAGCCAGCAGCCAGAATTAAAATAGGTTTTTAACTTTATAGTCTGATTGCACAGTGGACTACAGAATTAAATTCTGCATGCAATTTGGATGTGCTACATTGATTTAAAATCTAATAGACACAGTTTTGTATAACCTACTTAGATTCCATCCAGAAGAAAAAGCTAGTAGCTGAACTGTTAATGTGCCAATTGTTCAGTATTCTCCTCATATTGCTAAGTACTATTCAAAAGTAGGTTACAGAGGGTGAAAAGTACCCAATTTTTATCTGAAGTCTAATGTATTTGGCTAACATATTTTTATGAATATAAATAATATTGTTGTTTCACTTGTGGTATTCTTAAAAATATCATTGCATTTTAGACTGATGTTTTCTGAAGTAGGGTGAACAAACTGAAATTCCCACTAGCTAGCTTTACAAATTTCACAGTTTGTGCATTCTATTTAGTGCAAGGTGAACAGGAAAAAAAAAATCCGGAAAAAAAAATTATGCTATTCGATAATATTGCAGGCACCACCTGGAATGGCACCACCACAGAAAGAAGACCCGTAGTAAGGGAGAGTAATAGATTTCACAAAGCCACACTTGAGAGTTGCAGGCAAGAAATGACTTGCTTGTTCTGCCTCTAGTGATTCTATCACTTGCCTTTCTTACATGCAGGAGTTTGTGATGATGAAATAGAATCATGGAATCATAGAATGGTTTGGGTTGGAAAGGAGCTTTAAAGACCATCTAGTCCAACCCCTTGCTGTGGGCAGGGACATCTTTCACAAGGTCAGGTTGCTCAAAATCCTGTCCAACTTGGCATTGAACACTTCTAGGGATGGGGCATCCACAGCTTCTCTGGACAACCTGTTCCAGTGTCTTACCACCCTTATCATGAAGAATTTCTTCCTTACACCCAACCAAAGCTGCCCTCTTTCAATTTAAAACCATTGCCCCTTGTCCTGTCACTACAGGCCCTTGTAAAAAGTCTCTCTTTATCTTTCTTATAAGCCCCCTTTATATATTGAAATAAATTGCATTCGTTCTCTTCTGCTGTATTCTTTTTCATTATGTCATCAGAACACAGACAAAATAGATGGAAACTGTATAGGTACATAGCAAACAAAGGGATAAACTATGTTTGAGTATGGTTATGTTAAATGTGTTAACAGTGAGATCACCAAAACCAGAGAAACAACTTCTCAAAGATTCAGATGAAACCTGGCACATTCAGATCTATCCCAGATACAGCACTGGACTATGTATGAACCTGACTATAAACTGGATTTAAGTATTAGTGGAAAACTATCTTATCCCCAGTAGGAGTTTTAGGTTGAGTAAGTTCATGATTACACTTATTTAAAAAAAACATAATAGTGCTTGTTCTAGAGCTCCGTGTTGATAGATTTATGTTTTATCTTCACATATTCTAACACACACAAAAGAGTCCCTTCCCAGTGAATCCTGATTGGAAGATTACTGCAGCTACTTAGACAAAAAGCATGAAATAGCTCTTAGTTATAAGACTCTGAGGGGATTTTGGTTCCACTTTTATGTTTTGTTCTCAAATTATTAAATCCTCCCTTATTTGTTGTTTCCTACTCTGAGCAGCAGACTATGGGTTCTGCTTGGGAGCTTCTGTGGACAAGGTCCACGATCATTGAGAACACCTGGAAACCTTCTGAGGGTGCCTGAGGATGAGGTAAGGGCAGCCAGGTTACGGGCCTGAGAAAGCTCCAGCATTTTCTAAGGAGCATGATGAACAGCCCTTGACCCAGGGTGTCTGTAACCTTATTTGCAACCGACCCCTTATTAGGGAGGGTCAAGCACCCATTAGCGGGTGCATGAGAGAGGCCTATACAAGAACCAGGCCAAGAGTACAGCCAACAGATGCAGCAGCTTGTGCAAGAGGGTGTAAAGAAGGTGGCCTCAGCTGAATTTTTTCCAGTGTAAAAAGTCTTGGGTATGGTGGTGACATGCCATAGGGTAATTTTTGTGGCAGGTGCTGGAGTAGCTGCTCCTGCCAGAGCAGAAGCTTGGATGCAGATGGAGCTCTGGGTGGTGGATGCAGTTCTCCAAGTCCCAAGCTGAAGGGTTTATCTTTGATGCCAAGAGATATGGCCTTCTTTCCTGTAGGTCTGCTGTCTTGGAGGAGCTATGCCACCAAACATAGGAGTTATGGAACGAAGTGAGCAGGTTACACAGCATCAGAGAAGATGGAAAGGAGATAGACAGGATCTTCTCTGAGATGCAACAGCTTGAAGAACCCTGGACCCCAACTGCAATAGAGCTGCAGGCAGTGTACACACCTAGTATTTAGGTAAGTGTAACCTCTGGAGAAGGCAAAGGACGAAAGCTGGTGACTGCTGACACCAAGAGTAAGGCTCCTGCCCCACCTAACAGCTTACAACTACAAAATAGATTTACTGCTCTCCATGTTGAAGAGAAGCCACATGTGCCTTCAAGGAAAGGATCTACATCACCTGACCCTAACCCATGCAAGACCACCAGGAAGAAGCAGTGAGTGATTATAATGGGCAACCCCTTGAAGCAAGGGGCAGAAACATTCACCTCTTGACCTGACCTATCAACTAGAGAGGTTTGCTGCCTGCTGGGGCCCAGAACCAGGATGTTGTGGAGGGACTGCCAAAGCTTGTCTGACCATCTGACTACTACTGCCTGCTGTTCTTTCACATGGTTACCAGTGATACTGTGAAGGGAAACCTGGAGAGTATCAAAAGTGACTACAGAGCTCTGGGAGCAGAAGTCATGGGCATGGGAGCCCAGGCGGTGTTCTCACCTCAATCTTGCTATTCAGAGGAAAGGGTGTGGGGAGAAGGACACTGATAATACAGGTCAGTAGCTGGCTGAAGAGCTGGTGTTGGTGACAGCATTCTATGGATATGGGACCATGTTTGCAGATCACTGTCTGCTTGTGAGAGATGGGATCAACCTCGCTAAGCAGGGCAAAATTACCTTTGCTGAAATGGCTGACCTGGTAAGAAAGCCTTTAAAATAGGAATGCTGGGGGAGGGAGGGAGAGTCACCAGCAGCCCTGTGAGAGCGTGATACACAAAGCTGATGAGCAAAGAGCTGGGAGTGACATGATGGGAAGGGATCACAAAATCAACAAAAAGGGGCTTAAGCGGTTTCACCTCCACCATTTTTATGTAAGCAAGAAAGTGTTTACAGGGCACCGTTATGGAGAAATCCCAAAAGCCCTTTCTGGGAAATCAGTATGGTGGGGTGCCTCTCTAAAGTGCCTGTATACTAATGTGCACAGTATGGGAAATAAACATAATGAGTTAGATCTGTGTGCAGTTGTAGGGCTACGATCTTGTTGAGATCACAGAAACATGGTGGGTGGCTCCCATGACTGGAGGTGTTGCAATAGTGGGATACAAGCTCTTAGGAAAGACAGGCTGGGAAGATGAGGAGTTGGAGTTGCCCTTTGTGTGAGAACAGCTGGAGTGCATGGAGCTCTGCCTGGGGATGGATGATAAGCCAACTGAGAGTTTATGAGTTAGGCTTAAAGAGAAGACAGGTAAGGGTGACTTTGTACTAGGTGTCTGCTGTAGGCTGCATGACCAGGAAGAACAAGTGGATGAGGCCCTCTACAGACAGCTAGGAGCGGCCTCATGTTCACAGGCCCTCATCCTTATGGAGAATCAACACCACTGATGTATCTGCTGGAGGGACAACACAGCAGGGTATAAGCAGTCCTGGAGGTTCCTGGAGTGCATTGACAAGAACTTCCTGACCCAAGTGACAGAGCAGCCAATGAGAGGTGCTCTGCTGGACCTCATATGCACCAACAAAGAGGGACTCAATGGGGATGTGAACGTCAAAGGCAGCCTCGGCTGCAGTGACCACGAGATGGTGGAGTTCAGGATTCTGAGAGGAGGGAGAAGGCAAAAAGCAAGATCACAGCCCTGAACTCCAGGAGAGCAGACTTTAGCTTCTTTGGGGATCTGCTTGGTGCTTGGATGAGGCCTACAGGGTAAGACCCAGAGGGAAGAGGGGCCCAAGAAAGCTGGTCAATATTCAAGTATCACCTCCTCTGAGGCTCAACAAAAGGGGCAGAGGACCCGGTGACATAGGACATGGAAAAGGCCAAAGAACTGAGTGCCTTCTTCAATTCCAGGCCCCAGAGACCAGGGGGGACAGTCTGGAGGAAGGAAGTCATACCCTTGGTGGAAGAGGATCAGGTCAAGGAATACTGAAACAAACCAGACATACATAAGTCCACGGGCCCTGATGGGATGGACTCACAAATGTTGAGGGAGCTGGGTGATATCATTGCCAGGCCACCCCATAATTTTTAAACAATCATGACAATTGGAAGAACTGCATGAGGACTAGAGAAAAACAGTGGTCACAGGATCTTCAAGAAGAGCGAGAAGGAGGACCCAGGGAACTGCAGGCTGGTCAGCCACCCCTTGATCCCTGGGGAGGTGATGGAGCAGCTAATCCAGGAAATGATATCCAGGCACATGAAGATGATCAGGAGTCATCATCGTGGATTCACCAAGGAAAAGTCATCCTTGATAAACTGATGAAATAACAGGTTTGGTAGATGAGGAGCAAGCAGTGGATATTTTCTAGGTAGACTTCAGTGAGGCCTTTGACACTGTCTCCCATAAGATCCTCACAGAAAGTGTTGAAGTATGGGCTGGAGGAGCAGACAGTGAGGTGAATTGAAAACTGGATGAATGGCTGGACCCAGAGGGTTGTGATTAGTGGTGTGAAGTCTAGTTGGAGGCCAGCAACTAGTGTATTCCAGGGACCAATCCTGGATCCAATCCTGCTCAACATCCTCATTAATGATCTGGAAGATGGGGCTGAGTGTACCCTCTGCAAGTTTGCTGATGATATAAAACTGGGAGGAGTGGCTGATATGCCAGAGGGTTGTGCTGCCCTCTGGCAGATGGACCTTGACAGGCTGGAGAAATGGGCTGACAGGAACTTTGTGAAGTTCAACAAGGGGAAATGCAAAGTCCTGCACCTGGGGAGGAACAACCCCATGTATCAGTACATGCTAAGGGCTTCCCAGCAGGAAGGATGCTTGGCAGAAAAGGACCTGGGGTCCTGGTGGACACCAGGTTGAACATGAGCCAGCAATGTGCCACTGCAACAACAAAGACTAATGCTATCCTGGGCTGCATTAGGAATAGCGCTGCCAGCAGGTTGAGGCAGGTGATCCTTCTCTCCTCAGCACTGGGGAGGTCACACGTGGAGTCCTGTGTCCAGTTCTGGGTTCCCCAGTACAAAAGAGACATGGACATACTGGAGAGCATTCAGGGATGGGCCACTAAGATGTTGAAGGGACTGGATCACCTCATGTATGAGGAAAGGCTGAGGGAGCTGGGACTGTTCAGCCTGGAGCAGAGAAGTCTCAGAGAGGTTCTCATCAATGTATATAAATATCTGAAGGAAGGGTGTAAAGAAGATGGGGCCAGACTCTCTTCAGTGGTGTCCAATGGCAGGGCTAGAGGCAGTGGGCACAAGCTGAAACACAGAAGGTTCCCTCTGAACATCAGGAAATACTTTTTTACTGCGTAGGTAACTGAGCACTGGTAAAGTTTGCCCAGAGAGCTTGTAGAGTTTCCATCCTTGGAGATATTAAAAAGCCATCTGGATGTGATCCTGGGCAATTGGCTGTAGGTGGCCCTGCTTGAACAGGGGTGTTGGACCAGATGATTTCTAGCAGTCCCTTCCAATCTCAACTGCTCTGTGATTCTATGGTTGTTTACATATCTTTGGGGGTAAAGAAGAACAAAGAACATTAAAGATTTGGGCATTCAGTAATAATAAGTGCTTTGGAACTTGCAAAGCATGCTTACAGCCTGAATCAACAAAACCACACTTGAATGTTCTATAATAAAAGTTAAATACTATCCTTGCCTCACCCTGAGTCTGCAGAGAAAGGTGGGACAGTGCAAACAGATCAGTGCACCAGCAGTCATGTGTGAATATAGGTGTGCAGAATCATGCCCAATAGGAAAGGTGAATACAAACAAGCTTATATGAACATATGGGGCTAAATGAAACCTGAAGACAGCAGTACACTATATTATAAAAACATAGCATACCTAAGCCAGTGAAAATAATTCCCCATGCCCTTTGACTGAATCCCTTGACCTGCAACTGCAAGATATCATACATTGTACTTGTCAAGTTATTAACATGTCATGGCAAGTAACCATATGATACAGTTTCTACACCACTGTTTTATTCTGTAGACTTTCCTTAGTGTTGCTTTAACTCTTCCCTTTTTTGTGTTCTGGATGTCTTCAATATTTCACCTGTATCGATGATGGAAACAGCCATGTGAGGAAGGTATTGCTTTTGCAGTGTATTGCTAATAATTTCCTGGTCTCTCTCTTACCACCAAATTGAACCTGTGGATGGAGAAAGAACACACACTAGGAAATGACTTACCCTCCTTCTTCAGAGTATTTGTGACCAAAGGCAAGGATGTCAGATGCCCGGCCACTGCCATCACATATCACAACAGGAACAGGAGGAGTGTCTCGCAGGTACTCCAGAACAATGGAGATAACATTTGGACCTCCTTCCACAATGAGGGCCACCACTGGAACCCCTTGACCAATTCCTGGAGTAAAAGGAAGAAACAAACAAAAAAACCCAAACAAAAAAGAAAAGGAACAAAAAATTGCAAAGCCAGCAAAGGAAACAAAACGTAACAGAAGACAGAAAAAAAAAATCAGACTGAAATTACTGCATTGTGACTGTACAGTGTTATGTTAGAGAAAATGGCATTTGGAAAATAATAGATTTTAAGGACAGAAGGGACACATGTAGTCATCTTGTTGGTTCCACTGCATAAACCAGGATTTTCTAGAATTGTCTTCTGTTTTAAATACAATAATTATGGTTGAAACAGACCATGAATTTTTTAAAAGATAAAATCTTGGTTTGAAAGCATGGAGAAGCTACCACAATTCTTCCTAACATGTTCAGAGACATGACTTTGTAGCTTGCTTGTAATCTAGATTTTGCATAGTGTCAGTTTTCAGTCATTGGGTCTTCCAGTAGCTTTGCTTGCTGTTTTAATATCCCCCTTTTGATATTTTTGTTGCTGTATTAAATGCATTTTAAGGTTGCCTCTGGATAGCCCTTTAACCTTCTCTTTGATAAACCAAACATATTCTCTTATGAGTCAATGCAATACTTGTTTTCCAATTCTAGTCAGTCTCACAGTTTTTCCCTTAATTATCTCCAAATTTTGCAGCATATTCCTTGATTTGCAGACCTCACACTGGGGACATTTGTCCAGAGCAAGCTGAACTAGTACTGAACCAGAGGAGGGACATCTTCATTTTCAATACTTGTGGTATAAGTAGATGGGACCCCTCTGAAAAAGTTGTAGCACAGACTTTGCCAGTAAAGTCTTATGGATTTAGAGAAAGGCAACCTGACACCAGGCTGGTGTTAACATGACTGAAAAAGGTTTTATGGTTGTCACTTCTTGACCAGTTGAGACTGGGACATTCAAAAGGACTCAGGCAGTAGAACTAGTTGAATATTTTCTATTAGCATTATTTTGTCAAAAGAAAAAAAAAATTCCTTTTAAACTAGCTTTTCCTAAGAAAAACTATATGCATTCTGTACAAAATATTGATGTTTCACTGAAAAAATAAAAAGAGTGCCCCAAACTGTTAATATCTGGGTTGGGAAAAGTTGCATGAGGCCAGGCAACAACAAGTTTTGACATGACTGCCTCAGGTTTCTATTCAGAGGGTGTTTAGTCCACAGAACCAAAGGTAAGCCTATGAGACTGGAACAATAGATCTGGTTAGACCCTCTAGAAACATTCACAAATCAAATGAATTTTGATAGTCACAAAAATTTTTAAGGATTTGAATTACTGTCAAAAAATGAGTGAACTGTTCTTTAAAAAAGAAAAAACCCCAGCTCTTATATACAACAGCAAAATATTGTAAGCACCGCCTGAACCACTTCACAAGCAAACATTGTATTTCCTGGAGAGACTTTCAGCATGCTTTGTTATGGCTGTATCTACTGTCAGTTTGTGGCTCTTTTAATACATAACTTAAGTAAAGTGCATGGTATTTATTTATGTTAAGAAAACTATAAGCAGAGTTATAAAATTCAGGCTAATGAAAGAGAGTAAGAAGGGTAGAATATGACAAGGTGATGAACAAGATGATTTTCACAGAGCTCACTCATTAAATTTTTTATTAATATTAAGGACTTCCCTAAATTGCTGCTCTACCTAATCATTAAGTTCTTTTGGTGGTTAAGTTCTTTTTCAAAGGTCTTAGTGGAAAAGCAGTTTTGGGGAACAGAGTTAAATGAGAAAGGAAAATTAAGAACTTTGCTTAAGAAGAGTGCATTATAAGTCTGATGGGTAACCTGTCCCACATGCACTTCCATTAATTTTAAGGGATTTAAGCTAAAGATGAATTTTGTTTGGCAAATTTGCATTGTTTACCTACATTCATTTTAATCATGCTTAAAATTGCATCCCTTAAAAGTCCATTCTAGATATTAGCAATAAAATCCCATTTTTTTCTGAGAAACTTATAAATAATATGATTTTATTCCTATATCAATACATGTAATATGATACAACTGGTTGCAGTCGAGCATGCAGCAGAGAACCTCACGTCACAAGTCTGCCCAGGTTTTCCTTTGTGACTAGGTGACAAAAGAAATGTTGTTTATAGTTATGTCTAGTACAAGAGTATTTTTTTTTTTTGGTAATACAATTGCTATCAGAAGATGAATAAAAATGAAATTCTTGGTGCAGAATATTTTTCTTTCGGATACTTCCCAACATAATCACATGGTGGCTGAGACTCTTATCAGTTAAAATTTTAATGCAGAATTGGAAGGAGATATTTTATCACTTAGTTTCTATGATCTGGCTAACTTAATGTTATCAAGTTTTTTGAACTTTCTATCAGTACTTGCTTCTTGTTGTGTAGCTTTTCTTTATACTACACTGTATAGCCAATACTTCTCGCATTTTTAGTTCTGCTGTGGTAGTTGAATAAAGATTTCCCTTCACCATTTTTGTTTCAGTCCTCCTTGCTCAAAAGACTGATCACAGAGCGGATCTAACATGAACTCTGACTAGGAAGCCCACAGCTGGCTGAAATCTTATATCAGCATTCCTCTTTGGCAGTGTAGTATTCTCCCCAGGAAACTGACTGGTAGGGCCCATTTTATTTAATTACGGACAAAAAAACCCCCAGTGGTGTGTTTAAAAGCCTGATGGCTGATGGTGGTCTTTTGTAAAGTATTTGCTATAATGCCATATATGAAATTGTTAGCAAAGGTGAATATAAGTGCACAGATTTGAAAGTTTATAATTAAATAATGGGTAGAGTTGTATGCGGAACTATAGTACTAATGGAGTTCCTTGAAGAACTTACCCTGATCCTATCATTATTATTAATGACTGCAAAACAAGAAATAGAGCTGGTACTGACATCTGCTAATAAAATAATATTAAGAAGTGTTCTGAGTAATGAGTCAAATTGGGTCTGGATGACATTAAGGATTGAGTAACAGAAATGGAGAAAGTTCACACTGCAAGATGTAAAGTCATTTACTTGGTGATTAATAAATTCTGCTGTAAACTGGGAACTTATTAGGAGGAAATACTAGAAAAAAGGAAAGTGTGATCCAGCTGATCACAGGACAACTGAGTCTTTGGTGTAGAAAGGCTATGAAGAAGGCAGGTATGACCCTGGAATACACACAGCAATGCATTTTCAGTAGGAAATATGGGCACATCTGTGCCATTGTGTAAACCACTCATGAAATTCCATAGCTACTGTCTGCAGCTATGGTCACACATGTTCAAAAAGAACAAACTGGAACAAATGGAGGAAAAAGCCAAAAGGAGTATATGGGGAATCAAGACCCCATCTTATGAGACAAGATTTGATGAGTTTGTCTCATCTTCCTTAGCAAATGGAAGGGAGAAAGACAGTATGTCTGAATATCCCCATGACATACAGCACATTGGCCATCAGTAGTTTTAGATGGAGTTCAGAAGATTTCTGGCTATCAGAAGAGTGAAGTCTTCACAGCCTTCTAGTAAGACTAAAAGGGAAAAACTTTCTGAGTTTGGAGTGATGCTCAATAATCATTATAGATGCAGCCACTTTAAGTATGTCAAACTGTTCCTAAAGCAGGTTCCTTCAGTCTACTGGAAGTTTTTTCAGTCTCGGTGTATTCTGCTGGATATTGATCAGCTATGTAATTCTAATAATACAAACAATGATGGTTAGTCTATACAGCTGATCTATTTTTGCCTTTTTGGGCCAATGAATTGGCCATTTGAAAGCATTTCTAAAATTCCTCTTGCATTATTTTCTTTTGCTTTTTTTTTTTTTTTAAATTTTTTTTAAACTGCTATAGTCACACCAGTTGCATGGCATATAACAGTTCTCTGCAAGTGTTCCTGTTGTGTTTCACTGTTGTTAATCAGATGGCATTTCTTCTCTTCCCTGATCCTGTGGAAACACATCCAGCATGAAAACAATCCTCTAATTTGAGGCTAGTAAAACAAAACAACTTCTTTCCAAATCCACTCTTCAATGAAACTTTGTAGCCTTGAGTTTTTAAAAAAAAAAGCTCCTGTGAACCTTAATTTATCATATATGATTAAGTTCCAGACTGAAATGCAACTCTTCCCATTATTCTGGTAGATTTTCTTGTGAAGCAGAAAAGATTTAAAACACAAACTTGATTTCTACATCTCATTTTCCTTTCGGAAATCCTCCCTGAGTTTCAGCAATTAGAATTTTTTTCTTTGTAATTTTCATTGTTCTCCATAAATAATTTTGGTTTGGAAAAATATATTGTTTCTTTAGTTTGGAGGGAAAATTGGAAAGTACACTTCTAGAATTAGATATAATATTTTAAAATCAGTTAATAATACTTTGTTGATACTTCTTCAGGATATAACCACTTCTGGCTTTAAAGACAGCTCTCTAGACTACTGTTATCTGAATCCTAATGTTATGAGCTTTTCCAGATTTGTGATTATTAATTTATGAGCAATGATGGTATCCACAGTGTGTGAAAGGAAGCCCATAGACATGGGAAAAAAAAGTCATGTCTGCTTGAGTATCTTAAAATTCGAAAAAGAAGGTAAGTGGGAATTATCACATTCTCAGTTTTCTATGATGCTCCCAATCACATTTAAATTATTTGTGACATTATATTTATTTCAGAATAAAAGCTTAGCTACTTATACCAAAGAAGTCTACATCTCAATAACTCTCAGGCAAAACACAGAGCAGATTTGAATTAAACTTTTACATGGTTTGATACAAAAAATCCTGGATGCATATTTGTCACTAAATATTAGTAATTTGGAAATGAATGCAGAGGGTCTGTAGAAAAATTTCAGCAGGTAGGAAGACATTGACTGACTATTCCTGATGAGATATTAACACTGCATTTGCTAACAATTTTCTATCTATAAAACTCTGAACTGACCATGCCTCATTTTACTGTAACACCGGACCAATTTGAAAAATATTGGCATGTGATGCCAATAAGACAGAACCTCTGACTTTGGGAAGAAGGTAGCTGATGGACTTCTCTTTAACCAGTAATCAAAATATTTTTCATTCTAGATCTCTGTATCTCCTTAGAAATGCAAGAGTCAGGAATTCTCTGCAAAAGCATTATTTCAGCTTGTGCATGCACATTATACAATAGTTTGTAAAGAAGGGGCTGGAAGTGCCTGATATATCCACAGGGAGCCTCTTGTTTCAGCCACTTCATTCACAAGAATGTCAGGCGGGGAGGTGAGATGCTAAATCTGAAGGTAATACATTCCTTATAAAGCCAAGGTCATCAAGTTTCTTGCTTGAGATTGTCAGAAAGGAGTCAATACAGAAATAAAACCATGCTGATGAAAAACTGGACTACAACACCGGGGTTGCTATCTGCTAGCACACGTCCAGAAGCTGGGAACTTTGTGCCATGCATTAAAAGGGACAGTCCAATAAATCAACAAGGCAGAAGTTTTCCCTTCATGTTGTTTGTGGAATTTACCACAAAATTGCCCTAGTCTTGGCCAAACTAAGCAGAGCACTCATCTTGCAGGGCTATCTCCAACAACACTGCTGTTTTCACTAAGTACCCTAAAAGTGTAAAACCTTAGAAATTGTGTATTTCACATTTTATTAACTGGGAAGAGAGTAGCAGTAATACACTCCACTGAAATGTTGTCCATTCTGAAATTGCAGATAACCCTTCTCAGTACAGGACAATGCATTATTATTATTATTACTATCAGGAAAGACTCTCAATCACTGGTGGTGTTTTCCAAACACAGAAAAAGACCAATTCATTCTCAAAGATCTAGATACCTTTTCAGTTTCTTAGAAGGCAGAAGTTACTCAGGTTTTTTTATATTCTCTGTAGGGAAAGACTCATCCTAAAACCTGAAAAATTATGGTGTTTTCCATCCATCTGATAGTTACATGGAGGTTTTATTTTTAAATTTACTCAGTTTATTGTTTTTTTCAGCATTTCTAGGATAAGCTTTGGTTTCAGCAGATCCCTTTTGTTTTCCCTTTGGAAGATGGAGAAACCTTATCTAGCAGTATATCTGCGGATTTGAGAATAGCTGGGAATGCTGACTATTGTGTTATCACTGTGAGGTTTGTCACTTGGTTAACTACACCTATATTTCAAGATGGTGAAGGTCTGGTCCCAAAATCAAAGGTCTTCCTACTTAAGAATGGTCTCAGAATTTTTATTCTGTGTTATTGAAAATAGTTCATAAGCCAGAGATACTTTTTTTCTCAGGTTTTCAAAGGAAATATTCAGCCTGTATTCAAGAGCAGTATGTGTGAAACATCTCAGACAAACTTGCATATTACTATTTCTCATTTAATGGGGTCTCCATCTCACATACTGAAGTCAGCATTCCCACTATAAATGTGAAAAGACATGTAGTCTTTCCTGACTTAATTAATAGAACACAGACAAAACAGTGGTTTTATTTTCATTTTAAATAATGATTCATCCAAAAAGAAGAAGAAATAGTACCAAAGACCTCGGAGTTAAAATCAGTTCTCTGAGGCTCATCACTATCTTAATTTCTAAAACAATAACTTTTATTTGGAGCATTTAAATAAGCATAGATTTTTGCAGGGTAGACTAGATTGCTTAGTGTTTCACAGTGTCAGCTATTGTGGATATTGTTGGTGCAGTATTGTAAATTAGACTGCAATATTGTACGAAAGATTTATACAGTCAACCTAAAGCTTCATTACTGTGTTATTGCCTTTGTGGCCAGCAACAGAGCCTGTGAGAGACTTTCCGGCAATTGTGATTCCAGGAAGGTATGTACATACCAGAACATTTGTCCTGATGTGCACCAGTGGCAACTTGTAGGCTTTAATGTTATTATACAGAAAAGTAATCCCATTTTCCCCTTGAGACAGCAGTACTGCATCAATACATAAGTTAAAACAATAAACTAGAAATGAATGAATTTGGAAATGGAAGCAATGAAAAACTGCATAAGGTCTGTGCTGCATGAAAAGGGATTTTGAAAAATCTACCATGCTTTGCAGAAGCCCTACTTTGTTTTCCCAGTTCTTGGAAAAACATGAATATTTTATACTATGAGTATATTTATAAATAATCTATAACTGTCTTATAAATAATTACAAATTCTTTTTATGAAGAGCTAGACATGAGTTACGCTTTTTTTATAGACCAACAAGTGAAAAAAATGCCTTATTTAATATAAAATGTGTTTACTACTCACGTTTTTAAGTGTGCTTATAAAAGTAACCGGGACATATCAGTATGTTGCGTACTATTTCTAAGTTGACTCCTGAGATCAAGTGCAAATAAAGCTGAGAGAATCTTGTTCACTATCCCTGACAGAAATGTCTCTTAATTTCTGCATCTTAACACTGGGTGGTGGTAGGTGCATCTGAGCTGATTTCCTGCTGATGACCTTTGCTCCTTCATGAGGTCAGACGTGTTGGTGTGGGTTCCCCTACATTAATTTTCCTTTTCTACCTGGAAATTTTGCTGGAGAATTTGGTAATTATTTGGATTTGTTTGGGATGTTGGAGCCCATGGCTGTCCCACTGGAGGAGTTAGTGCACAGCAGTTGGCACAGAAGTGGCATACAGCTGGAAATCTATGTCGTGTCTCCCACACAAGGTGCAGCTGTAGAGCAAGTTCTCCAGAAGCTGGATGCAGTAGGAAGAACTTAAGGCTTACAGTGCACATAAAACAGAGTCACTGCGGACATAGTCAGTGAGTCCAAACTGTCCAAAGGGTGAGGAGGGTAAGTAAGCTGCCACAAACCTTCACACAGTGCATGCGCATTCAGCCTGACATCTCAAAGTCTTTTCTTAACAAGGCACACACTGCTCATCTGTGCAGTGTGGAAACAAGCGGGTATATTTGCATGGTCAAGGGGCCTCTATAGTTTTGCACAGCACCACCCTGCAGGTCCACAGGTTACTAAACTTTCCTGGACCCAGATGTACTGTGGATGGTGGGATACATAAATTAGCAGGTTTCTCCACTGGTCATCACATCACAGGTTGTCACGTGCTTATCTGATATAATGAGATAATGGACTTTTAGCAGTAGAAAGTTGCTATAACAGGCTTTAGATTTGTTTCAGGCCTCTAACTTGTGTATGTCCTGCAAAAGGTCTACCATTTTTGGGCAACAGCTACCTTTCTACCTGGAAAATTCTTTTAGGACAATGGCTTTTGTAAGGGGTAAACTCAATGCTCTCTTAGTGGCTGACAAATACAGTCATAAAATAGATGTCTAAAAATATAAATTAATAGGTATATACAAGTTAGTGTGCCTGCAAGTGTTTGCAGCTGCACAGTGCACTCAAAGGCATGTATATAGACCATTTTGCACGGGTTCTTTAGCACAAATGCCCCATAGGTTTCCTGAAAGTGAAGCCTTTTTCACTTGCAGAAGTAAAATTAATTTGCATGCAAAGCCAGATAATTTTAAACTTTTCCTGTCACATACAATTTACATAAAGAGGACCTCTGTTTTTTCCAGATTTTCCTGCCTTCCTAGTCTGCTTTATTGAGAAAATTTTAGGGGTGGGTGGTTTGGTTTTTTTTTTTTAATGTTGTTCCAGCTAATAGAAAACGCTCCTTTATTATAAGGAATGAATCACCAGGTTTTTCCAAAGATATTAAGAAAAAATTCTCTCTGACCTTTTCTCTTTTAACTAAGTGCCTGTTAATCTGGACCACAGCTTCCTTTGAACATACAACTTCAGGAACTTTGTGATATCCGTACCTTTAGAGTTAAAAACTACCAGAGCTCCAGGGTTGTTTCACAAGCCCTGTGCTGGTCCCTCTCTCTTCCCTGACAGATTGCTGCTCTTGTAGCCAGCAAGTACTTGTGTTGCTCTGAGGTATGACCCAATCACACCCCTGGCTGCAGCCTAATCTATCATTTAAGGGCCCAGACTGTGGTGGCTAGCTGGCTGAAGTGTTAGTTGACTGTAACAATAAATGTAAAGGCAAATGGCCAGCACGGTAAAACAAGTAAGAATAAGTTTTCTTTTAGCATACTGAACGTAATCATCCCTCTCCTTACAGACATGATATCCCTCATATACATTCAAACAGAACTGTATGATATTATGATCAAAACAAGAAACTTTGTAAATACAAATTTTTAAAATGGCAAGAAAATTCATAAATACAAGTTTTTAGCACCTTGGTCCTGAAGTAAAACTTGGGTTCAGAGGTTTATTTAATCTTAACTCAAAGGCACTCAACACATTTACTATAACTCTATTACCAACAGGTATATTGATACTCACTTTAATTTGGTAAATTCTAACCAGTATATCTCGGTTTGCTTTTCTTTGATTGTTACAAATATTTCGGATATGTAACAATTGAAACAAAACTAGGCTGCATTTGAATGCCAAGTGGATGAATATTTACTAAATCAAAACAAAAAATGAATAAAAATTTCATGAAATTACAAATTTATACATGTAATTCTACTAACCAGGAATAGAAACACCAGAACTACCCTGCACATGTGGGCGTCTAATCCAAAAGCAAGTGCCAGTATATCAAATCCTTAACTGCATCAAACAGATGATGTGGTTACCAGGTAAAGGCTATTTATTCAACAGATGAGGTTACAGTTCAGGACTTTCTAATCCAAGGATTGTTTATCTGTGGCATTTAGTGGAAAATCCCATTTAACTGTCAATGGAAGACTGATAAAGTGTTGTGAAGCTCAAGAAAAATGTTCATGTCCTTACAAGCTCTGACAGTTTTGAACTTCATTTTGATCAAATCTGATCTTAGTTTTAACCTAAATAGGTGAGATGAACTATGATTTTTGAGTGGAAATCAACTAATAAACATTAATCATTCATATTTGAAACAGGGCAAAATAGCATTTCTTTCTGAGTTCTTTGCAGAGTTTGAGGCTTATGGTATCTTGAAACTGAAGTTGGAACTTGGGGGTTCTGGGAATTTAAAGAAAACCAAAGAAAGTCCTTAGCTCAAGAAGTCTGTTTTAAAAGTCCAACTTCCAGGCCTTTGCTATATTTCATGAGGCTAACAGAGTATGCAGTAACATATTGCATCAGCAAAGGCTGAAAGAAACACACCACATAAAACCTATGGCTTTCAGAAGAATTTTGGTCCCAGTGTTTGCCTGGCACTTGGATATCCCAGTGAGAAGTACTTAGACAGAATGGATAAACAATTAAATATGCTCTGGAAATTTAATAAATGAAAGTCCACCCACCATGAGCTTAAAAGTTTGAGGAAAGTAATTTTAAGTTTCTGAATTAATATTTGCCTTACAGTAATACAGAGTCAACAGATACTGCTCTTTGGTTAATAGAGTGTGTCTAACCACAGGGTAAGTGCTACTTAAATAGATTTAAAATGGTATTGGATTTACAACAGTCTTTAAAAAGTTTGCCCACACAAATGTGTCTGCTTCACCTCTGGACATCTATGTAGTACAGCCTATAGTCCCAAGTCCCAGCTAGCTCAGAAAAGCTAAGTTGTAAGAGAGAACATCCTGAAATAATCCAGATCCTTCCTATTAGGTTACACTGAAATAACATTACAGCTTGTTTTTTTTCAGGCTATTGTTTTCAGCCTTCAGGCCCTTTTAGAAACACCTCCTGACGTGTATGAGACAATTTTGGCTAAAATATCAATATCAGTATCAAATAGATAGGATCACCTGCATATGCAATAGACTTGCTTCCCCCAGCTCTGCAAATCACAGCCATAGTATGCTTACCATCAGAACATTTACATTATTAACTACTAAGTGAACATGATTGGAAAAAAGGGAATGTAGCTTGCCTTCACAGGATGATGGAGAGGGATGCTGGCTCTTATTACCCAGAGAGACAGGAACATCTCCCAGATGCCACCACTGGTTCAAACTTAATTTCACATAGCTGCACTTCTTACAGTCAGATCTCCCTTTTCCTCACCCTTATCTCTAGCACCTTCCCCAGAGCAGAACCAGTTACTACTTATTCCAGATATAGCAAAGATGAGACAGATATTGTAATCCTTGAAAGGACTGTTCACTAATATGACCAAAGAAACTTACACATTAAAAAAAACCAAACACCCCCCCCCCCCCCCAAACCCCAAGGAGCCCAAACTCATTCTATCCTCTTCTGAACAACTCTAACAGTTTTCTATTTGCATAAATTAAGTGGAACTTCCACTTGTTTGGAGGCTCATTACATGCCCTATGTCTAGAGAAATCAAAGTGACTTGGTAAGCCAATAAAACAAATTCTAAGAATATTTGCTGTCTTTCTCAAATTCACAGAACTAATGGATTATGTGTAACAGAATGACACAGAACCACTACTAATGAAGGAAAGCTCACAACCACTGGACTTAGTTTTGCTTTTCAATTTATTTTTTTGACTTTTCTTCTGCCATAGGCTCACGGAATCTCATTTGCTACAATTCCTTTTTCTTCTTCGTGCTTCCTAACCACATTTTAAAATTACTATTATAAATTATATTTTGTTCAGCTTTATTGCTTCCTTTCTAGTTTGCATTCATTCTCTTTGTTCCCCTTGTTGTGGTCACTTCCATTCTGCATTCTCATCTTTCTAGCTTCCTTTTTGGTATCCCAATAACACTTTCACTTCCTCTCTGTCACCTTGTGTCTAATCCATAAGCCTCTTTTATCTCCTCTATTTTTAATTCTCCTCTTTACTAAGAGTATAATTGCATTTCATTTGTCTCAGCCTCTTCTCCTTTCTCTTCTGCCTCATCTCAGTACTTTCACTCTCATTTTTATTTGTTCAGTGCTCCTTCCTTATCTGTCTAAATCTAGCTAGTGATGTATCTGCCATCCTAACAGAAGTGGCATTGACAGACAAATCTGTGGACCTGACACATGGACCATATCTTCATTTAATATTGGACTGATCCTAAAAACTTCTCCAAAGGACATCAAGGATGGTAACAAGAAAAAAATGATGAAAAATTTGTGATACCTTCTTTTGCTTTTCATACCTGTCTTTGCAAAAGGACAAAGGTTAGAGATTCCTCAGAACAGGCAAGACACAGGAAGAGTCTATGTAAGACTAAAGCTTGGGATTTGTGAGCCTCACAAACCAGTAACAACCCACTTGGTTACTTTCTACAGGATGGCAATATCTTGGTCAAGGCTGGCACTTCAAGTTCAAAGACATGCACACAAGAACCTTTATGGATTTCAGTCAAAACTTACCCTATCTGTCCTAGAAGTCAACTGTTTATTAGGCCAGTACTACAGGACCTAACTGGTTTCGCTCTTCTTGGAGCTCATCAGCTGTAGGTAACGGCCTAAAAGACTCAGAAGCAACTACAATTTCAGTAATTTTCATGTTCTGTCTAAATTTCCTTGATACTTTCCCTGGTTCCCTTTGGATGTGAGTGGTACCACATATTGTAGCCAGCAGTTTAGAAAGTTATCACAGTAACATAACCAACTTTTACACTGCCTCAAATTACATATTGAGGAGCTTTTCCTTGTCATATACTGCATATTTGTCAACATATTGGACACCATATTATCTCAGAAAACCATCCCTCCTTTCTCACCTGTTCTAGAAAACAACAGGTGAGATAGCGAACAGCAGAAATTTTGCTAAAAAGGATTGACCCTAAGATGATCTCTGTTTCTTAGTTTTATGGCTTTGCTCTGATTTTTATAGTAAATTCAATAAACCTAAAATGTCCAAACATTATAGAGCTGAAATGACCTGTGGTTTTTTTCTTGTATATCAATCATATTAAAACACATATGTTTTCAATAAACTTATCTGTTGAAAGTCAAGTCCATGAGAGGAATTTATGGATACACTTGCATTCAATCAATTGTGTATTTATCTGTGCTTCAAGAACAATTTTTAACCTGCATGTGCTTTCTCAGCCCTTTCTGAGATGATATTTTTGTCTCCAGTGTCTGATCCACAAATATCATGATGCTTTTGATGAAAAAGGCCCAAGATTTGATCTCTTACAAAATCTGAAATGAGTCAAGCTGCAAACTGTTCTGAGTTTTACTTAGATTTCACAGGAGTCAAACCTGCAGCAGGCTTCCTCTCCTAGAAGGAAGTGTACCTACATCTTCCCAGCTAGGTAGTTATGAAAATGCATCTAGGGCTGCACAGAATATGAAGGAAAAATCTGAAACAAATGAGAATTCCAATGCATTTGATGATGGTGCAATGGTCAGAGAAGATGCCAGTGATGACAGTTGAACGTCCCTTTGCCTTCCCAGCCCCCTTCATATATTCTCAGGCATAGGATGACAAAGGGAAGTCCACGGGTCACATGAACAGATATTGTCGACATATTACCCTGTCCAAATTGCCTTCTCTACCCAATCAAATCACCTGACTTTATCCATCAATTCCTCACTCAAAGGTAACTTTTTCTCATAGGTCTACCAAAACTCAACTATATTCACCAACTCTATAAAGAAGAAAGATTAAATACAAGGACACAGGTACCAATGCCTGTGGTCTGTTTTCAAACACCATACCATAGAGGTAGAGCAAACCTTCAGCACCAAACAGCATTTTTAAAATAAGAACAAGAGCAGATTGATAATGAATAGTAATATTCCTTATGAAGCCCTCTGTGGTCTAGGAGACAATTCTTCCAGTAATGTACTAATCAAAAGAAGAGTAAGAGTATCACAAGGTGGACCTACACAACCTAAGGATTCGGTGTGGTAATCTTTCTAAGATATACCAACATGCTTCAGTTTGTGGAACGGACTGAGCAGTGCAGAGTGATTCGTGGGCAAAACACACAGAGGTTTGCTGGGTTTTTTTTCCCCTTTTTTGAGGGAAATAAAAACCAAAAAATGAGATCTCTGGAGTTTCTAGGAAAAAGGACAAGGAGCCAGCCCTCAATAAAACTGCAGTACAGAATATGTATTTATTTCTATTGTTTTCACATGGTGCAGAGAAGATGAAGCACAATGTAGATAGCACTGAAGGTGTTAAGTGTTTCAGCAGAGAGTGGGAGATGAAAAGTAGCGTTGAGGCTCACTATATACATCTGTTGTGGCAACTTTAACATAGATGGTCATTTAGCTTTAACATAAATGTACACCTTGTTCTTCAAAGCCTTGTGACACAGTCTGCCTGTTCCAGAAGGGTGGCCAGCTGCATGCAGATGAATCCCTTCTGATCTGTAGCCCACATTTGGCTTTGAAGAAGAAATCATTTTGTCCATTTTCTGGATCTGTAAGCTTCAAAAAGTCTGAAAGAGTGTGTTTTTTAAAGAAGTTTATAAAAGATACAAAATAAACCAAACTCATCAAAACCTTCAGATTTTTGGAAGATGTCTACCTGCAATTAAACATGCACTGCCTGTATGTCTTCTGGCTTAACATTCTGGTTTCAAGTATGTCTTTCGTTACATATCCTCATTTTTATCTTATTTTTGGGTCTTCTGGAAAAAGAATTGTTAAAAATCTCAAAAAGGGCTTTGTTTTTTTCGCATAACTGTTCCTGAAGAAGAAGCTGGTAGCTAGTTTTATGAAGAACAAAGAGATTTCATAGTGAAAAATGTCTTCCCCCCCATCAGCAAAGGCTGGACTCCTGCTGTCTATGTGGCATTATATATCCTTGTTATCTTCATTCCTCATGATAGTGAAGTCCTTTTACCTCATCACTACTCTTTCCTTCTGAGGTTATGTCTCATCCTGTAAAATGGCAGAAATCTAAGTGGTCCAAGCTGACAAGTAAATAAGCCTTTTTAAATCATTAGAGCAAACATTAGATCTTTTTACATTTTAATCCATCTGTTAACCCCAATTTGAATACCACTGCCTCACTGGTTGGACTTCACCTATTTCCAAAGCAAATTTTCAGGATGTAAAATTTCTGTAAGATATTTGCAGAGAACAGAAAATTCTGGCAGTATTCTGACCAAGACTTAAATCTTTTAGTAGATGAACCTTTCAATATAAGAAAGATGTCTGGATTTAAAAGAAAAATGTCATTAGCACATGATGAATATGTTTTCAAGGCCATTTGTCAGATTTGCAGGTATCACACAAAAGCTTATTCTGCCCTTCTAACTGCTACTGAAAGCACATTACTCCTTTCTAACACATGCCAAACACAAATTATATTACTGATATATATGTGCTGATGCATGCAAGACAAAGAAAATGATTGCACGTTTCCCAAAATACCTATGCACACACAAGAACATGCTGTAAATGCATGCTTATGCTATGCGATGCATCGCATCATGTCATGTTGTGTCACGTCCAGATTCTGATGCTTCTGACAGATAATTATACATGTTCTTCTGAAGAAAAACTTACAACATTCCTAATTAATTCACAACCTTTAAAATTCAAATTAAAAACTTTTATACAGGCTACATGTGATCATCTTATGTATGTAAATAATATGTACCCTCATCTTTCTCCACTGGTCCAGTAAGATCATTCGTATGAAAGAACATAGGCATTTGTGATGGAAGTGCTTGGCAATCATGCTGTAAGCTCTTTAAGAATTTGAGAATATTTAAGTTAGTAGTAACAATTCAGTTAATAGCAACAACTATATGCCATGAACTGAAGGACTTGATGCAAACAGGAGGAATGAACTGCATATTGTAAAAATGCAAACATGAGTGCTCAGCCAAAAGGGGGAAACTAGGTAGGATTTTTGAAGATTCTGTAAGTACTGGTAAAGGGTATTTTTATATAATATGAAGTAATTCTAGACCACACTTGTTAATGAGAAAGCATTGTTCTGGCTAATCACAAAATGGGTGAAATCCACAGCATGTCAATCTATTGAACTGACTGCCTGAAACTGGTTAACAGTCCTCAGATTAGACCTATCAGCTGAGTTACTACATTGGCAATTATTCTAATCTAACCATCTGTGGAGCGGCAGGAATGAATATTTTATGACTTGTAACTTCCAACGCACGTTTTGTAGACAGATTTCTTTTGTGTTTCTGGTTGGAGGCAAGACTGTTGTACCTATTGTGTTACTCAGCAGTGTTCTGCAGAAGCCGTAATGATGTAGATCTTAGCAAATGACCAGGCCATTCCAGCACACTTCACAGAAATGCCTTGTTAGCGTCTAGGAATGTCATAATTGGAGAATTCGCAATAGGTCATCTATAGTAATTAGATGCTTCATTTCTTTCCTTTCTCTGTTTATAGATTACATAATCTGTTTGGTGATAGATTAAGTTCTCTTTCTCTACCGGCCACTAATATTTTCCCAGGATGGGAAAAAAAAAGGCTAGCTGCACTTTCATGTCTTGCGGGATCATAAAATTTCTAATTCAATGCCAATACCAGTTTTCTGGTGAAAATTGTCCTACCTCTTTTATTTTAAACAGTTTCTTTTTAAACATTTCTTTGCATTATTGTGACTCATTGGAAAGAAGGTGTAAGTATACAATATTTGGGAAAAAGCAGCTGCAAAGGGGACAAAAAATCTACAATGTGAAGAAGACTTCCCAGGCATAAGGGGGAGGATGAAATGTATTGTGTATGGGATTCTAGAAAAGAAAAGAAATTCTCAACATTTTAGAGGATATGTTGATCCCTATTCCTTCTGAATAAAATTGTATGTAGAAACGTAAGTCTTTAGAATGACTTTAATCAAGGAATACTGTAGATGAGACGAGCTTGAGGGATGCACAAGTATTTTAGAAAAAGAATGATTAAATGTTAGGTCTACAATATCATGGCAGACTATCTCTTGAAGATGAATGCCTAATGACTTTTAGTTATCCTTATAAAGATAGTCACATAGGCCACGTTTTTTTTAAACTGAAAGTTATTTCAGGGCTCAAAGACAATAAGAAATTGGGTGATTTTTTTTGAAAATGAAGTCCAAACATGAACAATCCCACATAAATTGCAATTTTTCTGTGTTCATTCTTGGAAAAGGATTCCAACAAGGTAAATTACTTGACTGTTCAGAGTAAAACTTGTAGCTTTTGTTCTAATCAGGTAACTAGATCCTTATGTCACGGACCTGTTGATGTCAATCTGAATGTGATCCAACAGCATGCTCTCAGTGCACATAAGGCAAACCATGCCCTTGTTCTATGTTTAAAGGAGTGTCTCAGGTGTGAGTTTTTATCCCACCCCCACTCTGTTCATCACTAGTGGGGCTGCATCTGAAGTACTGTATTCAGCTTTGGGCTGTCCACTTCAAGGATGGTAAGAAGAAACTGGTGAGCATACAGAGAAAAACAGCTAAGCTGTACAGTGGCCTAGAGCATACGTCTGAAGAGGAGAGTTTGAAACAGCAGACCTTGTTTAATCTTTTGAAAAGAAGTCTAAGGAGTAATCTAATACATGCCTACAACTATCTGCAGGAGTGTTAAAGAGGTGTTAGAGCTGTACTCTTCTTACTAGGGCCAGGCCCTGTGAAGGGAAAGCAGCCACAAATAGCAGCTCCAGATCAGACACTGATGATAAGGAAAGTTTCCAAACATTTTGCTGGAGCCCATATAGATGGTTGAATATCCATTATTGGAGGTTGTCATACTTGGCTAACCAAAGCTATGGACAAGCTTAGCTAGCATTGACAATAGTCCACTCTGAGAGGAGACTCAGACTGGGAGCCTTCAGCAGTCTGTTCCAGCCCATATGAGACCTATCATTCTACAAATAGCTGTGAACCCTCTTGCATTCAAGGCAGTGAGACAGAGTTTAGTATTATGAGCCCTTCCAGAAGCAGTGAAACAGAAATCAGTAAACTGGCAGCAGTGAATTATGTCAGCCTGACATGTTGTAGATCCCTGCGTGACAAGAAACAGTATAAGTGCAGCATCATAGCTGGAAGCACAGCTGCAGTCCACTTACTGTATCTCTGAAAAATTGCACCTTTTGAGCTGGGATATTTTATTGCATTTAAAATCTCAGTACATTTGTCATGAAAACTTTCTGCTCATTAATGCAATATTTCTGGAACAGGATGAACTAAAATTGATTTAACTCCACATTTCAGTGTAAAAATTTTTACATGAGCTGTCAAATTATCCATGCAATACTGTACAAATAAATCATATGGCAGAGATGGTCACAAAGATATTTTTCCTTCCTTCCAGAGTACATCTTAAGGTGATCTCCCTGCCTTTAAATTCCTGCAAAAGGTCTAGGACTCAAATGTTTGAGTGAATTGGAAACCAGAAACATTTCCGATCAGATCACCTTCAATATTTCCTTTTGATCTTGAAACAGTTTTAGAAAAGTTCATCTTACTGCCAACATTTCTTACCACAAAATGATACACTTTGAAACTTTACGAGTTTGAGACAACTTGTAGCTTGCTGCAAGACATGGTTGCTGGGCTGTGTTAAAATAGTCTTCATTTGTGAAAATAAGAAAGACCAGTCCTGAGCATTCAAGCATCAAATTGACCTCAAGCTAAATGCACAACTGAGTGACTCTGTCCTGAACCTGCAGCCTCAGACTGACCCACAAATGCAGCTGTACCTATGCTTGCCTGGAAAGCATTTTTAAATTCCTGAATATTTGCTGTGGACAAAATAAGACCTATGGAAGTGGTAAAAGCTAAAGAGGTAAAGTGGAAACAGCATATTCAATGAAATCTTTTCTCTAGTGTTCATAGGGGCTTAAGGCAAGCTTTTTATTATTATTATTTAATAGAACATTCATTCAGGAAATTAGGTACTGTTGAATGACTGAGAGTGATGCTGTATTAGGAACAAAAACAGCTGAGTCTTTCAGAATTATCTGGCGTACTTAACAACCTGATTTAATCTTAAATTTTATAAAAGAGACTGCCACTGTCCTAATCTATTTGAAGAGAATACCATTTTCTGTGTCTTTAATAGGTGAGCGCAAGCTTGAAGTTTGCCTTTGTGAATAGTGTGTGATCCCAAACATCCAGGAGAGCTATCACTCCACTGGAGAAAGATACAGTTTAAGCAAAGCAAAGTAAATAAGAAGAAATGACAAGCCAAGCATGTAAAAGCCAGGCAGGCTTAAAAATAAGAATAAATCTGCTTTCAGCACTATTGTCCAGGGACAGGCTGTGAAATATGAAGTTACCAACTGTTTATTAGTTCCTAAATCTGTTCTGTTTTCTAGCCCTCTGCTCTTTTGTTTGGTGATTAACTAGAAATTGTACCTTTTCCTGACTCTACAGCAAACAAAAGTCTGATGCTGTCAGTGTTTTTCCCCACTCCACATGCTTACTACTAGAAAATGGTAAGTAAGGACACATATGCATGGCTGCACACACGCCTGTTTGGATGAAGATCCCTTTGCAGCAGTGTCCCTGCACGTACAGGGCCAAGGAAGTCCAGTGTTATGCTAGGAATGAGGGTAAGGAAAGGCATCGGAAAGTGGCCATCTGTTTGGCTGACCCAACAAGGCAGGTGGTGCTTCTCTCATCCATATGGTCACTTTTCTATTAACTAGAGGCTGGGTAGGACTCAGTCACCTTCTTTTAAACAAAGGAAAACAAAATGTGGCAGAAACATTTGGGATGTCACTGGACCAAGACGTACAAATCTTACCAGCAACTTCCTTCTTAACAGTTCTCTCACATTTCTGTTTTGAAGAAATGTTGTAAGACCGAAGTGATTTTGTGTTTATAAGAGAGAGAGAGGTTTGGGAGGGAGATATTAAATGATAGAGGTACTCTGTCACAGAGAAAAGGAAAAAGGAAGATACATGCTCCTGGGTGGTGGGGCAGGGGCTGCAGAGAGAAACCAAAGAAGAGAAATCCTTCATTTTTTGTGGGTGTTTGAAGAGGTCAGGCAAGCATGTGACTTGAACCACCACAGTTTGGAGGTTCATCCATCAATCACTTTTCAACAGATAAACCTCTTGTCCAAACCTGAATTAAGTTAAACCTCTCTAAAGAGATTGAATTTTTAACACAAAGATTTCCCCAACACAATGTTGTGCTGTAAACTGCAAAAGCTCACATTTTTCTTATAAAAGTCCTCAAAATAATTATTATTTATGGCACAGTTTTCTACAATTTGATTACATCATATGTAAGTTTCAAGTGTGGATTTTTGTTGCTGGTCAGCTGTTGTGGTTTAACCCCAGGCAGCAACTAAGCACCACGCAGCTGCTCACTCACTCCCCCACCACCCAGTGGGATGGGGGAGAGAATCAGGAAAAGAAGTAAAACTCATGGGGTAGGATAAGAATGGTTTAATAGAACAGAAAAGAAGAAACTAATAATGATAATGATAACTCCAATAAAATGACAAAAGTAATAATAAAAGGATTGGAATATACAAGTGATGCACAATGCAATTGCTCACTGCCCGCTGATCGATGCCCAGTTAGTCTCCAAGGGGCGATCCCCTGATCCCCACTCCCCCCAGTTCCTATACTAGATGTGACGTCCCATGGTATGGAATACCCCTTTGGCCAGTTTGGGTCAGGTGCCCTGGCTGTGTCCCCTCCCAGCTTCTTGTGCCCCTCCAGCTTTCTCACTGGCTGAGCATGAGAAGCTGAAAAATCCTTGACTTTAGACTAAACACTACTTAGCAACAACTGAAAACATCAGTGTTATCAAAATTCTTCTCACACCAAACTCAAAAACATAGCACTATACCAGCTATTAGGAAGACAACTAACTATCCCAGCTGAAACCAGGACATCAACCTAGGATTATATTGTACTATCTCCATCTGCTAAGGAAACACATAGGCATGCACACACTGCTTAGGATGCACACACATTTGTGCATACCTACACACTGGTCTCTGAGAAAAAGCAATATATATTCTGATATCATAAAAACAATAATCCTGTAGTACATGTAGTTCAGGCATTGGTGTTGAAAAGTGTAAGTAGCACACCACTTTAATTTAAGCACAGACTATACTCATCATACAGAAAGCTTTATCAAGCACAACCAACACGCTAGTTTATGTTCATCCCATTGGGCCTGCCTGTAATACATTATCTGATGTCTGAGAGCTTAAATGTGTTTCCGAGTCTCATTCCAGTTTCAAGTGTCTATATCACAAAAACTGTCACTCTTCCTGGCCTTAAAATTGTATGTTTATAGACAGTTGTCAGCAGAAAGGCTGGGCATATGAGCACTTTTGAAAAATGAGTTCTGTTTTTATTCCTAAAGGTAGCTTATGCAGGTACAACACTGAGGTTTGTTTGTGAGACTAAAAGAATTCCTGCCCGGCTAATGTCCAAAGGAAGATTTCTTCCCTATATATGGGCTAGGTTCAATTTCTAGAGCTGATCCTTTTTTCATTTGATAGCACCAAGTTTCTAAAAAATAAATGGTTGTAAACAGAAGAAAAAAAAGTCCAAAATATCTAGAAAGAAATTAACACCCCATCTAAATTAAGCATCTGTACACTACAGAAACAGTAATACTGAGATATCACCTTTTATTTTATCCAAGCTTAATTAGGTGACTATTTGCTTTTCATTTTACATAGGAAAGTGGTACATGATTATAAAAGAAAAAAAAATTATAACTTTGAGAGAAAAACTGGGGCTTCAGTCTGATCATGGTATGGAATGTATCATCATGATTGTAAAAGATGAGGTGAAAGGACCATCTAACGTCATATTCTGCCTCTGGCTGTGGCTAATGACAGCTGCCTAGGAAAAACTAATAAACGTAGTGCAAACATGTAGTAACACCTCTATGGGATACTCTCTCTGCCTCTAAATATCAATGGCTCTGGGACTGCTTGACTTGTTCAGTCATCTTTCCTGCAACCATGCAGGATTTTATATACCTCTATACACCTCAGTCATCTCTCTTCCAACCTGTGAAGTCTTTAGCATAAAAAGCTCTCCCTTACTTTTTGTCACCCTTTCCTCTACCTTTACTAATTCCACCGTATTCTTTACAAAACAAAGGGGACCAGAACTGTATACAGTTTTAAGGAGATGGGGGTACCAAAGACTTGAACCTGAAGAGCCTTGACAAATACTGTTTGAACCTTATCAGAAACAAATTCAGCTATTTGTCCTGTACCCTTACCCAAAATCAAATTTTATTATTTTTGTTCACCATTATTTGCTTTTATTAGCTCATGCTCACCATTTTAGACAGTAGAACTGCTCCCCAAAATATACAGATCTTATTGCCTATTTAAACTCATAGTGTCTTCAATATATTGCAATTATAAGAAAAACCAAGCAAAATGTTACTCACTTGTATTTATCTTCTGAAGTGAAATGTGCTTTTCCAGCTGTCTACGAAGTTTCACCTCTGCTCCATATTTACCAGTAGTGCCATTGTCAGCCAAAATAAAATGAGAATGCATACTGTTGAGCACTGTCAACTTACTCATGGGATTGGACATTGTCTGGTATGGTCGGACCACCTGCATTTTAGAGACAGAGGAAAAAAAAGTACTAAACAGAAAAGACCCTTTGAATCAGTTATAAGATACCAGCTGACAAGATGATACAAAAGAAAAAAATCAAAACTGAAATATTGCACTCGAGCACTGCTGTGTTCTATGTGTAAATTAGAAAATAATCTTACCATTTAAACAACCTCTTGTGGCCACCTTTTGTAAACACCGACCTTTTAGACACAGACACTGCTTAAAGGGTTTTCCATGGTAATCTGTTTCAGTAGCATCAATGGCCACCGTTTCAGTGTTAAGTCCATCTAACGGTCAGTCCTCCAAAGGTCTGTGTTGGAAAAAACTGTTGGCACATTCTTAGCATAGTACAAAGGCAGTTGCCTGTATTCACAACAGCTTTAGAAAGTTTCCATTCAATGGGGAGTTGCTACACTTCAGTTGATTTGTTTTTGTCAGGAGAAACTCTTCTGCAGAGTAAATTGTTGCAGAGTTATCCCATTCATAGCCTGCAGACAGACCAAATAATAGCACTGGGCCACATTTGGCTGTCAGCTACTTTGGTGGGTCTCCAGTGACATATCTAAGACCGCACTGATGTGGCAAAAGAATTTGTACTGTGTCAAGGGATCCTGGCTGATCATTCGAAGACAATTCCTAGAATATTGTTCACTGTATTGTTTACATATGTCTTGTCTTTTTGGAAAGACAAAACTCCTGAAAATATGTAAAATGAAGTCCTAGCTGAAGAAATGCTGAAGTGACTTCTTACAAAACTCAGCTGGGCTATAGTTCATGTGCAAGGAATTTTCTTCACAGCTCTGGCACTGTTCACTTTGGAAATCTAACAAGAGCTTTTTAATGCACAAAAGTGTACACTCAAGTTTTGACAAAATACTTGCAGACAGAAATATATTAACTTATTAATTTCTTCCTAGGCTTCTCTCCCCTTTTTTTTTATTCTAAAGAGCTCTCTAACTGAGATGTAATTATAAATAATATGTGTTAGTAATACTTTGGCCAGAGATCTCTCTCTCTGTTATTTTCACTTGTGAATGCTTGCAGCACTTCGTGAACCCTTGGATGGCAAGGGGAAACCCACAGACTTCTTTTGCTATTATCAACTGTCACACAGAGGGTACTCTGTAAGCTGTTCATCCTGCAAAAGGGAGGAAATAGGTCTGAGAAGACCAAGAGGGCAGCTGGCCAGCAGCAAGGCAAGTGCACTCCACTGTGAGAACAGGTGATAGCTTTGGCTCAAGTTTCTCTTGTACCGTTTCTTTTGGTGCCCCATTCATAAAACATTTATTCTACCAGCTCATATAGCTTAACAAACAGCAATATACTGCTGGAACATGTTCATTAACTAGCTCTACAGACACAGAAACCATGCGTTCCATGCCACAGTCAGAAAGAAAAAGAAGGTTCTTCCTCACGTGCCTAAGAATCAAATAAAATCAAACTAAAACAGTTACAGGTATTTTAAACTGGTACCTGCCCCACCTCTTAATACATAGCAGGCACAGGCCAGCAAGATCTGAGAGAAGACGAATGACTTGAGCTGCCCTTTGGTTGTATGACTATGAGCTGCTGTGCATGCAATTCTACTGACAGCTTGTGCTTTGTCCCCGAGAGCCACAGCTCAAAAGTGTGTAATGGTGACAGCTTGATCTGCAGTTCTAATAAGCTGCAGCACCAAAGCCTCCACACATTGACTTAGTAATGCTGCCGCAGGGCAGATTAGAAAGCTCCCCTTTCATTCTGTGTCTGCCGTTTAGCTACAAGGTGAATCTTATGATTAATAAATTTTATAGATGTGAAAATGAGAATACAATTATTTTCAATCGAGCTGTTCACAGCATGCACAGTTCAACAGCTGAAATACTTTTTAAAAATAATAAATTGCACAAACCACACAGTCAGACTCTTTTCCTGATTAAAGGATGAGCAAATTCTTCAGGAAGGCAGGAAAATCCTAGGCATTGAGGCTATTTCTTTGAGGTGAACTGCTTTTACACAACGCTCAGCAGATTTTCAATTTTTCACTCTTACGCTTCCCATTCCTCTGTTCTTTTCAATCCCTTACATTTTACAGGCAAGTTAAAAGGTTGGGGAAACTTTGACTGCAATGTTTTCTCATCCTCCTTCTGCATTGAGAAGAGGGAATAATGTCGCCTTGCATCTTCCTCTGCAGAGCTGAAAGGAAGCATTTATGCTCAAGACAACCCCTCTAAATACAGGTTAATGAATGTGACAGCAGCCATGCTGTGAAGCAGTACTAAGGCTGCACGGGCTGAGGGCATTCTGTCAATAGGCGAGGTGTTGGGCTAACCAGATGCAGCCTTTGCATCCTGAGGTGGCAGCAGCTTGAATTAAAAGCACTGTTACACTCTGTTTACATTCCCTGTGGGCACATGACACTCAGCATAGGGACAGCACTAGAAAAATCGCTCAGGGTAACTCACCATGGACAATGAGCATGCATGCGCCATGTGATCCAATGCATGGACCTGAGCAGCCTAGGTGAAGGCTAGGTGAAAGGTGAAAGAACTTACAATAAACCTGGTGTGTTCAGAGTAGCACAGGAGAAGGAAAGAGACGCGTGCTTTGCTTCTCAAAAAGTAGTAGCTGTTGTTCAAATTAAGCCTTCTCTGCAGCCTCACTGTTCTGGGGTACACCAGGGAATAGAGTAGTTGCTGGTTTAATTTAAAGGATCCTGGAAGCATCATGGTCCAAATTCTCCCTATATGCTACAAATATGCCAGTCCCCAGCTTTGCCCCAGGCATGCTTCCCACCTTGTAGTTAGCAATAAGAGAGCTGAATCTCTTTTCCTTATGCCTTTCCTTAGAGTAATAATTATTTCCTGACGGAGCCTGCAAGGCGGACTGTGATACTTTGATATTCGATAAAAGTTACAGTGAAACAAACTTGTGAACTAACTATTTATAGTTATTTGTAATCCTTTTCCCCTCTAGCAATTCAATTTATTCTCAAAGAATAACATAATTCTGGAAGGATAACTGCAAAGTATCTACCAAACCCAAGTCAAAATTGGTAACAACAAATCCAACAACAATAAAGCAATATACACTTACTAATTAGTTGCCTGAGATTTGTAACTTTTATCATTTTTCTGAAACCTGCAGAAAATAATTAAATCAAAACATAATCTTTCTGACGCTGTCAAAACAAAGAAGTATGAGAGACGGAAGGAAGTAGTCTCATAGTATAAACTAACATTTTTCAGATTACTATGAAAGAAAGAAAAGGAAACATGTAGCCCATCTTGACAGTCTGATGTACCTGTTGTCTGGTATACACACACAGAGCAGGTAATATGAATGCTGGTCTTTCTGACAATACTCACCAGAACATGTTTTAAAGACCATGGTTTAAAGTGCTGAGTTCTGGCCACATACCTATCAAGTGTGACTGCTATATGATTTTTTTTCATATACATGAATGGTAAGGAGACACTAATTCTAAGGCAACGCTAATTCTTGAATGCACACTTTTTCTGGTTTGGATAATCTTTGGCAATCTCAGGGAGGTAGGTGGTATTCTGAAAATGAAGGGGACTTTGTACTGACAGAGTGAAGTCCTTTATAACAAAGAATTTACTGATGGGATCAGGGAGAAGAGAGTGGCCAGGAATTGGTGTGTTGATGAAAATAAGCCTTCCTCAGTTAGTTCAGCTGTAATATATAGCAAACAATTCCAGTTCTTTAAGCTTTAAGCTTTCCTCATTCCTTATGTTTTCTGCACCTCCTGTTTGCTCTTCCTTGACTTGTCTTATAACTAGACATTGGCCTCATGTGTGCCCAGTGCCATAAAAATGAATGATTCCCAAGGTCGTATATCAGTCCTGGTACTAAATTTCAGCATAATACTCATCCTTCTGAAACAGCATTGAGTTATGATGTAATTGAATTGTCAAATATTAATGACTACCTGGTGACCCATTAAAACATGGAAGGTCCCCATTTTTCCTGAAGAATTTGTCTAGTCTGTTATTGTCCAGGGATTTGGGGACGTTCATGCTAGCACCCGCTCCATGACAGGCTGACTTCTAACCTCTTTGTTGTGACCCTGACCTCCAAAGTGCATACAACCTTCCAGCTTTTAAATTTCCTCCCTATACCACCATCCAAATCAATGCTGAAAAAAGCTGAAGATATAACTGAGCAGGTAGAGCAAGACTGAAGAGTTCTGCTGTGAGTACCATTTGAGTATCCCGGAGAAAACTTTGTTGATGACATGTTGTTACCTTCAGTTATAGTTATAAAATTCAGCAACTGCACTAATATAAAAATTGGTAACTCTGAAACTGCAGTCTTTAATAGATCAGAAGCATTATCTAGAAACAGACTGACAAAGCCAGGCATTATTTTTTAACAAAAGAAGTATCTAAGGATATTTGTATTCAACTTATGTTTAGTACCATATAAATTTAGCTTTTATATAAAATGGGAAAATATTTGGTCCTTATTTTTATGATTTCAGCTGCATAAGAGAGTAGGTTTCAACTAGCAGTATATTAATTGCTTCAGTTTTATAAAATTTATTTTTTCTGAATATTCTGAGCAGCACAAAAGAACAAGTATCTTTTATTAGTGAAGTCCATAAAGAACATCTACAACTGCAATGATCGTGCTTTCAACATTTGAGTTCTAGGAAGTAAAAAATGTAATTTATTCTGGAACACAGAGTACATGAAAGGGGTATATATATATATAAAAACTAAAAAAATATATAACATATATGATATATAAAAATATTATATTATATATTATAGTATATATAAAGTTATCTATATTTGTATAATAAATATACTTTTATTATATAGATATAAATTTGCAGTGAGAAAGTAGTTTTCTTTCTGATAATATTTTTTGCTTTTATGTAGCACTTTTACCTGTTTATGGACAAGTCTACAAAGTTGGCTTATGTTTTTGGTTGTGCATTCTGCTGCATTAAATGATAAAAGCCGACCACTATTGCTTCCTTTTTACTGACTAAAGCCTTGTTAAAAAGAATGAGTATTTTACTTTTTCCAAAATTTCTGCTGAGCTTCAGTTTTGCCATACTCTAGTTGTTGAGCGTAACTGAAAGATCAAAGAAGTAAGGGAGAGAAACAGACTATAATCCACGGCTGTAACAGTACTCTAAGGGAGACAAATAAAACCCAAGAAATTTGGAGAGAATTTAGGAACTTCTCCTTAAATCAACCTGCTGGATCCACACATGGAAGGATTTATATAGCAGGCATGGAAGAGTGGGTGTCATGGGTTTTGTAGTGATTCAGCACAGCAGCACAGAAGCTCTATTTTAGTTTCAATTAGTTCAATAAAAAAAGTGTTGGTTATTTTTTTTTCCCTTATAACTTTAATTACTAAAAAGAATTCTATTTAAGTTATTTGGTTATATACTACAGCATCTTGAGCGATCAATGGCTTATCACAGTATGCTGGAAATGTCCTTTTCACTGGGTCACACAATGAAAGCATATTTTGATTTAAGTCTCAAATACTAGCTTCTTTGGACTAAAAATGCAACTTATTTGAATGATTTCATTGAGCAAAAGGCAAGTACTAAAATCAGTATTCTCTTTGTAATCCAGGCACTGTTCCTACTGAGGTGACTAAGAATTAAACCCAACTGAGGACTGAACAGTCTCCAAATGGAAAGAGGTGCATGCTCCAAAGACTCAGAAAGTGCACTCTTTTAAAAAGAAGAATGGCTCTGTATGTAGGAGAAACTTGTTTATAATCCAATTTTTTTACAAGACTGAGTAAGCCACCTTACTTTCTCAGTCTTCTGTCAGAAAATTGGACGTAAGGCAACTAACTACCCTTCCCTTGTACATTTTGTTTTTAAATTAGAATCTAAATGTGTTAAGAGGGGCACTATTTTCTGCTATATTGCTTTTACAGTACTGGAGTGAGACAAGTCTCTTAGGGCTCTTTAACCATCACAGTATAACAAATAGCAAACAGTAATAATTTTCTTAACTTGGCCAGTTCTCTTTATGGCTCTGAGGAAAGCCCTTTGGATTCCCAAGACCTGACTGATTTGGATGGACTGGTAAATGTAATAAAACACCTCGGCTTTGACTTCAAGATCCATACAAGCCAGGCAAGGGCTGGAGCATTGGAAGATGCACAGCTCTGCTGAGCATGCCTGACTTACCACAAGGCACAGGGAGGCAACATGGACTGGGGCATGTGCAATAGCAATAACTCCCCTCCTCTCCCTCCCCCTCCCCAAATGCCATGACTAAGACAATTTTCTGTATCCATTTGGTGCTGGAAGGGTATGTTTTGACAACTCCTCAGTTCTGATCATAATTTAACTAGACATAGTGCATATAGGCATAAAGCCACATTGATGCCAGAATTCAACAGGCCTTTTACTATTGGTTGACTCCCCCTCCCCCCGCCCCCGGCATAATCCTTTGTGGCCTTTGTTTCTTGCTTAATGATGATGCATTTTACATGCTTATGGTACTATTTATAATTCCCCTTCTTGGTTCATTTCACAGCATTCACCTCTAATGAGCCAGTCAATACAATGCTTTGATTTTCAAAAAGCTTCCTCACCAAATGATTCTAAAGAAACTGCACACATTGGGTAAGAGGGAAAGTCCTTTGAGGGATTAGTAACTGGGGAAAGCTGAGGGGAAGGGATTGAAAACAGTAAGAAGGAAAAATTAATTTTTGCGAAGACTGAGTGTTACTAAGATGATTTAGTGATATAAGTGGCCTACTACAGTTGTAAGGGATTTGGGGCTAATGACAGTGTGAAAAGCTTACAGATATTTCAGTGGCCTATGAAGAGTTAAAGAAAGTCTTCATAAAGCAGCCTCACTAGGCAATAAAATGGAATATGAAATTCAATATTGGTAAGCATAAAGCAGTATCATTACAGGTGCATTAGAGATGGATAAAACCTAAGTGCTTCAGCATTGCATCATGCCATTGATCAATCATTTTATGAAAATATTAGGGGCCAGGAGGTTCGGAGGAAAAGTTTCAATTTTGTCTGTCACAGATACATTTTGGAACTATTTTGTCCTCAGTGATGACCCTGTAATTGTAATCTTACTGATATAACTGTGGCTGCATTAAAGGAAGACTTTACCCAAATTAGTTGTCTTTACTGTTTTTTAAACTTCTGTCACTTTCTGTCTTATGATCAGACTAAGTATTAACCTTTTTTGATATGCCAGCAAGCTTTTTTTTTTTAAATTAACATACAACTTCTTGGTTTCCTGTTAAATTTGAAGCATATTTAGAGGAAAAATTCTCTTAAAGAAATAAGAAATCAGGGAGGGCTGTTCCAGTTAGCTGGAACAGCTCGGAAACCAACTTCTTTCTTTAGCTCTTTCTGGGGAAGAAGGCTCCAGAGCCTCTTTAACAGGTGGTGACTAGCTGAGAACAGAGGTAGGTAAGTTTCCAACAGGTGGAAATAACTAATTCAGGAATAACAATGGCTCAAAATTAATGACTAATTTGATGTTCTTTCTTGCCTGCTTTCTTCTTAGAATGCTTCCAGAACTCCATGCACAGTCCGTAAAGACTGCATATTTGAACTTGAAGTGTATATTACACTTTAACAAGACGCACCTTGTCTTTGTGATTAGCTGTTTCTGCTAGTCACCTTATACAGTACATCTCAGAAGAGTTCACTAGTGGCTCAGAATTACTGCTGCAGAGTCCCATCCTGCTTGTTTGTATGTATTGGTAACCCTATTATACAAGTGCTGGTGGTATTAGAGTACAAAACCCCGTGCTAGTACAATTCCCCCTAATGGCTACATGTTAATAGTGAATTGCAATGAATTCCAGTTGGAACAATTTCTTCATACTCATTGTAATTCCTTCTGACCTAACTGATAATTGAATCTTCTTCCCCTCCCCAACTTGCTAATGGACAAACATACAAAGAAGAATAGTTTAGAGTAATGTAGACAGAAAAAAATGTTCATTAGGCAGAATGAAGACTATATCTCTTCTCTACTCAAAGCTAGCTGATTCTCAGGCAGATTGCTTGGGTATGGACCAGAGGTGAGGTAGAAAAAGGGCTCACAAAAAACTTCAGGTAACACATAACCAGTGTAAGTAAATATACATGTATTTAAAATTGGGGGTTTAATCTTTCTGAGTGACAGTATAGGTTTAAAAGAGAAGAGTGATATGAAAGAGTACAAGAGACACCTACTCTGCCCTTCAGAAGGTGACTGAAGCAATGATTCTTTGAGGTCTGATCTTATGTCCAATATACTTATAAGACTCTTCACAGTTCAAGTAATAAAAACGTATAGGACGGAATGTATTATAAGGGGGACCGTCTGCAATTCTGAATTTAACCAATGCATCATAGTATTGTTTCAAAATAAACCAGACTTCAAGCTTTGCAGTCAGTGTTTTCTTAGGCACTTCTCAGGGTTCATAGTGTTCTAAGGATGAAACTTGAAGATATTTTCAAGAATAGCATTTAATGAAATTTCTTTATCATTTACTTTTAAGGAACATACAGTGCAGGAAATTATATTGTTGCCCTGTCAAAACTGCTATCAACCATAATGGAAATCCTGTGTATTTATTGATTTTTTGCTCCAGACATTAGTTCTATGAGGAATTGTTAAGTGAGGGATGGAGAGGAAAGGAAAAATAACTGGAATATTTATATATATTGGAGTTGATCTATGTCCATATAGGGCTTACATCTTTGCCAATCAGATCCTCTTGATTTTCCACAATCCCCCAGGGAGCTATACCGATGGTGCAGATCTTCCCTCGAGATTTTGAGGCATGATCTTTCAGTGCATCTCCAACATGCCGAATGACTCCTGGGAAAGAAACAGCATAAAATAGAAATTCATAATTATGTCCTTTGTATTCATTATGGTATGGATTTAGTATAGAATTCTTTTTTAGGGAACACCTATGCATATACCTACAATTAAGTACAGCTATGAATATATTCCTATTGATTATTATTACAGTAGAACTGTAAGTCCATTTTATGAAATTTAAAAAATATTAAGTAGCAAGAAAAAAAACTATATAGCTCTAGAAATAAGAATGGAAATGTTGACAGCTGACTGTAACTTGTTTATCTGCACTTGTATTCACAAACATATGTGCATGCAAGCATTTGTATCCTTCCCAAGCATAGAAAGAAGCACAGGAATTACTGCCCCACCAAGCCCCCCCAAAAGTGTAGCTTGCACACAAATGTTCCCTTCTGTCTGAATAAAGGACAGCAATGTGAAAACATCATTACATTACTCTGTGGTGAGCTATTCTACCATATTTTCTGAACCAATTCAGTCACCTGAGATAGCTTCCAGCAGAGTATTAGAAAACCTGCTGGGGATCAGTGAGAAAACAGAAATTAGCACAGAGAGAATGGCTGCTCCCCAGCTCTCTTCCACGTGCTTTCTGGTAACGCTCCTTGTATGCTTTAGGCCAACTTTGTCCGTGTTTCTGTGGATCTCTGTGCAGACGACAAGTGCCATTCCTCTTTCCTTTTCATAAAACAGTTTCTTTACCTGCGTATCAATAACTTTTTATGATGTGGCTGCACTGAAGCAGACCTGTGGATTTGCTGCAGTTGTTATCTGTTACTCAGTTTCTGTGTTTGCTTCTTGTCCAGAATCCACAATTTCAAGATGACTGGATTGGAATTGCAACAGTCACACAATAGATGTGATTTTAGCCATAGTTTTTCTGCACTGTAAATGAACCATGTAAGAAAACCCCCCACAACCTAACAAATCCCCTGAGTCTTGGAGTCTAATTTCCTTCCTGTGGTGGAAAATGAAAAAAACCCCTGTACCTGCAATCAGCTATGAATTAAGCTGTGATCCAGCAACCCAAAGGATTCAAAGCAGTAAATCCATCCAGACTGCAAAAACTTCTGCTATGTAGAATAATCAACTTTCAGCATGACACGAATATTCAGAACAACTTGTTTAAGTCATTTAACAGTCCTGGTTATAGCCAGGTATGCATCATCCTTGTTGCATCACTGACTCTCAGTCCAACAGTGGTATTTCAGGACTTTTTCAGTTATACTTTTCCTTAAGAGTAGTCTGATTTAAAAATTCATTATCAACAGAACAGACTGTACTCAGAAATTCTCAATTTGTACAATTTCACATAGAGATAAGACACTTAATTTTCATCTACACAGTTTGAAAACCTAGCCCTGGAGCAATCAACTGCTTTGCTCCAGAAATCAAAACAGCAATGAGAGTTAACTGATAATGCAGAACTGCTTCTGGATTATATTTTTAAAATAATACACAGCAACTTGAACTTCTTTGTTATGTCTAGGTAATTTTTTGATACAGGAAAAAAAATCCTTTTCAACAGTAATTATGTTGACTTTCCTGGTTCATTTGTATTGTTTTGGCATTTGTAACCTGGATGATTTGAAAACTGGTATGAAGCAGCCATGCACTTACCAAATGCAAATGTTATAGTCAGTTCTTCTTTACTAAATTTCTGTAGTTTGATTCCTACAGTTCCTGTGGTAATCCACTGCAACGAGTGTACAATATCTACAGTTTTCTAATGTGTTTTTAACTTAAAATTTATATCTGTCTTTGCCATCATCACTACAAAAGTATCTGGCAAATAACGTAACTATTATCATGACAGTACACAGGTCAACATCGAAACAATTTTTTTTCCTTGATCTGCAGAGATGTGAGGGATATTACATACATGTGAGTCTGTCTATTTATCTAACACTTCAGAAGTTATGCCTCTTTGCTATTTATATTGCTGCTGTGATAAAATTGATTATTGTTTTAAATTTGATGTGCTCTGGAAACTAAAAAGTCTAAGACTCCTATTAAGCATTCATATTCAAATATGTAGGAGTTGATCCACAATGCACTAAAATTAATGCATGATAGAGTGATTACAAAGTTATCCATAGACAGTAAGAGGACACACTCTGTGGGATTACTAGAATAATAAATTATAGCTTTGTTACTGCAGCAAATGACAGTGATGTAAGAATTTACAAGTACATGTCCTAGGTCAAAACTTTTTGCATTTCTCTCTAGCAGAACTCTTTGACTTTCCCCTGACTGTCTCCTTTCTGCCTCCTTCAGGAAGGGTAACTGGGAGGCCACTGCCCAACATTTTTTATCTGGAGAACTATGTTTTGTAGCTTATTCCCAAAACCTACATGCCATCTCCTAGCAGAGCTGGGCCAGCTGTTATCTTGGGTCATTAGGAAACCCATATGGTGTGTTCCAGATGTTCTGAACTTCGAATAGAAATGGAAATGTTATTGCTCTTGCTGGAGGGGTAATAGAAAAAAATTAGGTCAAGCTGCCTACAAGAAAGGAAAAAGTGACACTTATTCATGATAAAGTTTACCACCATGTCCACAAAACAGAAACTTTTTTCCTTTCATAGTTCACATCATCTTATAAGATAAAATAAAGGTCTTTTCTGGATGAAAATGTTTTCCATTTTATGTAATAAGAGTTTGACTTCTTTGGTTTCTGGTTAGTAGTCCCTCCCTGTAGCTTAGTGTTGATCTTATAAAGTCTTCACTGGCAATATACTAATATAATTGCCTCACAGGAGGCTTTATTTTCAGCTCCCCAGTGTGCTTTTCATGCTTTAGCAAACCTTTTATTCCCTGGTAGCTGCCAAGCTGGTATGAACTTGGCATTTTCTTGTTTGCACATAGTACAGCCAACACTAATAAAATAAAACATGGAATGGCTTCTTAATCTCATCAGTCCTAGTTTTTTACTGTGATGAAATCTCCTAGATGCCACTGTGCTTTCATTTCAATTGCTGTTACCTGTGTTTACTCCTCCAGTGAATATCCACGCTCCAGTTGTCATAGCAGCCTTAATGAGGCCTTTTCCAAAGACTTGCTTGAGTTTTGGCTGAAGTTCAAAATTCTGAAGGCCCCCGTGCACAGAGATGAGAAGTTTAGGGAGCTCGAGCTGCCACTCTTTGGTCATCAGATGCAGAAGAAGGTCAGGCTTTGTGTCAAAAGACACACGTACATACTGCAGAAATAAGAGCAGTAGTAGAGAAAAAAAGATTGGTTATACTCACTGGTTCCTAATACATACGATCTATGCCCAATAGATCACTGAAAAAAGGCAACCTTTATGACAAAAGCACTAACTAATTGCTAACTTGATCATTTTTTGAAAGTTAGAAAACTAGGAAACTAGGAATAACGGAACACTTGCAATTCACAGGATGGGCAATTTTCCTTTATTTAGGACATTAAGTCATTAATTGTTTCAATATGCTTAGCAAGGCTTGAAAGATAAATGTCTTTAATCTACGGCTGCAAAAACTGGAGAAAAATTTAAATGGTCTGCCAAAGATGACCTAGGTAGTCAGAGTCACAACTGTGCGCTCACTCATATCTTATTTTCAAGTTAATGAAATCAAACTCTCAAAAGGTAGGACTAACAGAAACAAGCTCGGTTGTGCAAGCAGACATAAGCTTAAACTGAGCAAGGCTACTAAGCAGGTACTTTTCAGATGAATGAATGACTTACAGACTGATTTGTATAGATTCATGAATTTGCCTAACAGGACACAAGACCCTAAAAGTGCTTTGAAACTCATTTATACACTTCCAGCTCTTGGCTCTTCTGTGCTACATCACATCTGCAGCATTTTGCCCCAAGGGAGGTCATGCCCATCTGCGTGTGCTCAAAGACAACAACTGCCTTCAAAATTTCTACAGCACTACCATGTCATACACACACCTGTCCCTTCCTGACAAGCCTGGCTTTCTAGGCTGTTTCTCCTGCTCTTTCTGTTGCTGATGTACGAAGGGTTTCACAAAGCCCGTAACAGGGCAGATGATACTTTTTTGAATTCTAGTTGCATAGCAGAAACAGGCTGTAAGAGGGTAAAATTCTTTCTATAGCTGGTAAGATCTGGGAGGACCTTCTTAACTGAATAAAACGGGTTATAGAAAGCCACTTATCTATCAAACTTCTGATTGAATCAATGCATATAGAATTACTTCAGCAGACTTTCCCTTGACAGGTTGTCAGCACAGCCATCAGGTGTATAACACAGGCTCCCTTGCTTTCAGTCAGAGGAATGCCTAGTTCTAACTTATTTATTGTAACATACCAGGTAGAATAATATCCACATATACTATGTAATCATTTTGTCCCTTTTTAACATGTCTAATCAGTATTTCTTGCCAAAATGTTGTTCTTTTTTAGTAAATTATATGACAGTAAAGTGGACTTCTTTCTAGTTGAGCAAGAAATAAGGACTTTTTCCAGAAGACATTGCTAATAGACAGGTTTCTTTGCAAGACTGGGTTGTTGCACAGTGAATAACCATTCTTAACATTTCTGAAAGCAGAAGCCCATTTGGGCAAATAGTCACAGGAAAGCAAGGGGGCACAGCCAAACTGAAAGCTGAGCAAGAACTTTGGAATGCACATTCACTCCAGTGCATCAGTAATGTTCTCTGCAGCAGCCAGGCAAATTCATGACAGCTAATGGACAAAGAACATACAATATTCATGTCTGACAAGAGCATAATGTACCCTTGAGCTTATACATACATGAACTGCATTCTCAGTAGCTACCCATTCAATTTTCTGTATCGGTGCTGAGAAAATCTTGCATGGCACCTGATCCCACTGACCAGATGGTGAAGCTAATAATTTTGATTTGAATTCGAGGGCTGTCAAAGTTTTAAGACATCAGAGGGGTTGTAAGGAAATTGATCCTTACTCCCTTTGCTCTGCCCTTAGAGAGAGCTGAGGTTGCAAAGGGCAATGCCTTGTTAACACGGCAGGCATTAATAGATAGACAACTTCCTTCAAAGGGCCTACATGAAACCTCTGCTGGTCAAACTATAGAGATTATGTTTTGGGATCACTGGTACCTTAGTCTGGTTTTTGGTGAAGAAGGACTGGGAGTTTTAAGAAGATAATTAATTCATATTAGTAATGGCCATACAAACTTGTTGAAAACAGAGGCCACTGCATCATCCAGGATGATATTAAGATGAAAGCAGAAATGGCATCAGATATGTATTATCTAATTCAGCCAGTGACCATTTTTTTTATTCTTTAGCATTGTTTTATACCGCAGAATGTGTGACTTCACCACCTTCTTAAGCCTATGTATTAACTGGCTAAAATCTCTTTCATTTTCTTATCCACTAAGACCTCTGAATTTCAATAAATATAAATCTAAATAGTGAATCACAAAGAAGAAATATTTTCTTACATTTATTTGAAAAGTAGACAACTTTTATTACAAACAACTGCTTGTTCTTTATACTGCAGGCAAATCCCCTCTATATTTATGATAAGAATTCATTTTGCTTTATAAAGAGGAAATGTAAGCAAAAATAAATCTGAGAGTTTTTTTCACATAAATTAAAATTTAAATCATCATGGATAAGCTTTACTGGTTTAGAAGTTTTTTGAGAAGGGCAATGGCAACAAACATGATTTTTCTTCTGTGCATAGACCTTAATTTTTATGACTGTCTGATTCATTTTTGCTCTTACAGAGGCCATTTTCAGTTTGATATGCTTGGGATTACTCTTTTGCCATTACTTAACATGTTAACTAGTAAGTACAAGAGAATTCTTTTGTCATCACTTTCAAAGTATGCATTAAATTATGAATAAACACTTATAAGGCCATTTTTGTCCATATTAAAAATTCATTTCTTTCAATCTTGTAGCAGAATATTCAGCCTTTTCAGTTTTTGTTTAGAATCTTAATGAGTATTTCTGCTATTCCTGAATTCTTTTGCTATAGCCTCCAGAGGCAGATTTAAAATTTAAATGTATATCTAAGCTAAACCACTGCTCTGTTACCCTGAAATTCTATGTCTGGTGTATCTGTCAGCTGTAGAAGTGATCAGTTCTAATGGCAAATGATTTAATCCCTTCTTTATGGAGTGGTGTATGGATAGGATGCAAGACTTCAGTTGTTATCTGTCAGCAGAGCAGGGAAAGATAGGAAGCAAAAGTACAGTTTTGAACCAAAAAACCTACGGACTGACCTGACTGACATCAGCATAACACTGTGAAATGGTAAATCATCAGGTTCAAGCTGTCATGCCCATCTGATCCCTAAACTAGCATAGAAGTAGTCAGCAAGGGTGCCATTTGACACCAATAGTTGTTTTGCCTTTTTATCAAGTCGTTTCCTGAAAAATAACTGTGCCCATCATCAGTCAAACAACCAGATGCTTGCAAGTTGGACTCCAAGCTCCTAGGGCAAAAGTCAAAGTTCCTAAGTGGTAAAATTACTACTCTGTTACTCAAACACAGCTGTGTCATTAAAGTATGTGGTGAATGACTGCAGATGAGAGTCTCAGTGAAAAAAATAGAGAGATTCAGAATTTTGTTGTATGTCTTCAAAGAAAATATCTTCAGAACATTTTGTGATCTTCAGTCTAAATTTGCTCCTTTATTTCTCTTTGATGCATGCAGGTACTGGGTGGCTATTTCACCTACCTTAAATAATATTCCATCACTGCAGACACTTCTTCAAGCTAAAGACTGATTCCCTCAAAGTGTGATTTTCACATACAAAATAGGCCTGATATAATTCTCACTAAATTCAACAGAAAAACTGTCACTTAGAGTGAAACCGGACTGGTTCCTTTTAAGTTATTCTTCTTCTTAACTTCTTAACACATCATCGCAGTTCTGTTAAACAGTGGAAGGACACTCATTGATTTTAATGGGCTTTGAATAGACGTTGTTCCATGTTATTTCCCCTTTTTCTCCACGTAGGACACCATCTTTTAAATTCTGTAAATGTTCTTTAAGTATTAATTTACTGTAACAAAAATAACATTTGCTGCCTTTTTCATGGTTTATGCAAATTACAGGATTAAGTCTCTTTTCCCTCAAGAGCACTGATGGCTTTTAAGATCCTTTTTACACAGATTTGATAAAACTCAATATATTTTAAAAGCAGAAAGATACCTTTTTATATGGCTGATTTACAAATATCCTCAATAAAGTATGATGTTTTGAGGATCTGAATTATAGAAAGTCTAAGAAACTGGTTGTGTACATTGGAATTCTACTGATGTTCTTTCATGTTTCCACGCACCATAAAAAACAGTAAGCTTAACACACTGAAGTAAACTTTATTTCATCTACAGCTGCAAACATGTTAGCTTTTTATTGTGCATATTAAATGTATCATTGGATGCATTCTGTTAGGAGGAATGTATTTAATTCACTAAAGCTTTTCAAACAGCCATCTTCCACCTAAGCTTGAAAAACCATGCTCAAAGCAATTTCAGTTCTGTGAAGAGTGGTCTTTTAAAAAAGGTTGATATGGAATCCAAGCACACCAATTAATGAAAGAATGCTAAGGGCTTTTCTTGTGTGTGGAAGGGCAGATAATAAATTAAAAATATTGGTTTAATTTGGTCATGAGTTCAGTGCAAAATGCATCACAGCTAGATTGGCTTAATTGGTCCACTAATGACAAGAATCTATTTTGAAATTGTTCAGAATATTGCTCATAATTGGAATGGAATCACTTACATTAGTTTCATAATTGCTCTTATAGTTAGGGTAATAAATTGCCAGTATATAGTTACATGAACTCATCCATGTTATTTCTTAAACTACTAAGAGCCAACTGATATAAACAGATCACATTTTATTAATTTTCCTACCTTTTTTAATCCACTGATTTATTGCAAAAGCTCTTAATAAAGTTTACGTATTTCTTTTTACAGCTGTCAAAATTGAAAAGCTGCCATAAAAACAATGTAAATGTGAACAGCAAAACTGTTAAATGTGTTTCTTAAACATTAACGAGATGAGCCACTTGTAAAGAAAACATGATAGATAGAGATCTAAAAACCACAGTGGTGCAGGATCATCTGTGGCTACATGAAGACTGAAAAAAAGGCCTCTTTAGTAACTGATCTTGTTAACCTATCTGTTCTAATCTTGGCTATATGTTTCTATACAGTCTGCTGCACCTTCAGCTATTCACATTATTGATTTAAGTACTTTAGTGTAGACCCACTACACTCAATGGTACTAGCAAACTTCATGCTGTTTGAGAATTTTTATTCTATGTAGCTATGCAAATGAAATTAATGGCACAGTCAGTTCTATTGGCAATGCGTAAACCTACAATAATCTTTTCCGTTTTTTTCCAAATCCACGTGTTCTATTATAATTTCAGTGTAATTTTCATTTCCACAGCTAAAGATGCCACTGTTAATTGTCTGGTGGCAACTGATATAATATTATATCACTGCATTTGTAACTTGCAAATATACATGCAAAGTATACATACATTTACTAGCAAGTTTGTATATATATTATTAAAATCTAATTATGTTACTTCCAGTGGAGGAAATAATTATCTATCAGTCTTACATGCACTAAACTGTTCCATTAATTAACTACCAGCTTCCCCAATTATAAATCTAAGGTTATGGTTTCCATTAATAAACCCCATTTCATTCCTTGTAGCCTGATTCAGAAAAATTTACCCATTTTGCTGTTAGCACAGACCCAGACAATACTACTCCGTTCTGTGTTTCCCCTGCTTAATAATATTAATGAGTGGGCATCCATTTCAATATATAAAGTAAGGAACAGGTAGTGAATTTTATGCCCAATTCTTCCACTGAGGCTTTCCTTGATGTTGGTCAGCTTGCTATATCTTGCTGCTTTACAGGGTTATTCTATGAGCCAACAGGCACAATATTAACGTACCGTGACTGTCAGCAAAAATCAGCCTTTATGCTATAGTGATATTTCACATCCGGTAGCTAGAAAATAACTAAGCAGCATATTTTTAGAAAAGAACAAACAACAAACAAACCGTAAAACAACATTTGGGGCTGGAAATATGACCATGAGGACACCTGCATAATGTTTTCAGTGACAAACACACCATAGTATAACAAAGCTCTTAAATTTTTTTCCATTTAAAAAAATGCACAATTTTATGTAAAATTATGGTTATGTAAACTTCCTTATTTGTGTTTTGGTCATATGAAAGATGTTTTTCTCATTGGTGGCAACAAAGCAGGACATCCATTAAAGAGATACTTAGTGAATTGTTTAATTTGAAGCACTTTTCCCACTAGTGGGATGATTGAATTTCTGGAGCTTTTATAGACTTATTTAATTCATGAAGAATTTGGTTGTTCCCATGTTTTGGGTGGGGTTTAATGACTACAAATAGATGGCAGATACAACTACCTTCCCGACTCTAGTACTGTCAAAACAAATCCAGAATTTTTCCAGCAATAAATGTTTTGTCTGTATTCATCCCTAAATTTTCACTTGTTATTTAGTTCTCTCAGATTTTTAACCCCTTTTTGTCTTCTTTTTTCTAAACCCTTCATGATTTCTTTCCTGACTGCACTCTGTGACAGGATTTTTCTTTCCTTCATCTTGACTTCCAATTTTATCTCCACAGTTCCACTTCAAGTATATTTCTTTGAGCACACAGCATATACCTTGGAGCATCTCCTGTTCTCTTGTGGCACTGTGCCAACACACCAGAACACCAACAAATACCAGAACTCCTTTAAAGAAATTGGTATCAATAGCTTCCCTAAACCCTTCATCATTTCTTGGGCTGCCCAAGATTACTTCTTTTCTGGGCAGGGCCATTTATTGCTTTATAGTGATCTCCAAGGACATCAGTCAAAAAGCTGTAGTGATTACCTTTTCTCATAAAGATAGACTTAATGCAAAAGATCCATATACGGTTAATAGCATGATGGTTACTATATCTCTTGAATCTTTCTCAGTTTTGGTGAAAAGCATTCTGATTTGTTCCCACTCCTTGTGAAGATACCAACAGCACAGTTTGGTTCATTTCAGTGCTGAGGGAGGTGTCAATTTATTCACACCAAACAAATGTTATTTATTGAATCAAAGTCTTTCTCCAGCAATGATCTTGCAGATTTTTAGGTGATTGGTTATCAACTGAACACAAGGCATCTGTGATACTCTCAGAGAAATGACCTAATTTTCTATCGGTTTCTTGGTGCAACAGCATCTTCTGGTTTCTGCCAAAAGAAGACATCCATCTGCGTGAATGGAACCATCCTCTCAAGTAATCATTCCATCTCCAGCACCTATGTGTCCACCTGAGGAAAATATCTGGCTCTTGCTAGCATAGTACCTGAGCTCTTCATTGTCTCTAATCCATCTAGTATCATGACAGATCTGAGAAACCTGTTGGGAAGAATTCAGGCAAAGAAGATGGTATGGGTTGCTGGGCAGGTTATTCTGCAGAGCACCCAGGAGTCCTCCTTCTGCCCTCACTGCTGCCCAAAGCAGTGTCTTGGCTGCAATGTGCTAGGTACATACTCATCTTTCATTCCCAAAGTCCCAGGTTCTGCAGTTTAGATAGAGCCAGAGACATTCTTCCTTTTATGTAATGCCACATAGAAGAAATACATGCATGGGTTAGTGTGCGTGCTGGAAACATCTCTCCAACTTAGTGGAGCAATACCTTCAGATTAATACACTTTGGTATTGCTCCATAGCATTGTATTATGGTTAAGTGACTTGCTCAAGGAAATCTGTAGCAGAATAGGGATTTCCCAGTTCCTAGCTTAGACACTCACTGGGCCTCTTGTTTCATTGAATGATGAACCAATAAGTCTAACTGGTCTATCCTCTGATATATGTCTGGATGAATATTAAAAGAAAGTTGGTATATTTCAAATTTGTCAGCCCTGCACGCACACTCAGCAATTGGACACCATAGTTGAATTCTAAAGTTATTCAGAAAAAGAGGGACGGCTAGCTACTGGAAGAAAATTGAGATAGCACTTTAGCACGTCTTCGGTCTTCATAAAGGTAGCCCCTCTTACACTGCACTCCAGCTTTTACAGTTAATTATGTTCACCAATTCTTTGGGACATGATACATAAAAACATTTGTTACGGTCTTACACTAAATAATACTTTAAAATAAAGTTAAGAAAGAATGTTGTTCATTCTTTGTGAATGCCTTTTTTGAGCTAGCAACATTATTAATCTAAGAGAAAAACATGGTTACCATGGCTTTATTGGAGTGGCCTCCTCCTTGGAACTCAATGGTTCCAAAAGCGTCCGTCGGGCTGAGCTGCGTGTGCTTGCTGATGGACCACTTCTCCGACTGGATGTCATTGCGAGTGAGCCTGCTTTCATTTTTCTCATTCTGAATAACGGAGATGCTTGGAGTCAGTCCAACATGTTGTCCTATTAGACGTCCACAGCAACACCTATGACATTAAACAAATGGAAAACTTGAGTCATGTGTATACATAAACCAAACAGGGGAACAATCCTAAATGGCCTACAAATCTTCCAAAAAAACCCTTTTCAACTCTGCTGACCAGTTTCCTGCTATCTGAAGCCTCTACTTGTGGAAGCAACACAGTATAGATATTACCTTTTCTTTCTATGATCTTGTTTACTTTGGACTCTCCTGTATTTTAAGAAAATCATGCTTTGTTCTAAATATGTACAAAATGAACTTAAAGAACATTTTCTACTGTCTTCAGATGACATCAGGCTAAATAATCAGCTTTTGCATGGACTAGCACATATTTTAAGTTGGTAGTTCACTGCAATTATTTTCTTTTGACAGTATTGTGTATCATGCATCCAGTTTAGGTAAATATTCAAGGCACTGAATATTGAACTAAAGAGATAAGGAACTTAAACATCGATGCTGATCCACTTTTGAGTTATCTTTTTTTTGGATGAAGTAAGTTTTGAATTGTGCCTATAGGAATCTACCACTCTAGGTATAATTCAACCACCTTCTGATCAAATAAGTCTTTACAAACTATTTATATCCATATACGTATGTATGCACACACATATATAGACATTTTCTTGTAATTGAGTTTCATTTTTCATACAAGTAGGATGCAATTACCTATGGGGGTCTTTGGTGCTGGGTATGATATGAACACATTCTCTCTTGTAAAACGCTCTTTCTATCCATGATTTCTGTGCCTAAAAAAGAGAAAGGAAATGCCGTGAGCTCTGTTTGCTTATTAAACACAACTTACAGTACAACTGAAGAGAAACTTCAAACACAAAAGAAAACTTCAACTTTGCAGATACGCAGTGCACATTTTGCAAAGAGCATTTTCCATTAGAACTATGGTTCCCTTCTACAGCTAAGCACCCAACACAAGCTCCTAAGATTATGTTCATATTCACTAGCCAGATGACTTTGATGCTGTCCTCTGTATTCTCATAGCAGGAATCACTGGAGAAGAATTAATTCAAACTCTAAAGCTTTCTGCATGGAGAGAAAAAACACACCTATACATTAAAAATACTTAAAAAAAAATCTATTTCCATTTCAGTGATACAACTAAGTCAGCTCTAATTAAAAAATAATCTCAGAAACTAGAAAAAAAATCTCACCATAAAACTTATAACACCGTGATTCCAATGCAATTTTTAATATAAGTACTGAGAGTGCCGTTTAACATGGAGCCAGAAAATACAGTTTCATATGTGGGTATCTTAATGGAAAAAAAAAAAAAAAAAAAGGAAGATCTGTTTCTGAAATGAGACACAAAAAACTCTGATACATTGAGTCAGATCACTAGCTGATGTAACCTCTAAAACTGACTGAGTTCAATGAAGCTATGCCTGTTCATAACATTCAAGATCTTCCCTCACGTATTCACAGGAAAACAAATAACTTCCATCAGCATAGTCTTAATTTTCAGATACACAAGAGATCTTTTTTAAAAGAAAGATAGATGGGTAGGAAAGGAAAAAGACAACAAACAAGAGAGTTTCAGAGCTCTGAAATCCTTTTAATTATCTAGACAGTCCTCACTCCATATAATATGAATTCTAGGAAGCTCTCTAAAAGTCTCCCCCAGAAAGAACTCAATTTTTTCGTTTAATAAGAAGATGAGTTGAAACTTTCCTTTAAAAATTCATTTCAAACAGAAAAATTTTATAAAATGTATTTAAGTATTAAAATTACCTATTTAATTGCACAGCATAGACAGAACAATAAACTATGAACTATGACAAAGTTACCTGAGAGTTAAATAATGCAAAATGAGCTTTAGATAACTGAAAGGAAATCTGAGCATCTTACCTCTATAAAAAGAGAAAATACAAAATTGCCTTTATAACATTACCTAACTGACTAAAGTTATCTCTTACTATGTGAGGTTAGATAGTAACCTATCTAAGTATTACCTTTACTAACTAATGTTACCTTACTAACTATCTAATGTTAGCTTTTTGTCAACTCAGTCTGCATCCTGTTTTTCATGTTTAAACCCAGAAAGCTGTGTTTCTGGGACTTTTGAAAATCATTGTGAACTGTGGAAATTTCTTGGAGTCAATGAATGTTACTAGCATAAAATACCATAATAAGAATTTCTAGCTACATTCATTACTTATCACTCTCAGTACATAAAAAGTTATTATTTTGCCTTTTTCACAGAAGATAATAACTTATTGGATATAGTGGTCACTCATGTTACAATATTTTATCTTTGCTCTACTTGCATTTTTATTTGAAAAATCTGCTAGACTTCATATTTTGTAGGAGTGGCAGACACCCTAACATGACTTTTACAGTCAGGAAGAAGAAAAATCTATTAAAAGCATTAAAACTTTTACTTACTATAGTAAGTACTTACTGTACTGTACTTACTGTAGCAAACAGTTGGTATGTTACAGAATGTGGGGCAAGGTTTGTTTCATGTTTAAGCAAAGGACAGTTAAATACAAATTCTGAAAAATCTAAAAAAAAGTTTTACATTACATAGGATGGACTACCTTGAAATTCTAATATATTATAACTTCTAAATGCTTACAAGCCTATGATGCACGCAATAATAATAATAATAATAATAATTACCATCATCATCACAACATTGTATATTATACAGTCAAATCAGCTTAGAAGTCTAGTGCATCTTGAATAATTTCTCAATTTAGTAGTCTTTTCAGGCAAAGAAAGGCTTTTTATAAACTAACTTTCTAGAACTGTCAAGGCATCCAGAGTGAACTTTACAAACTTCATTCGATCCTTTTACTGCAGTACTTTTGAAGCTATACTAGGTGGGAAAATTAGGGTTTTTCTTTTTGTTGAGTTTTGTAGAGAAAGAAAGGAAGTTACAATTATTATTCATGTATTGCAGTGCTAACATTTGACATTACATATTTTATGGACCTCACATGCTTGAAATTTCTCCCCTTCAATCTCCAATAGTACACAAGTTTTCCATATTGCCTTAAGAAGACGCACACTGATACAAAGCTGCAGATTTATAAATCCCCTTTGTTGTATATATATATATATAGTAAATTTTTGACAAAAAAGGAGCACTTATAGAATAATGCCAGTTTTATCTTCATGCTTGCTTGCTTTACCACTAAATACATGCCTGCAATACCCTTTATCTTCTCTAGAAAGTGTGAAAAGATTTTATAAGCCAACTTTTCTTCATGGCATCCCAAACCAGCTCCTATTCCAGTGCTTACGTAGCATATGATTATCATTCATGTTGCCAAGACTTCCTAAAAATATCCTTCATTAAATTTCATAAATTTTGCGTACTCTTCTGCAAACAATTTACCTTGGTGAATTCACTTACTACACAGACCTAATCTGTCTTTTCTGAAAATGGCCGCTAATTCAATTTCTCTAAACCTCGAGATCCAATAGAAAAAGTGCCAGAACAAGTACTTCACTGAAAAATTTTTCTTTAGGTATACAAGCAGGCTTTCAAAAACCAAGAAACTGAAATTTAAAATTTGTTTTCCGACTCTTTTTCATACTGTCTTTGCAAGTAGAAAAGAAACCCAGCTGTGTTAAATATAAAAATTTGCATTTGAATTTTCATCATACTTCTTCAAATGTAATATTGCAAAAATAAGAGTCTGATTTAAAAAGTCGTTTATTCACATCAGGAAGAAAGACTTCCCAGCTTTTAGATCTCAGACAATATACTATCCTACCCAACAGAGTCATAATGCCACAGTACACTATTTACTCATTTCATAATTCCTTGTCCTTCCAAAGCAAAAACATCTGTTTTCATTGCCCTGTGCCAGTTATCCTTCTGTGACAGAGATGATTTGCAATCAAATACAGGGTTCAGAGTTATAATAAATTATGTTACTTGCCATAGAGTCTTCATAACAAAATTAGAATAACTTGAGGAAATCAACACATTCATAACAAAACAGTCTGCATTAAAGTCTTCTTTATAATGTGAATTAATAAAGTAATAAAAAATTTAGAAAAGTATAGCAAAGTATTTTCAGGACTAATAGAGCAAGAAGCTTATCTTCTCTTTCTCTTATTTCATAAATACTCCTTCAGTATTAATTCATAAGACAATGTGAAGTCCACAGTGAATTCCTAAAGTACATGCCATACTTATACTTGGATTTAGTTTACTCATAGCTTAGATTTCCAGGTTAAGTCTCTCTCTTTATCAACCTAGCTGCAAAATCCCACCAAGAACACTTTTTCTCCTTCTTCTTTACCTGAGCATCAAACTCGGCGTTTTAGTCTGTCCCGGAGCAAACTCTGCTGTTCATGTTTCCCTGCTGCTGGTCATCACTAATAACATGTTTGCGACCGCCCCCTGAACAAGGCACTCGGTCCATCCGCCGCGCAGAGATGTGAGAGTCAGCGAAGCCCTTGCACCCATTAGCTGCTTGGAATATGCTGCTGTGGGATTAGCCTCATTAAGGGTTCAGTGGACACTCACCCGCAGCCCCACAACACTGCTTGGTTTGAACATCTAATCTGACGCCAAAAGAAAAACAAATCCCCTGAGAGCTTGGATGTAACTGGCACAAGCCTTGACGAGCTTTTTTTCCTCCCTCTTCTTTCCTCGTTAGAGAGAGAGCTTGTGAAAGTGTGATAGGGTGCTCTGAGTTCTTAAGTTCAACCCCAGAAAACAAATCCTTCAAAAGAAACAGTGTACTAAACTGGAATGAACCTGAGCACACAAGAGAGATTGTTAGTCTCCGAAGAATGAAACCAGTGTGTTTATTGGGTAACTGCGAGAAATCTATACACAGTTGAAATATATTGCAATTAATCAACAATGGCACTTTTCCAGAGAAGCTGGGGTTTTTCACTCTTTCTCACCACAGTTGCTGTACTGTAGTGAATGTAACTTTTCAGAAAGTCATAAACATAAACCTTTGTCTTTCACAAACAAGCAGCTGCATTGTTTTCAGCTTAATTAAAAGTTAGTAACATAAAACACAACTTGAATGTTTACAAATTTGGGTACTACTTCTTTACTGTACCCTCTTGATATCAACACTGAGGAACAACCTTTTGATATGAATAACACTTAAATTTTTTTAGTACATAGCAATTATATATGTTCAATTACTTACTTCAAGCGTCTTCCAAGTATAAAATACTTTTACTCTTCCTCCCCCCTGCCAAGTTTGGATGAATTTCTCTCTACTCCTACATATGCATGCATACCCTCCTTTACTTTTCAATAAGCCTGCATCTAATGCATGGAAAACATTCTATCCACCCTTGGCACTGACGAATACACAAGCACTAAACTATTCTGCATGTACATTAGCTTTGATGGGCCCAGGATGGGCAAGGCTGAGCATATGCATCAAGTTCTAAACTTCTTACACACATCTTGAGAAGTGTCTGCTAGACTGGCTAATCCATCAGACACTTTTTCTCTCTTAGTTCCCTGAGTTTTTTGTGTAAAATACATACATGTATTTTGTATGTAATGTATATATGAAGTATGTACATATACACACTCTGTATGCATATATATACACACTCTCTTCCAGCAAAGCTATGACCTGTGAGATTTCTCTACCACACAGTTCAGAGCAACAGAGACCATGTGCACATCTTGAGATCTCTTTAGCACAGGAACAGACCAAAGGTGGTCTGCGGCGAACAGCGAAAGTAGAGAAAGTTGCAGGGTCAAGAGAGCAGCTGGTAAACAGCTCAGTGAGGTAAAGTATATGACCGGGGAGTCAGCAGGAAAAGTCTGCTGGCATTTTAACACAAGGGAATTTGGTTTGGTTGAGAGGGTGGAGAAAGAGTGAGGGGAGGAAAGGAAAGATTTCACATGATTGAGATAATTGAGTAAAAATCCAAATCTGACTTTGAAGTGAAACTTCAGTACTTGCCCTTGACAAGATTCTGGAGATTGTTCCTGCATTCAGGTTTCAGCTTGCAAAGTAACCTGGGGCAGAAACCACAGCTTTCGTCTTAAGAAATCAACACAAGCAACAACGGTTATACTCATTCACATATGTTACGTGGTGACAGTGTGAAGGATGTTTTATAGATACTTAGGTAGAGTTGGCATATACCACTGATGCTACAGGAAATAATAACTGTCTTTGCCATAGTTCATTTAAAGATGCATTAATGTTATAAGTCTCTGGCAATGAAATTGCCAGTAGCATAGATACTTCTGTATTTTGAGGAGTAATAAAAAACTGCAAATAAGCAGAGAGCTGGTTTTTTCAACGTTGTGCAACTGCAAAATAGTGCTTTCAGAGGTGAATGCTGCACATTTAATGTTACAAACATACACATTATTTAAATTTTCAGTCCAGTTCACTGTTAATGAAATGAACTCTCAAACAGCAGTTAGCAGTACTGACTCCTCATAAAAGAGGACAGCAAATATAAGAAATTAATCAAGAACATAAATTTTTCAGGAAGATAAATTCTGTCAAAATTTAACATGTTATGTAGCTGGGATGCTTAACTCCTGACCTCTGAATAAACTTTATTTTAAAAAGAGCACCAAGAGTGACAACTATAGAAACCTGCAATTTCAGTGGCAGAGCAGGACTGAGGCAGTTCTAACCCTCTGCTTCCCAACTTTATTTATCTCCAACAAGTAACCAGGTTATAAAACAGGTTTCACTGGGGCAAGAGAGGTGTTGTTAAAAAGCCTTTCTCTACCTTGCAGTGGGGCAGAGAAGCTGGACAGGCAATGGAGTATTACTGAAGCAAATTACAGCTAGGATTTACAGGAGCATCTGGTGACTGAACTGCATCAGTGCTACTGCAAGATGATGCGATTAGTGTGCCTTAATCAAATGGGCACTTTTGCAAATCCCACTGTCTCTGAGTAAAGACCCTGTATCTGTAAAATTCTATAGCTAGATTAGTACAAAGGATGGCAATGCTTCAATATAACCTTAATTACTAGGTGTGCTCAAGCCAAATTTCTACCCTTCCATTCGCCGTTGCCCGGTTATAAGCATTATAAGCACTTTTATGTCTTGCTTGAAGCATAAGGAATTGACCTCTCTGGACATTAAGGTAGGGATCATTAGACTATCCCAAAATGTTTCATTTTCTAACAGACGTTTATTACCAGTAGCATCTTAGAGACTGGCCATCAGGCCTTTACCCATTAGAGCTGTACTTCTGTACATTTTGTTCTTTTCTAACTGATTTCCCAACCACTTTATCATCAGAGTTGTCCCAAGAACAATGTTGAATTGTCTTGAAAATCAAGCTGTATTCACTACAGAGTAGGAGGGCATAGAATGCAGTCATTTATTACTACAGTATGTTACAGAATTTATCTGTTAGCATTGTTTACTATATGTAAATTTTATACTGTACATAGAAGAAATAGAGTAATTTAAAAATAATCAGGAACTTTTCATTCAATACTTTATGATTTTAAACATTATATCTGACATTTTTCTTACTGCAAGGTAATGGAAATGAAAATTTTATGTCTCTGTTAATGCTGCTATGCAAATTTGTATTTATGCTTTATATATTTTCAGAACATTATATAGACCAAGCATATGTGTCCAGTCATTATTATCCATGCTATTGCTAAATTAACTGGAAAGATTAACAGACATTTAAAAAAGAACCAGGGAGAACAATTAGATCCAAGAATTGGTGTAGACATCCAGGCTCCTACAGACCCCCTCAAGATCAGTAGAAGTGAAGGGGAAAATTTTAAAGAAAAACTTATTAAAGTGAAGGATATATTGTAAAGAACAATTTCAAAAAGTTCCCCTATTTCCTTCTTATGGGTACTGGCATATAAAGGGAAGAATTAAGCCTATTGACTTCATTCATCATGTTTCTTTAGAGAAATATTTATGATTTCACCAAATCTGCTGTGAGGTTAAAGTTGTTTGAATAAGTAAATAAAACTTTTTGAGCAAGAAAGCCCTATTTGATCAGATGATGGGTTCATCTAGCCCACTACCCTGTCTCTACAAGTGCCATAAATAGGTGCTAGAGAAAAGGGAAAACATGTCAAATGTATGTAATGCTTTTTCCTAATAGTTTCCCAGCTAGCAACTATTTTCTGCTCATGGACTTTCTGCATTGCTGTGATTTCTACGTGTTCTGTAACCCTCCATGGGCTTTCCTCCATGAATTTGCCTGCTGATTTCATGCAAACTTTCAGCATCCTTATCATCCTTCTCCCTGCTGGAGGGGGAATCAGTTCCTTCTGTTTGTTTTGAATGTGACTTCTCATACTTTCCCATGATATTTATTACTAAGAGGCAGTGAACAGTCAGTTCCCGTCCATCCTCTTCATACTAGTCATGGTTTTCAAGATACATTCTTAATATTTTTTTCCCCAGATTAACCATTTACCAAGTATTTCCACACACAGAAACCATTTATTACCTTTTATCACCCTTGCTGCCCTTCTCCAAACATTTCCCGTTAATTTTATCCTTCCTTCTGGGAAGAACCAGAACTGTGAGCCCAAGGTGGACTACAGATTGTTATTGTGACAAGCAGACATTCACTGTTTTGGTATCTATTCCTTTCCTAATAATTCCTATAAAAAATCGATTTGGTTTTCTTGACCACCACAGCTGACCACTGTGGTAATGATTTCACAGAAGTGTCTAGCATAACCCCAATATTTCACTCCAGCGTAGTAAAGAATTTATAATACTAATTGTAAAGAACTGCCATAAAAATCAAGCTATTTTAATCAAAATCTGACAGAACAGCAGTACACCTATATGAAGTTCTAATTTATGTCAAATGTAGCTTAGCAAATCATAATGAAACATGGTATCACAGAAGTCTATAGGTGCACATATGTAACTAGAAAGTAGAGTATACAGGAAATATTTTTCTGCCATTCAGTGCTGGCAGACTATTTATCTTTTAAACCAGTCAACTTGGTTTTGACTTCTAAAAAAGTGTAAAATTATTCCTGACTCCTCAAATTAAGGAAAGAAAATAACCTTCACAATAAGATAGATCTCATTGCTCTCTAATAAAAAATTGTGATGTTAAAATGCACATGTAGGAGTTTTGCACTGAATCTAGTTTTGGTCTGAACTACTTGATTTCTAAAGTTCTCACCCTACCCCATGAATGTATGACAGCTATAACATTATCTGTTCTTTCATTAGAATGAGGTGGTTTTACTAGCCACTGTGTAGGTGCTGAGTTGATGAAGCAATGAAAATTAAAGTATACATAATTGTATGAAAGGGCCTGAAGGTATGGGGATTACAGATGTTCCCCAAGCCTAAACATTCAAATGGACCAATTATACACCACTGTTCACATTTCATCTCATCTTCCAGCCCTGCAGTTATTCACAAGTCCCTCTTGAGCCCCCTGCGTAATGCAGCCCCACAGGCATCCTTTGCTAGAATGCCTTGGTTGGGTTCCTGGTTTTACCACCCTCTAGCCTTCCTCCAGACACTGTTTTGGAGAAATGGAACAAGAGAAGAGCCAGTTATAAGAGATGAAACAACAATGCTGATCAGCTCTTTTGTCTCCCTCTTCTTCTGCTGAGCCAAACTCATCATTTTCTCAGACGCCAAAGAAGGGGAGCCTCCCATAGCTGAAGAAAGGAAAAATTCACTCTGCCCACTCAAACACCCAGAAGGCAAAACACCAGAGGATGTTTCTTTTGGGCAGGACAACATCCTTTTCCCTCTCTACACTCATCTGTGCCTCTTCACCATCTTGTCCCTTCTCTTCTCCTAGAGACTCCTTGCATCTAAGTACCTCCTATGTGTCATCCTGTTTGAAACCACTTTCATTCACCAAACCAAGTGCAAGCATGATGCTGCCTTCTCTACATTGTCCTGTTGATAACTCCCCTCTTCTGTTTTGCTTGGCACAGCAAGAGGGAGTGCCAGTTGGGCTCCTGACAGAAGGAACAGCCACCCCAGCTCCCTGCACAAACACTGTCACCAAATAGACACAGGACAAAGAAGTCCAGGGAGAAGCATCTCTCACCCTGGCAGCACAGTCTGGTGTAGCTGTGATGCTTAGGTTTTCTGTGTCATAAGGGGAAATTCTTAATTCTGTTTTTTGTTGGCATTTTGGAACTATGTGATTTTGAATATATGAGTGCTTATTATTCGGACCTGATAAGGTCAGTTGTTTGATATGGAATAAAATAAGAGCACTGCTGATAATCATAGTGCCCAAGTTGCATATATTGGAATGAAACATGTTATGATTTCTGATTGTGTCACATCATTAAGCAGATAGGGTCAAGTGGAATTTGCATTATTAACTTAGAAAAAATTAAACCAGTTTCAAATCAGGTAGGAAGATTTAAGAATGCAGTCTAAAACTTATTATCTCTTTGGACTAATAATTTTAAGTTGACTTCAGCTGCAACCAATAGAGACCTGGAAACGTATTCTTTCTGTCAAGTCTTCATGGCTGTAGTTTTTTACAGGCTCAGAGAAAATTCTAAATGTGCCTATTCTTTGTATGTAGCCCAGTCTGACATACCAACATCTCATATGAAGGAGGGATAAAGTATTATGGAAATATTTCAGATTGATACTCATGTTTTTTAATTCTCCAGTGGAAATTTATTTATATGGCCTGCATTTTAAAGACAAAACAAAGCCAGGCCCGTAAGTTTGCTATGAGATGTGCTGGACTAATGTGACATTTTTTGAGATAGTTAAGCTGGTTAGACATAAACTGGGACTGCCTGTCCAAGTTACTCATTTCTGTCTTAAAGTACAACTGTGTAGAGTACTGGATCTTCACTGCAGAAGTAGCAGGACAGAGATTTCTGCAAGTAAAGAAACTGCAAAAGATACATTTCAGAATACGTAAGGGCAGATCAAAATATTTAACACATTAAGAAGTAACTAGAAACTGGTGAGATACAAAATTACATTGGAATTCCAAAGCATAAATTGAAAGAAACTTGCCTGTAGTAGATGATTCCCCCAAATAGGCATATCTTTTCTCCCCCTTTTTTTCACTAATAATGCAAGTTTCATGCCTATTTTTCCAAATGTCGCTGTTAACAGACTCATAAAGAGACCATTTTGTGAAGATTTTCTTAATTCATTATATAAAATTGCAAACTGCTGCCAAATCAAGTGATCACTATTGGGATGGAAAGGGACAGAAGAATGTGGGAGCAGTAATTGTAGATGACTAGTTCACAAGACAGGGCATTGTAACAGTCCAAAGATAGCACAGAGGACTTGCATCAATCACTTTCAGTAAGAAAAAAAAACTGGCCAAAATTTCAAGAGCCACAACACTTATTAATATAGCCTCTTTTTATGGGAAATCTGGCATGATGAACCTGTCAACATGAAAGCAATTTTGTAGTTCCTTCACCTTTTATGTCCAGTTCTGGTTAAAAAAAAGAGAAAGTCTTCAGGTATATGAACAGACACCAGAGACGGGCATGGGAAAGAGACAGAAAACACACTGCTTGAATCACATTAAGACTCCAAAGCTCTAGTGCACAGCAGACATCCCCAGAGGGCTGAAATGACTACAACACTCAGCACAGACTTTCTGAGAAACCATTATCATGGGACAGCAATCATCAACAAACCATGGTTTAATCTAATTCACTGAACTCTGGCACTAGCTTAATCCTGCTCTAGTCTGGAGAACAATACGGCAGAACCTATGGAATTTATGTTTACAGCACAGCTGCAAGGCATGTCGTCCACTGTGATGAGGTATTACCAACAGAGGTTATTAACTTTTTAAAAGATTTTCCTGGATATCACACGAAGTCCTGTACAGAAAACAGATGATCACTGCACCCACCATGCACGGAAATCCACAATTAGCACTGGTATTGGAAACCATTTAGAGCACTAACCACACCAAAACATGGGACTAAAACATGGGTTCCAGGCTGTAAACACACCATGCCAGATGGAGAACTTGGTCCCCAGATTTTGGTAAAATGTCAGCCATGATGTCTGAGCTATTCTTGTAACTACCTTTGTGTCAGATTCATCAGTGTGTGCAGACTGTGCTGGAAGGTAGGAGGGGTACCCTTGTGGACCACTTTTGTCAACTTTATTGAACAAAATATGGGTACTACAGTGCACAGATCCTATATGTATGTAGCTATTTCATTTTCTGTCCTACAACCTGCATTTCTTACTTTTCTTTTACCGGTACTTTACGAACCAGATTTAACTGATTTCTGCCCTAGGAAACATCAAATAACAGAGAGATACATTTTAGGCATGTGTCAAGCCTCATGTATCATTTAGAGTCTGATAGCCAAATTGTGGCATTTGCAACAGTGCTTTCAACATTAGCTTCTTTATATACAACTTGTGAAGAGATGGTGGACATATTCTGAATGAAGTTACAACAATATTGCTCTCTCTAATTTGCCATTCAAATGGCATTATAAACAACAGTTCCAATATTTTTTTTTGTTTCAGATGTCTGTTTTTATTATGTGATCTGTTGTGTACTTTGATTTCAGTGATAATGTTGACCTGAAACCAAATGTACTACTTTAGGTAACTCTTATATAAAGAGAAGAGTTTAATAAATGATGCCAGTGACATACTACTTGAAACCAAACCGAATAAAATGCTAGCAAGCCTTGACACTGATGTCAAATAGAGCTAAGGAAAATACTTCTCAGCAGATTAGGTCAAAATGGATATTTTGATGTTGACTCACAGCTGCCTTTCACCAAACATGAAACTGGATGGAGGAAGTAAAGACAGGATTTTAGGCTTAAGAACTTACATACAAGTCACAGCTATTACTCTGACATTTGCACTAAGTGGGAATGGGAAAGCATTCAGACATATAATGCATTACAAAAGGTAAATGCTTTCTTTTCACTTTTGTTGCATGTACCTGCCCATGTCTGGTCAGAACAAAGCAAGAAGACGCACTTCCAGGAAGAAGCTGGAAGCACCACTGAGGTGGGCAGGGGAAGAAAGAGCAGCCCTCCAGCCCTCCAGCGTGGCAGCTCTTTCCTCCAAAACCCCAATTTGGAAGGTCTGGATCCTTCCATAACACTGCACAAACAGCTATTCCTCTCTTCCCAGTGCAGACCATTCTTCTCTGCCTTGTCTCTCACAATGCAATGGAAAATATCAGAGAAAAGTCCTATGCTTCTTGATAGATCTTCTCCCATGCAACCCTTAGTGGCTTTTGTTAGGGAGGGCGGGAGGCAGAAAAATCTTTTATTCATTAAAAACATCTTGTGGTCAGTTGCTTATCAAACACATAGCAAATCTGAAGTGTGGCTCTTATAAACCTGTTTCTGAGAATGGAAACTTGCTCCCTGCAGTAACAGTTAAATTTCTTTTAGAAACACTTCTACAAAGTTTGGCATTACAGTATTTTATTTCCTGGGGATTTTGGCATTGTAATATTTTGGCATTAATATAACCTAGGTTTAGCTGTATAGTTAGCTTTTTTTTTTCCCCTGTTAAGTACCCAGAGATTGTTGACATTTGATTTTCCTGAAAAACAACATCCAAGTTTCAATTGTCCACCTAATGCAATGTTTCAGTCCAGGAATAAATGAATGAGAAAAACACAACTGAAGTATAACTTGATTAAATTCCTGAATTAATCAGGATTGTAGTAATACCTTATAGATAATTTTTCCTTATAAAAATATGGTTTTATTGTAATGCCTACAACACATTTGCATAACTGCGAGTGAAGAAGTTGAAAACATCAGGGAATATGAGCATTTATGAAGCCATTGGATTGAATGATCAATTTGAAACACTGTCAGATAAACCCTGATTCAGATATTGTGAACAGTACAAGAAACTGTTTTTATGCACTTTGCTTCTGCTTTGAACATACAGTGCTGTCATGGAGGAAGCGTGTTAATTGTGTAATGATGCAAGCAGCATATTTAAAATGTCATAGTTCAGCAAATCTGAAATAGTTAGACAGTCCCTTGTAGAACTACAAAGATTTCATACCTCTGTTCTTAGGTATATTTCTTCACCAAATGTTTATAGCATTATGTAATTCAATATTTTTTTTTAAAATGTTCAGATCACATAATATTTTGTGACCTATATTGCTGCATCAATGCAAAAATCAGTCATGCAAAAACTAGCAGCATATTTATAGTTTTCTGATCTTATTTAGCCCATAAGAATTCCATGTCATGCAAATATCTGTCAGGGTCAAGAGACAAGGCATTATTTTTTTTACACCAAGGAATTTTTATTACCTTTCTAGTATTTTTGACTCAGTTAGAATCATAACTACACTTGAGAACTTGAAGACCTTTGTCACACTGCAATATTTTTCATCCAGGTTGTATTTTTCTCCAGTGTTGATCACTGCTCCTTTACTCCCGTTAGCAATAAAACATTGTTTTTTCCTTTCTTTCTGTCAACAGTCTATACTGATCCAACTTCAATTAAAATAAAGATCACTGTGACTAGTGCTAACTCTTCCCCCCTTTCAGATGAAAGCAGTCAGACTATTTAATAGAAGACCCCTATGACATTCTGAAAAATTTCACATGGATAAAATTAAAAACTGCATAATTCTATTACTTAAATTTTGAGCCCAACAGTAGATAAGTGCCTGATGCAAGATATTTTTGTCATATAGTTCCAACTGTTCTGTGACTCAAGTATGACTGTAAAAGCACACACATTTTTCCAAGATGCGTGTACTAAAAGTCTTAGCAGGCTTTTTTTCTTTTCGCACACATGAATCCGTTATTCTTGTTTTCTCCCTGATGTTTTGTCCTAACCATGTGGCTTAAACAGAAGTAAACACATAGTATTCTTCAATAACAAATGAACAATCACCAAATATGATGTTATAAAGTTTCATGACTTTTCTTCAGGGTCAAAGTAGAAGGAAAAGAATAGCTTTGAGACAGAATTTCTTATTAAATCACAGACCAAGAAAAGAAGAAAATCACAGGAAATATAAATTAACTAGGTGCTTCTAGTGTTTCTCGTTCTGAACAGAGGGTCTTACTTTAAAAAGACTGTTGAAGAAAAATCACCTAGTACTTTAGTCTCAGGAAGTTTGAAACTTGGTTCTATCTGCTGAATTCCTCAAGCGAAGACATGATACAAAAACTCAAGCAGGATTTTAATTTTAAATTCTTGTGTAATATATAACTTTAAGGGTGATCTATACCAGAATTTAATCATATTAACCATGATGTGTATCAACACATAATTATGACCTACATCATGTATAATAACAAATATTTCACTGGATTTTCCATCCTATTTTAATTTACGGATTTAGCTTTGCTTGATGTTTGAAAGTTTTACTGAAAGGCCTTTCAGCTTATTCTGGCTTTGACTTAACAAGACTATTAAGCCAGTCCTACAGTTTCATTTCTAATCCTTGAATTAATATTAGGATTATAATGTTATAGTTAAACTGGGTGGGCCTCATTAAATCTCAAATCCTGCAAATTCTTCTATGTGGGGAACCCACAGTGTCATGACTTTGGAAAATTTGAAGGACTGGAGCCTAGCAATGAGGAAAACAAGCCCCATGCTTTGATATTTCTACCATACTTCCTTGTGCTTTTAGCCACAACAGTTAGCTGATTCTGTGTACTAGTTTCATGTACCAGCTGCCAGAACTGGTCTCACCAAGAAAATGATACTTCCATTGCATGGTTCCTTACATGCAATATTCTTGCAACTGTATATATACCTGTGTGTATATATATATACATCTATCTCCTGAAGCATAAAACACAATTGGGGTGGGGGAATCTCCCTTACACCAATCCAGAAATTAACAGCAAGCATGAATACACTAGGTGAAGCCTTGGAAAGAGACTGACTCATGGGCAAAATCTTGTAAACCTTCATCACCCAATAATCTCATCCTCTGGGATTGGCCCCCATATCTCTTTCTCCCCCCAAATTTGAAAGGAGTAGTTGCAATAAGGGCTGTTGGTGGATGATAGCCCCCTGCAGAGAATTAAGCTTATAACTTTTGCACCGTTACAGGAAACAGCCTGGCAAGCCACAGTGAAGGCATTTGAACACGAAGACAGCAAGAACAGAGCTATCTCTACTTTTGGTAGTTCTTATCCTCTGTTTTTTCCTCCAGTACCTAGTAAAATATTTTCATGTGAATAAACACATTTTGTGGAGCAACTTTCTATGAAGCATTGAAATTTTTTACATATCCCTCTTCCTTCTCCCTCATAAAGACTAAATGACTTCCTTAAACCACTCTTGACTTCAGTTGCAAAGCCATAGGCTCAAGGAAATAAGCGTTCCTATGACTTGTGCTATCAGCTGCTCAGTCCGGGTAGTCACACATGGCTTTTTTTACTTGGAAAGGTATAGGAGAGAAAGTGGAGTTGTGATGTAAGACATAGCTTAGACCATATAGTGTAAAACATTAACACCACTTGTATGGGAAATAAAATTTCCACCCTGACACCCCACAAAGACTAAGGTGGAGTTCAGTGTTGCTGAGGGGTCAGACAAGACCGGCCAAACTAGGCAGTCTGTTAATCCACTGATCACAAAATTGGAACTGCAGTCCCTAGACACAAGGTGATTGATGTGAACATTTCTAATAGGCACTTCAATTGTTTTTGGGGTTTTGTTTTGTTAAGATGTTTTTCACTTTTGCCTGCTATGAGACTTGCACTAAGATCTGCAGTGACAGAAATCAGAACACAATCATGCCTGAAGACCCTTATTCCTTGTGTTGAAACTACTTTGGAAAGCAAGATGGTAGGGCCCTTTCATTACATTAATACAAATCAAATATTGTCTGCTAAAAGACAATACAGTGCTAATATTAATCATCTTGAAATCTACAAGGTTGTTCAGTTCTACATACACACAGATGTACATACAACTGAGGATAAAAATCACTGCTGCTCTCCAGTGTTATATGTTGAGTGCAGTTTGCAATGTTCCAGAGGATTCTGGAAGGAATTAAACACAAAAATTGCAGCTAATTAGAGCTTCTGAGTTTAGTGAATACTCATAGTACAGAGATGGAAAAAAACGAGTTGAGGAGCTTAGTCTTACTATTTGTGAAGTTGTATGACGGGGGTCATTCACAGAGAGGGCATGTAAGCAGCTTTATATTACTTTCTTGTTTTGACTTGTCTTTGAAATAAGGATTTTAATGTAATTTTTTTTTTAGAATATGCAGTTTTGAATATGCTGGATATTAAAATCTAGTGACAGGGAAAAAAAATCCCAAACACCTTTTACTTAAAAAAGGCTTGTGCAAGTTCTCTTTTTTTGTTGGGTTTAAATCTCCTGGAATTTGATTACACAGCACATTCCAGCTATTTGCCCCAGCAGGCCCCTCTATCAGGACTTGCTGATTACTACTTATGCATTGTTTCAATGTGAGCCCTTGAAGGATTTCATTTAATACAGATTAGTACCTTTATTAAACTGTGGTTAATTGAAGCCTCTGAGCTCTGCTAAATATTGTTCAGTGAAGTAGATTAGTTGTTTTAATTTGTTGCTCTCTTACACAAAAAAATAACACTGAATGAAATAATTACGTTTTCCATTGGGCTACTGATACTGACAATTGCTATAAAGCTTTTAGTTTTCATGTTTTAAACTGGCAGTTTTCTAACTTACAGAGTTGTTTATGGTTCAGCAAACATAGAAACTAAGCTGACCACACTAGCACTTTCTTGGACTGATTGATTTAATTTTTAAAAAGAATAAATTAAGGCCACCACCAAGAATGTCTTACCAAATGTATGACTAAAATCTGGCACTGTTTTCTGTGATTAGGAAAGAAAAAACAGAAAAAAATATGTGCTGGAACATCTTTAATTCTTATTTTAAATTTAATTGTTTTCCTAAGGGTTTCTGTAAATAGTTTTTTATCTGACTACTTTATTCTCAGTTGAACAGCAATATTAAGAAAGATTACAAAAATTTAAGGAATAATCTTGTACCCACCGCAGTCAGTGACTCATTGAGTGTCACCGACTCATTGAAGACTAATTTATTAAAGGATTATTTAGAAAATCTTAGATTCTAAATGAAGATGTCTGCCCCATTATTTTTCACTGTTGACTTCTTAGGGAATGATAATTTAGGTTTCAATTAAAAATAGTAGGTCATATGAATTTTAATATACTGTCTGTTCTAGTCTGTGACTGATTTACACTGGAAATGCTTTGTTTAAAGATGAAAAATAATCCTTAGTAAGACTTGGGAAAGAGGATTAAGAGAAAGAAAATAACTCACCAAAAGCAACAGTATCTAAAACACCTGGAAAAATACCTCTGCTTCTATGAGAGAGATGTGGTAAAAAAATGACTCCTGTTTTTGCCCAGCTGAAGAATTCCTGATAAACTAAAAGGCACAGTGAGGAAAGGTTCAGGTCGGAGTCACAGAGGGATACCTCTGATTGCTTTTTTAACACAGAGCTCTAGCTAGCTTTGCAAACTTGTAAGAGTGGAATAGAGTTGCAGTGGTGGCTGCATACAACAGATATATAGTCTATACAACCGTACTGGCAGCAGCACAGTGGGATTCTGGTTAAGGTGAAAGCTGTTCATTACCAGCTTGGAGAAAAAATGAATAAGTACACTTAATTTATTACTATTGCTGCTGTTGTACTGTTATGTTTCCCATAGCCAAAATAATTCGAAATAAGTAACCTTGTTATCACAAGGTTGGTTTACCAGCATAGAGGTTCATTATTTACTCTAAGAACAGTTTAGTCTATATTCGATCAATAAGACACTTCACACCAAGTATAACTAAAAATAATAATAAAAAATTTGTACTAGGAATTAATGACAATTTGCACTATTTTTAGCCAGACAGTAGAACAGGAAATAAATGTTGTAGTAGAGATGACTTAAGCAAATTTCAGAGGGGAACTTTGGAGTATCCAAATTTTAGTTTCATCTTTTGAAAGAACATTAGGTGAGGACTGCATTTGGCCAAACTTTACTTTTAGTTTCTGACATGCAAAGCCACTGAAAACATATAGCATCAATGAAATACAGAGATTAATTTGGCCCTGAACTTGTGTGATTTTATCTCAATGCTGGAAATTCTATTGTGTATCAGGCTTTGGTTATTGAATTTAGTGCTCTCTAATAGAGCTTCCTTGCGTCTCTCCAGATAATATTCATATGTAGTAAAGTGGAGTTAACAGCCCTAATATGTCTGCTACTTCGTCTCCAGAAGAGGATCTGCTACAGGACATATTACAACTAAAAATGAGGGTAGTGGCTCATCTTATGCAACCTGCTGAAGACCACAGATTTACAGCATGAATGAAGCTCAAATCAGCCACATATGCTTGAAAAGAAGCACAAGCTCTGCTTATGACAAATGCTCATCTCTGGGTTATCCTCTTGTGAAGTCACTTCATCAAGACTCTGGAATTTTATGTGTGTCTCTTCACTAAATTGCATTTTTTAAGAGTCTGAATGCTGCTGGGCAGTTTGCTTATCCACATGAAGAGTATGTAAAATAGCAGCTATGATGCTTTGGAAGAATAGTTCACAGTTTTCTTCATTTCAGCCTTTCTTTTCTACACAGATAGCTGGATTCTATGATATAAACCTGGATTTCTTAAATTTTTATCATACAAACTAAAAAGTTAAGATCTCCACAACCATAGGACTTCATTAAGTTTAAAACTGGGAAGCTACAGGCTCAGAGCAGAGCTGCTTTTTGCTCTAAATGTCTAGCAATACTAACAGGATCACCTGGCTTGTTCCATTACATTCTTATGCAGACAGCTAGCTAGATAGAAGATACGAAAACTACTTTTTACAGGGGAAAAAAATTGCAAAAGTTAAATAACCACAGCACAGAATAAAAAATGAAGGGATGTCACAGGATTTGAAAACTATCACAATATATCTGAAGTTTCTGAATATTTAATTTAAGGTGTTATTACTCTATTTCCCCTCATTAGTGTCAGACTTCAATTGTAAAAGCCATTCAAATGTTGTGGGAAAGTATAGAGAAACAAAGAGGAAAAGAGGATATTTTACAAAGAGATACATGCAACAGACTTGTTATTCTGTAACGTAACGTTTGGAATAAGAACTATTTGTTCTCAGTTTATCTTTTTGATGATGTCTTGAAGTTTTTACCACAAAGCACATATTGTAATATTAACATATTAGCTAACAGAGCTGAAGACACCAAAACAAGGGAAGGATCCAGTACTGGCATTTTTGGAGATCACCATCAAGCAGACTTTCCCTGTGACAGCAGCTTGAGAAAAGGTTAGTTGTGTTAGTATAGAATAGGTACTAATTATGAGAGATCTGGGCTAAACTGAATGGTGGCCCTATACACATATGTATGACTTAGAAAATGCCCTGTTTCCAATACCTGAAAAAGAGACAAATCTATAAATGTGCCAGAGGGATCTTCCATGGGAAAATCTTTTGGCTCAAAGCACAAAAGCAGAACATCCCCCAGAATATCTTTCTGTTAAGGTGGGATGGAGCTCATCTCTGGAAAGCAAAGCAAACAAATCCTGTTATTTCCTTTTAAACCTTTCCTCAGGAAATCCTGGGTCACCAGTTCCCATATACTCCATAGCTGCTGTTTCAGTGGGAATAATTCTGTGCTGCAGAGAACAGTGAACATCACAACCGTGAAACCTACTTCCACCCTCTCTTTGGCAGCTGCCTTTGGAATTTATTCTCTTTCCTAAATGCCTCATTTCTTTCTCAGCTGCAACCAGAAAGTTACCTAATGCTGGCTACCTTTTGCCACTGTTGTGAGCTTTCCAAACTGAGTCAGCAAAGATCTGAAAGCTCATTTATGTTTTTGTTAAGCATTTTCCCTGTGTTAGTATAGGAAAAAATAAGATCAGCTATGAGTTTTTTAATAACAAACTGTGTGTCCCATGGTATACTTTAAAGAAAGCTTTATGCAGATGTATGTCTTATTATTACCCATAAATTCAACTTATCTCTCACTGCAACAATGGAGAAAGAATAATTCCCCCAGTAGTGTGATAGAGTTTTGTTTAATCTGAACCTTTTCAAAGGCAAGAAATGATTAAATGCCTATGCCCTCACTCCATAATTATAAATCAACTCTGCTATCATTCATTTAAGATTTACCACTTCTAAGTTTTATCTGTAGTTACACTGTCCTTAAATCCAGTAACTTGCAGATTTTTAAATACTTAGGCTTTGTATCTTAACCCTTCTCTGCGTAGATACAAACCTACCAATGTTCAGTACAAGTCTCAGATGCCTGAGTCTTAAAATTAAGCATAGTCTACCTGATTCTCCTTAATGGAAATGAATGCAAAAAGCAAACCATGAAAGTACCAAATATGACAGATTTGGAGAAGAATCTCCCGACCATACTTGTTTACCTTTGTCATTACTGAATGGGATTTTATTAGTAAGTAGACACTTAGGGATTTATTCCCTCAGAAAAAACCCCACACATTACTAAAAAAAAAAGAAAAAGAATATACACCCCACCCCCCATTTTCAAAACTGAAGAATCTTGATTCTGATGTAAATTTAAAAATTTTGACGAGCTGGTCTTGTTAATACAAAGTATGCTGTTTCATGCTGAAATATTCTGTCAATTTTCGAAGGGCACATTTTGCATACCTCTGTAAGGGCTGTTGCTGTTTAACAGAATTAGTTGATTCTGTTATCAGGGAGAATATCTTGTTATCGACTTCAACAGGCTGAGAATCTGTTGCTATATTTTATATGGGGTGTTTGCGGCATAGAGAGGAGGAAGATCAAGGCTGTGATTACTATCTGCAAGTATTGATACACAACTCTGCATTACAGAGTTTAGCTGCTGTCAGAAATTAAAGGTAGCTATCCATTCCCTAGCTATCTCAAGCATTTGCAGCCAATTTCGTAGCTTTTTATTATTGTCCTTGGAGGAGCACAACTGCTGTTACCAGTAAGTCAACATAAAAGTTCATTAATTTTATATCTAAAAGGACTTAAGACTTAGACCAACATGACCTTCACTGAAGACTCCACAACTTTTTCAAGACTATAACCCACAGCTTGAGAAGTACTATTTTAAGTAAATATCTATGGTCCTGCAGTTTTGAAGGACTGTAAAAAACAGTTTTGAAGGACTGTACAGGTACGAGTGGCATGGAAGGTGATGAGATGAGTATATTTAGTATAAAGTCTTCAAGGCATGTAGCATCTCCAAACATAGAAAAATCTATCACTGACCTCATTCCCGCCAACAAGTGTTTAGTTAAAAGCCTGAGAAGGGCTTTCCTAGTAGGAAATCATTGCCAGAGCATTACCTATATGGCAGCACACAGTATGCTTGTGAACATCATGAAGTATTTTGGGTTTTGCATATTTATTGCATACATATTTAACCACAGATGATCCAACCTTGTATTCCCAAAATACTAATTGTCACAGATTTCAATGCACAAGGAAGGCAGGAGTCTGCCATTTCTTGATTTCAGATGTATTTCAGTTTCTTTAAGCTTGAAATTAAATATGAAATTTATATTTAGTAATTAGTCATGACAGCTTCAGGCAATAGCCTCAACTATGTTAAACAGCTAATATTTTTCTGTTGCACTAGTTATCCATTTCACTACATTTTAAAAATGTTTCATATAATGATTTGAATCTAAGCACAATATGAAAATTTTAAAAAATGTTAGACATCAATTCACTGATAATTAGAAAACATGGAGAGGAAACTGCTAACTCCAGTTTCCAAAACAAGCACAGCTTTGTAATTAGAATCCATCAAAAGACTGAAAAGCTATCCTCAGTCTTCAATCACAGGTTTTCTTTTGTGACTAAATGTATAAATGACTGGCATCTGGATCTAAACATAGTGAGTCAAATTCAGTTTCAATCTCTGTTGACTGAAGTGAGATGTGTGTGCTTACATCAAAGGTGAATTTGATCCAAAATGCACAAGAGACAACTGTTTGCCCAGACAGCTTAATATCTTGCAAAATTAATTTTCTTTGTAACCAAATCTACAATGTTCTTCCTCCTGTATTAAATCTTCCAGGCCCTAGTTACAACATGAATGATTTATGCAGTCTTTATGCAGTGCCTTTCAGGTAATTTGCTTGGGGGGGAAAAAAAAAAAAGAAGAAAGAAAAAAAGGCTGTATGCGTTTATTCTAACTGCAGTCAGAAATTAATGACCTCTTTGTATTTCTGTCAAGGGAGAAAACTCAAGGTTATTTTTAAACCTTTATTGCTTATTTAATGATGGCGTAAATGCCTTTTCCCCCTCGGACTCTACATGTGTCAAGGCTGGCCCTGTGTTCCATAATTGCTGGAATCTCACTTCCAGGGTGTGCAGTAAACACATTAACACACTTTCAACACATTGCCACAAAGATCCAAAGGGAATAGGGGAAAACCCTGCAAGAGGGCAACTTGAACACCATGTGTCTGTAACCATTTCTGGAACTGAAATCAACTTTGTTGGTTTAGGATGATGAAAAATAAACATGAATCCTCTACTGAACATGGTACAATATTTCAAGCAGCAAAATATTTGGGATGCTTTATCTCTGAAGTTTTAGTTCAGCTTTTTGTAAGTATATGTTTCTGCTACAATCAACAAATTTCAAATCCACTACTGAGTTTTCTGGAAATCACATCAGTATTCTTAAAATTAGCCTTGTTTCCATTAACGTTTTAAAAGCAGCATATAAAAAGCAGCCAGCAACAACAAATTAAAAAAGTAAAAAAAAAATAGTTGTCCAAAGACTTCCTTCTGTGCTGGTCCTTTAGAAAACCAGACTTCACACAGAAAATTTGTGGAGAATCAGTATGTCGTAGTAGAGATTCTGCAGTTGATACAGCTAATTCAGCACACTACTAGGGTTAAGGGAGAAGAAGGAAGAGTTTTTTCCAGATTGTGCAGTGTGGTTTCTGTCCTTTTTCCCACTTCTCGATTCCACAGAACATGTAAGTGCATGGCAGACCATTGTGCCCTGTTGTGCCATGCCCAACAGGGACCTGCTGGTCACAGGACCCAAGCTGAGGGTAGGGTACCTCACATATTGGAAAAGGAAGGTATCTGATGTCTTTGTGCAAATGGAGTAATATAATCTGACCTCATACAGTCTACATTTGTTTAGCAAATTTGGTGAAATGATTATGCTTTGTCCATCCCTGATATTTCTGCTCATCTATGCAAACTTAGATAAATGGGTTCAGTTGACTTACACTGTGCATTAATATAACAGCACATAAGACTTTAATAGATATCAAGTCCTTTTTGCTTCCCCTTATTTCCCTCCATCAGTCTCCTCCATCCTATAGTAATTTATAAAATAAGCCAAGGGACACATCAATTTCTTTTACTACAAATGAACTGTACTGCAAATCATTTTCTGAAAACACTGACACTAATGCAATTACAGTGACATGATCTGCTACTTCAAGATCTCATCTGAAATCATAACAAATGCATCTCTTACAGGAAAAGTCTGGTTTAGTGATGTTTTTACAGAGTTATGTATAGAATAATCTCAGTAATGTATTGCAGTTAACTTGTCTCCATTTTATCACCAGTGCCTCATGGACTCACTACAGGTTGTATAACATAGTCCTGCTATTTATCTTATTTTAACAGTCTTACTTACACACTGAAAAAAAATTGTGTGACTTTTAAGACTGCTCTGCTGATAGTTGAAATTTTCACCACAAAACTTAAAAACGTATTATAGGTGGGAGCACTGGCCTTTTGAGAAAAAGAAGGAAGTTAGAATTTAAGCTGAGAAATAATATTAGCAATTTTGTTTAAAATTCACTGACAGCAGGATGCTTTATCTAATGTATATAGTCCCAACTTCAGGCTTGTGAAATAAATTGTCACGAGTGCAAAACTCATGTTTGCTGCTTTTCTAGCTTCAGTGGAGATCTGAGTTACAGTTTACCGCTGACAAAATGACTAATACTATTGCCCAACAGGTGAACAGGAACCTCCATCTTGAACTACATCAGAAACAAGGACTAGGTAAGTTAGGCAAATTGTGGAGATTATGTTGTAAACACTTTTATCTTTTACACTCCTGTTCCTCTCCCTATATCACAAGATTATTTAAAATAAACTCTGCCATAAATGAAGCAAATTATTGTGAGACATTGTGATTGTGTTAAAGAAAAATTAAGAGGAAATAAAAAAAAAAATCAGCCAGCAATTGAAAAACTCTAATGAAGATAATAGATTTTCTTTTTAAAAGCTGCAAAATATAATAATTAATGGAGACTATGGAGTACACTTCTAGAAAACCTAATTGGATTATGATAGCTAGATATTGATCAAACAGATGTATAACTAGCTTGGAAGTACGGAATTGGTCAGCCTTGCAAAGATAGTTTTGCTACTGTGCATGCAGATATAGGATGCCAGCAGCTTTTTTTTTATCGATACTATGATAGCTAAAAAGGAACATGCAGAATTTCTGAATGTAGGGCTATTTTAAATGCTTAAGCGTCTTAGTGAACCAGGGATCTCTTTTTGCTAAATGATTGCCTTCAAAACAGCTAATAAGAGGAAAAGATCTTAAGCAGCAAAATGTAAGCAAACAGTCACTCCAGAAGGCTAATTTTAGACATCTAAGTAATAATCATTAAGCCAAACTGAAATCAAGACCTCTAGAAATCAGTGATATTATTTTTGCTGCTGATCTCTTTTTCACCAACTGCAATTTTGCCTTTAACTTGGTTACAGTAAACAGCATGTCAAAATGACTTCTTTTTGTATGTCTCAAATACATGTACATCCCTTAACCTTCTTACTCACTCTCAACATCTTCACAGGTGTTTTCCTTGTGAAACACAGATATTAAAAAGCTTCACATAATATTATAGGGCTTTCTACAAAGCCACTCTAAAGGGAGAAGTGATGCCAACCATTGTGCAATCATGGCTTGCAAAATGTGAATGCCTCAGTTGGTCTACTGGACCAGAAAGATGAGCCCATTTTTAGTAATGTCACTTCTAATACATTATGGCAGTAAAGAACAACTGAACGGCTTATTTCCCACAGATATTTTCAAAGCCTCAGAGACTGTCATTTGAACCATTCTTTAATTATCTCTGGTGCAGACTTCAGAAAGCTCTGTGCAGCTGAAAGTGAGAACATTAAGTGAAATTTGCTATAGTCCACTAGCAGTAATTATGAAGCTCATAAAATGTAAGAGTCAACTTTATGCAGCATGTAATATTGATGTAAACACTAAATAATATTGGAGATTAGTTGGAGGGTCACTGCTTTTGTTATCCTAGAGATCCTGGACTGGAAAATGCTGAATGATCTCCATTCCCACTGAAATACATGGGTGTTGTAGCCACTCCATGTCCTATGGAACTAGGACGTCAGCTCTGACTTCTCCCCATGTGACACAGCTAAGTCATCACACAAACGCTGGGTTGGAGTCTCCCTGCTGAGACAAGCTTTCATCTCCAGTGAAAATACAGAGGACATGTGGGGGGACTGCTATTCCATATGCCAGACATACAGATTGCTTTCTTGTCTCGTCTTTGGCAGAACACATGGGCTTGTAGTTTCTCCTTTAAGAGTAAAAAAAATTTCTGTTTAGTCAAAGACAGTTCTCACAGCCTGTTTCTTAGGCCTCGATTCAGCAGAGCATTTGCATACATACTGAAATTCAATAGTCATGTTTTCTTAAATCTAAGCTTCAACAATACCATGAATTTTACCTAAATACTTTTCCAAATAGAGATGCTTTCCTGAATTAAGGCCTCAGTCTGCCAGAGTCATTAAACAATACTATAAATACAGTCTTGGATTTCATAAATTCTTTCAGCTTTTAAAATGCATTAATTAGTTTTAACAAGAGACAAATACATCATTTGAAAGGAGGGAAACAAGTACTTTTCCTAGACAGCAGGATAATTTAATGCCATAGGAAAACTATTATTTATACTGGACAATTAAACTGTAATAAAAAGTGAAAAAGTAAGACACATAGGGAAACAAATAGGCATCCTTACTTGGAGTGATATTTAGCTCTTCCAGAACAGATCTGCCAAAGCATTGCTACAAAATCTAAATCTGACACTACACTAACTTGCCCAGCAATAAGCTTGAAAAATACCTATGCGTTGGTGATTCCCCGCTGACCACATGGTTCTGCAGTTTAGAGAAACTGGAGTGGAATACTGCTTGATATACTTTATTATAAAGTAGCCTTCTCAAGTTAGCCTTCTCTTTAATGTATTTTTTATTAACATTTTTCCTTCATCCTGGTTTTCATTCATTCCCCTCCCTGTAATAAGAGATTGTGCTTCATCTTTACCTCGATAATTTTCAGTGTCTCTCTTACTTTCCCTTTACTTGCTTTTATTAGGTTGCACTACCTACCTCCTCTTCTCACTCTTCTCATTCTGCATCTGTTCCACTTTTTTCTAACTTGCTCTGTCAACCTGTAAATTGGCACTCTAATCAGTTGATCAAGTTGAACACCAAATGGTCAGCTTCTGTCCTCGAATGTATGACTAGCTTCCATGGGTATACCTGTGGGTGCTTTGTTTGAGTGGGTGATATGTATGCTTTGAAGGCTGAATTTAGTTCACTTGCATAATGCTGGATCACTCTAAGCCTTATTTGACTACAGAGCTTAGATTCTATTATTGTTCATTGTTAAAGATTGTAATTATGTTGACCAAAACAGAACATTTTTTTCTGAATGGGATTAATCTAGCTGAACCCCTCCAACTCTACCTGAAACACCATCCCTGGTAAAAGCTGGAAGAACAACTGCATCACAGTAATTTTTGCCATGGAAATACACTGTTTAGTTTCTATCTCCACAATGGAACAGTCAAATACTGCAGAGGGAAAGAGCTACCTTGCCAGCAAAAGCAGAGCAAACCTATGGTTTGTCAGACTGTAAGCCTGGCAGCAGTTAAAGACAAACTGTGATGGATAAGAAGTATTACACGATTGCATCAAATAAATCTGACTACCAAAATAGTTTTCAGCTCTTCCCCTTCCTAAATAAGCAGGGACCCTGAAACAGTATCTCAGGGAAAATAATCAGAGCATCCAGCTTTATCAGAATGCTGACAAATTATGGGGAATAGCAAAGGATGAATGTAAATATCCAGTGCAAATATCTAATTTGCAATTCTGAACATTTTGGTTATACACTGTAATGGAACAGACAGCACATTATGTCTGATTTATTTCAAATTTTATAGAATAGAAAAAGGAGAGAGACAGGACAAATGTTATGTAAAACTAATGGAAAAAATTAGCTGAATAGTACTAAACACAAATTTTCTTTAAGGGTACTTTTAAAAATGTCCTTTCTCTGCTTAAAGATAAGATAGAAAATAGTTTTCAGAATAACTGAAATTTTAGTAATAAAGAGCACAGACATATTTTTCAGAAAATGATTTATCCAATTTGGAAATGTGCTCACCTAGAAGGATTGTCCTTTCATGCAGGAGAACCATATTGACCTAATAAGAGTCTTTAAAGATTGTTCATGAATCTTGGCTTCTGACTGAAACACTGAGCACAAGCTGTTATGCACCAAGTTACTCCAGCCATGGATTTTAAACCTATTGGATGTACAACTCCTTCACCAACAGAATGTAAAACAGAAACAACCAGAGCACAGGATGCATTCAGTCCTTTAGCTTTTTGCTGAGAAAAACAGACCCTTGGTTTGCTATCTATTTTCATGTGTGCAAAGTTAAAACCTGTAATGTGGCCAAAGGAGACCAAGAAAGGCAGTTGGAAGACTGTTAGTTAAAGAAGCCCTAATAATGCAGCAAACTTATTCACCTTCTTTTACATGTTTTAGGAGAAACACTGCACTTCATATGCTTCAAATAGTTGATTCTGTTCGCTGCCTAATCCAAAAATCCCCATTCATGTTTAACTACAGAGTCACACAGTCACTGGTAAGAGTCTTGCCTGTGTCAGGACTGAAGGTTAAAGATACCAAGGTCTATATTTATCACCTTAGGAAATATCTACTGTTAAAAACTAGTAGTTACTAACATCACGCCATAACTGGTCTGCTTTAAGGAAGGTATGTTCTCCACAAAAACATATGCAAGGAGGGAGGTATGTTTGTAGGTAGGTACCTCGCTTTCCAGAGTAACACTCCATTACTGTCGTACATGATCACTGTTCTTTTTGCTGGTTTGGCTGTCCTGTCATTACATATCATCAGCGCTGGTCTGATGTTATTATGGACTTCCAACCCAGGCCTGCATAGCTGTGCTTGTATGTATGCTTGCTTTCCATGGCGTATGTTGGAAGCTGTTGATAGCTGAGGCAGCATCTCTGGCAGATGATATTCCTTATAGCCCTTCACATGTGACAGAATCACAGCATATTTAAATACCTCTGGCCTAATGATTTCAATGTGGAAGAGCAAAAAGGTTCATAAGAAAGTTGAGAATCCTGAAAGTTGAGAATCCTGAAAGGACGCTTGGAGGCAAAAAAATCCTTGTGCTTTAGGGACAATGTAGAGCTGGCTTGCTGCTCAAGTCATAATCTTATTCAGCACTCACGGTGTACCACCATCCTCCGTGCCAGTCATTAGCTAAAGCTTTGGTTTCTGGCCTATTAGATATTAAGTGAAGCCTCCTAACTCACTGTCCTGGTTTTGGCTGGGATAGAGTTAATTTTCTTCTTAGTAGCTGATACAGTGCTGTGTTTGGGATTTAGCATGACAGTAATGTTGACAACACACTGATGTTTTAGTTGTTGCCAAGTAGTGCTCATGCTAGGTTAAGGATTTTTCAGTTTCCCAAACTCTGTCAGTGAGCAGGTGCACAAGAAGCTGGGAGGGAGCACAGCCAGGAGAGCTGATCAAACAAGCCAAAGGGATATTCCATACCATAGAATGTCATGCTCAGTATATAAACTGGGAGGAGTGGGCTGGGAGGGGCGGATCGCTGCTCTGGCATCTGTCAGCAGGTGGTGAGCAATTGCATTGTGTGTCACTTGTCTTTTCTTGGGTCTAATTGATCTCTTTTTTGTTACATTCCTTTTCATTACAATTATTATTGTTGTTATTAAATTTGTATTGTTATTATAGTTTAGTTTCGTTTAGTTATTAAAGTGTTCTTATCTCAATCCATGAGTTTTACTTTCTTCCCTGATTCTCCTCCGCATCCCACTGAGGCGGGGGGGGGAGTGAGCGAGCGGCTGCATGATGCTTAGTTGCTGGCTGGGGTTAAACCACGACAATGGTGCAGATGCATTCAGAATCTTTATGCCTACCTAACATGACTGGGGAGGCAGACCTCATTTAGGCACAGGGCAGCGCTATATTTGTGACAGTTTCTATTGCACTGCAGGAGAGGAGTACTGCATTAACGAAGATGATCAATTACAAAAAAATCTTCAAATTCAAAAGGTAACTGTCACTTGTTTGTTAAGCAGAATTTCCATGGACAAGTAGTCCTTGATCTCTTAAGGGATATGCGCAAAGATAGCTATTGGGTTTGATGCAACCCAGCAAATACACTACGTCAAATACATGTCATGAAGTGCATATACTGCATAAAAAGCAGATACACCTCTAAAGGCATCTTACTTTCAAAAGTATCTTGTAGAAGTCTTTACTTGAAGAAATGAGACTGTAATAAGATAGGGTAACTTAAAGTGGTTTGAAGACGTTTAGTAAACACAAATTGTGGCATCACCATCTGTATTATGTTGTGTTGAATTATTAGCATACTCTGATTATTAAACTACATCCATCACTCCAAATTTAGAATATCCTCCTCAGTTCCAGTCTATTTATAGTCTTAATACAATTAGGCTGCTAGCCTGCCATGCTTGAGGCAAGGTGGTTCCCTTTGGCAAAATTAATCATGAAAACAACCCCCAGATAGCTCCACTCCCACTGCTGCTCTTAGCTGGGAAGCTAAACTGCCCTCCTCCTTTCAGCTCAGCTCAGCTCAGCTCAGCTCAGCTCAGCATCAGCTTGCCCCACCCCCACTTGGGCTGGCACCTCAAGCAACTGGTCTCTAGATAGTCATATGTTGAAGCTACTGCCTAGCTATGGTGATACCGCTCAATTCACAGTTAAACATGATGCACTGTCCTTTAAGAAGGACCATAACTGGATAGCTTCGCTATGCAAGCCTGGGTACTTTGTATAAACGATGCAGACTTTGCTAATGACTATGCCCTTGAAGAGGGAACTAAGGAAACATCCTGGCCCAGAAGGCCCCGAAGGCCAGGCAATCGCCAAAGCAGCATGAACAGGGGGAAAGGTAAAGGTGGCAGGGCAAGATCACGACTTCCAACTTGATTCCAGGTTGGAAGAACTTGCCCCTCACCACCACCTGCAAGGAGCATGCGTGCTAATTTACATAGCAAGCCAGGCTAATTTAAATATAACTGGCCAATAGTAGATGAGAGGGTGACTACTAACCAAAGAATGTAAATTTAGGTGTCTTTTTACTAACCATGTAATAGAATAAATATGTTGTATTTCTTTGGTGTGGGGTGCTGGCTTTGTGGCGTCACCACCTGGCATCTGCCTCTGCACAGACATGAAATAAATAAATATTTCGGCTCTGTATGTATGATTGGCTTACCGCACAGTGGGTACTGAACCCCCTTGTGGGACAACAGCTACGGCTGCTTACCTGCTTCCCACAGGCAGGGACCATCTTGCCCTCAGTTCCAGACTTGGTCAATACTGGTCTGCCAGTTCCACAAGTTTCACCAGGAGTTTCACCTGCAGCCAGGAGTCTCACCAGGAAAGGGTTTGGCCCACTCTTTAGACTGACTAAAGGATGTGTCTTCATTATCAGTTTATGCTTTGTAGTGCGTTCCTTATCCAAAGAATATAAAAGACACTGCATGCTCCTTTAACTGCAAAAGTAATTTCTTAGTTACTAGGAACCACCGAAGACACTTTTGTTCATCCTTAGCCAAGGCAAAAATCTGTATTTCCAGCAGTCCGGACTACTGAAAGGGCTAGAGGTTTGAGTCTTCTGGAAGTTCAGCAGCTTGCTGCCACAGACTCTGTAATTCGTAACTCACTGTTAGCTTGAAACACAGGATTTAATGGCTGCAACAACAAAGACAAATACTAAATGGGGTTGTTTCCATCATTTCAATAAGTCCCGCCCCACATGTATCTCTGTGGTTAACAGTAGTTTAGATATCTTTTCTTTACCATTACCTACTTTTTATCCTGAGATAAATACACATACAGCAAGAACTACAATATAAATGTCACTTTTTACAAAGAATAAGTATCAATTACTGTAAACTCTTTCTCCAACATCAGCTAATTCCTAGACGGTATCAAAATATATCTGGAGGACATATTTGACATAAGATGATGATAGTGGTTTAGTGGACTATCTTCAAACAAAAACTTTGCCTCTGGATTTATTTTGGCAAAGAGAACGAAGACCCAGAACTGATGTTATTGAAAAAACACTCAAGATTTTTTTACAGGCTATATTAAAAAAAACACCACCACCAAAAAATCCAGTAGCTTTCTGGAAGAACTTCCTCGGCTGTTCAGTGATAATTTCACCATCTGTTTCCAGACCTTTTTATTCACAGGAAGTTTACTTTCTGCTAGTAGTGTATCATTGACAATTCTGCAAATCATTCATGATTCGACAGTTAACAAACATTGTCAGGTCTGCAAGCACTTTCACCCTTACAAATAACCTCTCTTTCTTACCTTCTCATCAGCAAAGTGCCCTCCTGTCACACCATCACAAGTTGAAGAAAGTGGAAACTGAATGGCTTCTATCAGCCAAAAGAGTATAAAAGTAGAAGGAGCAACTGGAAACCAAGGAAAGATTTCCCCCACCCAGTCTTTAAGTTTGTGGTACCATTTTGGTACAGAGACTGGAATCTCCATCAAGACTAATCATTTTCTGAAAAAAAAAACCAAACCCCAAATGATAAGAGCCATTATTTAAAATGCAGATGGGGAAAATATTATCGAATTTTAAGCTTTAGTTGTTTTTATTAGATTTTCACAACCTGAAGTCATACTGTGTAGCACAGATGCATTCCCCATCTTTGCTCTATAAATCCTTTCTCATGGAAAAAATCACAAAATTGTTCCCTTGAAATATCTTTCATTTCTTGAATTTGCTAAGTGAACAAAGTCTATCATTAGTTGCTATTGAAACACTGGCACTGTTATATTGAGTAAATCTGTAATTTCCTGCTTTAGTGTTGAAAATTATGAGTAATTGCTGCTTCAATCATTAGCAGCATTCTGAAGACCATGGCCACAGCACTGGAAAAAATTAAGATTCTGTCCATCTTGTATATAAAATAGTACTGCCTTTGTTGCCTAATCAATATACTACTTTTAAAAAAAAAAAACAAAAAACTGAAAACTGTATATAAGGATTTCATATATACCTGACTCTTATTCCTTCTCTCCTTCCCTGCCAGTGTGCTTAGTGAGCTGAGGATGCTTCACCTTCCTTTGTACTTTCAATTTGCAGATTCCATTTATATACACATCAGTAGATAACAGCAAAACATACATGCATCATAAAGAATAGTTTAAGAAAGCATCTAATAAACCCTAGTGGCATGAAACTATTCAGTGCCTTCCTTACTTGGTCTCTACAATGATAAGAGCCAAACAAACATAACAGTTTGCAAATAGCATTTGGAATTTGGAGTGATAAAAATAAGGTGGTTAATAATAATAATAATAATACTTTGTATCATCTACAGTAATTTTCCTTTAGTTCTAAAACTGAGACCCAAATATGAGAAACTCATAAGAGCTGGTTTTTTTTGCTTTAACTGTGTACCTCATACTATCAATTTTCTCAGACGATTTAAAAAACTGCAAACTTACTCTTTTCAAATCATACTTTAAAACAAGTAACACTCTAGTCATCATCTATAATATAGTTGTGAAAGTAGAAGATGGTCTATGACATTGGTTCAGTGATATTTGGTCCTACAGGTACTATTTTCCACCTGAAAGTAATGAATAATTTAAGAATCAACAAAGTAGAAGAGTAGAAAAAAAGGAAAAGAAACTTTTCTAGCTCTTTTTAGACTGTATCAAAATTAAAACAGCCTTGTCAAGGAGGGAACATATAAGAAGCAGTACCTTCTGAAAAGCACATCTACCCCACTTGCCACTCACACAATAGTGCTGCGAACCAGTTTCGTTGACTGATTTCTTATGCTACACTGAGCAAACCAGCTTTTCTCCCTGCTTCCATTTGTTTCTCAGTAAGCTGGGGATACTATTACTTGAAAGCCTCATAGACAGGAAGCATGGTGTCTAAAGTGTATGAATTTAGTTATGCAATATTAATTGAATTATTAATAATTTATATTGCACTAAGTCATAGGACCACCATCTGAACTCAGAATCCAGTTGTTGCTGGCACTTCACATAGAAATACTGGAACTCAAAGCTAAGACTAGTCTAGACAGTGAGTAAGTGGAAACACAAGCAAAGGTGCAATAGAGGGAAGACAAGGTTGCACTGGCAGCACCAAAATTAATATTAGAACTCAGTTTCCACCTATTTCCACTGATACTCTATTATAAAAATGTTATCTTGTAATCTGACTTCTTTGCTAACAGCCATAGCCTGTTTTGAGCCACAAATCTGTCTCCCAAAGCCTCTCTCAGATATATCTCAGCTCTTTCAATTTCTTTTGATTGCACCTTGCTTTCTTCTTGCCAGTCTCTGTATGTCTGACAATTGTTGGTTGTTACAGACATTCACCCCCGTAAACACTCAGTCTCATCCATCCATACAGTTTATTTCTAACTGGCCCTCATTTATCCCATGGTTTGGCCTTGGATTCCTAATTAGCTCAGCTCTCTTATACTATAAAAGATCTTAAGATGTCCAGAGGTCCCTTCCAACCTTTCCTATTCTGTGATTCCATAAAAAGCAAATGTTTTTCCTTAATTTCTGTTCACTGGTGCTTACTCTGCAAAGTGTGTCTATTTCATCAGCCTGGCTCAGTTGTACAGGGTGTGTGGAACATTCAAGCTTTGGGGTGACTGTCACGGATTTGCATAGATATAACTGCTGATGTGATAGGAGTGTGATACAGTTTGCAGGGTAATAAGAGCTCTTCTATGCCATCACAGGGAATGGTTACTCTAGTAAACAGAGCTTCTCATCTGTTGATGTGAAGAAAACTGTGTAGCACAGTAAGAACAGTTATAATTTAAAGAAGATTTCAGGACATGTAGTTATTTTTTTTCCTTTATCTTTCTTTTCTTTGAGCCCATGATTATTCTGGGGGACGTGCTGAGTATCCACAATGCACCTCACTGTATCCTTTTGCAGAGATCACTGATTGTATGCCTCCACCTCTCTGGATAAAGCAAGAAATCATCCTGACATGATGCAGAAAACTCTGCAAGATCAAATGTCTTGGAATAAAGAGCAGCCTGTAGGCTTTGGCACTCATTACAGCCTCAGAAATATATCCATGGTGGATCTTTGCAAGGAAGAAATGTTTGCTGGTGGATTGTGGTGGAAGGAGCAATATAGGGCCAATGCTTTGACTGAGGTACGGACAGTGGTTGTCAGGAGTGTAAGGGTACTCCACCATGAATCATTTTAGGGGTATGGTGTTACCACAGCCAAATGCCTGACAGCAGGCAGAAGTACAAAGCAAGATTCAAGTTTGCAAACTCAGATATTAATAGTCACTCAATCACTAAAACCAAAGTAAAGCGTGAGCTGCAAAACTGAGCCTGACAAAACACTCAAGACCTAAGCCATGCTAACCTTTGTGCTGGTTTAACTTCAGCACTCATATTAGCAGATGGCTAGCTTGGATGCATCAGCATGAGTTGAATCAGCCTTTTTATTACAGCATGCAAATATGTAGAGTCAAGACATCTGAACTACAGGTCAGCAATTTTCATAAGCTTTCTTTTCCAATGCTTACTGGGAATAAAGGCCAGCTTTAAGCCTGGGGCATTAAAACAGAGAAATGTATATTATTACATAAGAAACCTCAAAACTGCCCATTTACTGTACTTTAATACCTTCTTTCAGTTTGCCCTTATAAAGCTGCTCCTTACTAGATGACTCCTTAGAGAGAATTAAAAAAGAAAAAAAAAAAAAGTTTTTGCTGGAGATCCTTTAAAGGAAGCAAAATGTAAGCGTCAAGCTACATGTGAAAAGCTCTATGCCATTACTCCCTTGCATTCCCTATATAGAAACTCCTGACATTTCAAGTCTCTCTGTTAGTACTGGAGTTCTTGTTTCTAGGTCACTGAACCTGGACAATGTGGAGGACTTGGATATAGTCTGCAGAGTAGCAGAGCTCTGCACTTGAAACAATTATCTGAGTTTTCTTTGTTGCTTAAATGAGATTCTACTCATCACCAGACTTTTTAAAATCTCAGCACATTATTATGGTAGAGAATGACTGACAAGTTTGGTTGTGGGGATTACAGCCTTTATATGTACGTGACATATCAGCACCATCTAAAAAAAAAGGGGGGGAGGGGAGTGGAGAAGGGTATCCCAGAGCCTAAATGGGAGGTGGGTTCTGATCACTACTCTGCTCAGTGATAGTCTTTCCCTTTTCTCTCAAATTACAGGATGTCATCTTACTTTCAGTTATTTAAAATGAGTCCTGAACTTTCACAAGACAGCCATGAGTGGAACTGTTCATATCCGCTTTTCCAAAGTATAAGACAATTTAGAGACTACATCAGGCAAAAATAAAATCCCATCAAACATTCTGCAGAAAGCATAAAGGAGTTCAGCTGTAGATTTTATGTTGCTAATAGTTATAACTTTTATCTCACTGCCAGAAAGATGTATGAGGAATTTGTAATACTCAGTTTTGAAGAATGCAAGTCATTAATAATTATATATTTTTTAGCAAAGAGGAAACAATTCTGCTAAAGCAAATTTAAATTCTGAATTTCTGTTTATTTAACCAAGCACCTTCTACACCACTAAACAGCTGCATTACCAGTAGAGCAGTGGAGATCCATTATGCTAAGTACCACACATTTTCATGTAAGTTTACCCTGATGAATTTAAATATGGGTCAATTCCGAGTCATAGCATCCCTATTCTTCCTTTGTCTGAGTATTAAAAAAGCAGTATCTTTCAGGGCAGACAAGAAGGGAAATGCAATTTCTCCTTTACAATAGCTCTTTTCTACTTCCTCACTGAGAATGCAAAACATAGCGTTTTTCTGGAGATGAAAAGCAAAATACAAGCATTAAATAACATGATTTCAGTACATTACCGATGGTTGAATAACAATATTGGATCTCTGAGTTCATAGGCAAGAATATTAAAAGTATGACAGCTGGAAAAATAACTTTCCTCCCATACTGTTAGCATTTTCAACCGAGACAGCCTTTGGGGCCTCATGATGCCAATGGAAGAGTACCCTCATCAATTCATTTGAAATCCTACCAATGCCACATTTTATTTTAGCTTTCACTAAAACCCAGCAAGCCTCCAGCCTCTTTTAGTGTGGAAAATGGCTATAAAACACCATCTGATTATTAAATTTAAAAATACATTGTTGATTTTTTTAGAAATTTGCATTATTCAAGGCTAGCTTTACAAACAACCCCTCAATCAAACATTCTCTTCTTCTCAAAAGTCACTAATCAAACACAAGACAGCAGAAGTTTCCTTATTTTGAGACACACACTGTGACAACATTAGCATTTAGACTGGTAGTGAGTTTCTGAAGTGAATCCCTGTATTACTTCCCTCACTAGTTTGGCTCATGGACAAGTTTCAGTGGGTAAGAATTAGATTCCTTTTGGAAGAAACTAAATGGGAAGACCCTTTCTCTGTGGTTTCTGAATGCATGCCAGCCTGAAGTGGGGACACAGGGCTGATGAGTGGGCTGTACCAGCATGAAGTCCCCCAGGACATAATACACAGTGGGTGTGCCAACAGACGGTCTTTAAACCGTCTACTGCCACAACAAACAGGTAGCAGTGCTTTGCGTATGTGTAACAACCCATACTGCACTGGTTATTTCATATTTTATATGATTATCTATACCATCTCAAGGCCCTTGTAAGGCCCGGGTCTCAGGAATGTACAAATATGGCAATTCTCCTGCTTTACATGCCTAGTCTACCTTCTCTTGCCATCCCCACAACTCATCTATTGCCATCCTATTGTTTTTATTGATTTTTTGTTTTCCTAATATTTTCGTGATGGCAATATCAGTCCCTTTGGCCTCCTAAAAGATACAGCTTGATGCAGTCTGTGGCCCCAAGGAAACAACAAAGTTCATAAACAGGTGTCAAAAGAAGGTCTCAGGCTTCTCTGATAGCAGGTAATCTGGTGGCAATACCATGCAAGAAGAGGATAAATGATCAGGTAACCTAGTGGCAATGCCAGGCAAGAAGAAGATAAATGACCAACAAAATTCAAGAAAAGGAAGATCACTGAACTGATGATCTGGGACAGTAGCCACACTCCGGAGATATGCCCCTGCTGTAGCTATCTTGAACAGACCTTTTGGTATAAGCACACCACAGATCCTGCTACCTGCCCGGGTACCCATGGCTGCAGACTCAGGTTCATTACACGGGACAGCCTGGAGGAGATCTCGTCATATGGGGTTTGCATTCCTTGACCCTTCATCATCTCTGTGTAGTGTGTCAGCCAGGAACACCTCTGTGGTGTGCTCCTGGCCACAGCTAATGCCAACAACCTCCTGTGCCAGTGATCACAGTTCCAGAAGTGACATTTTTGGAAGGGGGACAGTTGGTAGGAGGGCCTGTGGGTTTTCTGGTGGCACTTCAGCACCAGGGCTACACCATGGTTTAGGTATTCACTCACAAACCAAAGGTACAGTGGGATCATGTAGTATTGCCATAACATAGGTGGGTAGCCACATTCTCCAGATGATCCTGCACAGAGACGAGGTGTCAGCATCCTCTTTTAAAGCCAGCAAACACAGAAAGAACAACACAGTTGTTAAAGAACAACACAGGCATCATGAGTCCTTCCAGCACAGGCAGTAGAGATGTCCCTAGATTTTCCTTGGTGCTCTCCCAAGGCCTGCATAACAATAGCTATGTTCTTACCTTCAGACCACCCTGAACTTGCTAGCCATTGACTTGCACAGTCCAAGAGTGCCAAGGTTTCCTCACCAGTGTGATGGCAACTTTCTTGAACACAGATGGATATAGGCAACCTCCCAAAATTTCATCAAGAGTAGCAAAGTCAAGGCACTGGCTCTTGGCAAAAGGTTTCAGCTATGCTGCTCTACTTCTGAAAGCTTTGAACCCACTGTTGATTGTTCAATGTCCCAGGGCCAAAGCAATACCTGCATGTCTAAAGTGTGGCTGAAGTAAAGTGTCCAAAGTGCATGCCACATTCATGCAAGATCTCAGCACCAATTGCAATAGTGTACCACATTACTTTCTAATGTACATATAGCTCTAGTAGAGACATATCTCAGGAAGGTCTCCCTGCTCAGTAGTCCCATGATGATGCAACATTTTCTTTAGTTATTTTAAATTGCCTATTCAAACAGACAGACAAACAGAAGCCAAATACAAAAATAATTTTAAAACTTTTGCCTTTTCCTACTCAGTGTCCCAGATTTAATTCTGTGTACAGTATTTTAATCAAAATGTGTAGAACAGTATGTATGCACATCTGTTTATGTTGTTTTCTTGACCATCTTAAAAAGTTTAAGTCAATTCCAGTCTTATTACTCGCTTAAATTAAATTATTTGTTGAACAGCTGATGATACAGCAACATTCAGTAAATTAATAAAATTTCATAATTAACAATGTATTTATTGTCATTCTATCACAGCTATTTTTATTCAGTTGGGATAGGTAGATCTCACTTGGCAGCACATTTCAGATTTGAGATGCATAGCATATAAATTTTATTTTAGTTCCAGCAAAATTTCTTTACCTGGATCAAACACCTCCCCTTCACAACAGACATCTCAAGTTACCTATATTGCTACTGAGGACTAAATTATTTTCTGGAGGACAAGTACACAAGGTTCCTAGAGACATACAGCTGTGTGCGTCCATAAGAAATCACATGTTTTTAGAAGAAAATCAATCCAAATGCTTCTCTAAACGCACAAATAAACACAAGCATCTCAAACATGAAATGTATTTCAGAACATAATCAGGTATTTTGTTTCTGATTATAATGGCCAGATGAAAATATTTGAGCCATCTTGTAAGCAAAATCATCAATTAACAAATATATTCAAATCTCAGCTGTTTTATTTCCACAGCTAACAGTGCCAATAGTCATTTTTATGTTACATATTTTGCTGCAAATACTTAGCAGCACTGTTCTTTCCCGAGCAAAATACCCATTCTTACAGACATCAGAAATGGCTGACTAAAAGGAGAAGAAAACGAAATGGAACTGATATAAGAAGTTCACAGGTCATAGCAAACTAAAATTTAAAACTTGAAAAGAAACTAAAAACCAAAATTGGAAAATACCTATGAAATTGAAATGAACAACCCTTGTTTCCCTTTATTTTGAAGTTATCCATACTCAATGTCAGGACACAGAGGTCCCTTACTGACCATGTAGCACAACATGGATTTCAAAGTCACAAGCATAATGTGCCTGAAAAGTAAAGCCACATAAGGATGGCAACTGAAAAAAACACAAAAAGAACAACTCTGTATATGTCTTCCTTCTAGAAAGCAGTCACATCATTTACCAGTTATGAGCAAGCACTTTTCTCATTAAGAAAATGTCATAAAAAATTATTTACCAGCTGAATGCTCAGAAAATGGACTTGATAAGTTTACTAAGCAAAGTATATGTATCTGCATACAAAGTAAGCAACGATCAAACATTAGTAGTTAGCTAGAGAAGTTTCTAAATGTATTTTACCAAAACTGGCCATGATATCTTCATACAAATAAACATTTTGACCCATCAAGTATTACCACTCTCACCTAAGCCCTTTTCAACTGCTGCTAAAATTATGGCTCTTGAGTAGTGGGAGGGCATTTTGTAAACTTGGCCACCCTAATATTAGGGTCTGAAGCTAAAAAAGACAGTCTCTTCTCTGATGGAACCATTTTTTTCTTTATTAATTGGATGGTCATTTAATTAGATTAAATTGTTTGTTTAATCAATTCCAGCTGAATGGGATATGTAGCATATCAAGTTTGGATTTTTGGACTGTTCCTTTTTCTTAGCTGTTTATTAAGTTGTTAGTGACCAAGTTACTAAGCTGGGCTTACCACTTTGCTTGAGAAGGCTGAGTTAGAAAAACTTTGGGAGTTTACATAAGGAGCCTATTGATGTGACACAAATTCTTTCCAACGATCCATTTTTATGGATCCCTGAGCAGCAAAATGAAGTATTATTCCAATGCAAACAACTGAACAGCAGGCAAGCCATTTTAACCAGCACCACAAAAATACTAGGCTCTGAAAACAAAATAAATGACAGTGACCATTTGCTGACATAGCCATTAAAATTAGCCATGTCACTCTGGCAAAATATTTTGAGACAATGGTATAATGGTTCATGGATATATTTGGTAACTTTTGCTGGCAAAGTGTGAGAAGAAATGTCCAGCTTTGCAGGTAACAGTACAAAAAGGTGACCTGGAATCTGGCTGATCTGACGTGAATTCACCAAGGGATGGGTGAGAGGAAGGCCCACAGCTTTCTCTGCCTTCATTACCTCCTGTGTCTCAAATCAGAGAGGGAAAGGATGTGAACATGCATTGCTTACCACAGGAACCACAACCTTCATGACTAGGGTTGATGCAAGCATCTGCTTACTATGTTTATGGAAACAAAATATATTTCTCCCAGTCCAAAACAGATTAAAACCAAGATCTGGAACTTGCAAACTACTATGAAATCAGAACATGATTCTCTAGTCAGACTGAGCCTTAAAGGCACCTTTGACAAAGAGGCTGAGTCTGTTTCACATGGAATGTGCCCTTCCATAAGGCATCAGCATGTATTAAAAGTACCCCAAGGGAACCATCTCTACTACAGTTATTGATCCACCTTTATAAATACTTTCTGTTTGTGACTTTCTGCACCACTGTGCCTCTAGTCTTCATTCAGACCCTTAGAAGAGACTAGTCTATTTTATCAACGATCTTGCTCGTTGCCCATATGCTGAAGGAGAATTTCTACCTTCAAATGAGTATTATTATTACAGCAAAATATATAGAACATTGTTTTCTGGCCCTAGAAGATACGTATTTGGCCATCAGACTTGTAACTACTGTCATTTTGGATGCTATTTTATATTATATTGCTTTCTATACTAATGTTCTTGCTATGATTTATCCTCTGCTTTGACACTATTACATTTAATCAAAAAAGTTTACAGATGTAAAAGTCTTGAAAACCTATTGGTTTAATTTCTGTTATCAAAGAGGCATAAAGATATTTTTCCCAGTAAAGTGAAACTTCTAGCCTTGTGTTCCTCTTTGACAGTGACCTGCAGTGCTATTTTCCTTACATGTGTATTTATTTGAACTGATACAGATGGAAACAAACCACTATGACTAACCGGAGATTAAGAGTGTCATGTTATGAGTAGCGAAAGCACTGCCTTTTCGTATCTCTTAAGACCCTCTGTTTCCCTCATTAGCATTTAAATATATCACCCAGCATTTTGTTATAAGCACATACTTCTCTCCACTCTGTTTCTCTGCAGCCATTGACAACATTATTCATCAACCTAAAGTATACTGTCAGCACTTTTCTAGCTACTGATTAAGAAAAAGCTATCTTGTAGAAAAGAGTATCATGTCAGGTGTCATGACAAGTGAGAACAATGCCAGGAATCCCTTTGCTAAAACGACTTTTGAAGCTCTGAGTAAATGAGACCCAAAGCTGCTCCCACAGGACCAAAGCTATCATTGTCTTTAAGTTTTGGGAATCCGCTAAAAATCATGCCTTAGAGACACCATTAGAGCTATGCCACCCAACACCCACTGGTAATGGTTTTTGCCACCTCCCTGACAAAGAGGCTATTCAAAGGGAGGACGGCAGCCCCTGCTCTGCCAGAAGGGCAGAGCCCATACCCAGACTTGCTCCACCATTCCTGATGCTCCGTTGTGTGCTTTCCTTTCAGGCTGTAGCTATATTGTTTGGAGGAGAGGTAGCTGAGACCAGTTGCAAAGAAAAGGCTAGCAAGACCTGATTATGCAAAAACTGGATACAGACCTTTTATTCGAGGTAGTGCTTTCATGTAGCATAGACCAAAAAAACCCACAACCAAACCAACCCAAGCAAGAAACCCACACTGGTGGTATTAGACAACAAAACCAGGGATCCTAAAACCAGAAACCACCCTTAATTTACATTGTTCATTTCCTTCTAAATCTGTGTTTGGGATCTCAGAGCACAATGAAGTTACAGAAAACCTTTTCTGGCTGATTAGTATGAAATATTTTTAGTCCGTGTCTTAACTTTCCTGGCTTTGCTATATAAACACCACAGAAGTGACAACACTGCAGCAGAAATGGTTTTATGATTGACAAGCCTAATGAGATTCAGTATAAGAAGAAAAGTAAAAGTTACGACAAAATGATAGTGATAATTGTAGTCAGGGAGAGAAGTATGAGGGAAGTGAGAATTTGCCATCCAAGATAGAAAGAGGCATTTGGAAAACTCTACTCACATACCGGTGGGTCCTCACTACTTTTCAGCAGATGGCACTACAGTGCTAGTATTGGATTTTATAATAAAACTGTGTGCAAGTCACTTTGACTTCCAGAACAGGCCTGCCTCCCTGTTTATGCACGCAGCTTCATGAAGGGATTTCACACTTTCTAATTGTTTAAGAAACAATGCTCAAGGCTGCCAGGCAGAACTCCCCCTATGAATGCAGATTTTTCTTAAATTGTAGAAGTCAGTGGATGTTTACAGTAATAAACAAATTACCAAATATTTTCCAAAGGTAATCTGACTATGCTATATTTAAGAAATACATTGTGAAAACAGCAGTGTCTGATATCACTAGGCATTTACTAGAACACTATGAGCTGTCAAACATTAAAAAAGCACTAGAGAAAGAATAAAATGTTTTTTGGTATATATACCTAGCAAGACTAAAAATCAGACACAAACTGCATAGATTCTATCAGGGTCTTACAAGTAAGACACACTTTTTTTAAAAGAAATAGTCTCACTGAGCAACGAGAAAATACAAAGAGGCATTTTTTCCTGCTGAGAACAATAGGAATTACAATGGAAGGAAAATCACCCTTAGCTGGGGCAAGGACATACTACATCTTTGAACAGTGAGGACAGGAAAATTCAAGCAATTCCTTTTGATTGCCTGAGGCAAGCTCTCCCAGCAAATCATAAATACATTTTCATTTAAAAAAAAAATTGCTTCTTGAAGTAAATAGAACAGTTTAAAGAAAATTAGTTCAGCTGATTGAGAACCCAGTCTTCAAAAACAACTCTAGGGGGTTCAGCACAGCTGAAAGTAATAGTTCTGAATTCCAGCTACCCAAGAACATTTGATATTATAAAGAAAGGGTAATCTGTGATTCAGAGTAGATCTTTCTTCTCACTCCCAAGTTAGTTCTTCAGCTACTTGGACTTGCACTGGATGCCTAAACTGCAATACATACTTTAGGTGCATTAAAATTGACACTTGGAAGGCACAAAATCCTTATTTGAGCTGGGTTCAAGAAAGTAAGAATGTGAAAATTTAAAAAAACACAATTGTTTCGGTTTCTTTATATTTCACATGAATTCTAAAACAAACTTTTCACTTCCCTTTCCTCCTGAGACTTTCATGGTTTTTCTGCTTCTTTGGAGACCACAGACTCTCTAAAATGTTTAAGTATTGAAGCTTTTCTGGAATGCAAATTCCAAATTTTTCTCCAACTCTAGTGATGATTTTAAGTAGAGAAATTTACCCTAGATGAGGAAAGGAAAATTGCTAGAGGAAAGTTAAAAAAAAAAAAAAAAAGAAAAAAGAAAGTGGTACAGTAGGGCAGCTTCCCAAATGCTGTAGATGATCAAAGAATATATGATCACTGTGTATGTCAGAATCCATTGAAAGTCCTAATAATAGCAGCATACAATATGCCATACATCTAAGCCTACTATTGCAGACTCTGATAAAAGAAGCCTTAGTGTTTCAACATGACTGAAATACAGCAGATGTTTTCCAGAGATGTCTAATAATCAAGTCAGACTCAGAGCAATGGTGTTTCTGCTTATGCAGAAAGCAGGACAGGTTAACTTTTCTACTGCATTCATTTAATTTTTCAACAGTTTTACAGATTTTACCAAGCAGTTATTATGAGGCCATGGTTGAACCATGAGATATTCAGCACCAGCACCACGTTAAGATACTTCCTTATACTCCAAAACTGTTCTTTACCACATTTCATGGTCCAGCATCCTCTGTTACGTTATTTTAAAGCCAGCTTTGTTGCTAAAACTACTCTATCATCACAGCAGGATTTCTATGGTTAATTTCCCATGGAGAGACTACCCAGAACCCAGGCTAACTGCAGTTGGTTTTCTGTATGTACCAGACCATCTGAACCGTAAAGGCAGGAATTAAAGCAATTCAAGTCAATGTGATTCTTTTTAGGACTTCAATAGACTTCACATAAAGCATGAGGAAAAGAACCAGTTTCAGTTTTCTAGAATATTTCTGAAAATATTTATTTTCCTTTGCTCAAGTGAACTCTTGCTCAGAGCACAGCAAATATATACAGTAGTTCATATTTCTTAAGCTTCAGTTTGGACATTGTTTTTGCTTACTGAGGTAGCACAGCAGAAGATAAAGCCAGATAAAAGAATTCTCTTCTCTCTGATACAGAACCATCTTACCTGGATTACTTTAAAATTGGATCTTGCTTCCTTTCAGTATGGCATCTTGTTTTGTCAGTTTTCCAACACACAGCTAGATCAATGCAATTTTTATTAACTCAGTACTAGTTAAAGGAAAGCTCAGACCCTTTAATGCTATGATTTGCCTAGTGAGCTTTCATTCTGAAATATGCAATTCACATTATCTACTACATTTACTTTCTATCCACTCTCATATAATTTTTTTTTCCCTATTTTTTAATTTTAATTGCTTTTTTGCCTGTTATCCTGGAGGTAACAGCATTTATTAATTTATGTCTGTTTATATCACAGCTCAGACAGGTATTTTTGTTACATGTGGCCTGAGAAAACACTGTTAGCTTTTTACTAATTGAATCACTACCTACACTATATAGCAAGCAATAAAAAGATTCAGACCTGTACAGCATTCAATGCATTCAGCTCTCACCTCAGTGACATACATGGAGTTGAAACTCAGTACCAAGCCCAGAAACTGTAGCTTATTGATGGCTACCGCACATCAAAATATGTGCTTGTACACATTGATGACACTTAGTAGATTTTCTGTAGGAACCTTCTGATAAACATATTCCAGTTTTAGGCACTATTTGACCTAAAGGGAAATTCACCTCTACCTTAACAAAAGACAGCTGTTGCAAAAAGTACTCTCAAACACCACTTTCAGATGCTAAAAATAGAAGGGGGACTTGCCACAAAATAGTATAAAAAGGGAAATGCTGGTTTAGAAGTTGGTGAATTTTAAATAACTGTGCAACCTTTTGTGAACAGAAGAAAGTCTTTGAGTTACATAAGCTTGGCTGTGTCTGTTTTGTGAGGTACCTGGAGAATTACGTAATTTTCTTTTTTTTTTTTCCTTCTTTATGTGCTGCACTTCTTCTGCATCTGCCTTGTTCCCACTACGTTCTCCTAAATAATCAAAAGGCTGCTTCCAGTTAAATCAAACTGTCAGTACTGATTTCAATGGCAGCAGAGATGTCAGAACAAAAATTAATCTGGCCAAAACCTGAACAGCTTATTGGAGGGTGATCACTGATCAAGGTATTAACCTTCTAATACTTACCACTAAAATACCTGTAGGCCAGGCGGTACAACTGGAGTATAACACATGGTTATAGTTTTTCCAGCAAAAATACTTATTTGCCTTGCTTATTTTTTGAACTAGAAATATTTTTCTGCAGAATAATGAGATTCATAATTTACAAAGAAAATATATGGCAGAACAAGACACAGAAAGCCGTTGAAACTACACGACAGATTCAATGGCATTCAAAGACTTGTTTTTATATTTATGATCATACATTTGTGGTAGTTGTTTGATAATTAAAGCAGTTAGTATACCAGAAAAAATTGAGATTTTAAACAGTGAAATAAAGCAACATACTTGATAAATAGAAATGAACTTGCTTCTTGCCAACAGTTACTTCTGGATAAGGACCTGTAGTTTGGCCATGCTACACAGGGCTATGGTAAAATGATGACACTGTTGGACTGCTTACTCTAATTCAAGGATAACCTGTAACTGATAGGGATTTCTGCATGCTCACAACAGAAAGACTTTTAATTTGTTACCTAATCATACTCTGCTCTTGACAGAATTTTTGAGCAGAAACAACAGCCATTCTGCAATTCTCTGCCCCAAAAGAATAATATTCCACCCAGCCACGTATGAGAGACACCCAAGAGCATTTGCCCAGTGCTTATTATTTTCTTGCACTCTCTCCCTTGATGCTTCATTGCAGACAACACACTGGGTTTTTCTCAGAAAGCATCAAAACAGCTGTGCTCTGAAGGTGGGATAGTAAGTCAAAACACGATTTTATAGCATTGAGGGATGTTGCATGATCCTGCTTATGGTAGCTGGACTAGACTCTTGCATTCTGAACTTACTGAAACATACTAAGCTTGTTTCTAAGACAGTTCTATGCTACAAGTTGGTGATTTTTTCAATGATGCATCACTTTCAATCTATGTCCCTTGCTGTCTCAGATTTAACATCTTATATAGCTGGTCTATTCCTGGGGAAAACTCTTAGCATTTGAAGAGTGGTAGAGTATGACGTAGGTTTTTTCTGGAAAGAAAAAATTCTGTGTCTACCTCCTGGCAACTGATACAGTTTTTCCTTTTCTTTCAGTGTTCTCCCCTTGCAATATAACCAACACAAAAGTTGCCTACTCTTCCTTCAAACCTTTCTATACAAACCCCCCCTCAGCTATCTATGACGTGTTTCTCTGTTGAAATGATGTATTTGCTGCCTTTAGTATTTTTCTACAGAACCAGATTTATAACTAATTTTCAAAATCTGCAAAGAAATACTACTGCACAAAAATTTTACAGGTTTTTCATGCTTACACATTAAGGCCTGATTTTGAGCTTTCCTATACTGACTATACACAGAGAAGTTCCAACTGCATCCAAGAAACTAGCTCCTACGGCAGCTGCAATACCAAAACTTAATATAAAAATTATCAATTCAAAATTTTCAATTTTACTTCCATACAAACAACAATCTATATCAGGTACAAACATAAACTAAGCACCATGGTAGTGATCAATATTTGAATAATACTTGAGAAACTAAAAAATGTATTTGGGAAAACAAAATAATTCAGCAATACTGTACTGGGTTTCTGTGGCAAGGCTTCTGTAGCAGCAGGGCTAATGGGGTGGCTTCTGTGAGAAGACACCAGAAGCTTCCCCCATGTCCAATAGAGCCAAGGCCGGCCGGCTCCAAGATGGACCTGCCACTGGCCAAGACCAAGCCCACCAGTGACAGTGGTAGCACCTCTGGGATAACATATTTAAGAAGGGGAAAAAAATTGCTGTGCAACAGAAACTGCAGCCGGAGAGAGAACATGTTAAGAGAAACAGCCCTGCAGACACCAAGGTCACTGAAGAAGGAGAGGGAGGAGATGCTCCAGGCGCCAGAGCGGAGATTCCCCTGCAGCCCGTGGGGAAGACCATGGTGAGGCAGGCTGTCCCCCTGCAGACCATGGAGGTCCACAGTGGAGCAGATATCCACCTGCAGCCCGGGGAGGACCCCACGCCGGAGCAGGTGGGTTCCCGAAGGAGGCTGTGACCCCATGGGAAGCCCGTGCTGGAGCAGGCTCCTGGCAGGACCTGCGACCCCATGGAGAGAGGAGCCCACGCTGGAGCAGGTTTTCTGGCAGGACTTGTGACCCCATGGGGGACCCATGCTGGAGCAGTCTGTGCCTGAAGGACTGCAGCCTGTGGAAAGGACATGTGGAAATGACACACACTGGAGCAGTTCATGAAGGACTGCAGCGTGTGGGAAGGACTTACACTGGAGAAGTTCATGGACGACTGTGTCCAGTGGGAGGGATCCCACACTGGCGGGGATGAGTGCAGGGAGGAAGGAGCAGCAGAGACGACGTGTGATGAACTGCCTGCAACTCCCATTCCCTGTCCCCCTGCGCTGCTCAGGGGAAGGAGGTAGACAATTTGGGAGTGAAGTTGAGCCTAGGAAGAAGGGAGTGGTAGGGGGAAGGTGTTTTAAGATCTGGTTTTATGTCTTATTACCCTAATCTGATTTGATTGGTAATAAATTAAATTAATTTCCCTTAGTTGAGTCTGTTTTGCCCATGATGGTAACTGCTGAGTGACATCTCCCCCTGTCCTTATCTTGACCCTTGAGCCTTTCATTGTATTTTTTCTCCCCCTGTCCAGCTGAGGAGGGGGAGTGATAGAGTGGCTTTGGTGGGCACCTGCTGTCCAGCCAAGGTCAACCCACCACAAGTACACTTGTAATACTAATGCAAATACGTTGTTTGTTTTTTTTTTTTAATAAAGGTATTTCAGAATTTACTTAACCTCTTATGGAATTATAATATGAAGATGTTAGGATAGGGATAAAAATCTTTGTAGGGAAACAGGAACGAAGATTTCTTGTATCCAGGCAGAAACCCTTCTTTGCCAGAACGCAGTACTTGATCTGCACACAGACTGACTGAGAGACAGGTGCCCACAGCACTCCATGCAGCCAACCGGTTAAGAATGAGACATGCTCTATCACACTAGTGTCAGGTGTGTGATTCTGAATTTTAAGGAGTTCAAGCTTTTCTACGTTAGGAAAGTGAACCAGCAGTTTTGCCAGAATTAGGGATAATGGAAGACACTTCCATTAAAAGAGTAAGTAAAGCAGTTGTTCCTTTGCACGCCCCATGTTACAGCTTCCACTGCACGTAGCACAGATGCAGTTACACAGAAAAGTGCGTATGAAATTTCTAAGTCAGAAATGAGCATACATGTGAAACCTGTATTATGGAACTCCATCCATGTGAAAGTATAGTGCAGGAGAAATAAGTAGATCAATATTTCTGACAAAGAAGCATAGGCTGTTATAACAGTGATTTGTCAGAAAGTGTGTGGTGTGTGTGGAAACCTTGAAAAAATTGAAAGGAAATTTTTTTTTCTGGACAAACAAGATTACAGATACAAAATCATCTAAAGCATGCACTTTAGTAACTACATTTTCCAAATAATTTCAGGACAAGATTAACTTCTTCAATAAAGACTTCTACAAGACAAAGTGGGAACTCTCCTTACAAGACAGAATTACCCTATAATGGAGCATTTTGTGAAAAAGGAGTTGCAAGTGAGTCAATATTACTTCACCAACTGCTCTTGCAGTTTGCAGATATATGCAATTTATCATATCATTGTTATTGTGACTGGATGGCAGAGATACAGAACTCAGAATCCAAACCCCTGCTATGCTGCTAATGAGTCTGAGGCAAGATTGCAAAACCAATTGCAGTAGACAGGTTCATAGACTTCTGTATAATACAGTTTAAAAACATTTATATTTTAAATAGAATATCTGAAGAATAATAAATTCAGTTTTGAATTTCCCTTTTTCTTTGTATTTTCACTGAAATGAACTCCGAGTAAACAGAATATATTCTGGGATAAGACACTCAAATCTACTTAGTCTTTTGGTGTAAGGGGGGATTACACCTAAGAAAACCTCACATAGCGTTATTCTGTACTGATCCAGTAGTTATCTGTGATTTTCAGTGTTAGTTAACCAATAATTAATGACTTAGCTAATTCCCTGGCTAACTTAGGGCTACAATAATTTTGAATTAGCATATTATAAAATACTTCTGTAATTAAGAAAATTCTCAATACACTGTATATGTCCCTGTGGTGATTTTGTATATGTCTAGAAAAATAAATATTAACATACACTTAAAAACCCTGCTAAAATAAAAATAGACTGTAAAATAATTAATATGATCAACATGTTCTTCATGGAACGAAGGGCTAGGATGCTTAAAAGAAAGCCTTCCAAAAACCAACAAAAAAGCAAGACATGGTGATAGATACAGAGAAAAACAGATATTGAAAAATTATTAATACTGTTCTATAGCAAAAGTGATTTTTCAGCAACTTTTGAGCCTGATCATGATATTTACTCAAAAAGGGAAATGTAGGCTGCAGGTGAATTTGGTGAATCACATTTCCCACCTTCCAGAGAAGGACTGCTAACCACCAGCGTGTTTAGGAGCAGTGTTCTCCCATCCTTTCTGGCTGACAGGACTCCTCCCTGCATATGCAAACATTTGCTGATGTAGAGAGTGGGAATCCAGTGCTGTTAATGCCCAGAGAGTACTTTCACCAGCAGTCCAGTATCTTTCCTCTTGCCCTTAGTATTTAGTACTTCATTAGTCATGGATGCAAAGTGGGACTAAAATTTTTGAAAAAGGTTCTCGTTCCTCTATCCCTCAGATAAAATACACTGAATAGCAAATGCGCCTATTTCACTGGTATAAAATTTGACCTGCTGAAACAGATAATAATAACAAACAGAATGGCTTTCTGAAACATTGGACAGTTTTCAAGGGGGATAGTAATGGGACACCAGAGTTACACTACTGACTTCAAGAAGCACTTAATTATTTAGACAAACTAAACCAATGTTTACTTCTGTTTCCCGTGTCCTGAATAAATAATCTAACAACCAGACAGGCAAGAAGGGTGGTCCCAGCCTTTACTTTGCTTCGCCTTTCTATCACTGGCAATAACATATGTCATCTCAAGTCCAATAGAATAATTTCCTTGATACAAAGTCAGGGTTTTTTCTTTATTCTGCTCAGAAAAATAAGAATAATAATAAATTATGTTCAAAGTAAACAATTTTTTAGAATAATTTTTGATGAAATTGATGATGCTTTCATTTGAGTTAATTAAATCTTATCAATTTAATACAATGCAATATGCAAAGCAAATACAATGCAGTATGCTTTTCAATATTGACTTTTTAACACTTGCTTATTCAGTACAAGATCTTACATTATGTAGTGTTTATCACAAAAAAAATTTAAACGTGAAACTATTGAAGAGCCCTTAGACAAGTAACTGTATGTCTAAATCTTGGAGAAAACAGTCATTTTGGAGGGAAATGACCATTTTCAATTGTACTAATCTTTTTGATTTGCTTTTGTTTTTCTCCATAGAATTTTTTGTTCATAACTTTCCTTTTTCCTTATATAGAAGGCAGTCTATTTTGCTGAAATCATGCCACTTCCCCCAGCTTTTCTTAAAAGTACATTTATCACCAGGAAAGCTAAATCTTTAATGTTCATTTTTCATTAATATTGTACATACTATGTCCTTCGCATACTGTTTGTGGATGTGATAAAATGTGTTTAATCTCTACACACAAAAGACTTTATTTACAATTAAATATTAAATATACTTAATTACCACCAGCCTCAGATGCTCTAAATAGGTCTTTTGAATTAAGATTAGAAGCTTGCAGTAAAAGCACTAACAATTCCTCATCTTCAGTGAAGTATTGTCTATTCCATTTGTTCCTAAGTACATCCCACTTACATCTGTACTATATCAATAAATGCCTGTGATAGCAGCTTTCTTTTTAAACTCTGCTGCATTGATTTTTCCTGGGTATATTGTCATCAGCATTGTTAAATATGTTAATGAATAATCCCCAAATTCTAAATGACTGATGTATACTAAATATTTTTTAATATTGACTTATCCATCAGTTCTTTGGAGGTTTGATAATCTTTAACAATCTATAGTTCACATAGTGTTCAAACTTAATAATTGAAACAATTTTCTATATCACAGATTATAGTTTTCCAAAGTGCTTTTGTGCAGTAACTATCCTGGCAAATTTCTTTTAGAGTCCATACATATCAGTTTAATGTATTTGGGATAATTCCTTTCAGTGAAAAAATCAAAACTTTACTTTTGATACCAGAATTGGTTAAGACAATATACTGCAGTTTTGTCTGCTGATTTCTCAGTAGTTTTAACAGCTGAAGTTAATGAAAAGTGTAGATATGCTATTTTCTAGAAAATATAATTAGAAAGACAAAAGGATATATGCTGTATAATATGCTAACCTGAGCAGGTTGTGCAGTAAGGGGGAAAGACCCAAAGCTTGAACACTATAGCAAAAAAGGGATCAGAGTGGTCTGTACATAGTATACATATGTCCACCTCTCACTGGGCCACAAGAAGGACCTGACTATTCAGAGTAATGGTGATGTCAAAATACTAGAAGCAGTGCAAACTCTGCTGAAGAACTGGAATACCATTTCCTGATCTCCACTCTCCTCAACTAACTTCTACGTTTGGCTTTGTCAGTACCTTCTGTCTTCCTCTCTGAAACACCCTGAGGCTTTATGGATTCACTTTCATGTACACAAACATCCAGAGTGTTTATGTTAAATTGGATGAACACCACTGATTTTGTGCATGTCGTAAAAGGCTATATTCCAAACAGGGGTTCCTATTCCTTCATATTCTTTTAGAATTTTTCAGCCTCCCTGCTCTCTTCCTTTGCTGTCTTATGTCCCCTCTCAGATGGCACAGTAAGGAAAAGCCACAAAACCTTTGCTTGTTTATGTTAGTTGGCCCCACTAATTAGCATCCCAAAGGCTTAAACTAACAGGTTTGACATCTCATCAAATCATCACGGAAAGGTTCGTTACCCTGATGCATATTTGAGCTGCCACATTCATCTGGAATTCTAAATGACTCAGGAATGTAGAAGAAATTTAGAAAACAATTTTCAACATAACACTTAGCAGGAATACAGAAATGTTACCAAGTACTCAAGAACAGAAACCAAAGTGATAGATGAAGTCTGTATGTTTTACATAAAAAATCATGTGAGCCCCCAAAAAAGGCAAAGTAGGATTCTCTAAGTAAATGGTGTAAAAAGTCTGTAAAAGATTCTCCAGCATTTGATTCTTTATACTTGAAGGCTTCATATCACTAGTTGCTTAAGGCTGGTAAGAAAAACAGCATTTGTAAAATATGGAAATTTGATGATTCTTGACAGAAATACTTTTGGGAGTTGTTAACAGATGTATGCTTCGTCTTGCACATAATGATTTCTCATCTTAAATAAGCAGTGGTGGCCTGATTTTTAGGAAGAACATTCAATGCAGCAGCCAGAAGAGGGGGGAGGGGACTACTCGGCTCCCCCTGATAAACGGCTGCTCTCTGGAGCCTCTTGCCTCTGAATTCAGCTCTAACACTATCCAGAGATGTTCTGGCAACACTTCCTTTCCCCTGTTAACAATGTGACCAGCCAGAAGAAAGCGGGAGCCACTGCAGGAGTTGCATCCTATTTAAGGATTTGCTTATATAACACTAGCCACAGCTAATTTCCTTTGGTTCCATGCCAGCTGCCTGTAGACAAAAGAGCTCCCAAGCTCACCAAGGACAGTCTGTGCGACACGGCTCTCGTGCAGGCTGTGCACATATGTTTCTTCCTGTACGCTTCCTGTAAATGCACGGAGATGCCAAGAACCAGCTGATTTTCAAAATATCCCCTCTCTAACTTTGCTGCCACCTCAAAACTCCATGCAAAGTCTACATGCAGATCTCCCGTGATGTCTCAGCTTCCAACAAGTTGGTCCTTGCTTCAGCAAGGCCAAAATGTCATTCAGGTGTTGCAAGCTCTCTGTGAGCACTACAGCTCGCCCTGGCATTTAGCCACAAGCCTGTACAATACGCAGTGGCTGGAATGGAGAAGATATGTCTGCTAATAGGTTGAGATACTAGGATATTTTCCCACACTTAGATTGCTTAAAAAAAATGTAAAAGGAAATTACCTTCCCTCATAACATTTTTCAACCCTACACATTGGTCTTTCATATGCTAACAGACCAGACCAGACCAGACACGTTAACAGAAGAATGTTTGGTTAAAAATAGAATCATTTGAACAAAGAAACAATTTGTCACAAATAAACTTCTAGAGGACTTGGTCAAAATTCACAATGTGATGAACTCTTCAAATTATATTTAATTGCAATTTTACCAGCTCAGTAATAGGTAGCATAATTGAAAAAGAAACTGCATAAATCCCTTAGTTTCTTCCCTGTCAGGTTTTCAACAGTAACTAATTAATTATCAATATTGCCATAGAAATAAAGTGTAGAAGCAGAGTCTGAAACAGACTCTGATCAGATAATGCCTTTTGTGAAAATTCATTCAAACAAAATTAAAGTTTTGGATATTAGATTCAACACAATAGAAGTCTGGCCTACAAAATAATCTAAAAAGCAAACTTGCCTCCTACCTCTGATACAAGAATTACTAGGAAGCAGTGGATCATTTTATTATATAAGACCAGAAAGTAGCCAATTGTGCAATATTTAAACAAAAAAAAATCACTTAATCATCTGACAGGACATCAATGTACCTATTTCTTTCTTGAAACCTATTTTATTGGTGTGAACTGTCATCAAAGGGAATTTTTTTTTAATAATACTACAGTCTTAAAAGCTGTGTTCTGATTAGATGTGCATATCCGTATTTTATTTTTGGAAGAGTATGGCTGTGAGTGCAGGGAGAGAACAGCCAGTTTGAGATTATCCGTGTGATCTGTAATGGACTGCACTGGGAATGTGCAGCTCATTGTTCTCTACAGATGTGTGAAACTCTGGGGTTTGTTTGTTTGTTTGTTTTGTTGCTCTTGTGGTTTTCTTTGTTTGTTTGTTTGTTTTTTTTTCCCTCTGAAAAAGCAGTATTTTGTTGTATATGCCATCTCTCTCCTGTTTCAGAGTTCTCCCTAAGATGGCTGCCTGGCTTATACACTATTAGTGCATGTAAATTATTCAGCGGCTTTTAATGGCAGATCAATCTACTTTCAGCAGTAAAACAGGGAAAACCAGTGAGACCTACCGCTAAAGTAAAGATGCTGCAAAAAAAGATCTTCTGAATATTGTTCAAAAGTACTATATCATTGGCCCCTAAATTGAGACTGCAGAAAGCAAAGTGCAAAATTGGGTGTGCTTTAGAAAAAGTATCACCTGAAGCCACTTCTCAGGCAACATCAGAAAGTCCCTGACAAGGGGCGTTTGTGATTATGGGTAGATTTCAAATGAAAATGTTACATTTATATTAGGAGGAAGGTGTATATCACACGAGGTCAATCCAAGGGGGAGATTTTGGAAAGCTATCTGATTAGGCTATTGGATGCTCACAGATGAATTATTCAGATAAAATCACTGGAAGGATGTGTGAGGAAGTTTGACAGAGAATTTCCACTGACTACTTTAAGTCTTTTGTTTAAGAACAGAGGAGTTACGGGAACAGAGAGGATCTGAAGGTGAATAGAAGGCAATTTCTAGATACAAGCTGAGAAAAAGTCGGGTAAGCTGGCACCTGTTGAACTGGTCTTCAAAACATGTTTTGCTTAAGAAAAGAATGAAAAAATTACATATTAAGGAGTAAGGATAAGAGTAAGGAACAAGATTATCTACAGATCACATCTAGCAGGAGAAAAATAAATTTCCATGAATAGCCAAAAAGTAAATTTTTTTTTTCTGTATGTGAGATAGCATACATGCTTTAAAACATCCTAGCTAGACCTCATGAGATACAAGCACTCCTTCTTACCTCTCTGTTTTGATCACTTTCAATTTAATTTTATCCACATAACTGATAACTTCTCTGAATTTATTCAAAGAATGACTTTAGTGTATGCTTATGGTTAGGAATTTCTGTAAACAAGTCTTTTAAAGACATACACTTGCTTATGCAATTCCATTAGGGATCTTTTATGGTATTATAGACATCAAAACAATTTCCTCTTTGGTCAATGGGTAAAGTAGAATAAAAGCAGAACGCACTGTAAAGAAAAAAAAGTTAAAATTTTTATTTCTAAAGTTATTTTTCATATTCACTACAGCAGACTTTTATCATGGCTAGATATTGGTACTATGTAAAGCTTACATAGCACCAGCAAAACACAAGGAGCCTTATGAATAAAGAAGAGATTTCCCCCTCTGAGAATGCAGTTTAAATAGCCCATGCATACATACAAGAAGCAGAGGACAGGAATGGAAAAAAACAACAGGAGCAAGGCTAAACAGGATTGTGTAATATCTTAGTAATGTCACAGATTATTTAGATTTCTGACTGTCTAGCCTGATGACATTTGCTAAATGAAGAACGGTGCAGGAAAAGCCTTAGAAGAGATTCAGCTATAAGAAAAAGATTTAAAATTAAAAAAGCCCAAAGAATACTCAGGTATGTTGTGAGAGACTTCAAGGATCTCTTATTTTGGTGTAAATGCAAAAACTGGAGCACAAAGAGTGAATTAAAAGGTTAATGCTCAAAAGCAAAGATCCTTTTTCAAACCTATGCAAGTGTTGTGATTTTTTTTTTGTCCAGTGTGTTATAAAAAAAGAGAAGACACATGACTACAACACAAGATTTTTATAGGTATTCATGGAAAACAGACGACCATATTTTTACTATTTTCAGTGCAAATTTATGCATTTGGCAATGAGAAATACTTATACCTTAAAGGAGGAAAAAAAAAAAGAATTGTGATGAACTGAGTACACAGACATTGCAGCCAACAAGTGGAACTAAGCCAAGCCCCAAACCTTCAAGCCACAAAAAGTCAGTAATTAGCAGGCTACTACTTGCCCTGTCAGCAGAGCCCATAGAGGGACACATTCACTAAACCTGTTGATGGAATATGTAAAATCTTCATGGCTGTAGATGCCTCAGTTTTTAAGACTGAAATTTGATTAAACAGACTGTCTTAGTTTATACAGTTAATGGTGACCTACCATGAAGATATACAATTGAACTGAAGAAAAGTCAACTATAAAAGAAATGGATTTTAAGACCACAAATCTGCAAGAGAAATTCCAAGCAGAATATCTGAAGCTCTTGGAAAAAAAATGCAGAAATGAGTGGAGGCAGATGTGTGGTGGATGGAAGAAGAATTAACACAAAATGAATGTAAAAGCATGTAACTGAGTAATAAAGACTCTTGACTACAGCATGGAGGGAGCTGCAGGCATTTGGTGTCATCTTCAATCCAATTAAACAAAATTGTTCCCAAGGGATTGCAGAGCACTGATCCAAAGTCATTCAGACAAAACTATTTAAGAATTCTGAATTCTTACTCTTGCTACACAAACTCATTGATCACAAAGTAAAAACAAATAAACGAAATTCCCTCCCCTCTAAAAAGGTCTAACTACAGCTACTCCAAGAACTAACCTTTTCTGGCTACCTTGGGAAACAGTGATTTAGAAAACTGCTGGCTGGCTTTGCAGACCAGCTGGTGGCTGAAGGACTCACAGCCTAAATTAGTGAAGCCCCTTCAAAACTGCACATCTGGTTACGATTAATGCTTGGAAAAGCCTCAGCAGCCAGCTTTAAGCAAACTTGCCAATATCATTTCCTGCATGTTTGAGAAGGGAATCCAAAAACCCATCTGATCTTTTTCTGGCTGTTTGAGGATAAACCAGTGAATACCTCCAGTAACCCAGTGATGCATATGTTTGCTGACACGACAGGGAACAGGACTCGGTGACTGAAGCATCCAGTTGTTCCTAGGCCCTGTTACCTATCACAGACATCATATCACATAATCCGCTTACTGTACAATGGGATGTGTCCTTAGACGAGCATGGTCTTTCACATCTACAATTCTCATTGTAAGGCTGTTTCAGAATATTGCTGCTGGTAAGGTCAGGGAACTTCCCCCCCCCTCCTCCCCTTAACATACATTTATTATTGGTCTGCTTTTTTACCATTTGTTTCCCTATCAATAGCCATAACCATTGCTGGATTGAGTAGTTCATCCTTTCCCCTGTTTATTTAACTACATTTACAGATACTTTCCCAAACATTTGCTTTTTAAGCTGAAGGAGCCACTCTCCTCTATCCCATATTTCAAGCCTCCTTTTCCTGAATGGCTTCAAGTTTGGCAATTTCTGCCTGCTATATCACTTCATAAAAAGAAAAAAAAAAAAACAAAAAAAAAACCCAACCAAGAAAAAAAACTCAAACCAAGCAATCCTCCACCAACTATCAAAACTGTCCTTCCCTAGAGGTCACAATTCTGCATTTTTTTCTTATTATTAGCTGACGGGATTCAATCCTGGTATCTGTTACACTAACATAGGGGAGAAAAATTATTTTGAGGTCAAAGTCAATAAGCAGCCCCAAATATCATCAGAGAGAAAAACCTCACACTCTGTTAACTAGAAATACATCTTTATCCTCAGTAAGTACAGGCTGGAATTTTGTCCCTCCCACCATGCCCCTCTATCCCTTTCAGTATTACATTCTTAATAAAGAAAAATTAAGTGTGTATTGATTAAAGGAATCTTCAGATGTTTAAGGAAGAAAAATGAAAATTTTACCTGAAAAAGTTTAGTAAAAGATTGCTCATACTAATATCAGGTTTTTTTGCTCTCTGGGACATTCTGATCTCTCACTTAATTGCTCCTGACTCATCACCAGAAAAACAGATGCAACAAAAATCATTAACTTCTCTTTTATATGGTATTCCCTTTGTTCCATCATTTCTTTGTTGATTTAGAAGATCTCATGAAGACATGCTGCTCAGTAGGAGATTTACCTCCACATTTAAGCACAGAGGAAACTTGAGTGGGGGTTAGAGAGTAAAGGCCGCTGGGAACTTAAAATAGAACAAAAAAATACACATCATATAAAAGGATTGTGAGTGCTTCAAAACATGTGCTGTTTGAGTTCTAGAGCTAGTTCTACCCTCTCATCCAATGCTGGAAAAGCAAGATAATCCATCACAGAGAAATTAGGGCATAACGCTTAAAGTTCGTCATGTACAATGTTTTCACTCCCTGGTTAGTGCTTCTTGGGACTTAAAATATGGAATATGCTAACGACACCAACAGCACACATACAAGGGTCAATGAGTCTAGCAGGCCATGCATGTGCTGAGCATTCCAGAAACAGAAGCTTTTTTTACACACTTCCTCTAAAAGCATGTCTCACATCTGCTATACTTACAGATATTACAGAAGCAGGACAGAAAAAAGAGTAATTACGAAATGTACACAAAGGCTAAAGATGTTTCAACAGCTTGTAAAGAAATAAAGCAAACAGACCTCAAACACAACCTTTGGTTTAGATCAAGAATTTGGTGCATCATAAAGTTAAGCAGATGGATGGAAAATTCAGAAAGCTCTGAGATAATCAGACTGCAACAGTGCCCAGAGCACTATCTGCAGTGATGTTCATGAAATTTTAAAAGAAGAGAGAATTATGTGTCCAGTCTTCCTGAGGAAGCAGATTACCATAGCTGAGATTTCAGCAAGTTAATTCAGTCCTTTCAATCTAGAAATTGGTAGTAGGGTGATGCTGGATTATGTCTCATATTTCCTAAAAGAGCAGGAGGAGATGCCACCACAGGTGAAACAGTGCCTCAACCACAGTCATATATGGAAAAGGACAACTAAAGAAACAGGCAGCAGCACACTCCAGCACTGAAAATACCGAAGCAGAGATCTGACAGTCTGGAATTGCCTGTTTACTGTCAGCTATAATTGCTCACTAATTTTTGCAGAAAAGTCAGTCATCAGCTATTCCTTATAAATATTTTTTTTGTGGGCAGACCTACAGCAAAAGTACATAAAGACAGACTTCATTTTATGGCATCACAGTTCTTTAGTAACAGGTACAGCTGTCCACATCAGTCCTTGAATATAAACACTTTTCCCTGATAGAGCCTGGAACTTACAGCCTGAACCTTTGATGATGATGAGATTTTTCTTTGAATTCTGGGAGTGTGCTTTTCTTTTTCAAGATACTAGCCTGCCACAAATCAGTATTTTACATCAACATTTCTTGTTCAGAGCCAACAATATTCACATTCACAGTAATGCTACCTCTGTGAAAATGACACTGACTTATCTCAGGCAAGACAGCGGAAGAGGGCAGGCAGGAGAAACAGCAGGTTGAGTTCTACTGGAATTCAGGTGCCACGCAAAGGTCAAGTTTCAGTCTTATTTCACCGTATCTTTACATTTGATACTTTAGTGGAAACTGAATTAGAATATGATAAATACAATATAATCTCAAAGAAAGGAACCAGAACAAGAGAAGACAGATTCAGAGGTGAAACACGAACCAGCAAGCAGTTAAACCTTAGGTCTTATTTACACCTACAAGATCAGAGAAGTCCTCGTTATCCTTTTACAAACTGATGGAAGAAAACCCCACCTATGCCTATCAAAATACAGAACTCTAACACTTGCTTTCTGCAGCTTCCATACCAGTGCAGCCTTCTCTTCTGCTTTGAAAAGGCCATCCTGTAAAGAGACAGACTAGAAGAATCACATCTGTGGCAGCCCAGAAGTATTTCCTAATAAATGAGCCAAGAAGAGCAGCACATGGAGGGAGTCTGTAGAGACGCAGTCTGGTATTTGTTCTAGCCGTGCGAGTAATGGGATCACCTGTCTTGATGAGTAAATCACAGACCTGGTCTAAACACCATGCAATCCTCTGCTATGACTATGAATCCCCATAACAGGAACCCCTGCAAAGCAGTTTACAACTGGTAGTAAACGGCTCTCCAGAACTGTGACAAGACACAGTGCATTACATAAATGCATGTTCCTTCAGTGAAACCTGCTTGTCAAATAGTCTGGAATTACTGCTGTCTTTCTGTAAAAGATTTCCTAAGTAATTATGACCAGATACCTGAACTGGCTGGGACACATGCCCCAAGCACATGTTTTTTAAATTAAAAACAAAACCCTTCTACTACTAGAGCTGTCTGATTATTAAACAAATTGAGCACAACCACTGCGAGAGTTACAACCTGTCTTATAAAAAATGCTACAATATACATCAGAGCATAATTTAAAGAACATTTTATAGCTACCATTTTACCTCTTCAGGATAAAGCCTTCTGATATCATATTTTCCTATCATAAACTCAGTATACATTCCTGCATCACAGTGATTTTCTTTCCAAATCAGTTCTTAATATGGTTCCAGCACCTTCTGCATGTTTTGGGTACAGTACCAAATAATAAAACAGTCTGCACTGCTGACAGTGACATGGAGGAGAAAAACAGTTATATAGACTGCATGAAAACAATTAAAAGGCCAGACATAAATGAACTATCTGTAATCTCAGAGTAAACATGTGATCTACTACCAGAGGTGAGCAGACTGCCACTTAAAATAAGTACATCAAGACATACAAAAATACTGATGCAGAGCAGCGTATGCTCCCCCTTGAGAAAGCAACATTAGTTTTTTCTGAGAGAAACAGGAGTGGCAAAATACATCATCTCACATATCATCCTGATGGTACAACACTGTGTGCGCAATAGTCTTTCACTGATGTGAAAGCTCAGATAAGCTCAAATCCATACTAAAATCACTTTCTGTTCTCTTGGGTATCTATATCAAATGTACCAAAATACAGAAATTAAGAGCAACCAGTTAACCACCTTTTTAATATGTACACCTAATAACATATTTTTGAGGGTTACTGTATTCTGCAAGAATATGTAAATACATTTGAAGTGCCATCTATGAGTTGCATATGGCAGAAAATTTACAGCATGAAGGAGGGGGTGTTCCACTCACCACTGAGTCAGTATTCATGATACAGAGAGGCTGTGTTTTAGTCAGGTTTGCATTATTCTTGATAGTCTCCATATGGACAAATAAAGAATAGGCATGGGGAAACAGCTATTTAAAGTGTATGGAGACATTCTGGGAGGAATGCAGAGACATCACCTGAGCATCCAGAGATGAGGTTAGGAAAGCCAAAACTCAGCTGTAACTGGGATGGGATGTTGTCCTGGTTTTGGCTGGGAGAGAGTTAACTGTCTTCTTAGTAGCTGGTATAATGTTATGTTTTGGGTTCAGTATGAGAAGAATGTTGATAACACACTGATGTTTCCACTTGTTGCTAAGCTGTGGTTATACTAAGTCAAGGATTTTTCAGCTTCTCATGCCCAGCCAGCAAGAAGGCTGGAGAGGCACAAGAAGGCTGGAGAGGCACAAGAAGTTGGGAGGGGACACAGCCAGGGCAGCTGACCCAAACTGGCCAACAGGGTATTCCATACCATGTGACGTCATGTCCAGTATCTAAACTGAGGGGAGTTGGCCTGGGAGGGATCACTGCTTGGGAACTAACTGGGCATTGGTCAGTGAGTGGTAAGCAATTGCATTGTGTATCACTTGTATATTCCAATCCTTTTATTATTATTATTATTGTAATTTTATTATTGTTATTATCATTATTATTTTATTCTTCTCTGTTCTATTAAACCGTTTTTATCTCAGCCCATGACTTTTACTTCTTTTTTCTGATTCTCTCCCCAATCCCACTGGGTGAGGGGGACTGAGTGAGTGTCTGCTTGGTGCTTAGTTGCTGGCTGGGGTTAAACCATGACAGAAGTCAAAGGCAACAAGCAAGGATCCTATAAGTACATAGGTGACTCAGAAGGCTTGGGAAAATGTGGCCCATTGCTGAATGAGGCAGGGGCCCTGGTGACAAAGGACATGGAAAACGCTGAGGTACTGGATACCTACTTCATCTCAATCTTTACTAGCAAGACTGGCCTTCAGGATTCCCAGGTCCAAGAGACAAGGGTGAAAATCTGGAGAAACGGAGAGATGCCTTTGGTGGAAGAGGATCAGGTCAGCAAATAAATGCTTAAACAAAGTGGTCACACATAAGTCCATGGGCACTGATGGGATGCATTCATGAATGCTAAGGGAGCCGGCTGATGTCCTTGTTGAGGCCACTCTCAATAATCTTTGATCAATCATGGTCATTGGGAGAAGTACCTGAGAAAAGCAAATATCACTGCTATTTACAAGAAGGGCAAGAAGGAGATCTGGCCAGGGAAGAATAGGCTGGTCAGCCTCACCTCAGTCCCTGGGGAGGTGATGGAGCAGCTAATCCTGGAAACCATTTCCAGACACATCAAGGACATGAAGACCATCAGGAGTAGCCAACATGACTCACCAAGGGGAAGTCATGCTTGACCAACTTAATACACTTTTCTCATGAAATGACTGGCCTGGCAGATGTGGGGAGAGCAGTGGATATTGCCTAGCTAGATTTCAGTAAGGCTTCCGAAGCTGTCTCTGATAAGATCCTCATAGAGAAACTGATGATGTACAGGCTGGAGGAGCAGAGGAGCAATCCAGTGAGGTGGATTGAAAATTGACTGAATGGCTGGGCCTAGAGTGTGGTGATCAGCGGCATGAAGTCTAGTTGTAGGTCAGTAACTAGTGGTGTACCCCATGATTAATACTGTGTCCAGTCCTGCTCAACATCCTCATTAATGATCTGTATGATGGGGCTGAGTATACCCTCAGCAAGTTTGATGATGACACTAAACTTGGAAGAATGACTGATACACCAGATGGTCATGCTGCTATCCAGATGGACTTTGACAGGCTGGAGAAATGGGCTGACAGAAGCTTATGAAGTTCAGCAAAGAGAAGTATCAAGTCCTGCACACTACACCATGCACCAGTATATGCTGGGAAGGAGCTTTATAGAAAAGGCCCTGAGGGTGCTGGTGGAAACCAAGCTGACCATGAGCCTACAATGTGCCCTTGCTGCAAAGAAGACTAATGATATCTTGGGCTGCATTTGGAGTGTCTTGCTAGCAGGTCAAGAGAAGTGATCACTCCTCTCTATTCAGCACTGGTGAGGACACACCTGGAGTCCTGTGTCCAGTTCTGAGCTTCACAGTACAGTACAAGAGAGAAAAGAACATACTGGAGAGAGTCCAGTGAGGGGTCACTGAGATAATGGGACCAAGTGCACCCCCAGAAAATTTGTAGACAATACAAAAATGGGAGGAGTGCTTGATGCACCAGAGGGTTGTTCTGCCACCCAGAGTGACCTCAACAGGCTTGAGAAACGAGCAGACAGGAACTTCTTGCAGTTCAACGAGGGGAAGTGCCAAGTCCTGCACGTGGGGAAGAATAACCCCAGCTACCAGCACAGGCTGGGGCTTAACCAGCTGGAAAGTAGCTTTGCAGAAGATGTCCCAGGGTGTCCTGGGGGACATGAGTTGAACATGAACTAGCAATGTGCCATTGCAGTAACAAAGGCTAACGGTGTCCTGGGCTGCATTAGGAAGAGTGTTGCCAGCAGGTTGAGGGAGGTGATCTTTCCCCTCTACTCAGCACTGGTGAGGTCACACCTGGAGTCCTGTGTCTGGTTCTGGTCTCCCTAGTACAAGAGAGACATGGACACACTGAAGAGAGTTCAGTGAAGGGCCACTAAGATGATGAAGGGACTGGAGCATCTCTCCTGTGAGGAAAGACTGAGAGAGCTGCGACTATTTAGACTGGCAAAGAGAAGGCTCAGGGAGGATCTTATTAATGTATATAAAATACCTGAAGGGAGGGTGTAGAGAAGATGGAGCCAGGTGGTGCCCAGTGACAATAGGCAATGGGAACAAACTGAAACACAGACGCTTCTCTCCGAACACCAGGAAATACTTCTTTACTGTGAGGGTGACCGAGCACTATAACAGGATGTCCAGGGAAGTTGTAGAGTTGTCCTGTTTAGAGATACTCAAAAGCCAGCTGGATATGGCCCTCATTGAGCAGGGGCATTGCACCAGATGATCTCCAGAGGTCCCTTCCAACCTCAACCATTCTGTGATTCATGTGATACCATTGGGGTGAACTGGAGACTACATTATGTCTTGGCTGCTGTGCAACTTCAGTGCTTTGTGAGCTATCAGATTTTCACCTCAGGTATTTTTTCTCTCTGTACTATTTTTTCAAGAACATAAGAGCATGTATTACGTATAAATATATACCATTACATAAAATTGTGCCTTTTTTTTTAAGGATACACATATGCAGACATTCTTCCAAAAAATAAAATAGGATTCATGAAGTTTCTTGTAAAAAGTGCTGGGCATGTTTATATAGACTCATTTTTGTATAAATATACCAGCAGAAAACAAGTATTGACTGATTAAGAAATATATCAAGAGACCCTCTCAAAACTTAAGAATTCTTCAAAATATATATTATATACTATTTTTTTTTTAAAAACATTTCTCTAATTGGATTTGTGTAGCAGATCTTCCTGGACAACTTTGATGCCAAAGCATCTGAAGAAGATGTCTTGAACTTCAAGTTGTTTGAGACATCTTTAGTTCTGCATTCATGTACAAACACAGACATATGTGCAGAACTTGAAAGCATCAAGCCTAGAGTTTAGAAAATATTTTTTCAGAGGGCATCCCTATCCCTTTACAAAGTGTGTTATACACCTTTACAAAGTTTCTAGGGGGTTGTATTATCTCAAATAGGTATTATTATGGGTTGATATTGTTTCAAATTTGGATGGCCAAGAGCTCAAGACACCAGAGGTTGCCACATTTTGCAGTTGTCTGACAGGCCTATTACTATGGTTAGGAAAAACAGAGACCTTTCATGTAGTGAGTCCGTGTAAGTAATTACAGAAATTCACTGTCCCTGACTTACAAAGAGACATTTGATGGATTTTTCAAATTCATCAAAGTTCAAAAAATACATTTTTACAGCTTCATAGAGTTAAAAATAAATCACTGTTTTGGCTTGCGCTGCAGTATTTATGAAAACAAAAGTCTTGAATTCAACATCTTTCCATTTCCTTTCTATGTGTGCATGTAAAACAACACTGGGAAGTTTTGGCTCTGCAATCTAATCCAGTAGATAAACCTCTTCTAACAGAATTGAAATCAAATCTCAAAGAGAAAGCAAGGAAAGTTAGCTTTCAGAATGAATACTGTACTTCTGATGTCTGTTCACTTCATCAGTTAAAGAAAACTTTGGAGACTGCTTGCATCCTTCCTGGATTTCTATTTTTCCAAATTATACTTCCTGAACAGTATTATAAAGATGTAAACACGTAAAGAGGTCTTGCTCTCATTCCTACCCACAGCATCCTTAAATAGAGAACCTCTTGTCATGCTGGCAAGGCAGGGCAGTTACGGGAGTCCTTTGGGGAGTGGATGACAACATGGCACAGAAGTGTGACACAGCACATCACACCGTGCTCCTTTCTCTCTAAGAGACTGCATTTTTTCTCCTTAGTTTGTCTAAAATAAATTGATAGTAATACAGTCACTTCCCACACATGAAGAGGAACACAGGACTTTTCTTCCAGTGTTAAGACAGAATGTCACAATGTTCCTGCCACCTACCAAACTTGGAAAAGTCATCCTACTAATGAATCCCACCAGTGAAGACACTCTAACCCGTTTCTTCCCTCTAGCCCACTGCAAAAGATTTCATCAAAAGAAAATAAATGCTCTAGAGATGAGAAAGGTGAATTAACTTCTTTCTAGATTCTGGATTTAAATAGTACATGTTGAACATGACTTCAGGGAATGGTCCTTGTCCAAAGCAGACAAGAAGTCCCTCTTCTCCTCCCCCTTCTGCCAGACCAGCAGCATATCCTTTCAAAAACAAAGAGGGAAGCTGACAGTTGCCTACAATTTCATGTAGTTATTTTTGCAAATGGAAAGCTAGTACTACATAATGGTGATCTGATTTTGTAGTTTTTATTTCCACTTTTGTACTCAGATGAAGAGACGTGGATACAAGACAACAGCAAATAAAATTCCATGAGTATTGTCTCACAAGCACTGTTGCAAAAGACGGTAACAGAAAAGTCACAGATAATGTCCAAAACTTGTATTTCTCTTTCTTGATGACTCTCCTATACACAGTCTTAATCATAATGTTTCATTCCTCTCTCTTGTAATTTTTATCCACTTAGCTAAATAGTATTCAGTTATTTTATATTGGTAGTTAAATAATATTTGTGACATTTCATATTTTATATTGGTAGGTAAATAATATTTGCGAAGTTTCATATTTTACATTGGTAGGTAACTAATATTTGTGAAGTTTCATAATTTTTTCCTCAGGATACTCAAAACATCATGTGCAATCCTTTCTTATAGTTTTTAAATACATATTTCTTCCCATTTCCCTGTCCTCCCAAAATACTTTAAACCCATCCTTCCAATTGCAAAAAGAAACATTCAGACCAAGATTATATGATGGCTAATTCTTTTAAATCTATTCACTTAGATTCACAGAAATTTACAAATACTTCTGACATGTAAATCCACAGTGCAAATCTGGGAACAATTTTGGGTAGATCAAAATGTTTATGTACAATAATGCCCAGTAATGCTTTTCTTAGAAGCTACATGTATACTAAAAATAAGCTACTTGCATTCGATTCTAAATTTCTAATATGTGCATTGGTATATACATTTCACAGAGAGTATGTAAACAGTATCATCCATACGCATTTGTGTCTTACAAACTCACAAGTGGATACCTTGAGAAACTGCCTGGCAAGGAAAAACAGAAAGATGGGCCAGTGCAGATGAATTGAGAACAGTTCATCCATCGTGACTAGTAGCCCTTATTGGAATTAAATACAAGCATCAACAGCCTTTCACTGAAAACACAAAAAACCCAACAGTATCAGTAGGGGAAATTTCTTTCTCAGACTTCAGAAGAAAGAAACAAATTATTTTGAATTCTGATTCTCTCTTTTGCTACCCCTTTTTCATTCCTTGGTTTTCTTCCTTCAATGACAAGATGGGGAATAAGAAAAAAAACCCAACAGTAAGACTATTTAATGTCTTCTTTTTGAATTAAAAATGCAGTAATTATTTGCAAAAATATCCTTTTACAGCTTCCACTTTTAATCAGCTTTTATAGCTTATGTATTAAACTTATTTATTATGAATAATCATTATCCAGCCAGATTTTCTTTTATTGGTGTCTGTGAAACTCAGTGGATTTCAGTCAAGTCATTCTTAATTTACACTGTTGTCAGGGAAAGGAAACTGGGACTTATAAGCACAACCAAAGGTATGAATTAAATATAACATTTGCTTAAAACCCCTTCTTCTGTGGAAATGCTTTTTGCCTGGAGCTAAATGAATTAGTGTCTTGTAGTGACACTGTTCTTTCTATTTGAGTGCTTTGCTATTGTTCATTTTTCTAGAATTAAAGATATAAGCATAGAACACCAACTTTTCAAAGCAGGACTTTGCAAAAGTGTCTCTCTTCAGATGTTCTTTCAACCAAGTTGCAGACATCTGTGAAACTTCCAGTATGGGACTCCAGGGTTTTGTATGGCAAAGTGAAGACTTGTTGCCATTTCACTGAATCTGCAATATTGATCCTTTATTTAAAGCACATAATGAATCATCTTAGTTCAGCTTCATAAAGAATTTTCTCAGTAGTAGAATTGGTGTGGCCCATCTTCAACCCCGAGCTCATTTTTATAAAAGAATTATAAGCCCCTTAAAAATAAAATTAATCCTGCAACAGGAAAATCTCTACAACATACTACATGCACTAGAATAAAACAAAATAAAATCTGGCTTCTGCTATTTCCTTAAGTATCCACCTACAGTTACAATTTCTGTAGAAATTAAATTTAAATGGGTTCACAAAAGTTGATTTGAAAGAAAGGGTTTTTCTGATGGCATGGTGTATGCAATGCTGTAATTAACAGCTACACTGCAGGCAAAACAGGCTTGGTTTCAGTTTAACCGACACTGTTTTACACCATCAATTTTACCAGAAGCATTACTTCAGGGTACTAACACCGAATATTACAGAAGTTTCCAGGAAATTATCATCATTTAATTGTATACCCTGCTAACCAAATACAACGTAGCCCTTCACAAGGTATTGTTCCTTGAAAATAATTCACCAGGTTATGTACACCAAATGAACAGTAAAAGACTACAAAAGGAGTAGGGGAAAGTAAATGTCAGGTGGGTATTAACCCATTCCACCACTGAGCAAGTGAGAATTTTTCTTTTAGAGTATAGATAACCTGAAATTCTGTGCATGTAAGTACTGTAAGTAAAATGTTAATCTAATCAAGTAACAATTAAAGCCTCTTTTCATAAGTATGTAAACAGAACTGACAGATTCAATTTCATTCCTTCTGCAAGAGATTACTGGGCTGAGAATGTCTCAAGGGTGTTCCCAGAGGAATTGCTAGAGCAGTACATACAGTTTCTATTCTCATTATACTTGATTCAGCACAATGAACATCCAGCTGCTGTTCTGAAGGCAATGACTCTTGGGAGCATCCATGGAGTTAGCAAGAAAACTGGTAAATTTTGTTCCCTTGCTCTGTTTTATCAAAGTCTACATCGAGTCTTTATTTCAAGTTGTAGTGAAGGAGATGACAGATGTAAAGCCACTTCACTTCTCTAAATGGACAACCCAACTTCAATTCTCTCCCCAGCCTAAGGAAATTTGAATCTAAATTTGTTATTTCTTAGTCCTAGGGTACTATGGGATCAGCTACTCTAGGCTCTTGTTAACCTTGTATTCTCAGACACATAAGTGTTTGCTGCAGTCAGACACTCATCTTCTAGGTGGATTCACTGTAACCACTGAATTTGGTCTCTCTTGCTTACTTTTTGGTCGAATGCATACAAGACTACTTGCAAACAGGGTAATTGCTGGCAGAGATACTGAAGGAAGGAAAGAGCACTCCTGAATGCCTTACTGCTACCTGAATAAGACATTAAGACCCAAGTGGTAGGAAAACTTCATTCGCATCCATTGACAAAGAACAAATGGGATTCAGTGTCTTCCATCCTTCCATCCTGCAAACTCCAATTTCTGTGTTTCAGGAGGCTGACAGATACTTTGACTGACCTGCAAACTCCAATTTCTCTGTTTCAGGAGGCTGACAGATACCTTGATTGAGTACTTGAGTTTATTTTAAGAGTTTAGTTTTTCAGTTGCTAGGGTGTTGCCTGGACTTTAACCATTCACCCAAAACAACTGCATTACTGATTCCCCTTTTCCACAGGCTTAGAACTGTGTCTTCATTTTCAATTTTATTTTTATATGTTCTCAAGGCATATATTTAGCTATGCATATATTTGTTTGAGGCAACAATTTCATTTGAATGTGTGGCTACCCTTTAGATCTAACCTTATCTCACGGGAACTCTCAGTCCCAGAATCTGTCATCGTAATGACTTTCCCATCTCTTTATCTATTTTTTTTCCAAATCCTCAGATCCTGTTGACTCTGAAACTGGTTTCTAAGCTTAGCATAAGGTACAGAGTTCAATATCATAACCTCAGTAAAATTCAGATACAGAGTACATGAAGTCAATAACCATTAATTTTACAATGGTCTCCAGTATGGACATGGAGCCAAAATAAATTTTGCCTAAACCTGGTCACCATCTCAGATGTAAGATGTTCTGCATTCCTGTGGGAAATTCAGTATTTCTCAGCATCTTTCTTGTCTCCAGGGCCTCAAATGCAAAAATATGATGAAATTTCTAATGGAAATGTGGCAGAAAGCATTTCAATAGACCTGCAGCTGGTATGTGACTTACTGCTGAGTGGATTTTGTTAAAAACTCCTGGATTGTCTCATTACAAAATTTCCATTAGTTTCAGACCCAGGCCTGCCAGAGACTGGAAAGTAAAGCAAGTCAGGCAAGTGTTTTTCCTATTTTTAGCTTGGCTTCTAGACTTACATAGTCATCTTCTGTTCCCTACGTCCCCAACTTTTGACCCAGGTGACTGAGTTTATCCAAACTGATCAGGATAAAAGAGGTCATAGAGAAGCAAGGTCCTAAAATAGCCTGTAGAGAAGAAAGAATTGACCCCATAGATGTTGGCAACAGTAGGAAAAATGCAGAAGCAGCATATATATTATGTGGCACAGTGGGTCCATGTGGAAGAAGGAAAAAAAGACAAAGAATGCCCCTGAAACAAGAAAAGTTTGAATTAAATTTTGCCTCATATTAAACACCAAAGTCAGTCACCAAAGAACAGCAAATCTGGGAAACTGGTATTAATGCTTGCAGAAACACTTGTTTAAATGATGCTGTTCCAATAATGGAACAAATGTCCACAGGGAGAGAAAAATAAAAGAAACGAAATGGGGTTACCTCAAAATGCAGATAACCCTCTCTCAAAACAACTCAAAGATATCTAACAACAATAAAGCATTAAAAAGCACTCCTTAGAGGCTTACAATTGCACAAAATGTAGACTATTCTGAAAGTGCTACAATTTTGTGCCAAAATAGTTTATACCTTCATTACATATACAATGTCTGTTTCTCCTCTATCAAACTGACAGCTCTTTTAACAGAATTACCCCGTTTCCCTCCCTCAAGAAATGCACTGTGGTGGGAAGTGTTCCAGAGGGGATCCCAAAAGGCTTCCAAGTATTAGAGATTTGAAAATCAGTGATGGAGTGGCAAAATGATCCATTTACTTTTTATCATCAGTAGCTATCTATCTTCAAATTGTCATTGTCTTTTCAATCAGATGTCTCAAGGACCAGAGTTAAGTGGATAATGCTAAAAACAGACCGAACACCATCTACTACAACAAAGAATGGAAAAAGGGAGACAGACCTTGAGTAAGTTTCTTTTTCGTGGAAAAAAAGGGCATGACAACTTTCAAGAGTGATCTCTAAACCCAGTTGTCAGAAGTGTAATACAAACAATGCAAGCATAAGCATCTACAGTGCCCTACTGGGGACTGGAGGGTGATTTATCAAACCTCTTGTCAATCAGGTCTTGACTTGTGCCAGAACAGATGCAATATAAGATGATGGGGCAGGATTCTTGCCATCAGATGTACACTTAATACCTGATTTTCAGAAGTGGCATGCACCTGTGCTTTCCATAGAAGGTGACTGCAGAGTGTACTGGGTTTCATCTTAAAAAAAAAGAAGGAAAATCAATTCTGCAATCATTAGAATATGGCAAAGTTACTAGTTTTATGCTTGCTGGGTCAAGACCTTCAGACTTTAATGACTTTCAATTATAGTTAGCTGGGCTGCATGTGCTGTATTGGCAGAGCTGAAAATGTTCCGTTCTTCCTGCTAATCTCAATGTGTCCAGAAGCTTGCATTGTTTTTATGCATGGACCAAAAGTTGAAAAAATCTGCATTCTGGAAGAATTTACAGACACCTCTGAATGAGCAAAATCAGAGGGAAGAACAGAGTAGAATCAACATTTTTTTAAAAAAGCATTTGTGAGGGATGTTATTTGTTTTAGTATGTTTTATGATTTCTAGTGGTATTATGTTTGTTTAAGAAACAATATTAAGGATATTATTAATTTATATTAAGATAATTTCTTAATTTCTAAGTAACTTGCTTTAGTATGACCCTGAAATTTGTGCAGCTAGTAAAGTTAGGCAATGTCTACAATAGCAAGTATTAGCCCATAGGAGAAGATCAGTGGAGTGAAACGGTGCTGAGGGTCCACAACATATGTTTTTAGGAGGGTTTAACTTTGAACTTGACCTAGTCTTCTCCCAGGGAGTGAATGGCCAGTAGAAGTTGAAGCACAACATGCATACTCCTGTCATGCACTTTCCTGTTTAGTTTCACGTGAAAGAAATTGTTATGATGTTCTCTGAGATCCTTCTAGGATGGGATCAACCATGGTAAATGGGGATGATCGTGAGGTTCTTTCCAAAAGGTTCAGGTCTACTACTGGAGAGGCATCATTATGGGTCACAAAGGAAATTCAGAACATTTCTACTTCTTTTCTGTTTTTCCTGAGAAATATGCAAAAAAGGGGTAACTGTAAAGCTATATTACGTTTTTAGGAGCACTTCCCAGATGTTACTCCCCAGCTTTCAGCAGGAAGAAGCAACCACAAACATACAGGAAAGAACATTTCCCTTAAATCTTGGAATCACCAGCCAGCAAGTCACCTCTAAGCAATTCCTCTTTGTTCCCTCTCTTTTTGAAAAAGCCTCTTTACTTGGTTAATAACATCCATCTGACCTCCCAGAATAAGTCCTGGAGTACCACAGTAACCATCTCCAACTTTTCCCACAGTCAGAGCAGAAGAAAATAAGCACTGAAAGTTTTCTGAACAACTCCAGGAGGTTGACCTGGTTAACTCCAAATCTCTCCTCTGTTTCAGAAAGGTGTTTATTAATAAAAGACTGGACATATCCAACCCACAATGACCTTCTCCGAGCTTGAATGTTCAGTTAAACCCTGCACCTATAGTCTATATTGAAAGCTTCAAAGCGTTTTTGGCACATACACAGATTTAAGAACAGCATTAGTAAAATTACTTAACTGTTTTGATTTCTTCTGTGAATAACATGATTTCTTTTCATGTGAAGATAGGGCTGGTAGGTTACATTCTCCTTGCTCTTCTCACATTCCTATATTGTTTTCAGAGTATTTTTGCACACATAGCTTGAAAAGTCTGATGCTACTTATTTTCTAAACATAAAACTATTACATTTCTTTCCTCAACGTGGCAGCCATTTTGTTCGTTGTTTCCAGTCTGTCCAAGTAAAATATTGTCAATCCCGAAGAGCAAACAAGTATGAAAAGTAAAGTGTAATCTAAAATGGTTCATTATTATTGAAGTACATATCTCTTTTTTTTATCATGAAAGTCAAACAGTTCAGATTTTCATCATGAAAAAATTATATTGACATGACTGGTACCTGAAAAGCTAAAATGAGTGATGATTTGTCAGCATCACAGTTTGGAGTGAGTCAGAACACATGCAGATATGCCAACATACTGAAGCAAGCTCAAAATGCAGGGCTTTTTTTCAGACTATTCATAACAAGATCAAACTTAGCAACAAAAAGCAAGATTTTCAGAGAACATCCTAAAAGCTGCACAGGGAAACAGGTGCAACAATGGTCACTAGAGACATTTAGCTCTACACTTGGACAAACACTGCCCTGGGTATGATCCTGTATGGAGGGATGCATGGGACGGTAGTGGCTGGAAAAGATTTCTGTGGATCTAAGTTCTCTAGGTATCACAGAATTTGCATGGATTTTAATTATATTTATAAATACTAACATTTTTTAAGGCAACCTCTCTTTATCATAGTCCTACGTTTATAATTTTTCATTTGGAATAACCAGAGATTAAAGGACATTAACTTTAGCACAGGCAGAGAAAAAGAGTTATTTTTCGTATCTTCAACTTGATCTAATGAAAGATGTCCCTGTCCATAGCAGGTGGGTTGGACTAGATGATCTTTGAAGGTCCTTTCCAACCCAAACCATTCTGTAATTCTATGGACCCTATATAAGTAACACACAGCCTCCTTGCAACTTCTATTAGTTCAATATTAACATCTTCCAAACAGTCTTACTGGAAAAAAGTGTTTTAGAAGACAACAGTTCAGTTTGTAAGATAACCAATCTACCTAAAAATTGGATCTGCAAAGGACCTTTATTCATCACTGCTGCTAGGCAGAAAAGTTATAAATATTGAAAGAAACCTGACTTTTCAATTTCTCAGTCCTACTCTGTGCAGATAGCACCACCAAAATCCGACTCCTAAACTACAGGTCATAGAAGGCTAGCAAGCTCTACCTACAATGTGTGAAATTTGTTTGGAGGTGTCAGTTCAGTTGTCAGACATGTTTTATAGTGGAAGTAAGTGAGAATGATGCCAGAGTTTACTCCAAGTGGGCAAAAAATGAATCTTGCAAGAGAAGAGAATGGGTAAACCTAAACCTGCAAAGATGTCTAAAAGCTTATGAGTACACTCAAAGCAGGACAAAAGAGCTTCTGTGCTCTTTCAAGAAAACCCTTAGGTATGTAAAACTTAAGATATAAAGTTTGAAATTCTACTCTACCATCCTTAAAAATGAACATGCCAGGTAGACACTCTTAGATTAAAATGGGAAGAGCAGTTAGCCAGAATTTCTGGCCGTTTTAAATATCCACAATAGCTATTTATTCCCTGAGCCTATCTGTACATGGCATATAAAATAACATGAATCTCATCAGCTCAGTAACTGTCTCTACAGGACAGAATCATTTACTTGTGATTGACACTTGACATTTATCATACTGTTTGGACAGATCCTGGTGACAATCTGGAAAGATGTTTGCTGGGCTTTCTGTCAGTATTTCATGTTAGCACAGCAGACCCCATTAACTCAGATCCAAAAAAAAAATATCCATTGAATGCGAAAGAGAGACAAAATAAGTTCTTTTTAATTAACTCTGTCAATTTTTCAAAATGTTTCCAAATCAATCCATGGGACATGAAAATCTAAGTAATGGTTTATATGTTGTTTACCAATGCTTACTTTAGGAGAAACTTGAACAAGCCAGATCATTTTATGCAACAGCAGTTACAAGTCATTGCATACACTCCAGCAAAATATATATTTCCAAAAACTTTGATCTACTACCGGTTTCTTTGATTTTCAACTTCATTTCAACAGCACAGAAGAACCATAAGTGAATTACAGTTAGCATAGGGCAATGCTTGTGTAAATGGTCTTCACACAAGCAGAAAGCGTGCTGTAAGAAAAGTCAGCAAAAGTACTGAGACTGGAAGAAAGAACAGAGAGCAAGATAGGCCTAAAAAATGTTTGGGGTTTTCTTCCATAGCCAAACTATTTTGGATTAAAAATACTATGTTCACATGACTTTATATAATCTCTAAACATGACTCATGTTATCCAGAAAATTTCAAATTCCAGTATACGTTATAACAGAATTCAAGATCTTAAATAATTTATTGTAAAGGTAATGCCTGCCTCACTTAATGTCACAGATATTTCAGTTCTAGCTAGCAAGAAGGTGATACTTAATATTCAGAGAAACCTCAGTATATTTAGTGGGCTCAAACAGAGATGCTGAGAAAGTAAGAAATATCTCATACTTTATGAAATTTTAGAGTGTAACTATTTTAATAAGATAAGTTCTTTTTTGGAGTTGGTAGTTTTTATTACTGAGGGAAAGATTTGCTGTGATAAAGTGTAAAAGTCTTCCACGCGACTGAAGGAGAGATCTTTCTACTTAGAAAGCGGTCATAAGTGTTACATTAAATCTTTCAGCATGACAGTACTCTTGTTTCCTATTTACACTTTCATGTACATGTGTACATGAGTCATGTTATCTATGCAAATAAATCTCCTTTAGTTCAGTGAATATGCATTCACATGAACAATTACCTATTTAGGTGTCATGTTTTTGTAGAAGCTCAGTCACTATACTGGTACAATCAAGACATATATATATTTACTGGTATTTTTTGCCTAATTACACTTTATCAGACCACCTACCCTAGGACTTACCTTTTAAAAAAAACATTTAGCATTTTTGGATGGATAGATATCACAGTACTTGTTCACATCATTAGATTTTAATGGCACTTCTGGTACAGGTGAAAGCTACAGCACTGAATTCTGATGGTATAGATGTATAAAGCTTTAAGCCCTTAGAAAATGTAAGGAAAAGAGGTTCTTTGGTTTACCCAGAAAGTATATCACTCATGCTGCTTAGTCTGTATCTTTTACAGAATATTCTTCCTATCTTTACCTGTGTGCAATTTGTTAAAATAAATAAATAAATAAATAAATCCTACCTTTTTGTACTTTTGAAAAATCTACTTTGATGATATGTTTAAGTTACATAGACTCTAAGGACGTTGTTATCAGATTTATCTTTGGCTGTTTTTACTCTCTGTTAATTCCCAGAGAAATACTGTAGCATTGTCTCTCTGGCTTTACACAGGCCGTTATACCTGGCTCTCCACTCTTCCTCCACCAAGGAAGTAATCTAAAAAGTGCTTTCAAAGTATCCAAGGACTAATAAAGCAGAACAGCACTTACTGTTTTACCGGTCTACAAAGAACTAATCAGGTTTGGGCTATAAGTCTGAATTTTCTTTAAATGATCCACAGCTTTTAAATTTACTGTTTTTCAAAACACTTCCCTGTATAACAGATCTCACTTATACACAGTACATGGACTTCACAAACAGCAATTTTAGCATATTCTCTTCTGACAAGTTCATGGAAAAGTGTAAAACAAAGAGAAGTCAGGTAAGATTTTCTGAAGCTGGTATGTGGTTTGTAAAATTTTAAGTATTTTAAACTAGGGCGGTGAGGCCACATACCATATCAAAGCTCAAGATACAATTTACCTATTTACAGTTCAAAACATAATATTCTTTGCCAGCACAGTGATGGGAACAGCCAAGCTCTATGCCATCGCAGGGACTTCTGGGAATCACTTCCTATTTTCTTTGGGTTTACCACCTTTCAATTAATTTGTTGATAACAGATTCAATGTCTCTGGCAGTAAAATGTATCTGTTCTGTTCATTTATCACTAGACTGTTCATCAGCAAGTTCAGTTTATTATCAGTATTTCCTTAAACAAATGAGTTCAAAATAACAGAGAAATATTAATGATGGAGAAATGTTCAGCAATAGTATTGCAGCTGCACTGAAACTTTGGCTTTGGATCCAAATTGTATTGAAACAGTCAATGAGCTTGTCTGTTACAGCTGGAGATCAAACAATAAAAACTCATGTACTTTCACAATAAATTAAATACGATGGTTAAGTAAAATTATCCTCTATAAACAGAAAGAAATGTAAATTAACTCCTATATATATAAGCTGTGTTCCATGCTAGACACTAAAGACAGAGAGAATTAATGAAATATGGTGATGACTGATTCTGTATCAAACCTGAATTTCAAAACTTTCATGCTAGGTCTGGAGAAAATTTAAACAAAATAATAATTGCAAAAAAAATTTAGACAAGTCCAAGTAAAAACATATGCTGATCAACAGCTTCCAATAAAATTTAATGTCATCAATAAAATTGATAGTATTTGGCACAGCTCTACATTTCTATATGTTTTTCTAAAAGCAGAGCTATATGAGATGTGCCATTACAGTTTTGGGGGGGGAGTTTTGGCATAACAACACAGATTATACCTCTGATTATTTCAATCGTTATTCACATATATATATTAAAGGGTGCATAAAACCATTCAAATACTATCTCTATTTTCATAACATTAGGCAAGATGTGAGCCTTGACATGATCCCTTGAAAATAACATTAGAATGATCTGAATTTACCTCTGAAGTCTCTGTCTGTAAATAAATGGAGTTACTGGTTTCATATTTTGCAACATTTATCATAAATCTTCCAGTACATATTAAATGAAAGTATTTGGGCAGAAATCTGAAATTCACTTCTGTTCTGTAAAAGAATTAATTGTTCATATAAGTGATGGAAAAGTCAATCATTTCTGACACCAAAAGCAGTACAGGTGGGTGCTATGTAAGTTTATATAGGAAAGTTGCCAGGTCACATGAATTGCAATTTCTGGTACCAATCTTAAGGTTTTCCTTTGGCAAACATTGCTAGAACTTCAGATTTATTTACTGATCTCTGTTGGTTTTATGACATAAATGGGTGTTGAAAGGGCACAGTCTTCCATCATCGCATCCTCAGTCCTTGTAAGAAGTAAGCTAATTACTTAAATAACTAAAGCTGCACTGAGCACCTGCCTTGAATCACCTCTTGAAATGTTCTTGAAATACTACGAAACACTCAAACCTAGTAACTGACTTAAGATAACGGGAACACTCCCTAAATTCATTTTGTTCAATGGTCTGAACTAGAAACTCTTATCTTCTCAGATGAAACATGAATGCACTAATACATTGTGTCACTATATGCTGTGCTCCTATTAAAAATTTATTTGCTAAAAGGTAAAGGGTTATTGTTACTTCCACCTAGAAAAATATCTTCAGTCTAGTTAACTAAATATGTTCTGCTGGGAAAGATTGTACATGCTGTAGGATTGAAAGCATGAATTTTGCAATCTGGATGTTAATAAATTATTGTGAATGCCTAAATGAATTTCCTGTATACAACTAGTCATTTGCATACTTCAAGGGAAAGTTGTGCCTCTCAATAGGCCAGAAGATCTGAGTACTCTTCTACTGAGCTGCAAATGTACAGGTTGATCAGAAGCAAAAGATCGAACGGCAACTCTCCACTGCTGGGAAGGGTTGCCCCGTACAGAGCCTGCTATATTCTAGACATATGCTCAGTCTCCCAGCTCTATCTGACCTAATACAGATTAGATTAGTTACTTCCTGCATGTCCAAAGGGAGAGCCACACACCCACCCGTCAGGCCAGAGCACAAAATCCCCACTTCCCAACTACAAAGAATCTTCCCATAGATGATTTGGCCTAACTGATCTTGTAAAGAGTGCTGAGCTAGGCTTGATACCTACTGTCAGATGTGATGTTAAAGGCTTGAGCTGAGAACAGGATAAAACTGTATCAGTTAGACATCTGATGCAACTGAGCCACCTCAAATAATTCTTGCACCAGTAAGGGAGAAAGGATAACTTTTGCTGAAGTGCCTTGACAGTTTTTATACCTGAAGTCCCCTGGAAGCAGTGTAAGCTCAGAGACCTCGGAGGCACTGACCCTTTATTCTTTTCTTTCAAATGAGAAGTGGAAATTGATCCGACTCTGTACTGACTGAAACTGCATTGGGATCACGTGAAGAGAGAGGTTGTTTTCTAGGACCCAGGGCTCAAAACCAGTTAGGGCTTTCTACATTTAAGCTCTATCATTAAAGCATTTAGAAGCCAGTACAGAAACAGAAGCACCACCATAGCACAGTGGCCCCATAAGCTGTAGCAGACAGTCCTACACATCTTGACCTTTGGATTCATGTAGCAACAGAGTAAACTATACTACAGTAGGTGATTCTTGAGAGTAAGAGTGAAAAGAAGCAAAGGAATACTATATCATAAATTGAGGCAGATGTAAGAACAAGGTCTCTTAAAAATCGTTATAAAAATGTAAAACAAGCTACTACAAGATAAACCTAAAATTAGAATGTTTATCAAGTATTGTCTGAAATAAAATTAACAGATAAATAGTTAGCTTCTATATTTATAAGAATTAAAGTTATTCTGGATTTTTGTAAAACACTATTTTCTATGTAGAAATCTATGCTGATTATGTAAGATGTCATAACAGGAGTTATTTCCAAAGAACAGGACAACCACTTAACAGCCCTCTCCTGTGATATGTACACTCCCTTTTGCTCTCTGTAAGTCTTCCTAAAGAAAAGCATTCTCTAGAATTGGTTGTCAGACATCATGGAGACAACCCAAAATCTCCTGTTAGTTAGTCAAATTGAGAGGGGCCACAGTATAATTCCTAAGTGTTAACTGCAGCACGTTGCAAAGTTAATAATCCTTCTCTGAGAAAAGCCTGGGTCCTGATATTGAGAAGATTATAGATTTGACAAGCATTCTTCAGTCTTCTCCCCACAACCATAAGGAACAAAATTTTCAAGTTTTACCTAAAATCAGGGATGATGCCTTCCAATTTCAGGACCTGGCTCTGTTCCTGCTAAAATTAATTGAAGCAGATGCAGCCACTCACTTTGTATATTTGCTACTAGTAAGTGCAAAATACACACATGTAGACAAATGCCATGAAAATAAAATATTATTCATAGTTTTGAAGAAATGTATTTGAGAACTTTCCTAACTGCAAATAAAATCTGCAGTATCTATAGCTGAAAAGTTGGTTGTGCATTTACAGTAAGCATTTGACATGCTGTGGGTGTTACTATCAAACACCTAGAACTGCAAAGTTATTTAAGGAAGATTAACTGAATTTCTGCAAAGCCTTTGAACTTTGTTATGGTAATATTTAAAGATAATCCCAAATAACACGCATGCTGCTGCTTCCTTCATTAACAAGTTGTATTCTAACCTTCTGGGAATGCTCTTATCTTTATGTTATCTCCTGTCTGTTCATGAGCCAAATGTTTCAATGCAAAATATTGCTGATACTAAAAAAACAGGGAACATTCTAATTTGAACTTGTTCTTCATATTTTTTTTTAAGCTCAAACATCCATGTGTCAGATTGAGAAGCAGGTGCAGAGTGTCAGTGGTTGGCTACTGTGGCATTTGATGTAACAATAATTCATGAAACAGAACTGACAGCTAAGACAGACAAAGGAGAGAAATCATCAAGCATTAGTTTACTGAAACAAACATCTCACACATACCATATCTGAATGTATTTCTGAAATGTTATTAATTGGTACCTTCAGCCTCTCTGACCCAATGACCACTGAGTAAAATCCTGGCCCAGTGCAGTCGGCAAGGTTTTAACAACAGAAGGTTGCAAAATCACATCTGGAAACGATACGAAAAAGTCAGACTGGTGTGTTTGGGATCTCTACCAAGGCAACTAGTAGAAACTATAATGATGAAATACAGAAAGCAAAAGGATAAAGAAACTGTACTGGAGAGAAGTCAATACAGCTTTGTAGATAAAAATGTCTCCAAAATATGGTAGAGTTCTGTGACAGATTCAATGAGCAGGTGGGTGAGCTTATAGTGTCTAGGAATATTGTGGGTAGTTGTAACAAGTCTGATGCAAAGCCTTGTAAGGAAACAAAGATGTCGTGTGATGGAAGAGAGCCTCCACATTCAGCAGTGCTGAGCTATAAAGCAGACGTCACAATATGGGAAAGGTTACAGGCACTGTGAACAGTTTAGCACACTGGAAAATGACCTGAAAAGGGGATGCTATACAACACAGAATTATTCAGAACACACAATTCCTAAAGACAACTAGAAATACAGACTTCCTGTAACACTGAATAAATTGGCAATAAAATGGTAAATGTAATACAGAAAGTACGCAGTAACACCAAGGGGAAAAGCACAAGTATGGCTTCTGACTCAGCCATTCCCTTTAGGAAAAGATCTTGAAATTGTCATGGATAATTCCTGGAAAATATCATTTCAGCACCAAGCGTCATCAGAAAGTCAAACAGAACCTTACAAATTACTGGGAAGGGATTTGAGAACAAAACATAATAAGTTACATAGCTCTAGTTAGTTGATTTTAAGAAGGATATAGGATAATTAAGAAAAAATAGAGAATGACAACAAAGATGATTATAGGTATGAAATACTTTTATAGTACTACATAGTGTAAGGGACAAGGCATTTCCACCTGAGACAAATAAAGGGGGGAAGGGATGGAAAATAAGATTAAAAATTTATGGCCTCAAGTTGCAGTAAGGGAGATTTAGGTTAGACATTAGGAAAAATTTTTTTACTGAGAGGGTTGTCAGACATTGAATAGGCTGCCCAGGGAAGTGGTTGAGTCACCATCCCTGGAGATATTAAAAAAAGGAGTAGACGGGGTACTTCAGGACATGGTTTAGTGGGCATGGTTGATGGTCGGACTCGATGATCTTGAAGGTCTTTTCCAACCTAAATGATTCTATGATTCTATGATTCTAAAAAACTTATTATAAATACTGTTGAGAGGGCCCAGGGAATGGTAATTCCCTACTTCTCATACAAGCAGTTAGGAATTAAGAATTTTGCTGCAAGTGTAAAAAAAAAATATCTCTTTCAGCTAGAGTACTATTTAAACTGTGAAACACATTGATACAGTGTGCTAAAGGAATTAATTAAAGATGGATGAGTTAAATGACGAATAAAATGATAATTTAATGAAAGAGACCATCAATGTCTCTAAGCAAAGTATCTAAAACACACTGCTCTGGAAGATGCTGGTGACTGACCCTTTAAACTGCTGTCTACCATAAGCTTGAGGGGTATATAAAAGAAAATAATTTTAGAGTTGCCCTACTTTTAATATATTTTCCTTTTGCATCTACTGCTGCTTATCACTCTCACACAGAACATCCTTTCTGCAGACAGTCAAAGGTTTTATAGCTCTGTCAATTATCACACTGAAGCAGAAATCAAGAGATCTTGATGCCAGTTGTGTCTCTGCCCACAAGCCGTCTGCACAAAGGTCTCATTTTCTTTTTCAGCTTACTGGGATTCACGGACTGTGATGTGCAAACACAGTTTTTTAGCTCTAACTCAGTTTTGCATATCATCTATTGCTTAGAGTTTCTTTGTCTATTTCATCTGGAGATGTTGCTACAACACACTGTAAACTACAGGACAGTGTCCAGTCCCTTAAGTGTGATGTCCTCATGTTGAAGTATCTACTGAAGTCCAAGAGAGGCTTGGACTTGAACTACTCCTCAAAGCCTTTCCACCTGGTAATAATTAGTTCTGAGGTCCAAAATAGCTAAGAATAAGCTAAGAATAGCTAAGAAGTAGCTAGAGGGTTTTTTTGAAGGAGGGTCACTGATTTCTAACACATGCCCTCTTGAGTAAAAAAGAGGAGTTCAGAAAACTGAACAGAAAACAAGGGGCAGATGATAGAAGACAAATCACAGACAGTGAATTAGTGGTGAGGTGGGTGAATAGCCTCATGTTCTCATTTTTATTTGCTTCTGCAAGTGCAGCTTCCTGTCTAGCACTGTAGCTTTTCAAGAACACCTTAATTTGCCAACATGGTATTTGCTAAACAGACTATACTATTAGGATGATGATATCTCCAGACTGCATCACAAAATTGTTTTCCAGAAAGGATTAAGCTTCCTTCACACCTCAGAAAGTAACAAAAATGGTAACACACAGATTTCTAAAGATCCATCAATAGACACACATTCAAAATGCTTCTGTAATCCAGAAATATTCTGGAAAGAAAGAAAGGAAAACAAATACATAGAGAAGAGGGCTCTTCAGCTGAGATGTCTGCTGTTGGTTTCCATGCAGGCACTCTAACAATCACTGTAAGGACAACACTTTTTCTCACGCCAAAGTAACAAGCCATTTATATACGTGCTACAGACATTTCAGGTAATGCATCCCATGTCACACAACAGAAGCTGTATCAGTACTTTTCTGACTCAACTAACAACTTTGTTCTTGGTTCAAAACTTCTTATCGGTTCAAAACTTCTCACTCACGTCATTCAACTCATCAGTGAGCTGGTTAAGGACAGCCAGCACTCTTGAAAGCATAAAATACAAATCCATTGCTTCTGTAAGAAATAACTTCGGTGCTTTTAGCAAAATAAAATATATGCACCAGAAATTTGGCACTATCAGTGGGTTCTGATGCAGTAGGTGAACAACCCTACTACAAGAATTTATACATAAAATAGCCTGAAGAATCTGAAAACTCTGCCAAATAAAACATTTTAAATTAGAGGGGAAACAGCTTCAACAACATCACTGATGTGCTTTGAATTCTGCTTCAATGCTACCAGAAGCTGTACCATTACAGGTGTGATCATATGATGTGTTAGCCCTGGATCAGTGCTTGGATTTGTACTAATTAGTCCCTCATTCAAATTATGAACAGCTTTGACTGTCAATCACAGCACCCTCAAATCAAGCCTTCGGGGTCACAAAGCCAGGGCTGGCTCATTTCTTCCCCCAGTCTGAAAGCCAGGCAGGCTGGAAGTTGATCCTCACTGCTGTTGCTGCCAGCTGGTGGTCACCCACGGACAGGGACAAGAACTTCCCTCCTCCAGCTGGGGCTGATCTTATGACTTATTTTAAGGGGATCAGTGTAAGAATCAAATATCTCATCGATATCTCACCTGCAATGTTGAAAAAGCCTCAAAAAGAGCTGGCCCATACTTCAGGTATTAGCACAAAAATAGCTTCAGTATGTAAACCTTTACAGATCAAAAAGTGAAAGCAATTTTTTCAAACAATTCTCACTAAAATAATGTATCTGCATAAACTGAGCAACAGTACTTTATTCATTACTAAAATGTTGGATTTCCTCAAACATCAAGCAAAACATTTAAATAACTGATAAAATGAATGAAATGATGACAACAGAAAGCATAATTTTTAGTTAAACATTATTATTCAGTTTCAAATGTTAGGAATGATTAATCTTCATGAGGGGACAAGTAAAATTAATGTTAATTAGTTAATTATCTAAATTACAAATGCTGAGGCATGTGCTGGTTTAAGTCTAGCCAGCACCTAGGCACCATGCAGCTGCTCACTCACTCCTCCCCCCTCCCTGTGGGATGGGGAGGACAATAGAAAAAAAAAGTAAAACTTGTGGGTTGAAATAAGAACAATTTAATAACTAAAGTAAAATAAAATGTAATACTAACAATGATAATAATAAAATATAATAAGAATAGTAATGAAAAGGCATATAATTTAAAAAAAACCCAACCAACCAAAACCAAAATGCATGAGAAGACAAGTGACGCACAATGCAATTGCTCACCACCCGCTGACAGATGCCCAAGCAGCGATTCACCCCTCTCAGCCAACTCCCCCCAGTTTATATACTGAGCATGACGCCCTATGGTATGGAATATCCCTTTGGCTAGTTTGGGTCAGGTCTCCTGGCTGTGCTCCCTCCCAGCTTTTTGTGAACCTGCTTGCTGGCAGAGGATGGGAAACTGAAAAATCTTTAACTTAGGATGAGTGATCCCTAGTAACAACTAAAACATCAGTGTGTTGTCAACATTACTCTCATGCTAAATCCCAAACACAGCACTGTATCAGCTACTAAGAAGAAAATTAACTCTATCCCAGCCAAAACCAGGACAAGGCAGGAGAGGTGACAAGTCATATAAATAGTTTCTGAGTTTTTCTTAAATGTGTAAAGGAATATTCATATATGTATGTCTGTGCACACAGCTGTACATATTGTATGATACACAGAAAACAACAACAAACCAGTCTGTACTAGTCATAGGAATGCAATTTAAAAAAGTATTACATGCATACCCTGATTTGTATATGGATAAAAGTTGAAACTTTTTCTTGCTCATGTTAATTTAGAATGTAATTATTACTCTAATTTTTATATTCCATAGAACAAATTTTGTTAAGGAATGTTTTGAATAAAATGAAAAGACGTTGGGACAAAGGAAATATGAAATAGTTCCCCTATTAAAACTTGATCACTTTACCTGTAAGCTCAAGTGAAAATGTTTTAAAACTGAAACATTAAAATTTCCAACTTATTTTACACAGAAGTGCCTTACAGATATCTTCATAATTATTTTAAAAGAGAAAGGCAAAAAGTGGCTTTCATATACAATATGTGCTTCTCTGTACCTGAACTGATCTATTTAACTTCATTGCGTATTCTTTACTTTTTCCTTTAGTATTGCATTTTTGCTCCTACTTTAACAAGCATCTCAGTACTTATTTGCCTCTAGCTTCAGTAGTTGCACATCTGTGCACTGATGGGTTACAAATATGGAAGAGATATCAAAGAGGCCTTGTGTTCACATGAAAGGATGAGATAAGCCTGACCACAACTGAGAGAAGGGTAAAACATTAGCCAGCAATGGTGTAATCATTCCATGGTGTGTTCTTGCTTTGATATTGTGATATCAGAGAGTTCATGAGGTTACAGGACCTTGGGAGACTGCCTACTGCTTGTGACAAAACTCTAAGATTGCCAGTGTAAAACTGATTCTGAGAAGGCTAAAGCAGGATCAGATCAACTTCAATAGAGTCACACTGATTTGTATTCACTGATGAGCTACCTATGTCCAGAGAAACCATGTTCTGTGCTAATGTCCAGTACTAGAGCTAAAATAAAACTGGTAAATAATAGGAGGCACAATAAGGTCAGTGTAGTGTCACCAGAGCAAACAACATAGTGTTGTTTCAGATGGAACTAAAATGATTAAACCAGAAGCAAGAGAGGTCATTTATTTATCTGTACATGAAATGCAACACTTCAGACATCTGCAATATCACCAGACCAATCTTCTTTTCAGTACCAACCACATCTCTTAATTTCCAATTTGACTAAGCACTGCTTACCCTCTTGATGTTACTCAGAGATTTACAGTAGAAATACTATTTAGGAAAGGAAATTATTTTACAACAGAACTGTTGGAAGTCTTTTGATACCTGTAATAAGACTTTCCTTGAAAATTGGTAATTTTTTTAAAAGGTGGCTGCACACTTACCACATTGAATAACTCATTATAGATGGAAGATGCTATTGTAGTGAGTTTTCTTTAATTCGTTGTAGCCGATTACATCAAATTAATGAGTGGGACAAAACTATGCACTGTCTCTTGTTAGTTCTCTATGTCACAAGAACTACAATCTTTGATTATGCCTCTTCTCTGCCTTCATTGTTCATCTGTCTACATAAAATATGACTAACTTATGTGTATTTGAGGGATAAGGTAACTAAGAAACCTCAAAACCATACATCTGATTTTCTGAAAGCTAATACTAACCCTTATTAACTATTTAAGAATGGAACTGTCTTTGTTTATTTAACAACTAATTATGCTCCTAAAATTTGATTCTCCTTTAATTGTATGGAGGAACTAATTAGCAAATGCAGTGATTGGCTTTCTTTTCTCCAGTTATGTTAACATAAGCCCAGACTAAAAAAAATTAACTTCTGCTTGGGAGAAGAGTAGGCATCTATCCAAGGCTTTCAGCAACATAATACCAGGCATGTGTCAGGAACAGGTGCACTGTTTTTCTTCTTTGCTAGTGTGGTGGGTTGACCCTGGCTGGACGCCAGGTGCCCACCAAAGCCGTTCTATCACTCCTCCCTCAGCTGGACAGGGGAGAGAAAATATAGCAAAGGGCTTGTGGGTCGAGATAAGGACAGGAGAGATCATTCACCAATTACTGTCATGGGCAAAAAAGCTTGGGGAAAATTAATTTAATTTATTGCCAATCAAATCAGAGTAGGGTAATGAGAAATAAAAACAAGTCTTAAAAACACCTTCCCCCACCTCTCCCTCCTTCCCAGCTCAACTTCACTCCCGTTTCTCTCTCCCTTCTCCCTCCAGCAGCGCAGGGGGACGGGGAAGGGGGTTTGGGGTCAGTTCATCACACCTTGTCTCTGCCGCTCCTTCCTCCTCAGGGGCAGGACTCCTCACTCTTCCCTGTTCCAGCATGGGGTCCTTCCATGGGGTCACAAGTCCTGCCAGAAAACCTGCTCCAGCATGTGCTTCTCTCTCCATGGGTTCCCAGGTCCTGCCAGGAGCCTGCTCCAGCGCGAGCTTCCCATGGGGTCACAGCCTCCTTCAGGCACCCACCTGCTCCATCGTGGGGTCCTCCCCGGGCTGCAGGTGGATATCTGCTCCACCGTGGACCTCCCTGGGCTGCAGGGGGACAGCCTGCCTCACCATGGTCTTCATCACCATGGGGTGCAGGGGAATCTGCTCTGGCGCCTGGAGCATCTCCTCCCCCTCCTTCTTCACTGACCTAGGGGTCTGCAGGGCTGTTTCTCTTACATGTTTTCACTCCTTTCTTTCAGCTGCTGTTCTGCAGCAGTTTTTCCCCTTCTTAAATCTGTTCTCCCAAAGGCACTACCACTGTCACTGATGGGCTCAGCCTTGGCCGGCAGCAGGTCGGTCTTAGAGCCGGCTGGCCTTGGCTCTATCAGACATGGGGGAAGCTTCTGGCATCTTCTCACAGAAGCCACCCCTGTAACACCCCTGCTACCGAAACCTTGCCACGCAAACCCAATACAGCTAGGTTATAGCAATATTTCGTTATGCCTCAAATAAATGAGTGATATTTTATATCTCCTTGCTAAATTCCTATTGTAAGGTGCAATGCATGCAAGTATGATTGCATAGTGCAGAGTGCCAGTTGCCTCAAAGTCCCTTAAAGGATCTCACCCGGACAGTTCCTGTACATTATACAGGAGGCAGCTAGTTGTACAATGTAAGCTGACCCAACATGCAGTCACCCCTTTTCCCCTCCTCCACTTTTATATAAACTCATGACTTAACTAATTTGAGCCTTAAGAAACCAGCATCTCTACCCTAGTAAGAGCAGTTCCTCCCACAAACACAACCCAAACCACTTTCAGGAATATAATAAAGAAAAGGAAATAGCATGTTATAGCTATCTCTGTTAAGCCACTGGAGTATGGTTTGGGAAGCAGAAGGTAGACTAGAATGTCACAGGAGAAGTAAAATTAACTGTAAAGTTAACCTTTACTAGAAATGTATTGGAGAAGACGGTTGCACGAGGACTCCAGGCAGGCAAGCATGGAACTAGTGAGGGAGTGAATAAGCTAATAGGGAGGGGGATGTTCTATCCTGTTGAGGCTTGGACAAAAAAGTGGAGTGTTGAACCTACAAAAGGACTTTCAGGAGCAGGAAGGGAAACATTGCATGTCCACACAGTTACACTTTGCCTTCTGTCCTTGATTCTGCACATACCAAGTCAAGTGAGGGGTACCTTAAAATATAAGCTTTGCCTGGACTGCTGTCTGTGAAAGCAAGAACAACTTATTCACCAAGGAGGTGTGTGCAATTATTTATGTGTGTTTCAGTTTGAATTTTTAAGCCTCTCTGATCAATGGTGAAAGATAACCTCAGCTCTGGAAAGGAAGGCTTTGAATATATCCCAGTGATTTTCAATGCATGATATTCAGTCTGTGGAATGCTGAGTTGACACTGTACATAATTCATTGCTTTACTTTCATTAATCATAGCAAGTTCTGCAGTCTCACCAGACAAAAAATTTTCACATGACATCCTGTATCTTCTCATCCCAAATATTAAAAATCTCTATTATATTTTTACTACAAAGGAGAATTTACTTAGCACTCCTAAGTCAAATACCACCACTTTCTTCCTCTCTTTGCAACTGCATTGCAACATGCCACTCAAGGTAACTTTCTGCCACCACCCTCACCACCCTAGGGCCTGCGTGTTTTGCCTAGTTTTGGTGAGTTGGCTTTTGATATGTGCTAGTAATGACAGATGATGTGTATCTTCCCCTTTCAGTGATGAATATAGCCTCAGTACATACCTAGTTTGTGAAATGCCCTGACATTTTGGGGGATAAAAGGTTCTCTTTGAACATAGAATATTGCATGCAACACTACATTTCTGTCATTGCAATTATTAGGCTTACATTATTACTACCTTACATGAAACATGACTATTTTGCCACAAAATACAATGAGCAAAAAATTTTAGTCTTGAAGACTAGATTGGGCTTTGCAGCCAGAAATAATAATCAGTGCTTACCATATGATGTTTTTTAATTTTCTTTATGACAAAAACAGCAGGCTAAATTTGTTTTTTGTACTTTCCTGAGGGCATTAGTCCCCTTCGAAAATAAGGCCACTGATTTTTCTAGGCATGCATGTAAAAGGAAATAACTGCTAAAGCATGCCTAGAAAAATGCATCAAATGTTTTAACGCACCCATACATAAGGCAGTAATTTCTGTTATCACCATTGTGATCCAGCAGAAGACAGTAAAAAAATTAATAAACCAATAGGCATACAAATATAAAATTCAAAATGCATTTACCCTAGCCAGTGCTTGCCTCTCTAAAAAGGCATCTCACCCAAAGCAGGAAAGGCAAATTACCCCTACAGCTGTTCTGAAGATCAACAAAAATAAATTACTTTGAATTAAGTTGAAACAAATTCTTAAAGTGTGCAACAACCAGCCCCCTCCCCCCCAAACTATAAGAAACAAAAATAAACTAAACAAATCCCTTAACTGCACCCTCTGAGTATGAATTTAGGTACGTTGAGTAACTTGGATATCCAAGCTTAGGCCTCTGCTTCTATGAAGGGTTTGACTTCACTACTACTGTAAAAATTAAATTTATTATATTTATCTGCTAGTGTTACCTAGCAGAATGCCTTTCCATATACCTAATTGAAACAGTATGTTTTTAAATAAAGTAATGTTTCACGTAGAGATACCTCTATCTTAATACAAAGTGATATGGCAATTCTATTAGAAGAGCTCTTTTATAATAATAATAATAATAATAAAAAAATTCAAAATAATTTTTCTACAAACAAAATACCTTATTACTTCAGTACCAATGCTTTGTTTTGTTTTTTTTTTTTATTCCTAAGAAAGAAGATTCTGGTTTGCAATTCATTGTGAGATAGAATATAATATTAAAGTACAGCTCAACAACAGGCAGTGTGGGCTAAATGAACACACTCATGTCACCTCTCTGAAATGTAATTCCACTTCAGCCCAGGTACTTAATTGCTAAAATAAAATAGCCCATTTAAAGTATATGGCTCAGTTATCTTTTAGTCCAGACCTGGTTCATTGACCTCTTGTTAATTGATTAGAAACTAAGTGAATTATTAACTTGCCCAATACTTTTTGTAACAGGAATACTTATCAGTTGAGTTTGTGGGGTCAGCCTGGTAACAGGCAATAATTTACACACTTATTAGCAACTGTTGGATAGAATAAAAAAGTGCGAAGTGTAACTCTCATATTTAGAATGAAAGAAAAAAGCACATAGAACTTCTTTTCAAATACACAGGTTGGTGATATTCCATTGGGAGAGTTAATGCCAGTTTTACTCTTGCTCTAAAAATACCAGAATTCCTATTTTTTTACTTCTATAACACTTTCTTACCATATACACTTTCAGTCATGAGCTTGTTCCCTAGAGATAAAAGATTACTATGTGTAACGCAGCATTTATCCTAAGTCCCGTCACTTCCCATGTAGCGTGTCCCCCTACACCTGCCTGATTTTAGCATTATTTGATGAACATGTTTTGCTATGTATGTGATCTGTGGAGATTTTCTCATTCTGATAAGGGAAAAACACTGAGATCTTAGGAGATACACATGCCAGTGACTGGATCTGAGTAAAAAAAAGCAGAAATATTTAATGATATCTAAAGGAGTAAAAAGCCTATCTGACAGAACTATATTTCTCTTCTTTCTTTGTGGCTACCCGTTCTGTGAGGTGTTCTTGAAAGGGATTAGACAGAATGCTTGCCCACAGCAAAGTGGATTTATTGACGTATGCGGTCACTTCTAGTCACATGTTTCAGTCTTCCCTAGGTGAATTTTTTGCTCCCAAAGTGTATAATAAAATGGAAAAAGTGAAGCATCAGAGACAAAGATCAGTAGGAGTACTGGAATATGCACAAAAAGACGCACAGACACACACTTACCCATCTCATTCTGCAAGCATTCAGCAGGTCTGAGACATCCAGTAAAAAGGTCTTAGCACTGTGAGGCTTTGACCATCAATCCAAAAATACAATCTATAAATTATGATCAGCAGAGACAAAGCAATAATTGCAACCAAGGAATTTTAAAGAAGTCCTCATGACAAAATGGATTCATGGACCTAATCCATTGAACATTTTTTTGAGCAGTGCACATTTTTCAAAATCTGTCTTTCCACAGAATATGGTCAGGAAAAAAAAGGAGGGGCTAAATTAATCTAGTTTATACTTAAATTACTGGTGCTTGGCCAGAGGAATGAAAATAGAGCCCTGGAAATAACATGGGTCTGACCACTGGATGTCACTCTTGACTTAAACCTGGTTACATTAACAGCGTGTTTCTGGCAACTGGAAATTTTGGGGGTTCCTATCACTGTATCCGAGATGCAGAATGGCTGGACCTTCCGAGAGATGACTGGAGGCTGAAACTGCTGCTCTGCCAGCAAATCCCTGAATAATCTCACTTAAGTTATTCCTGGATTTTGTCTCAGTTTCCCAACCTGCAAAACACCAGTAAAATGAAACCACTCTCTTTCTATCGCTAGGAGGTGCCAAGAACTAATAAAACAAAAGATCTGGGGCTGAGAAGCACTGTGAAAATACTGTGACTAATACATACATAATCAAGAAAATAAATATAATTTTTATAATAATATGGTATTATATTGTATTATATTATACCGTACTATGTTATAAATAACACACAGTTTTGGACAGAAGAGATTCCCAGTTTTAAGAAGTGTAAATATTTACAGTTAGAAATAAAATGTTTTATGGAATTATGCTAATTTTTTTAGATCTGATGGAAAAGAGTATTGAAAATCAAAATCTGTATCATATTCAATTTTCCCACTTCGACTTCAATTTATTTCAGTCACTTCATTGGATTGTGTTGAAAACCTAACAGTCACAATGCCAATATAGAATGTTTTGAGATTTATCTAGGTCTACTTATGAAATATTGGAGAACTTCTCTGAGAAATTTTCTAGAGTGACTTCCCATAGTAACATGAGGTGACATGAGGAAGGAGACCTCTGTTTCAGGAAAGCCAGGGATTGCTAATCAGCAGCAGGTGACCCCTAACCAGGAGCCAGCCCGCTTCTGCCTTCCAGTATCAGGAACTACATTTCTCTTTCCCCCTTGCTACTTCAAGCCCTAGTTCTCACAACATTTTTAGAGCACCTTGCATGCTAGTTGTCCATTATTGATCAGGGTGTTGCATGGAATTGATTTTTTCTAAAGAATCTAGATTTTCTTTCTCCTTGTTGTTGGTCTATGCTATTAGAGGCTGGTCTCCACAAACACAAAGAGGGCAAGGGAAGAGCAGGTGGAGATCCCTGGTCACCCCTCCAGGAGCCACTGGCTGAGCTCCCTCAGTGACAGCGGGAGAGCAGCCAGCACCAGTAGCGATCCTGGCTGGGGCCCAATGACCCTGCATCCTCACATAGACCACAGGGCTATGGCCAACAGAGACATGGGGCTCATTTTGCTGGGAAGAGCCTTTTGTGCTTGTACTAGACTTATTATGGGATGTTCAGGGGAAGAACCAGGAGGGATCATGGTGGTTTGAGGAGGAATGAGCATGGAGGAGGCATAAACACAGACAAAAAAGGGAATAAAAGGGACCATTCATGTGCAAACAGGGCTGGTCAGTACTTTCATCTGATGTGTACTGCGCCTCATCAGTGCAGTGTGCCTTGTCTTCTCCTTAAACCCCATTTCTAACTCTTCCCCTGGGTGAGGGGAGCCTATTCCGTGTGTAAGTGTGTGTGTGTATGGCAGTGATCTACGTGCCAGCAACTGCTGTCGGAACAACTCATCATAGGGCCTGATCTGCCTCTGGAAAATGCGCATGAAGACAACTTTCTCTGCTGGCTTTCTCTCAGCCTTAGCTTTGGTACCGTAAAATGGAAAAGGGTTTTGAAGGTACTGCAGACATTTATGGACAAATTAACTTCAACAGCAGTAGTCTGTTAGAATCACAGAGCTTCCCACTTCCTGCTTCCTGCACGCAAGAAAAGACTTATTATCAGTAAACAAAAAGAATGGACATGAAGCCACAACTGCTTAATTGTTGTTCTTTATGTCAAAATCTCACAGGTCATTTAGGAGCATTAACAGATGTACCAGCTATAAAGACAAAACTCTAACGCTGGTAGTACCTTCCCAAAGAGTCAACATTGTCCTTGGACAGTATCTTCTCCTATTTCCTGCTTATAGCAAACAGGTTGAACAATGTGCAGTTAACAGTAACAATGACCTAAAATATGACCAAGTCTTTCCTAGCAAACACACTGAAGTATCATTCAACTGTGACAATGGCTGGGTTAAACATCCCAGTCCATCAGTAACCTTGTGTAGGGTAAGTGATCAAACTCACTGCAACTAGAATCGTGAAAACTTAACCTCTGGCAGGAAGCCAGAGGTTAAGTGAAACAGGCGGAACTGAGTATTCCTTTTGTGACTGACCCAATATACGGAAATACCAAACCCATAATCTAACAGTGTGTTACCTTGTATTTCTCATTTAAAAAAAAAATTCTATTGAAATTTCTTTCCAAAATACTACCAGCCCTATTTTTTCTGACAGCAATGTCTCAAAGCTGGACCTGAAATTAAAGCATTAATAAATCCTAGCCACACTGGTCTTACTCTGTGAATCAAAAGCTCAGTAATTTGAACTTCTCCATTTCCTCTTTACTTACTTCCTCTTCTCTCAAAGAACAGAAATCCTATTATGTGTCTAAGCTGACTGCTTATTGAGCATTTCCTATGCAACATTAGTAAGCAGTCTACTGGCTGACATTGCCTTACCTTGTACCTTCATTGCACTCAATACATGCAAATATCTTACCTATAAAAATATATGTACACAAAAGCACCAAGTGGTTGAATGGTCTGTTTATCACTAACAGTTTGAACAGCTTGTTTTTCCTAAAATCAGCCAAAGCACTGAACAGCAGAGACTTCCTATAATGGCATGTTTCCATTGAGAACACATGTAAATTATGGCAGTGAGATTCAAACTCCTGGGCAATGAGGTTTGCTCACTAATTCAACACTGGAAGCAACAATAACAGAAAAAGCAAACCAAAGAAGAATTCCTTATGATCTATAAAGGAAGAAACAGTAGGGGCTGCGCTGCCACAGATGGTGCATTTACTGCCTTCTTCTGTGTTTCCTAGCTCCTACAGGATCCCAACAAGCGGAGAACTTGAAAAACATTGCCAAACAAGGCACAAACAAGAAGAGTCTTTGCAACATGATGACTAAGACATACACAGAAGTAAACTGCCTCCATCTGACTGGTTTTTGAACAGAGAGGGAGCAAACCCACTTGGAGAACAGAAAGGGAAAAACAAACTAGCTGGAAAAATATTTGCCTTTTCTGATTGCCTGCAGAGGGACTGAGGTTGCTGACCAGCCTGATTTGTGATGTGATGCTCAGGGCCCAGTCCTCAACCCTGAGATTAATTATTTGCCTCTAGTTCTAATTTTCAGAGCCACTGCCAACAGTCAAATCGAGCATCCCAAAGCACTCATCCCATTTCCCTTTCCTTGTAGATCTGCAGCACGAGGTACCTTGACACAGTTATACCTATAGAAACCATTAGGATTACTCCAAACTGGCTCCAGACCTTGTTGGTTTATGCCTGTGCTGCAGTGTCAAGCAGATTACTCAGACACAAGGATGGTTTAGAGACGCATCAACCCCAAACTTTCCATGTGGCTTCTGCACTGGACACACCACAGTTTTCCATTAAACTTGTGTGTCAGTTCTGAAGACACCGTATCTGTTCCATATAAATACACTACTTTATTGAAATAAAGGGAATCTGAGTGCTAAATACTACTCATGTCCTTCTAACTGAAACCAAAGTTTGTGTTGGATAACTGTCTATCATAAATAAAAATATCTGCATATGTGCCATCTTCTATTTGCTAATGTTGTTCACTGTACCTCCCATCTGTTTCTGACTGAGCAAAAGCTGGAACTTGCCATACGTTGCACTTCAAAAATTTAATGGTTGTGGTTGGCACCATGAAATTTCATTTAAATAAATATTACACACCTACCCATTGAGGAAATAAAGAAGTCATAAACAGATTATCAGAAAGCTCCTCAGTGTGTTAAAATGCAAGCAATAAAATGACATGTGACATGAATAGAACTGCTAAGCTGAATTCAGAAATTACTGTAATGGCTATTGGAGGAGATTTAAAATACATTTGCTGGTTCTACACACAAGTATACTTGTATTTAGCAAATTATATATTTTTCACTGCCAGCTTCTAAACAAGCTATATTGATTTTATGTTTGTGCTTATTTACTTGATGCTAGTAGTAGACATGAAAACAGAATTGGAAAAGAAGCAGGATCAGAGGATGTATAAAGACTTTGATTCACAAGTGTTGTTTTTTCAACCAAAACTATGTTAGTTCAGCTCTTAAAATAAAATCTAATTAATTAAATAATACTGTTGCTTACAGCTGATTTTAATCCCATCAAGAATGTAATGAAGAATGGCTTCACATGAAGCAAAGTACTTTTAACTTACTTCAAGTAAACTGCACAATGTTTAAGCAAAGATATTTCTTATTTAAAAGTCCCTTTTAGAAGATATTTTTGTTATTTCTGAAGGGTAATTTGTAGTATCTCTTATGCTCAGGAAGAAAAAGCCCATGTTGTTTTCTCTACACAGCATTAAATTTGTCTCTCTACTTTTCCTGTTTTCTTTTACCCCAAAGAACACCAATCATTTAAAAATATCAAATAAAAACCTGCCAAGAGCAACATTTTACTCAAAGGAAAAATTCATTATTACAATCATCTTCATCATAAGAAGCTGCAAAAAGAATAACATTGGAAACAAAGTACACATCATTAGCATATTAAGCACTCCCCCTTTCCCACGTGGAGAATGCCAGGATTCTGGCATGGCAATAAGGAGGCTACATTTCCACTACTGAAACAGAAGAATTTACTTGTCCTGCAGGTGAACTCCTGTATTACGTTACAAAATCCAGTGGCCAATATGGGATCCATCAAGTTTCATGCATTCACGATAAGACCTATGCACATGGTTATCATCCCACTCAATACCAATCACTCACGTGTTTACACTACCACAGTGCTGCCTCTTTCACACTGGATGAAACTTAAACTCTCCCACCATCACGGCAGTATCACTGTGGCATGAGTCCTGGTTAGGAGAGGAAGATAAGAACCCAGAATAGTACTCACATATATGTAAAAAAATGTTTTCTTAGTCTTGGTGGGGTGGATATAACACAGTCTGGTTTCCTGATACTCTTACTATTTCTGATTTTTTTTTAAGCTGAAGTGGTAATCCAGGTCCCCCTCCACCACCCCATTCTCTCAGCACAAGCACTGGGAAGCTGCACGGGCAGCACCTTGCTATCATTTCGGAGAGGCTCTGCCCCAGCCCTGTCAGCCACTACTTGCTGTGAGTTTTCAGTCTCTTTTTGAAGCTACTTCTCTCACTCCTAATCCTTAGAGTCCCAGAAGTTTCAAGAGAGAAAGACATAGGACATTTTTACACCTGCAGCTGAGGATAACTTTCAATGCATCAGTAGGAAAATGCAATGAGTAATTTTTCATCAAAAAAATTGTAATGGAATTTTAAAAATAATCTTCAGTAAATTCCAGTTACAGGAAAATTCAGCCTTTTAGCGTAGAGCTATTTTTCAGTTGTATGTACAAGAACTGCTTAGGAAAATCAGTAGATACCTATTTTCTCCTCTCTTGCATAAGACTATAAATGGAGAAACAGGCTATGCTAATGATTTTTTGCATCTATCTTTGCTGATGTCTGAGAGCTTCACAGATATTTTCACAAGACTTGTGAAATCAGCAGTTGCATTTTCTGTCTGCCAGAGACAGATTCATGCCAACATACATTCTAATTTCGGGCACCCAAATGAGCAAACACTGTGGGTTTTTTTTAGAACACATCATGGAGAGAGCTTTGTTATTTAAAACATTCCTTTCCCTTGAGTGCAGTTGGAAGGGCTCTGCACCTCTGCTTGACAGAGCCCAGATTTTCAAGGCAGGTAAAGAGCGAGCTGCTGTTTGCTGCGCACAGAGAATATAGCTCAAGAAAATGCAGCTCAAGAAAATGCAGCTCAAGAGAAGGCAGCTCACCTCTTATGTTCTGGATTCATATCCCAAACATCTGTATCCACAGGAAGCCTACAGGTAGTCCCCTTGACTTCAAATACTGAATATTGTTAGTCCTATGGAGTGCAGGGAAAGGGAAAGTAGTAGCAAGAAGGTACTGCTGAAATCTGTAACAGCAACAGCTCACATTCAATACAATTGCTGTTTCCAGTAGGGAATACCATTCCCTCTTCACGTACAAAGAATTATCTTGTGCTTTGAGTAAAGCAAGTAATTTCAAAGAATTAGTTCAGTCATTCATTGATCTGCTTGACACCAGATGAAATTACACTAACCACTTCTCATATTAAGTATGTTTTCATATAGCTTAGTAAATGGACTCTTGTCTCAGTGAGTATTTAGTCAAGACCTTTTCAGCTGAGCCCAGAAACAATGAATAAATTATATTAATTACAAATTTGACTAAAAATACCAATTATCTACTGTTGGGGACTCTGGCATGTTTTGCCTACTCAACATCTGTGTTGTTAGATTAAAATGTTCTTCGAGGCACAGACTGCTTTTATGCCTTATGCGACATTGACTACATTGTTCATGCCTGGCAAATAAATAATATATGTTCTCCTGATTCATCACTGGAAAAATATCTATCATCTGTTAAAGGAATTTTTCCCCTTCTCTGGTTATAAACAGCATTATAGAAGGAAGTAAGTTCAGCTGTTAATGTTTACTAGGAAAACAACAACTTTCAGTATTTTATTGTGATACTTTGGGTTCATATTTAAGATCTTGTTTAGAACAGGGAAATGGTTCATTTTCAACTGCATTAAATCTATTGAGCTAGATCAATTCAGCTGAAAAGCTAATAAAAAATCAACTTAGACACAGCTCAAGTCTTTATGCTCTATTTCTTTGCCATAAGAGCACCTTCTTTCAGAGTTAAAAAATAAGACAAATGCCATGTGGCCAGCCAGTGTGAAAAAAATCCTCCTTTTTTTCTACCGTTTGCAAATACAAGAAGGAACAGCATCTCTGTTAGGCATAGACATTGAACTGAATTTCTGCTGTCACAAATTTTGTATAGGCCGCTAAGTCAACCTGGAGAACTGAGTCTAGTGGGAGAAACCTCCAAAATCCAAAAGCTTGGGGGTTTTTTTCTTTATGGGTGGAATAATGAATTCAGCAGTTCCGGTTGGGACTGTGATTATGACCAATGTGATCAACAAATTTGTGTATGCATAAGCATGAGAGAGAGAGACTGACTGTAGCTTGGGTATGAAGGTATTTTATTCAATGCTACTTTAAGACTAATTAGACAAGCAGCCAAACCATGGTGCCTTGTGTTGGTACACCTAGCCCTAAGTGACTTCTCCAGCTTTCTGGGTCATGGGAGGTAAGGGAAAGATAAGGAAAGCAAGAAAATTGTGTGTGGTACTTTGCTATGTTCCATACCCAGCCACTAATGCAGTCTGCTTGTTGCAATGTTTTTTATATATATGTATATACACATATAAACACACGCATACAGAAATACCATGTTTTATATGGCATAATACTTACACACACACCCCCCACATTCAAAGGCTATTAATTTTGTTTAAAACTGATTTATAAGTACAATGAGTGAGGAAATCAGATAGGAAGAAGCTGGGCAGAACTTGGCTGTTGGGGGAAGTTCTGTAATGCTCCAAACTGAATTTGAGACAGAAGCTGCTGCTCCCAGTATTTTTCTTTTTGTTCTTCTCACTGCTATAAATCACAATCTAGCAATAAAATGCCTCACTGGTGGCTACCTTGTAAGAGTGTTTATAACCTGGGAAAATTATGAAATCCACAGAAACACCACTTTTCCTTCCATATGCTCTAGAAACTGATAAAAAGTTGAAAGCTCAGGACAATACTTACATGTATATAATAAGGAGCAGCTGGCTGTTCTTGGCCTGGTTTCCTTTGTCCAAATTCAAAGTCAGTTAAATGAAGTTGGATGTAAGCTCTTTTGTAGATTTCTGTATGGTCCACTCAGTACGAGTGCCTTATCAATTACAGTTAACACACTTCCCTGAGTGACTGTATGTGTAGGCTACTCACAATTCAAAGGTGAGCCGGGTCATTGCCTTAGGCAGATTTGCCACTGGATCATTATGAAAACTGTAAAGAATACAGTAAATAGTAGTTGTACCAATAAACTGATCCAGAAGGCTCTGCCATTACGCCTGTGCTCAAGAGAAGAAGCCTTAGGGGATGTTGATCCACAGAAGCTGCTCAAGTCTTTTTTCTGTGCCAGACATTCAGCCAGATTCTGTGGGGATTTTAGGTGACACAAGTATCACAGGTAGAACAAGACTGAATGGTATGGTGATAGAGTTTATGAAGCTGGGTGGTCAGAGATGGCAACTACATATAGCCATAATGAAGAGGACACAAGCTGAAAACTGTAAGGAAAATGAAGAAAACAAAAGGGTCAGTTTTTTTCTTTTTAGAATCTGAATTATTACTGGTTATGTAAAGGATGTTTCCTTATGACAGTTTTGCTTTTGCTAGCTAAAACAGTAGTAACAAGGGATTCACATTAATCTGCGTCACTGTGGTAATTTCAGTGTAAGGAAGAAGACAAAAAGCTCATTACAGGAGCATATGACATATGAAGAGCAGATAAGGGAATTAGTTTATTCAGGCTAGAGAAAGTTAGGGGTGGGAGATAATTGCTGAATTCCACTACATAAAGGGACTTGTAGAAAAGATAGTGTCCAAGTTTGTTCAGCGGCACAGCGAAGGGACAAGAGACAGTGGTTGCAAGCTGCAATAAGCATAATGCCAAATGCACATAGGTAAAAAGTCTTGTTGGGGTAGTCCATACTGGGATAGGCTGCCCAAGCAGGTTGCAGTATATCCATCTTTGAATATTTTCACATCTCAGCTGAGCAATCTGACCTAACTTTGAAATTTGTCTTGCTTATCAGAAGGCTGGACCAGATGACCTCCAGATGTCTACAACAGTGAAGAACATCTTTCTCATTATGTTCCAGATGTTAGGTAGAGATAACCTTCCTCACACACATGCATCCAGACAGATGAAAATAAAAAAGTCTGTGGCCTTGGAAGAAGGCAGCAATTCAAATATTTTTGGACTTTCTCCAAATAGCACTGGAAACAGATGAAGGGAAAAGACCTGCTACATGTCTGACATTCAGGGTGTTTATCACCAGACAGTTTGAAACCCGTGCATGCACAGTGCACAGAAGAAGCTTGAGGGAGGCAGAAATTTGCTCTCTGGCTCTTCCAGAACACGAATGGGGACAACATGTCCCTCCCATGCACTAAGCACAAGCCAGCATGCCTACGGCAACAGCAGTAAGTTTGGGAGGGCATGGTTAGTGCTGCATGGGCCCGGCTCAGCCATCCAGATGGTTCTGGAGCAACACTAACCACAGGCAATCCAAGTTTTTACTTCCTGGGAAAAAAAAAATCCTGAAAGGCAAAATCTGTAGAGAAGACTAATACAATTAGCTAGACCAGCACATATAAGTGAAAAATGTGGAGGCTTTTGTGCAAACATACACTGGACTTTGAGGTGGTAACATTATTTCTGTTCAGTATTTTGCCCTGTTTTAAAGGTGAAAGTCTTGAAAGTTATCTGCCATATGATGATACACATATTAGAATAAACATAACCTATAATCACAAAAATAATTTGTTTCCTTATGCAAGACATGTTACAAATATCAATTTGGTTAAAATGATTAACTGTACTCCCAATTGTACATAATTGCATTTTTTAAGAGTCGAAACTGTATTTACCTGGTTGTTTGCTTTCTTTCACATGATTTCTAAAAACTAACAGTTACATTCCTTGTCTTGGTACCAGGACTAAGTTTTGTAAAGAAGCAAGAAGCAGCCAATAACACTATATAGTAGCCTGTTTAAAGGAGGAAGAGCATGCTTAAAGCAATTACAAGTGAAATGCAAGCTGAATCAGACACAGTTTCCAGGTTTCCCATGACAGCAACATTCCACTGTATTTAAACACAAGCAAATACATTGGAGAGAGAGAGAGAGAGGGGGAGGGAGGGAGGGAGGGAGGCAGGGAGGCAGGGAGAGAGAGAGAGGTGCTTAAGAGGATGGACAAAGAGTGATATTTTTTCTCCTCTGTGTCCTTAGTCAGTGGTAGGATTACAGAATAATATCCAATCAACATCATCTTTTCCAATCCCTAGAGTACTATTTAAAATAATTCAGGTGCTGAAAATGTATAGAAATATTTCAGATAAACTACATGAACTGTTGCTTTGTTAATAAGGACAGAGAATCTGAATAATCTCTTAGGGTAATCATCAGCTTTGATTTTCTTTCTTCTTCTACTTAATTCCATAGAGGTCATTGCCTCCTACCCCTTGCAGTGAAACACAGCAGTTTTGGAAGGGACTACAAAAGCAAATTTTAAAAGAAACCCAGATCCTCCAAATTCATTATCTCCATTTCTGCTGTCATAGAAACTAGTAATCCACGGAGACACAGGATCTGCTCTCTCTTCTGGTCTAAAAACAGCTGTGGTGTACAGATGTGAAACAAGATGTTAAATACATGCTTCATCTACATGTAAAAAGATACTACTACATGCAGCAAACAAAACATATACATAAACTATAAGCAAAACACTATTATTTTATTCATATAGTGAGCATACTTGAACAACCCCCAAGGTATTAAAATATAATTGAGAAGTACTTAAATTTTGTAAGCTTTTGCAGTTATTTCAATTGCATATGGCTCTTCTTTTAGACACAAAACCCTTTTCATTTATTTTAGGAGAAAGAAGCAAATTAGTTCTTACTTTCCACTTAATGTTATCTATTACTAATTGCAATCATTCCTTCCAGTGCAAGAACATTAAAAAGGTACAGGAGAACCACTTTCTAAAGCCTTTTTAATGCCACTTCCATTCTAGGCAGTATAATGACACTAAAGCTCTCTGATGTGCTGTGCAAATGGGCAGAGATGTACTATGCTTACTCTGGCTACCCAGGGAGAGCGAAAGCAATACAATATTGATGAGGTGGGATCTGGCAATGAAGAAAATTCCCTTTCTCTGAAGCAGCCAACTGTTACAAACTCATTCGCAGAGCTAGCTCTCCTCTGACAAGTCCCTTCAATGTAGCTTCCACTGACACAGAAAGTGACAGGCTTAAGAGCTGTGTCTCCAGCACCGTCTCTGCTAATGTCCTCGTGGGCTACCCTGGCAGAAGATAAACAAAACAGAAACACTGACTGAGGGGGGCAGATGTTATTTGAACATCCAGCTCCAACAGCTACATCCACAATGTTCCACACACACAGTTGGATTTTTAAATTATTATTATTTATTTTTAAAAGGGGGGGCGCGGAGAGAGCGTTATGAAAAAATTGGGTCCTGACTAACAGCGTTGGCAAGACGTGCACTCAGGAGTCCCAGTGGAAGGGTGTCTCTCCTGGGAACAGAGGGCAGCTGTGCGGGCAGCTACTGCCTGCCTTTTGCTCTGGCAGCAGCAGGGGAGCCAGCAGTGGGGTCTCCAGGGCCCCCAGGGCCAGCTGGGGACAGGACGGAGACACGTGCCTATCTCCTCTGAGCAGCCCCTGCTGCCAGGGCTACTCTCTCCGAGGAGGAGAAGGCTGTTGACTGCAAGATGAAATTGGAGTAGGAGCTGCTGGTAGGGAGCTCAGGGAAATCATGCAAATGCAACTGCCCTGGCAGGCAGAGAAGGGAGGGAAACACGGGTCTCCTGTGTTTCCAAGCCAGAAAGTACCTCCCCACTACTTCTGATGGTGTCCCACACTAGGGGAGAGAAAAGAAGGGTCCCCGTTTTACAAGTAAGTACACAGAAACACTTTATGCATAACACATTTCACTCATCTAAGTGCATGTGCAGGAAGGAGCAATGACACTTCATAAGTGGTTTGGCTGCATTTTGCAACCCTGTTGCAAGAACTTTGTGGATCTGTCTCTAAAACCTCTGGTGCGGAAGAAACAATGGTCACAGAGGTAACTTTCATAAGTAATACTTACTCAAAATCAATCTACTCACCTCAGTAAGGGTTGACTTGAGTCCTACCTTCAGCTAGACGGTAGAAGAATTACTGAATGGTATCTGGAGCAAATCTGCATCATAATCAAAGTACAGCACAGCTCTACCCCCCCCCCCAAAAAAAAACCCCACAAAACAAAACAAAAAACCAAAACAACTAGCTTTGTAAGAAATCCTAGTTACTCAGATGAACATGCATGAGAAGATTAGTTAATTCTATAAAGAAGAGTAGTTGTGTTGGCTGGATAGTGAGGGATGACTTTAAGGATGCAGTTTCAACACAGGTGGCTCACTGTTTCAGTTTCATTTAGGGTTCTCACTGTATGCTAAAATACCCGATTGTGGTATACCTGATGAACTAAGCATGGAAAAGACATATTTTGTATATGAAGGACTGAACATTAGAACTATTTGCTTTGAAGAGCAGATTAAGATAAATGCTTCTGAAGATCATGAATTGTAAGTGAAAACTGGAAAAACACAGGGATATTCAGTGAAATTTAAACCCAGTAAAAGGAAACTAACTTTGGGAATAATCAACCAAAAGGATTTACTTCCACATAATATGGAAAATAGGAACTAAATTAGGATTAGACATAATTCAAAATATTGCTACTGTTCACAGTTGCATTAGATGGGATTGCATGCCCACGCTTATGCTTCTGCAAATACGGCAAACATTTACTGCTCAGGGTAAAGCTAAAACTTTTCCATAAATACCTTCTACAGGATATTTTGAGCATTTGTATAAAGGAGGAAGCATTAGTCACTGTCAGAGATAGGATGCTGTTTGGAGCATGTTTTTGCTTTATGACACTTTAGACTACCTTAACATGTAACAAATTGTACCTCTCTTTCTCTTTTCAGACTCACAATACATTTCAATATTTAGGAAAAATTTCACAAACACAAACTGTGCTCACAGGAAGAGAAACTATACGTTAGCGTTACCAAACTCATAGGATTAACATCATCAGGTTAAGAGATCTCAGAAACTTAAGCCTCTTTATGCCCAAATCTGTTTAGGACATTTGTACTGTACTTTCACTCCCTGCTCCAAACTTTCAGCATGGTACACTTCACAAACAGCTGGGCCAGATATTTTAGAAAAATGAAAGAAAGGAAAATGTAGGACATTTATGAACAACTCTCCAAGATATTTATACCCTAAACAGTCATTCCTGGAAATGTGTACAAGAATTGTCATTGATGAGTTGCTACCTGCAGCACTAGCAATCCTCTGGGTACTCTACGCTTCAGAGATGTTGCAATCCAGTTGAGCCTGGCTCTTGCAGACACATAAAAGGAGATGATATACGCAGTTCTTTCACTTCCCTCAAATCCTGTGCAAGGGGTATTCAGCCTGTGCTGCTGGCTGAGTAAATACCATAAGTTATAACCAACAATTGCATCCTAGTGGATAAGGTACCAGTTTCCCCAAAAGTGAAAAAAAGGAGTTTAAAATAGGGCAATGTCCTCTCCCTCCCTGAGCAGCTAAGCAAAGCTGGTCTTCCAGAAGGCAGCACCCTTTCAGCAGCTGAGATGGAGATGTTACTCCAGTGCATGTGCATTTGGTGTGAGGGGAAGAATACTACTGGAGAGTCCCCCAAGGACACCAGGTAGCAATAAGATATCAAGCCATCTCATGCACATATATATGCACAACCTGCAGCCTTCAAGCGACAGCCTGGCCTGTAAGTCAATTAGTGCTTAGTATTGCATTTTTAAAATGGAAATTGATATTTCAAGCAATATTTCAAATGTCATAACACTTGTGAGAGCCTCTCTCTCTAAAACGTTCTGTACACAAGATACGTTCTTTTTGGAGTCCATGATAATAAATGAGACAGAAGATTTTGTCTGAAGAGAAAGATTTTTGGAGAGGGAGGAAAGGAATGAAGGTACAAAGTGTATTTTGTGAAGATGCACAGAATCTTTGTATGTGTTATTCAGAATGCCATGAAAGAATGAGAATGAAACATTGTAAAATATTTACAAAACACAGCTTGTCTTCCCCCCCTTCAAAAAAAAAAAAAAAAAAAGAAAAAGAAGAAGATATGGGTGAGATCAGCAGAAATGAGGTGGGCTGACTAAGGGATGTGTTCCAGGATTGCCAGCTGCTATATGCTTTGCAAGCTATGAGAGATCATGAAAGATGCATACATTTACATGAAGTTCACTGTATGAATGCAGTGCATTGTTCATTTCTAATTCCATCTGCTTTTTATACATTGGCTCTGGATTTAATTTTCACTCATGAAACTAACATTTAAACTATCTTTCCTGTTTCTATGTGTCTTTGAAATTTTTTTTTTTTTTCCCAGTTGGGAACCAAATCACCAAGATTTCTGTGCCTGTAATTTTTATAAAGTACCCTACCTTTCTCTAATATACATATTTATAACAGGCACTACCTTTATTATTTTTTGTGAGAAATTAAATCATCATTAGGTTTTGAGTGAAGGAAAGGAGGGCAGGAGGGGAAGCAAGAATTTCTATAATAGAGGACCAAGGAAGCTTCAAAAACCAGACCTTTAAAGGAATTTTTAGCCTAGCTTTCCTTGGAACTTCTTCTACAGCTGGAAGAGAGCTAATGGTCAATATGTTCTCCTCACAATACTGACTTACATGTTTACTTTTCCTTCCCTGTACCCATGACAGAGACAAAAGGCTGCTTAGGTCTTTCACTTGGATTCCAATGCCTTGCCTTTCCTGCAGTTTCCCCTCAACTCCTCCTTTTAAATATAATCCTTGACTTTTTTTTTTCTTATCACTTGCATGCTGTCTTCTTTTGATAGTCCCAGATTTCATACCTTCATTCTTTTTTTTTATCCCAAGACTTTTTCAGAACAGCAAAGGTACCTCCCATCTAACTCAGAAAGAGATTTCAGGGTCTCTCTTTTGGCATCCTTACTTAAACACTGTTCCTGTCACCCTAACATACCACAGCAAATTAATATTTGTACAAAGTGAAACAATTCCAATGACAAGTTTGATCATTTATGGTCTTAACAGCTGTAGTCTGGCTTTTGGCTCCACTGAAATCCTAGACCTCCTGGATTTAGTACAGCTGTTCACAGTACAGCACACTGTATCTGGTTGTGTTTGCAAAATCCTATTGTTCTTCACATCTTAGTGGAAGATGTGGACACACGTTTGAGCAGAACAGGGGTGGAAAGACTCTGGATATTTCACAGATGAGGTTCTTAGAATGAATAACACTGAGATAATGTTTTACAACTTTTTAATATTGTAAAAATATCATTATTCTGTCTGGTAGGCATTAGCTGGGATAATACTAAGCGCTAAATTCTGAGGATTATTAATAGCTACTGCTGTATTAAATTCCGCTGTAATTCTGCCTGAGTTTAATGAGCAGGTAGATTTATAACACAGGATACAAGTCAATTAAATAAAAATAGTTTCTTTTGATAGATGGAAACAGAAAGGTTTGTGCATACAGAAGGAATAATTCATGGCATATAATGAGTGGAGTTTTCCTTTATTTTCCATTTAAATAGCTTCTTTCCTCAACAATCAGCATTCTTCACTACTACAGTGGCAGTGGTTCATATATGGGAAAAAATGGATAGGTTAGGGAAGATGACCAATAGGGAAGAGAGGATTTTCAGTTTATGGAAAATTTCTATATAGTATAACTAGTAGATTGCACATGACTTTTCTGGAAGCTGCCTGCCTTCCTCTCTGCTACCATCTCAGCTCCTGACATATCCGTAGATGGATACGGCAGTAAGTCACCTTTACAAGTACGAGCTTTAAGTCCTGGTTCAATAATGATGACTTCTATGCAATGTGGAACAGATACAGCAAGAATAATTGAGAGAGACCTTTGAATAATCATGAGACTAGCATTTGTTTTGGCCTGAAATACCCTCCTGTTAACAAAACCCCACATGAAGTTTTTATTCAGCTATTTGATATCTTATCAATGACTCTTTTTCCTTTATCTCTTTCTAGCACACAGTAATTTAAATAAATAAATAAATAAATACATAAATAAATAAAAATTAGAAGAATTGTGACCTATCAAAAAATTGCAGTTCTCTTGCAGCAGAAAATGAGAAGCAATTCCTTTTATCCTGAAAACTAGTTATACACTGTTGTTTGTTTTTTGTTTGTTAGGGTTTTTTTTTAATAATTTTTCTTCATTTCCACAAAAACAAAGGTGTTCTGGTAGAGAATCAGTTTTCATGTGCATACACTTAAACTGAAATTTCTCTTTTAACCCAAATGTTGTATTTATAAAGTAGCTCAAAAGATAGTCATGTGCATATCTTCCCTGACCACAAATAACCAGCGTCATCACTGAAGAAATAAAGCAATGTAGGTAATACAACCTCTATTCTCAGGAAGTCCTTTTGCTCTGGCTTCAAGCCAAAGTATCACCAGAAAGACTGTCTTAAAAAATGCTAATAAAATAATAACTTCAATATTGCTGGAAACTGTGTGCTCCTCAAAATGCTAAAGAGCATATATTAAAATACCACTTCATGGACCTTTAAGTATATGAACAGTAAAATATTAGCTGACTCCTGGAATAAACTCATACTTACATTTGTAGGAAATTTGCCTCAAATTCTTGACATAGTGCTAGTGTTGTCAAAGAATTAATACGTTGTAATAGGTAAGCTGTAGGTGCCAAAAAGGTGTCATAATATGCTACTTTTTAACAAGAGTAGTATATTTTTTATCCATTTCACAACTTTCAAAATTGAATGTAGTTCTGAGAAACCTTAATTTTATACCATGAAACTAGAAAGTAAGGATTACCTTTATGATAAATTTACAGGTACTCTTAGATGACATCTCCCTAGAGAAAGTCGCAGTTCAGTTCTAAGAAGACCAGTGTTAAAAAGGATGCCACTTCACCAAACATGCAAACAGAGCTCCTGATACATGCAACAATGATAAAATCTCCTCATATATAAGAATGATGTGGAATGGCAGTAAATAATAGTAGTAGAAAGGTGTCTAGGTAACCCAGACTTTGCCACTCTGAGACTACAGTACTATGTTTTGTTATTTAACTAGAGCAATGACAATGGAGAGAGAAGCCTCAGAGGAAGAAAACTGCTCTGAGTTCACTTTACCTTCTTTCTTGTACCTGGTGAAGCCAATAGTATTTCAATGGAGGAAAACAAAAATTTGCTTCCAGCTAACCCTGATGAATCTCTGCAGACTGTTGCAGAGGTTTCCAGTGCTTTTAACTCACTGATAATGCTTTTGGGGGACAATGCCGATATTTTGAGGGTTTTGCTGCTTGCTATGTTTGAAGCTACAGTTGAAGCACAGCTGCTTGCTATGTTTGAATTTGACATGGGTAAATTGTGACTGGTTTATGCTCCTTTATATTGTTACTACATAGTACATGTATGTGAAGGATAACCATTTCATCTCTGATTTTTTATAAACATATATGAGATCTGAGCAACTTGATAGATATAAATAAGTACTGTCAAATTTGGGGGGAGAGGAGCGATGATTTTTGCTTAAGGACTACTGGCTACAGTCTTTTTGCCATGCAGAAAGAGATAGATTGCCTTTTGAATGAGATATCAGTTTATTACAATGGATATTTTGCATGGTTTTCATTATAGCTGAGATCTATGAAAACTATTCTAGCCTACATATGATCTCAAAGGAATAATTATTGGAAATGGAGCCATTAACTACCTATTCAACCAAAAAATAATACCATAATTTGGGTACACTTCTTTTAGTATAATTCACCTAAGCTGTATTTTAAATCTGGTTCTACACATTCTGCACACACAAAATAAAAGATCTTCAAATCTTGGTTTCTAGTTGTTTGATAAGCTGATATCCAAATATTCAAAATACTTGGGCTGTTCTCATCAGGTAACACAATGACACTCAGTGATAACACCTGTATACTCTAACACTGTATTTACTTTTCAAAGTCAGTGCTACAAATTCATAAAGACTTGAACATATTAAATACCAAATCAACATTTTTTTTTCTTCTCAGAAAAGACACACAATAATTCTATCGTCCAGTAGGTGAAACACACCACTATTTCACTTACTTCCAGATTATATCCTCCCTGAGGCACAAGTCTTTCTTCTGCCATCTAGCACTTCTGTAACTCGCTCATCCACTTACAAGAAAGAGTAGCTACTTGTAAAAGATGGCAATAGAAAAGATCTTACACTTTCTTATCAAAAAAGACTATGCAGATGAGACTGCCTAACATGAGATGTCAAACTCCTGTAAACATCAACATTAAAGGATGTTTGACAGGATTCAAAGAAAAGAGCCTTCACCAGGAAAGATTGGAGAACAGAGACTCAACAAGTTCAAATACCAGACTGTTCTGAGAACACTTTTTTTTTCCTACTGTCTGTAGATACATCATAGTTACAAGAGAAGTTAGTTCAGCAGAAAAAAAATCTATATTCTGAAAAGAAGACAAATAACTTGGCAGAGAGCCTAAAATTATTACTATCCTGTGGAAGAGGAAATCTCTCTGTAGGTAATAGGATAAATTGACTTCAAGACAATCAAGATCATGAACTTACAAAGAAGCTGTCCCTCACAGGATTTAAAATATGTAGAGACAGCATAACTGGACACAACAGATACTAAACAAAATATTTGAATAAATATTTTAATAACATTTAACAGCACAGTAACAGTAACAACTGTTAAAGCTGGACCAGTACTAATACACTGAGCATTAAAATACAGTTTAAGCATTGCATTATATTAAAATTAAGGTATAATGTCCTTATTTTGTGACAAACCCTTGCTATGGTACTTTCAAGTGAATCAGCTCTGCAACCGGTTCCAAGTTTCATTGTAACAAAGTACAGCTCCCCCAGAGAGCCAGAAATCACCAACTCTTTAAACAAAGTAGGGGAAGCAGCAGGGTTTTGCTGTGCTGCTCTGTGACACAGCTTGTGGTATGGGTTATACAAACACCCAGTTTCTGCATTGATCTCTCTGTTTCTTTCTTGATGCTTTCACTGCAATAATTTTAGCCTCATTCGTGTATTATATTTGTACAATGCCTGTCACAACAACATCCTGCTGAGTTGTAGTCTTCATGCATTTTTACAATGTCAGTGTTTAAAAAAACACAGCTAGCATGCAGAACTGCATCTGAATGTCTGCCTGCAAAACCCAGCCTTCAAAACTTACAGAATACCCAAAGTATTCAGCTTTGTGGCATTCCTGGGTATGAACTGCAAGACTGTCCTTAATCACGCCCTCTCTTCCCCAGGACTTTGAGTTTTTCAGACAGAGATCTCTCCCCTCACCCCTCAAGGACAGAAACGGAGTAAGGAGGGCTCCAAATGCTACTTTCTAGGGAAAAAAAAAAGAAGCATTTGTCGGTGGCTAGCATCTTTCCTACCAAGAGTTCAGGATTTACAGAATTCTCGTTTTGCTAGCACCACACAGAAAATTGTGCCTGCACACTTATACTTCCTTCTGACTAGGTAGCTCACTCATGGACACAGAGGAATAATCTATCGCCTTCTCCATACTTTGTAACACTGGGCTGCACTGTAATTTCCCCGCTCCTGTGAGAATATAGAAAAACACACTGATCACCTTCAGGTTTGTTTAGGGGCCTCAGGTCCTTAGGCTATACTTTTTCAAAAAGGGCACAGGAAGATAAAATGCCATGTATTGCAGCAGCACAGTGAAGAAATATTTACCAGTATTTGTAAATGGCTTGTGCAAATTCATATAGATTTAGTGAAAAGTGTCTTTGTTTTTTAAACAAGAAGATTTACTGAGTATAGAAGAGAAAGAAGGGAATAGTATCAAAGGTAAAAACTCCTATCTGAAAGAAAACAAAATTCACTGCAAATCATATGGAAATAAAGCCATTATTGTAGACACACCTGTCTTTCTACTTCTTTCTCTTTGAAACAATTATTTGTGTCCAGGACCTTTTAAGACAGTGATGTCTTAGTATTAACTGCTCTAACAAAATCATGGTAACATCTGCCATATGCTTACTTGTGTATACCAGCACTGCTGTTGATCCTTAAGATGATTTAAGGAGAGAGAGAAGCATCTGTTTTTCATTGCTTATCCAGTCTTAGTTTTCTTGGCAGTAACATTTTCACTACTGATAAAACAAGTAGAGAATGAATTGCATTTACGTATTGAACTTGCATATAGGCAAACTGCACAGTATATATGTATATGTATGCACCCACCTTTTGTACTCAAAATAAATAAAAACAGTTGAAGGAAGAAAGGTCAAAAGAAATCTTGTGCAAAAATTCACTGGTTTAAAATTCAGTTGATTAAATGTATTGATCATGAAGCTGCACTGTATACAAATACCAACACCAAGTGTTTTTGACTTGCTAGCTGTGCAAGACTGATGTGAGACAGTGAACAATCTGGCCTATTAGGGTTTATGTTTTGAGAAGCATTTAAAAGCCAGGTCAAAACTTAAAAAAACAGGGACTGATGAGTACTACTGACACAATGAACAAATAAGGGCAACCATAGCAATGTGCCCACTGACCCCGTCAACATCACTTCTGACTGCTCCTGCTCAAGAATAAAGCTAAGGAGTAAAAAAGCCCCAAATCAAAATGCACATTATTAGAATACAGACATTCTCAGGTACAGATCATGAAATAGTTTCTTAGACAATTATGTATACAGTCAATGGAATATAACTCATTTAGATAATAAGGCATGAAAAAAATAAATCTGGTTGGAAATTATCGCATGCTGCTGGTGGCAATCTAAGGCACGTCGCGCACAGCCAGAAGAACTTAAAGGCTCAAGAAATGCAATAATTCATTGCAAATGCATCATCCAGAGTATTTCAGTGCTAATATGAGTGTAGTGGTAAGGAGGGAGGTGAAAGCAAGAATATACTGGGCTGGTTTGCCACTAAAGGGAAATGACCATATACAGGGTATCCAAAATGCTAATAATGCAGACTGAATTTGCATCCTTGGTAGAGAGAAAGCATGTGATTTTCACCGATGCCTGCAGAAACAGAAAAAACCTGAAGTGCAAAGGATCATATGAAGGAAGGAAGGAGCTAGTATCAAGCACTTACTGTATTGAACAAATATGCTTTCAAAAGAAATCTGAATAGTCTGCCATGAAAAGACATCCATTAAAGCTGTGGTTACTTTGCTACTTTATTCTAGCAAAAATCCAAAAAGGATGATCACACTTTTCTCTTGTCCCAAGTAGCTCACTCCCATTGCTTCTCCTTGTGCTGATAAAAGTGGCGATCTTTCTGAGCTGGATCTGTTGCCACCCTGCTCAAGATGTGGCCACATGAATGCTGATACTGGCAAAAGACAGCTGGTGGGGAAAAAGCAGATGGTATTGAAGAAGCAGGAAGGGTCCTCCCCTTTCAACAGCCATTAGCTTTTCCCAGATTCAAATGATCTGCCTTAAAGTCAGGTTTTATTATAAAAGAAAACTGGAAAAGGGGAATGAGCTATACTATGTATTTTTTCAAACATAAATCACTGGGCTTTGAACCAAATCCTACCATTTTCCAAAATCTACTTCTGTTATTTTCCCTTTTATTCTTGCAGAAGACATCCTGTTGATCCGTTGGAGGGACATACAAACAAAATGCGTTGTCCTTTTTAAAGACCAAGAGAAGCTGCTGGCTCAGTGCTACAAAAGAAGGTGTCATGAGCATCTGGGAGACATTCTCAGACACCAGTTTCAAAACAGAAGAGCAGGTAGGCTAGATGTAGAGCACTTGTGAGGGGATTTTAAAAAAAAAAAAAAAAGAAATTAGATAGTCCCTAATTTAAAAAGTTGTTTCTCCATAGAGGCTGAAAATAAAGTTGTCTGATCTGAAAGAATCAACTAAATCCACTTCAGGTGACATTGAATGTTTTGTTCCTTTGCTCTTTGTTGAATAGGAAACAAATGCTGATCAAGATGAGAGTGGGCACAGAATTTGCGTGACAGAAAAAATAAGCAGCCTATGTCATGTACAAGGCTTGAGTAGTATCCCTGAAAATTCCTGTGGCCTGGTCTCTCTGCTCTGCCTAACCTGAACTGGGCCCTGAAGTACTGACTTAGTAATTCTTAATTTGCATTTAATAAATGAAAATTTAATTTAGTTTTTGAAAATTACTAAAGATCCCCTAAAAGGGAAGTAGTTCTGTAAATATAAATTCATCTCCAATTGAAAAAAAAAAAAGACATTCGAAGTATTTAATATTTTATGGTGCTTTTTTCCTAACTGATGGTGTTGTGGTTTAACCCCAGCCGGCAACCAAGCACCATGCAGCTGCTCACTCACGTCCCTCACAGTGGGATGGGGAGAGAATCAGAAGGGTAAAATTGAGAAAACTCATGGGTTGAGATAAAGACAGTTTAATAGGTAAAGCAAAAGCCCTGCATACAAGCAAAGCAAAACAAGGAATTCATTCACCACTTCCCATCGGCAGGCAGGTGTTCAGCCATCTCCAGGAAAGCAGGGCTCCATCACATGTGATGGTTAGTTGGGAAGACAAATGCCATCACTCCGAACGTCCCCCTCTTCTTTCTAATTCCCCCAGCTTTATACGCTGAGCATGACATCATATGGTCTGGCATATCCCTGTGGTCAGTTGTGGTCAGCTGTCCCGGCTGTGTCCCCTCCCAACTTCTTGTGCACCCCCAGCCTCCTTGCTGGTGGGGTGGGGGAGAAGCAGAAAAGACCTGACTCTGTGTAAGCACTGCTCAGCAGTAATGAAAACATCCCTGTATTATCAACACTGTTTTCAGCACAAATCCAAAACACAGTCCCATACTAGCTACTATGAATAACATTATGTTTATCCCAGCCCAAACGAGCACAGATGTTTAAACTGCTCAGTGAATTATATAATATTAAATAAATTAATAAATAAAATAAATTATTTTTAAATAAAAAGAAAATCTATCCTAAAAATTCATCCTGTTTTAATTATAATGAAGGAAACATTACTTAATTAAATAAAAGACAATTTACTAACACCCCACCTGGACAATCTGCAGGAATTTACCAGTAGTTACTTATTGGAATAAACAGTAAAGAAAGATGGCATGATCATTTACTACTGACTAGACAACCTTTTGAACTGAGGTTTCCTATATGTTTCAGGAGTCACCAAGGGAAGGGGTAGCACTCTCAGGTTTTATTCTGGAGTAGGAAAGAATTTATGAAATCTCAATGCTTCTGGCAGGATAAGGAAATTCTTTTCTGTTCAGGTCTACTGAGGACTGTAACAATAAAAAGCTACGTGCTAGAAGAATATCAAAAGAAAAAAAAAAAAGTGCCAGAAAAGATAAACAGAACGTACACTCCATCTGCAGAAGAAGGAGTCAAACATTTTATACTCAAATGCAGCTCATCATATCCAACATATGTCTACAAAACAACCTAATGCTGGTTAAGTAGTTGAATATTAATACTTGGAAATCAAAGCCAAAAGAAGTAAGTCTCACAGACAAATGATGATCTGAACAAATAACTACATTTCTATTGCAAATAAACTGTGATGTCATGCCATGGACAAAAATCTCCCTTATGCTCTCATGTTACACAGCAGACAACCAGGAATGCCTGATTTACAGCCATTACAGGCAAAAAATGCAAACTGTGAATGTGCAACAAAGTGCATGTAACCTGAAAAGACAAGTCATCCAGATGGAAAAGATGCTCTATAAAAGTAAACCATTCCACACAAACCCAAATGTCCTGTACAATAGAAATTTGTGGATTTGCAGAGATTTGCATTCTTATAACAAAGGCAGAAGTCAACTGTCAACGGATGTCATAAATCTTCACATTGTGGTGTTTTAGGCAAGACAATCAAACAAAAATGAGTTTCTTCAAGGGGTGTCTCATGATGGTCCATAAGGTGTTAATAAAGAAGTCAACTGTATCTTCATAGGCTATATGCAACCCAATGAGCTGGAATCATTGCCAGCCTCCAGAACAGTGTGCAATTAACACAGCTGGGGCTGCCAACTGATTTGAGCAGAAGCACATATCTTACAAATGAAGTGCATGAATAACCAAAGACCTACAAACCTTGCTAGTTGAGATCAGTAGCACTATATCTGGACTAGACTTATTCAAAAGAGAACCAAAAAAAATTGTATCACTCTCAAAAATTGTGTTTCACATCATGAAAGGCTCATGGAAGCCTTTTTGTCTTTGCTACTTTCAACACCCAAGTAACAAGCACAACTGAAGTGAATTCAATGCTATATATACTTTAACACACCAAACAGATAAGAATGTTGGGAATCCACTAAGGAAATATGATACCACATTTCCTGTAAAATAATGCATAGCAGACTCATGAGAGAGACATTTTTGCACTAGTAGCTCAAAGTGAAAGTTTTCAGTCGGTCATAAATTATTTGCATATAAGTACACAAAAATAGATCACATACATTCTATAAAATAAGACACTACATCTTAGCAGAACTGTGTATAATCCAGGTACAGGGACTGAAAAATTAGTGCCATTTGAGTGTGGCCTTAGTGTAGTCTGTACAAGCACCTTCTCTGATCATCTCCACAGAATTTATGATTTTGATCTGGAATATTGCCAGATGCAGACATGTTTGAAGATACCATACAAATGCATCAGACTAACAATAGTATTCTGAATAAAGACAGCTTCCTTATTTCCACAGCAATGTATCACAAACAAGTGAAATTTATAGACTAATACACAAAGGAGAAAAAAAATGAACATCTTCATGATTTTTGTTGGTACACTATGACCTTATGAAAATTCAGACAACTGAATAAGTAACAAAAACACTGTACATACTTATACAAATGACCTACACCAAGCAAAAATAATCAATCTCACAATAAGAAATGAAAGCTGAATCTACTTTGTAAAAATCCATCTTGCAGCTTGAGAAACATTTCCTATTCTGCAGCTGGAAAATCTGGGTATGATAGATTACCATATGAATAGACTAAATTTGAATGTGCAGTGTAGATTTACTATATGAAGAATGTATGCCATGGTGTTTATAGAGGTATCATATTTAATTCAGCATCACCCTTCTAATCTTTTCTCTTGCAGGCTTACTATTTTACCTTAATTTTAGTCTGCAATACTTATACTTCAGCTTTCTGAAGCAGACATCATCATTTACAGCAAATGACGGGGTATTCTTAATTTGGATAAAAATCTTTTGAAGTGCATGAATTAATTAAAAGAATTCAAATATTTGCCAAACTTAGGTACTACCAGGTGTTTTGGTTTGTTTAGTTTACTCTGTTGTTATCACTATCTGCATTTTAAGAAATGCATTGTTGTTTTATATTTTTGAGTAAATACTATCATTTCTGTTATGTATACAGGCACAAATAAAAGTAATCAATATATAACTTGTTATGCATTGCATTATCTATTTTTTTAAAAAATTACCTACTTTAGTGTTAGCCCTGAAACTGTCCTTGGAGTTTATTTTCAAATCACCATTCATTTTTTTACGATGTAATTAATTTTATAGCTTCATATTCCAGCACCAGAGCAAAATGTTTGTTTCATAGGTAGAGGTAACCCAGAGTCTACAACAGAATAGAGACAGAATTCCAGGCTTAATTTCACCTAATTTCTGTTTTGCAATTACATGGATCCAGTCTGGAAAGCTGCAAGGACCATAAAATGGACAAATATGACATGCTACCACTTGAGCCAAAACCAGCCAAGGTTGCGTTGTGTTCTCTGATAAAACAAGTCTCCATGCTGTCTGTCTATGTACCTCAGTGAAGTCCCTCAGGACTTGGAGGTAAGACAAAGAGGCGAATATTCGATATCCAGTTATTAATACGTTTATTGGGGTAGTGTAACCATTTCCTAACAAAAAGTCATTCTGAAGAGAGTTACAAGGTTTTCTCTTAATGCTGTTTCCTTTAAGAGGTAATTGCTTGCAGAAGTTACAAGATTAGGACAAAACTAGAGTTTAAGTTAAGTTCCTTTTGTTTAGACTGCTTTTTATTTGTTTGTTTATGCACAGATACTGGGTATGGAAAACACGGCATCTTATTTTATTCAGCTCAGTTACATGTGTCATTGTGCAATTGCTGCAAAGATTAAGAACAGGCAGAATATTACTATTATTATTGTTATTGTTATAATTATTACTCTTACATTCCTGTGACAATTTTAATTTCATAAAGGTTTCATTAGTATGTACCTAATTTTCACATTTTTTAAAAAAATGTAAGGTAGCTACCCTCAGAAACTCTTCATTTTCTTAGCTAGAGATTCATACCTCATAAACACTTTATTTATATCTTGCTTCCGCATGGCCTTGGAGACAGTTATTTACATTTACCATCTTTCACCGTGAAGGTTAAAAAAAAATAAAAATTTTAAAACCCTGAACAAAGAACAAATTATCCGTGCAAACCATGTGTTCTGTCACAAGAAAGCATTAGGTCTGGGTTGGAATATGCAGATGATTAGGTAAACTTTCTTACCAATGAAATACAGGTCATTCAAAGCTGGCAAATACATGCCCACCCCAAATTACATAGGTAATATGCAAAAGAGTAAATTTGCCCAAGACGTAACTGTGGGTAAGCTTACTTTTTACGTTTCATCAAAAAAAGCTATACAGTCCATCTAACACTATATTGAAGTATTGGTTCAGCTCACTGGCTCACAACACATAGAATCACCTATTGAATCATTAATGCTACCGTCTTTCTTCTTTTGAGTTCTCTTTGAAGATTTCTTGGTCAATTGCTAAGCCTTAAATATGTTGGCTCATATAATGTGAAAGCATTGCAAACTGAGAAGGAACTGTTCCGGGGTCCCACTACTTTTCCTGAGTACAAATCCAAACAAGGGTTTGTAAAATATTGAGAGGTGAATATGATGTTTCTTAGGCATCTAGTTGTCAATGGGAATAATGGCTATAGAGCACATCATATTTAAACACACTGAGTGATCCAAACAGTAACTTAAAAATCTAATATTTTTTTTTACTTTAATTGTTCCAGAACTGCTATATTTTGTCATTCAACAGACCATATATTTACTAAGAAAAACAATATTTCTCTAACTCCGTTTTCATGCAAATACGGAGGAGGAAACCATCCTTCTAATTCACTGCAATGAGTTATTGTTTCCACCTCCTGTTGAGAAAATGTGGTGGGTTTTTTTTTTACAAAAAGAGATCCATTTTTAATATTTTTAAAGAATTCAAAGCCATTCGGAAAAGAAATCATATGATCTGACCTTAAGTATATCGTAGATCTCTATATTTAGCTGAATTAGTTCTAATTAAAACACTTCCAATCCTCACAAAACCCTTTTTCATATGCCAATGGGAAGAAACAGCAGCGCTCAAAGTGTCATGGATGCCCAAGGCCCAGTGAATAACTGGTGAATAACTAACATGTCATCTGGCTGGATATAGCTGCATAACCTTAACAGGTGATTAATTTTCCATGCTTCAGAAGTGGAATTATCTGACTAGATCTTCTCGCTTTGGAAAGACATGCAGGTGTTGCTACTACAGTACTTCAGAAAGGATCCTCACAGATCCTTCAGAAGAACTGTCAGTTGATACTTTGCTTTCGGGTACAGTCACTAGCTCATCTTTCAAGGAGAGGAGAAGAAAGGAAAACAGCCTCTGACAATTCCTGGGAACACAGAAGGAAGAGGAAAGGGAGATAATTCTTCCAGAGCATCTGAAACCATCTTGAGTCAGAAGGTTTGAGTTTCAGTATCTCAATACAGAGCTATGAGCAGGGCGGAGACTTCTGAAGACTTCTTGTTCCCTCTGCAGTGCAAACATGCCTTTGGTGGATACAGATTTTATTTTCCTTATAAGACAAGACTAACAGCTATACTTTTGATCTCATACATGAAATAGCCTTCTTCAAACTGTACCCACAATCATTCTAAGGTGCAAAGTCATAGCTAGCACTATGACTATGAGGACATGTATGAGCATATATATGAATACATCGATCACTATTGCATCCCCAAGCAAGTGTTTGTCCAAGGCCTTCAGCTCTGACTGCCCTGCCGAGCCTGAAACCTTCTTTCCATGCAATCCTCCTCTGTGACCTCTTTTCTCCAGCTTCTTGGGGGTTTGGACAGATGCCTTCAAGCTTCTGTAACACCTCCTGCCCCCAAAGCCATCCCTGTCTGCAAATCCTCATGCACAGCCCTGGAGCAGTGCTCTGGAGACTGTGACTTTGTGTCCATGGCCATGGTCTACCATACAAATCATGAAGCTGTCTGTGGAAACTGAGTGTAGGGCAGTGAGCCCACTGCACCTTAGGGCTGACTGAGGCCATTGCTGTTGAGATGACCAGGGCTAACCTGCCCCAGAGGCTGAGGCCTCTGTCAGACTTGGCTCCCACAATTTTGTGGCCTCTCAAAGGCCACAAGTTTCTACCCAGCCGTACCTCACATCAACAACTGCCTCTGCTGTAGATAGCAAGATCATCCAAAGGGGACCCATAACACAGGAGACCCCAGACACTTTGTCCTTCCTCATCCTGCACACCATTTTCCTATCATCCTTGTGGGCATGGTTGGAGCAGCACAACCTCATCGTTAACTGAAAATCAGGTCCCTGTACCTCTCTCTGGGAAGGAGATAGCCAGAGCCTGAAGACAAAACCCTGCTTCAGGATGTTTTGGGATGCTTCCTCCACCATAGCTGTCAGTGGTGCCTAGCCCTATTCATAAAGACTTATCAAAACAAGTCCTGCCAAAGAAATGACTGATAGCCCCACTGTGCATAACTGTGCATAAACAAGTAAATATTCAGTTTGAAATGAAGTAGGTCACAGATAACAAACAGCTTGACAGCATGTAGCTGATATAAATTGCTAGCTCATCCACTAGCATACTAAGAGTCAGAGACACAATGGCTGTCTCAACTTTCTGAAAGCTGCCTGTTGCTGTAAATCAGTTTCTACAATCGTGATACAATCAGCCTTCCAAACAAATTTGTGAGACACTCAGCTGCAAAGCTGCTACAGCAAAACCAACTACAGAACATAATTGCAATGTAATGTGTACCTAGAAAGCACTCTGTCCCACTTCCACAGAATACATACAAAGTTTGTCACCTTTCACCCTTGATATACTGCTGCCACCAAGCATTGAGAGTAACATCAGAAGACTCTTCTGACAACTCCTGAATTTAAGAAGCTCCTGTGATAACAGCCTAACAGCTGCAGTACTCTTCTGCACAGCTTAAGAAAATGTTTAAAAATATATCTCTGCTCACATTTAAAACAGAAGAGACACCTGCAAAACCAAGAACATTTGCTTTGAAGATTAACAGTCTTTGCTCCATTTTGCAAACTATATCAAATCAGGTAAACAGAATTCGCCAAACAGCTCCAGTTAGATCAGACTGCTCAGGCCCCATACAGCTCAATTTCAAGCATCTCCAAGGACAGAAACTCTACAGCCTCTCCAGACAACCCCTTTCAGTGCTTAAACACCCTTATAGTGACTTGTTTCCATTACCCTTGTCCTGACACTCTGCATCTCTGAAAAACCTCTGGCTTCATCTCCTCTGTACCCTGCTTTTAGGTATAGAAAGTCAGAAACAGGATTTTTCCTCCACCTTCCCTTCTTGTGGTTGAACAAACCCAGCTCTCTCTTGCATGTCATGTGCAAAACTCACTGACCAGTTTAGTGGCCTCCACCACACTCACTCCAACATGTCCATATGCTTCTTGTTCTGTGGAGCCCAGAACTGGACACAGCACTCAGATGTGGTCTCACAAATAGAGGGGATGAATCACTTCTGTTGCTATCTTACTTCAATTTTTCATTTTTAAACAAACCATTTTTATGAATGGAATTTGAAAAAAAATCTAGTATGACCAGAGATCTACTAATATGTATGTAATCCAAACAAGTGGGATGTAATAATAATTGCTGCTTTAAGCATGATGTGTTTTAGCATTTATGTATTCACAGAGTATTCAGATCACATATCAACTACCTGAATTAATTATGGGTATCTCATTCCTTACTGAATCTTTCTTTTTTGCACCGAAACAAGTGCATTATGTTATGCTGCCTATGGCTTTTAGTGAAAAGTTGAAAGCACCCACAGCAGGAAGCAAGTGTTTTAATGACAGCTAATTTGAGTATCTGAGGAAGACCTCAACATGAAATTCAGTCATAGCCTGTTGCATCACAGAAGCACAGAACAGGAAATACAGAAAAAGCTAAAATTGTAATGGAGCAGTTTTGATACAGACACATTCTAAGTCCTTCATCTTAGCAATTTTGAGTTCTCCAGCTTCAGGAAACAAGATAATGGGTTGTTCTGGTTGTATTGGGACAGTTATTTCCAGAGAATGTTCCCTCAGTGGTTTCTGAAAAATCAATCTAGAGTCAAGGGATATTAATTCTGAATACACAAAAATAAGGCATAAAAAGCAACTTTGAGGATGTTAATGCTAGTTTTTACTCTTTATGATACACAATAGATGCTTCCAAACTCGGATTTTTCATCTGCAAGAGACCTTTTTCTAGACTATACATACACATCCAGTGCATGCAATGGCCTTTTGACATGAGGAAGAAATTATATGGGAGAAGAGACACATGGCAGCTTAGTTCAGATGGTGTTGCAGTATTAACCTTGCTTTGGCTAAGGCCAAGGAAGAGACCGTGTCCCAGAACTGGGGTCCAACTGTCACATGAACCAAGCTTGAACCACCACTGGGGAGAAATGCTTTCTGACATAAAATGACCTCTGCCTTTCAAAATGAACATTTATTAACAAGTGGTAAGAGTAGAATTAGGGTTGGGATGACTATCACAAAGAATCCAGTTATCAAGGCTTGAAGCAATGTCATGTTAAGTGATCACCCTGGTACTCAAATAAAGCATATTCCACAAGATGAGCTAAAGTAGAATACTTCACTATGCAATTCTAAGGCACTAGGAGAAAATACTCCACCATTAATGTGGTTTAAGTGTAATAAAATGTCATTTTGTGATTGCATCAATGCAAACAAGGGCTAGAACTGCCATGGATAGTGAGCATATCCTCATTGCTCAAAGAAAATTAAAAAGCATTTTTTTTCTAATCAATTTAATTATTCAATGTTCCACACACTCCTCTGCAGCCACTCATATTTATTTAATCATATTAAGTAGTTTACTTCAGCTTTTTGCTTTCCTCATTTACTTTAAGGGGAGAGTAGACTTGGGATTTGATATGGAAAAAATTTGCAGCATCAGTTATGCACACAACTATTTGCAGCAGAGATACCTGAACACGTGCCCAGTCTTGAATCAAAATAACATAATGTACATTATACATATCCTGAACTATTGCAGTGTTTCTGCTTAAAGCTTCAAGCTCTGTGATCTGGCAAATAAGGGTCACGCCCCCGTAAAAATCGGTGCAAGTGTCTCCATTGATTCAATTGGATTTCAGATGAGACCTAAATAAATTAATGAAAACTATCTGTGCTAACATATTTCATGGCACTGAGATGCTACATTTGTCAGATAATTTGATGCAAACAGTTTTCTCAGTTTCAGTACTTAAAGACCTCCTATTGTAGTCACATCCCTGGCAGACAGCAATATTGGGTGAACAAGTAGTTCTTCTCATTTGTTCTAACTCCACAGATGTCCATTTCATCATGGGACATTTTAGTAACACTGGAGACTTTTTGAACATTAAATAAAACTGGAAATTTGCACTACTTAAGAAATAAAAGTAATCAAAAGAAAAAACCTCATCCTTGGATGTTAGTAATGAATGTTAGTAATAGCAGTCCGAAGCTTCTAAGGGGAAGCAATCCTCTGAAAAATTTACTATTCCCATTGTGAATAAGCTAAAGCTCCCACAGTTACCATTAATAAGAAACTGCACAGGATATTTCTGGCTTGATAGATCAGATCTTTATCTTTAAATTATTCTTAAATAATCACATATATCAAGATAAAATAACCTGATCACATTTAATTTCCCACTAGAATATCTCTGAAAACCTTTCTTGTTCCCCCTCCCCCACCCTCAATTTGTGTTACAAGGATCAAAATCAACTTTTTATTCCAGAGAAATGCACAGAAACATTAAATTTCCTCATTTGTATGTAATAAAGGTAGCATATATGCTTGAAGATCAGTGTCTTAGTAAGTACTGTGCTGCTGACTGTCCCTCACATTAAGTTTTAAAATTTCTTTGCTAATGTGACCATTAAAAAAGCACTGGTTTTATTACTATGCAAAGAAATAGAAAGAATATTTTTACCATGCAAATAGAAAGTGATTGTGCCCCCCCCAAGCTCTCCCTGAAGACGGATAGTTGTTAGTCACCTCACATTCTTGTAAAGTCAGTTAAATCAGAAAGACTTTGTAGGCAATTTAAGAGAAATGTTATTTAGTCTCTTCAGGAGACAGAAATGAAGGAGGGTTGTGATACCTTCTGTTTCCTTATCAACCCTTCCGCAGTTTATAGAGCTAGGATTAGCATGGAAGATTGAGTAGAAGTCCCTCATGTCCCTGCTGGCCTTTCCAGTAAGACACCTGAAGGCTAGAGAAAGAGAGAAAAAAGCAAGCAGCAAGGGAATCTCAGTCTAACTTCTGTGGAGGAAACAGTGGAATAAATAATCTAATAATCCATGTTGGAAGATGACAAAGAGCCATATGTCATGAGCGGATCTATTAAACTTGCCAATTTCCAAACACAACACAAGAATTTTTAAGCACATCTGTCCCTTCTGCTCATAGTGGGCAAAACAAGAAATCATAGACTTTAAGTGCAGCAGGAAAGACCCAGGCAGACACCACAGAAAAATATTTCCAATGCACAGATAGGGTCACTGTAAAAGATTGCCTATGAGGGTTATGGCTTTAGGAACTTAGACAAACACCTGTAAGAAATTATGCATATTGAAGTAGTCCTGCTAGTGACAGGATAGAATAAACAACTCTTGGGGGTCTCTTTTCACAATGTATCCCAATTTACCCTGTTCTCACAGGAGAAGGTAAGTGTAGGACCTCTAAAAAAATCAATATCTTCTTTTTTAAGACAAAGTTGGTTTTGAACTCAATAATTTTTAAAAGTATTTTGCTTCCAAGCAGTATTACTTTGCAACCAGATATATCAAAGACAATACAAAAATTACAGCCATCACATCCAAAACCAAAGGGTTATCTTTACCTACTGCTGTGCTCTTAATGAGCATTTTGGGCAATCTTAATGCCTGATCTACCTGTCCTTCAGGCACAGGGAGTTGATCCCTTCCTTGGATGGCTCAGTCATTGGATTGCATGTAGCAAATTATTTGTTATCATTATTGCCATCGTAACCTGGCATCACTATTGCTTCTGTGAGTACAGGCTAAACAGCTAAATGTGAGAAAACTGCTTTGAGTGATGCAGTTCAGGAAAAGGGCCAGCTGGGAGGTGTGCAGAAATGTAGGAAAAAAACCTGAGAAAAGCAGTAGTATTATGGCTATGTTGTGCAGATCTTCACAGTTTTAATGTGATAACACAGAATTGCAGCCAGAAACACTTCATCAAATACAGCCTCCTGCATATGACACCACCTAGTAATTTGTACTAAACCCAAAAGTTGAACAAGAATGTATTTGGAAAATGCCTTCTGCAATTCAGAAAACTTAGAAAATTCAACATACAATCATAGAAAAGTCAGTCTGGGAAGTCCTCAAGGTATCCTGTAATTAGTTTACCCAGTTGTAGTTTTAGTCTCTCTTTCTAGCTGTGTGCAAAGATGCACATCGAGCCAAAACACTGGGAAACTGAGGTGTGATACTGCATTACAACAGACCCAGCAGCAACATGCCGTGCTGATTCAATAAACCACAAAGTTCAAAAAATGGCATCTGTCCATAACAAAATAATGTGATGCATCCTCCTTAAATTCTTAATTATGATGGCTCTGTAAGTTACTACATCTGCCCTCTCCATCTACTAACAACAGGTGAAGAAAAAGGCAACTGAAAGACAATGTTCAAGACAATGTTCACTCAATCACCTTCTCACTAATGTAAAATCAGCCTGATGATTGTTTTAATTACAAGAATCCTAACATTTTCTCCAGTATCTTCCTTGACACTGCTAAAAGCGCTTTGTCAGACTGTTTCATGTCATCATATTACTTGGGGGATGAAAGATATTTTCGATGAAGTGATTTTATTTCATGCTTTATTACCGGCTTTGACAAAAATTTCCAGAGAGCCCCAAGGGCATTCCTTTTTACACTGTAGCATAGTCTTGTTAGCAATTCAGGTGGAATAAAACCACTCAGCTTCACTTTATGGTCTTGTGCTCTGAATTTTTCACATAGCACCCTTTCAAACATAAGGAACAGTATTGCAGAAAAACATTAAAATTTTATGCTGTTAATACAGGATTCCACTAACACATTAAGAATCATTGTATTTATAGCCTCTTGCTTGGATGACTTCTGTACTTAGTAGCATTTTACAATTATTTTTAAAACAAGTGTCTGTTCAGAACCAGCCTTAATGTTTTTCTAGTCTGTTAATATACATCAAAAATGCCTTTTTTTTTTTTTTTTAATTTGTCTGGAAACAAGAGCATAAAGCATCTCTTGTGCAGTCACAGATTAGGAAACTTGCATTTACTTTCTGATAGGTGTTTCATATATTATCAATTCTTGCAAAGGCCAGTGGGAGTTGAAGCCACTTGCCAACTCCTGTAAGTATTCAAATCTGAAAAGACTGAGCCTTATGGGAAGCAGAGATCATTTATGAGGCAAGTCCTGTGTGCAGGAAATGTGGACAAACCTGGATGACTTCTCTGATACCCCACCTTCATCATTGTAGCCCTCTGGCCAGGTGGCATAGAAGGCAGCAAAACCCCACTTTATTTTCTAAGACGAAGGTAAAGACACTAATGAAACAGCTGGATTTAGGAAAAACACTGTAAAGTAATATTGACGTGCAAGAGGATAAAAACCTGTAGCCATTGCAGGATCCTTACTTTAAAACAACCAGGTATTTTTGTACCTTAGCTGCTGCATCAAGACTGAAAATTTAATATTACTTTTTCTATCACTTCTTTTTGAAAAGCACTCACATGGCGGTGAGATACCTAGAAAGAAAAGCCTTTTTTTTTTCTAAAATTCCCTGGTTTAAAAGAAGAAACTTTGCATTTACACAGCCTTTCCCTGAAAGTCAACATCATTTTTTCCCTCTACATGAAATTTGTAGCCTACAGCCTCCTCCTTCAAAATGGCACTGATGTGTCTAATCTCTTTTACATGTAGGCTATCACATGGAAACATGACTTCTACTGCTAGGCTTTTTGTTTTCATCTCTCCCTTTCTTTTTTCTTAATTGGGATAATATTTCTTGTTGTGGAGACTGACTTGCTGCTACACCACTTCCAAGTCAGTGGTCACCAACCTGAGTCATATTCATGGAAAAGATTCAGTCAATAAGGCAAACTGCTAACAAGCTCTGATTCACCTTAGATCACATTAAAAATGTACACTGCACCAAAGAATTAACCTCACAAAATGAGTGCTTCTGTATATAAAAAAGGAAAAATCATTATTAGCTTCCCCATTTCCTTCACTTTCAGAAGAAATGAACTGACATAATCTGTCAGAAACTCCTTACACGTGAACACGCCCAGTTGCCATGTGAGAAGGATAAGCTCATCTCACCGTTGGTGAGAAGCATGACTTCAAGAAATAAGCAGCTTTTGGGAATTTGCAACTCCCAAAAGGCATATTAGTAGTTCTTCAACCCCAGCTGCAAAATGTCTTCACCACGCCACCGTTACTTTGTTATAAAATGTAAAGTACTAGAGGCACAGCTAACAGTTGAGCAGCAGTAATGCAAGCATACCTGTGCAAAGGTGCCATGAAGCTACGTTGCAACACATGTTGCTACCCTGATTTGGGGTGTTAAATTATTTTCTTGATGATAAAGCAGGAGACTGCAAAGACACAGCAGTGCCCTAGCCAAGTCTCTTTCCTGCCATCCCTAAATAATGAAACTGATGGTACAGGAGCAGAACATGCAACAGAAAGCAGAATCTTTCTCTTTGCTGGTAAGATGGCTTTTGGGCTGCTAAACAAATAATGCGCCCAGAAAATCTGTGAATTCGAATCAAAACCATGCTACATCTATTACAACTGTAATAGATACAACTATGACCTCTCTGGCAGGAAAACAGAAGTTTGTTTATCAAATAATTTCTTTCTGAACAGAACTTATATGCACTCTTAAAACTCACCTGTCATTCATACCAAATACAGCATCCCACCATACCAACAGGTGTGACTACTTTCTCTATTAGCCTATTTACAAGAAAATAGTTACATTGACTGGTATTTTCTACATGCCTGTGTTCTAGGCAGTCTTATCTTATGGGCTGAACTGTCATCATTTCCCAGAATGCATCAGACCCTCCTGAAGGAAGCATAGCGGTGGCTCATTCGTTATTACAATTTAAGTCAGTAAGCAGCTGAGTGCAGGCACAGGTAAATTACTACCCTCATTTTACTGTCGGTAATGTGCATATTACTTCCAGAAACATTTAGTGCGCCAGCTCACTAATGATAACAGTATGCATTAGGATTTGTTCCAAGTATCTCAGTTTTTCAATCCAGACTTAGTAAACCTGCCCTCTCATTTTATTGCAGTTTGAAAGGTGGATATGGTAAATCAACTAAAATAATAATCAGAATCAATTCTTAACTATTAAACAGTGAAAAACCAGGAGACCCCACTGCCAACTGGACATCAAAAGACTCACTAAGAGAAAAAACTCTACACATTTTGACTGTCTTTGTGTCTAGCTTTCTCCTCATTTTCTCACTGATAGTGAAAAAAATAGCATTAAAAGCTTACACTTCCATTTCTGAAGACCATAACACAATCTAACATTACTATCTCATGATTACGGCACACAAATCCACTTGAAAGTAATTTTAAAAATTATTTATCAGAAGTATCTTCCCTGAGTTATAGGACTATTCTATCAGTCCAATAACCTTTTTTTTCAAATCCACGTGAGGAATAAAATCAGCTCCAAAAGATATAGCTTTCTTCTCTCTTACAGTCACTTTTTCTCACAGTAGAGGGTTCAGAAGCATAAATATTTATTGTTTTATAAAGAACATATTTCATTCTTCCATCATTCTGGAGAAGCAAATTTTTCATTTAGTTTACCAAATGAGATTTTTAAAAAGTATCCTGAAATAAAGTTGCATTTGGTAATCAAATAGCAATGAGAATTTAGCTGATTTAAGCTGTTGAACAGTGCAGTATTTCACCACGTGCCTTAATGAAGCCTGCCACATATTTCCCAGTCTTTATTCCTGTAGATACCTTTTTTTATGCACATAACCAGACTTGCTGTAGCAGGAGAAATATTGTCCACACTTTTATTTCACATATTTCAGCCTAGCCAGAATTTCATGTGTATATATTGTCACACTTAAAAGACTGTGTCTCATTCTAATGAACCATTTTTTAGCTTTTTAGTTTTCTCTTGGGTTACCTTTTGCATTCTTGGTAGGGCAATCAAATAAAAATAATTAACAAAAATAACATCTAGTTTCTCGTTTGGTAAGAAATTTAGTGTCTGATCTCTTTAAGATTCTGGGAGTTCCTGGAGCTAGATAGGTTGTTGCCCAGGTTGGGTAAATGTTCTCTGTATTTTTTTGGTAGAGCTGAGCAGGCATTTTCACTCAGCCGTATGCTGGGAAAAATGAGCCAAAACATTTTCTCCAGTGTTTCTTCTGACTCACACTGTTTCCCTTCCTCTGGCCCTTCCAAAGTTTCTGCCTTCCAAGTCTACTTACTGACATGCAATTCAAATTTATTACAAAAAATTTATAGTGGTCTTACTAAGAAAAAACAGACTGGGTAATTTGTTGCTTTCCAAATGTTTAATACAGTACTTCTACATACGCATGTCTCTAAATCTGTGGTGTCACGCTTATTGCACATTACAGACCTTTTATTTTTCAGTCCTCTGTCTACTCTCAGTTCAGTTGGGTTTTTTTAGCATATTGTTCATTCCTTGATCCCATGACATGTATCATACCTGTCCCAAGCAGAAGTTCAACATCTGCATTCACTCCGAGGGCACAGGGTCCTCTGAGTGAAGTGTTTAGTATGATGTCATTCATTAATTTTTTAAGGCCATAGAACATTGTTCTATAATGTGTGTTTTCTCTAAATCCTGCCATTTGGACTTGGCTTCCTTTCCTGGGAGTCAATCTCTTCTTCCGACATGTGGAGACTCAGAAACTCTCTTCCACCGCAAAACAAACAGAAATGTGTCTAAGAGAGCTTTCTGCGACTGGAACAATAGCTCTTACATACACAATGGCACAAAGTAGATCAGGACTCCTTGCCACTAATATTAGCCCTTCCTTAAAAGAAATAAAAAAGTATTAAGAAGACCTAGGCCAAACATACAAAGAAACAAGCTTCAGAACTCAGGTAGAGAAACAGAAGCTGGACAAGTCACTGCTGGAAACCCACTTCTGGAAACTAACCTGACTGTCTCAGGAGAATGACAGTTCCCCACTCTGCACAAAGCCACCGTCTCTGCACATGTGCTCAAGGCACTTCTTAATCCTCTTACTTCAGATGGGAAGGCATTAGATGGTGCGTTAGCGTATGTTTAAGCATATCGAAACAACTACAAAAAGTACCAGCGTGGAACATACTACAGGAAATATTTATTAGGGGGGAAAAATGGGAGCAGTGAAGGATGAGTGATGACACAAGTAATAAAAATGTTCTCCGATAATTTGTTTCAATCTGTACTTCAAATACAGCTGCTAGTACTCTATGTGCCTGTTAGAAAATGAAAAACTGAGAAAATAGGATTATAAAACCATACCTAAACATGAGGGTATTAGTGAAGTGAGTTAGAACAGGAACACACGCCTGGAAGAAAAGCAGAGGGAGCAAAGCTGCAGAGTATCTGCAGATGATCCTAGTTTACTTAAATCAAATGAGACCACTGTGGCCAAAGCCATATCAAATGTCAGTTCAGGCAACTGACCGCTGCACACCATTTCAACGGAATGGAATAAGAGCATAGCCTACCTGCAGAGTAACACCTTTTATTATTTATTTATAACCAGTCATTTCAAGAGAATCCTGTAGATTGGTTAGTGAGTAATACAAAGTAAGAGGTCTCCATCCAAGTCCTAGATCCCAATGTTTATGTAGATCCATCAGTGTGAAAGCAGTGATGCTACACTTAAAATTATATCCACAGGATAAGAACTTTAAACTTCTCATTGAGAAGATATGGAATTAATTAAAAAGTTCATTCTGTTTATTACTAAGGTCCAGGTCATGCCACAGTGATTTTTTTCATGTGTAAAACAGGAAATCTCTGCTATCTCTCATTCTTACAAGTTCAGGCAAAGGTGTATCCTTATTAATGGTGTCATTTAGTTGTTTTGTTCTGGTAGACTAAAATAAAACACGGAAATGACAAAGACGCAGCGATACTTTATATTCTCTTACTCTTAATAAAGCTACAGTGTACATTGAAATAGAGTTTGGCAACCATAGATAAAGCGGATAATAAAAATGTGCCATTACATATCAGCTGTTGCAAAGTTTATTCTGTTATTGAGGGCATTCTCTGCACAGAAAGGCTGTATAAAAAAGGGTCTACTGGATGTCTCCTGAGAAACAATATTGTATTAGCCCTTAGGACCATTTAATCCATTTGGAAACTGGGCAATTAAAAAATGAGCCTAGATTATTGCACTTGCCTGTCCAATGTTTGTGGATTTACAGGAGCACCCTTCATTTAGGAAAAAAAAAAGAAGAAAGAAGGATTTCTTCTTTCTTTTTTGGAGAAAGACACGAAAGGTAAAAGAATACAGACACCCTTCTGATGTGTGAATTTGTATACAAAAAAATTTTCAAATTCCCCGAGGAAAAACAGGAAAATATTTATACTGCTCATCTGGTAATTTAATGCTGCTGTTATCACACTCTTTCCTTAATAGCTCTTCATGACAGGAGAATTCCTCCAGGTTGGCTATATTACCTTTTGGGGAATTAGGACAATGGGACCCTGCTCTTATGTGAATCACTTGCTTTGAACATGTTAAAAAATAAAAGACAAAGATAAGAAGTATATATTGGAAGGAAAATTTTAAGCTGATTGGGAGCCTTGAAGATGCTGATATACACACTTCCTTCTCCCATCAACCAGCTCTGCTCATCAGATCAGGAAGGTGCCAGAGTCTCACATCCTTTGCTGTGGTCTCTCCCACACCTCACACACACCTCCGTGCAGAGGTTGCTTATTTCTGGTTATTTGCCCTGCTCTTCTTAACTCTGCAGGGTCCGTTCCCTATCTGGCTTTAAAAGGTTATAGCTGTAGCTTCAGAAAATCACTGTTAGTCAGCTTTTTTAATCATTAATCGCAACGTTCACCCTTAAAATGTGCAGTGAAGAGAAGCCATACACAGGGGGCAACATTTGCCTGCCAAAAAAGAAATAATTGCAGACTTTTTTTTTTTTTTTCCTGATACTGAGAATGATATTAAGATTCCCCCCATCTGAGTTCTCACACCTCAGGAAAATTATGTTTTCCTAAATGTATCCAGCTTGTAGAATACAGATATTCTAATGTGTGCTTCTGGGGTGGTGGTGGGGAAGCCTTTGCGAAAGAACCAACACCACTTTCTGATTTGTTCTGTATTTAGTTGTATTTTGTTTTTTCAGCAATCTAAGTTTTATCTTTCTTCTGTTCTTTGGAGCTGCTCACAATGTACCTCCCAGAAGCCATACATCTGGTTTGGAGACAGAAACATTTTTCTAGGGTAGCCCCTTCCTGTCAGGATATGACAAATACCTGTTACGATACACAGTATGGTCACATGTGCATCACTTATAATAACTCTACATGCAATATATGTCTGCTAAGTGCACTATCATACACTACGCTACTGTTCAAGTGTGTTGCATTAGTGAGGACTGACCTAATTTCAAAGCTACCCACACAAAATCAAATGGTTGTATCAAACATTACCTTCTAATACACTGTTAGGGTAGCCATGTTTTACCTCGCTGCCTATTAATTTCAAAGCCAAACTATCAAGTACTAAGATGAACTGAGATGATTAGTGTCATGAATCCAGCTCTGTGTAAAAACGTATTACAGGTGCAGAAGCCTAAAGGGACCTGACTATACTGTTTAGATTTTCATTGTATAATCTGATTAAGAAGTTCCAAGAACAAAGATGACTTTTAATGTAACCTTTTTTTGGTCAAAAAGTTGATTCAAGGCATTTTGTTTTCCAGTTACAGATGCCTCTAAACTGGCTTCAGTGGGAGACGCAGTAGTAGTGGTAATCTGCGTGCCGAGATTAAGAGCCCTCCACTGCCTACAATCCCAGGTAATTTTTTCAAATAGTTAATAATTATCTCCTAGGGACGGACATTTAAAAACACCCTCAAAAGCGTGCCACGAGGTTTAAACAAGCAAGGAAACAAACAAAAAATCGTCATCGGAAAGTTTCACTGATGGTGTCTGCACTGCTAGCCCTTTAAACTGACCCTGTTCCCATCGCCAGCGTCCAACGAACCCAGCCGACCTTTGTCCGCTCACATACTGTTCCACTCGCCAGCTGGTCCGGCCCGAGTAGCACTTACTGGACCTTCAGGTGTTTGTTTCCCGGGGACTGGGTAAGCCCAAAGAACAGAGAGCGGAGGGCTGCTCACAAAGGAACGCGCCGTGGGAAACGGGCGCCTTCCTCACCCCGAGAAGTTGACGGCCTGCTTTTTCCAAGAGAAGGCGAACAGAAGCACGGGTGACATCCACCACCCCTCGCTCCCCTTCCACTCCCCCCTCGCAGACCCTTCTCGACAGCTAAACGTGCCGCGCCGGAGCGCAGACACGCGGCCGTGGCACCTCCAGGTGCTCGCCAGGGGCTCCCGCGGCAGCAGGGGAGCTAATCAGTAGTAAAGCCGGGACTGTTTCCGAATCAACTTTCCAGCAACAGCGCCTGCGGCGCGCCCGGCCGGGTGCCGAGCGGCGGGTGCCGAGCGGCGGGTGCCCAGCGGCGGGTGCCCAGCGGAGGGTGCCCAGCGGCGGGTGCCCAGCGGCGGGTGCCGAGCGGAGGGTGCCGAGCGGTAGGTGCCCAGCGGCAGGTGCCCAGCGGCAGGTGCCCAGCGGAGGGTGCCGAGCGGAGGGTGCCGAGCGGTAGGTGCCCAGCGGCAGGTGCCCAGCGGCAGGTGCCCAGCGGCAGCCGCCGCCGCTTCCCGCCGCCTCCCGCCGCCTCCCGCCGCCCGCCGCAGTCCTGCCACCGTACCTTCAGGAGCCGGACGGAGGGGAGGAAGGCGGCATGGCACAGCTTCCGGATGGTCCAGTTGAGTGGCCGCGGAGCATCGGTCTGATTCATGACCCTCCGCCAAATCCCACCGGGCGACCGGCCGCAGACCTGGCAGCGCCTACCGCCGACACCGCCCGCCGGGGCGCGGGCGCCCCACGCGCATCCCGCCCGCCGCGCCCGCCGTGCCGCAGGGCAGGGCTGGCCCGGCGCGGGCAGAGGGCTGGGCTGGGCGGGCGGCGCGGCTCCAGCCGCCGAGCCTCCTTAAGAAAGCGGCCCTCTGCGTGGGAACGGCAGTGCTCATGCATACCAAATGCGGCTGGAGGGAGGCGATCAGCCCGCTGCCGAGGGCAGGCTGCACTGGCTGCGCGGAAAGGGGCAGCCCGCATAAAAAAAGAGGCTGCAGTGGGAGCTGCTGCTGCTGCTGCTGCTGCTCCTGCTCCTCCTGCTGCTGCTGCTGCTCCTGCTCCTCCTGCTGCTGCTGCTCCTGCTGCTGCTGCTGCTGCTGCTCCTCCTGCTGCTGCTCCTGCTCCCGCAGCCCCGGCTCTCTCCCTCCTGCCCTCCTCGCAGAGCGGCCAGGTTAGCCTCGCCCGGGCAAGCGGAGCCATCCGCCCCGCTCCTCCGCCTCCCTGGGCGAGCACCAGGGCAGAAAGGACACAAGTTAAATCAAACAAGCGGAGGGGCACTTGCACTTTCTTTCCCAAAGCATTGCGAGGAGACGGGAGCCGGCATGAGGGGAGGGGCCAGCGCTCAGACAGCCAAGACTGAGAGGGGAAAAAATTGATTCACTCTTGATACAATGGACCTAGAAAGCATAGTTTCACTGATCTGGCACAGTTTGCCTGCGCTGGCGGCAACGGGCAGCGGTTAGAAGCTGTAAGGTAAGAGTATGAGTGTTAACAGGCACATTCGGGGGGGACGGAACCCAAATCAAGTTCAGAATTCAGCTCATTTTGGTAGTATTAAGTCTATGTGCACAATAATTCTTTTCAAGGCATGCAAACACATGAAGTAGTAGTGCTGGGGCAATTCAAGTATAGCAAAGCGTGTTTCCATTGGGGGCAGTAGCTGGCTTTCCCAGCCAATGAAGATACTCTTCATGCCAGCTCTCCACCTAAAGGAGAAATCCCGCCCCCACCCCCCTGCTATTTTTTTGGAGGGGATGAAGATTATTACATGAGGGAAGAGTTAGTTAGAAAGTGCAAAAGCAAGCATTCTGTAAAGCAATGGGAATTTTTCATTTTGCCAGCAGCGACCAATTTTTTACTGAGATTATGGAGGAAAACAGCCACTTCTTAGTAAAGTTCAAATCTCTCCTAACTCAGATTAGAAGATACACATTCAATTTACTTGGCTAGATTTCACTGATCTGCTATTTTCATATTTCCTTTTAATCACCATAGTGCACATATTTTTCTCCTCTATTTATGATTTATTCTTATTATTGTGTCTACATTCATCAGCAAAAGCTGAAAAATTCTCCAAATGAGGGAAAAGAGATGAAGAATATTGTTTCCATGAAGCTATCCTAATCTGCCTGGTTTACATATTACTGTCTATAATGGTTTGCAGTAGGGTCACAAATCTAAAACTCTCTAACATGAAACAATATTTCTGATTTGCTTTTTAAAGTTTGTTTAAGGACAGACAACTCTGGGGAGAATAGAGAAACTCAGTACCTCAGTCAGTACCATCAGATCCTCCAAGGTAAACAGAGGATCCTAAAAACACTGAAGTTAACCCAGTGGAGGAGGGTAAAGGATTGGTGTTTACACCCCAGTGTGGTAGTGCACTTTCCCCTTTCTCTGGGCCAATCTACAAACTCAGGAAGTCTCGCTAGGCCTTAGCATAAGTGTAATGAGTTGGGCAGTTAAGCATCCCTTGACCATACCAGGAACTCTTGCGTGGCTAACACAGGGAGCCGCACTGACCGTACCAAAGACTCCTGTTGCCTGGCGGAGGCTGGCTACAGGAGTAGGGATAATTAGTCATTTCCTGACAACCTTGGGACAGATCTCAGTCCTGCCCTGACAGCCTTGGACCATCCCGTATTTGAATCTTAAGTCATTCTCTGACAGCCTTTGAGCCTTCCTTATCTGAATCATGACGTATGTGAAATGGTACCACTGCTACTGGAATCTCAGTAATTTGCTGATGAGTAAAGCCAGTCGTCTCCTGAACCCATAAGCAGTGGTACTAAGTGAGACCTTTTGAGCTCTCCTGGATCGCAGTGGGCTGCAAACAGCATCTCCCTCTGAGTGGGACACCTCTCAGAGCTCGCAAACTCTTCAGTTTGCAAATATCAGAGGTCTGCCGCCAAAAGCCGATGGGACCTGGGCTGATACTCTTTGCTCCTTGAGGCTCAACCCTTCACCCATGGAGAAGGATGCCAAAGCATTTGACATGAATAGTTTCACTGAACTCGAGGGGAGTTTTTAACAGGTGTACCTCTTTTACTTGCTTATATATATATCTCTTAGTGTCTTTGTGCGTGTGTGTGTGTACTAACCTGAATATCTATAGCAAGTGTATTAATCTATACATAAGTCACTGTCGTGAATTTTATTCAACTGTGAATAAATCTCAGGCTGCTATTATAATCCCTTTAGACATAAACTGTTGTCTGAGTCTGGGACTAGGAGTTGATCCAGCCGCACTTAAGCTCCGACAGGAGTTTAGAAAGCAAGGGGGTCTTCTCTGAATCTCGTGACTCAACAGGAGGGTGTCCCCTACCTTTTTACATTCCTGATCTCTGTACAAATCACGAGAAATCAATTCTAACTCGATTTTCCTTTGTATGTTTCTCTTTTACCCTATTGCGACTGTGGTCTCTGTATACATGATTTTAGTTTGATTCTAACTAAATTTTCCTGTGTACGTTTCATCCATGTATTAAGTAATAGAGTGAACCTTGCCATCGAATTCTGTGAAGTTGCACTTGTATAAACTCCTATTAAATAATTTTCACTAATACCTTTGAAGGTGATTCTTTAAGCAGACCCAAGTACTCCATTTCATGACACCCAGTCTTCTTGTCCAAAGGAAGTCTTGCCCTTGTACATAAATTTATATTCTCCAAAGCCTGTATCTTGGGGCCCATGTAGAAGGAGCCCATATGCATTGAGGTGGAAGCCCAGTACCTTTACGCTTCTTTTGAACATATACATACTAGCAGCTCCTCCTCACTGTACCCTCTCAAGAATTGTATGAGCGTTCTTATTCAACCTCAGTGTTGGAAAAAAAATTCTTCTGCCCAGAATATAATGTCCCAGAACATAGTACAAGGCTGACTACGCACCAGAAGATCTCTCTCACATGTTCCACCCCACTGTACATGGCAAAATTGTAAAACTTCAAAGGTGCAGAGACCAGACCACGGGTTGTCTGTGGAACAGAATGGGTAGAACACCAGGAGTCATTCCCATGTGACAAAATTTGTGCAGATGAATTCTGGTTATGACTGGGCAGCTAGTTTAAATTATACGTATTTAAATGCTTTCTTGCTTGAGCTCTGAATGTATTTGTGTTATAAAAGGAGGAAAAAACCCCCTTGCTGTTGATAGTGAAATGGAACATGGGTTAATAAATAAGATTTTCTGAAACTACTTTTCTAAGGCTCCATTAAAGAAGCAAAATTAAGTAGGTAGAGAAAAATAATTCTGACTTTAAATAGCATGCACCTTAAAACATGTGCAACATGATAACTTTGCTCTGTTACAGAGGTAATAATACACAATGATTAAGCTCTTGGGGTTCATAGTGAAAAGAAAGTAAAAGATTAAAACAAATCAGACACATGGACTCCCAACACTCCCAAGACCATGCCTTTCCCCTGTACCCCACCCCCCCTAGCCATGCCGATAACTTTTCTTTACCCTTGAAGATCCAGAAAGAGTTTCTTGGGAAGGTACCAGACTCATCATTACCTTGACCCTTTCACATCTGTTTTGTGTTAAGCATCTGCCATAAACCAAAATGTTCATCCTATGTGCTAGGGACAAAGAAGACAGAGGAATCATAGCATGCTGCCTTTCTTTTCAATGAGTGGAGTAAGAAATCTCAGAGGAGGCTAGAGAGCTGAAGACAATAAGGAAACATAACAGGCAGCTTTAATAAACTAAAAATAGTGAGCCCAATGTATCTTCTAGCTTCCACAGAGCTTCCTGTCTTTGAGATGAGTTCTATCATTGCCTTCTGCAAACAGGACCTTAGGGACAAGAGATGTTATGTGCTGCAGGCTTGAATACACACCAACCTTCTTTCACAGGCCTGTTTTCCATGGCCTTGTGCCTTGCCTAGTCATTTGTATTTGCAGAAAGTGAGTGCAAGAATACTAACTTCTGTCAGTGGCAGCAAGGAAGCTCTGACAGATGGGACATTACCATGACATGGGAGCTTCACTTCCACCACAAAATCCTTGGGTGCCTTTGGATAGATCATTTAATCCCTGCTTGGCCTTCATTTTAATTCATTTTAACTTTAATGTATGTCTCTTACCCACAAGCAATACTGCAGTGATTTTGAGGCTCTTGTCATATATTTGAGAAAAGTCAAGGAAGGAGATTTCTTTGTCTTATCAATTTTTGGTAAGTGTAAATGCTGAAGGGTTAGGAAGCAAAGAAGCAAAATTCTGAAAAGATTTTTTTAAAGAGATGCTGACAACGATGGTTAAAAAATACAGTGAAAGATTAGTGAGATGTTTGTTGTTTGGTTTGTGGGGCTTTTTATCACTTCAGTGAAAAAGTCAGCATTTTAATCTCTTATTCTATCCTGTTGGAAAAATCAAGCACTCAGCTCAGCTCTTCTACAATCTGAGGCCTATTAGGAGATGCAAAGATGTAGCAATCCCACTAGGATTTAAGTTCCTGCTTTACTAGAGCTAAAAGACAGAGCTGCCACTTTCATATTAAAACACTTTGTCCCTGAAGCATACTCACTGCACCATCAGTAGTCACATCTAGTTCTTTGTCTCTTGCCAAGGAGCACCTTTGATACCACAGGAAGGCATAGCAAATAGAAGAGAAATTCCATTGCTTCCTACAATACAGAGAGATTTCTATTCTTCTTAAACCTGTTGTTCATGGAAAGCATTTTTAAGAACACCTCTTTGTAGATTCCTGCCATCTAATGTGATAATAATCCTACACTTAGAAAGCTCTGATACAGTAAACTTTAACACCTCTGGGAATGCTACAGAATGAAAAATTGCTGAGAAGCCCATTAACATCCAGATGACTCTCAGCACACCAGTAATGTCCAACATTTTGAACCTGACAGCAAACATTTAACAAAAAGGTATTATGGAGTACAAACCCAGCCACTGCTCTCCGATCCTGCCTAGTTAACAATTCCTTTATGAAATAAGAGACGCTGAGTAAATGAAAAGCAGAAAGGGCAGGACAAGGAAACCAGAAAGATGTATTGGTCAGCATTGTAGGAAGCAAACTCTTTTGTGCTGCCTAACTGGGGACAATCATCCCATGATAGCACACCTGTTTTTCCCATATACATCAACAGATGTGAGAAGAAAGATACATCTTCTTCACAGTGCAGCTATAGGGCCACTTTGCCAAGGCTTCCTTGCTCTTGGGACACCTTTCCTGCTTCCCCAAGGGCTTGCACTGCCCAGTGGGGTAGCAAATACCAGAGAAAATAGAGCTACCTTTGTGCCCCCTTGCTTGCAGTGCTCATCATGGGATAACTACAGAGGCAGGCTGAAGCAGAGGTGGTAGCTCTCATAACACACTTTGGCCATCTCCTAGGTTTGTGAAGGAAATGGCAGGATGGCAAAGGAAAAAAAGTAATTCAGAAGCTCTTATTTAAAAGTCAGGGCTAACAAAGCATTTCACAGGTATAGTCAAGAAGTATCAGTCATCTTACTACCCAGTCACTTCACAGGTCTGTAAGCTAAACAATATTGAAGAGTACATCAATGAACAGAAGCCTATATTTACAACAGCAATAGCATTTTTTTCAACACACTCGTATTTCAATTAATTTACCTTCATTTTGTGTGATTTCTTGCAAAATTCAGAGAACAGAAAGATAAGTATATGTTACAAGTTTGGATAAACTATGCTTAATTTTACGCCTGCCATAACGTCTTAATGGACCCAGATTTTCTTGAAGCTTAACTCAACTGATAATTAACTTATAAAATTTCTCCACTGGTCTCACATCTTTTCTATTCACAGCATGCCTGAGGTAGCTTCTTCTCCTATTATCTTTGCTAAGGTATTTCACACGTCTTCTGCCACATGCTCATATCCATTACTCCCTCTCCCCCAGACACAGACACGCATATTAATGTAATGCCTATATGCTTATTAAATGTTAATTAAATAATCTGTCCTAGATGCAGGCAATTCTGTAGATGGTTTCAAGCACATACATAAATGATATTGTATGTAGCCATAAGTTATGGCTCTTGGCAACTGACTGAAAAGCCAGAGTAAAGGGTATTCTTTCTGTTATCTTAAGTTTTATAGGTGTGTGATGACTATCAAATATGATTAAAATATTTTATATGCCTACTCACTACCACCCTGAGGTCACCTTTAACTGATCTGTGTCTAGCTTTTGCGTGGGAAAGCACCTAGCAGGGCTGCCACAAGAGATCTCGAGGATACCACACCACACAGCTACTGCAGAGAACCAGGGCAAGTGGTTTTGTGGGACAGCAAGTGATCTGGGCAGTGCAGATACACCCAATGCTTCTTTGTCAGGTATTTGCCTAGAGACCCTGTTAGATTGTTCGCAGTTCCAAAATAACCAAGTGGAGGTGCAGGCTCAAAGTCAGACTATACATACAGAAAATGGAAGGTTGAGCAGGTATGTCACAAGCAGCCTTCACCATTTACTTGTGGTTTCACTTCTGCAGCTACTGGCAGAAAGTCCTGATAATTTGCACCATTTTACCTTCAGTTGCTCTCTGGGTACTTGTAAATCTGCCTGCCCTTAACTGTTGAAGCAGTATGCTTGAATGGTGTATTTCTCCACACATTCCTCTTTAATCGCAGTTTGCAGCCTTTTAGGGTTTATCCTTGAAAGGGATTAAAACACATAGGAATATAACACTTTTATTTTGGGACTAGAAATGTCCATGTTTGATTGTTACTCAGAAACAAATACTGCATTTTAAATTAAAATCTATCTTAAATTAAATTGACTTTCAGGTGTAGGCAGGCTGTTAGTTCTCTAACCTCTATGGCATACAACAGAAATTAGGCTGCTCAAACATTCAGATTTCTGTTTATGCTAAAAGTTTCTCTCCATCTTAGCCATCATGTTCTTATCTGCACTCTTTAACTTTGTGATGAAGCTTTCTCAGTTTTGACCTGTAACCTCATTTTCTCTATCGCTTGCAGCTCAGATACCAACTTAACTGAGTGTGCTGGTTTTGGCTGGGATAATTTTCTTCACAGTAGCTAGTATCGGGCTATGTTTTGGATTTGTGCTGAAAATGGGATGTTTTCATTATTGCTGCTGAGCAGTGCTTACACAGAGTCAGGTCTTTTCCGCTTCTCCCCCACCCCACCAGCGAGGAGGCTGGGGGGGCACAAGAAGTCGGGAGGGGACACAGCCGGGACAGCTGACCACAACTGACCACAGGGATATTCCAGACCATGTGACATCATGCTCAGCATATAAAGCTGGGGGAAGTAGAAGGAAGGGGGGTATGTTGAGAGTGATGGCGTTTGTCTTCCCAACTAACCATCACATGTGATGGAGCCCTGCTTTCCTGGAGATGGCTGAACACCTGCCTTCCATTGGGAAGTGGTGAATGAATTCCTTGTTTTGTTTTGTTTGTGCGCATGGCTTTTGCTTTACCTATTAAACTGCCTTTATCTCAACCCATGAGTTTTCTCACTTTTACCCTTCTGATTCTTTCCCACGATGCTTTCCTGAGAATTCCCTTCCACCAGATTTTTATCATCTTCAGCGCACATCAGTGCAGACAGCTAATCCTGCGCTGCTTTTAGTACTTTCCCAGCTGCTCAGTTAGCTGTGTAGCAGTATTTGTATTGGTTTAAGGAACTAATCTGGCCACCAAGTGCTTATGGTGAAGGGTGTCTGCTAGTGAATGGTTGACTCGCCAAAACTGAAGAGAAAAGACCATACTAGAGCAGCCTCACTCTTGCGAGGAAACACCCCAGTGACTGACAGCCCAGAACAGATAGACACAGCAGGCAGCACCACAGAAGCAGCTGCAGGAGGGTTGTCAAATCAATTTAACACAAACCAGTGTCGTGCTAGCAACTAGCAGCAAAAAGTCCTTGCTAAAGAGCTAAAATTATATTTGTTACACACGTGCTATGAATTAACTAACTGTATACTTGAACTTTTATTAGGAAATCCTTCACAGAAGTTTCAGACTCAGTGGAAAATAAAGCTTGCACAAGAGTTGTAAGTATTTTTTCCTCTCACATTTTGAGCAGCAATGTCTTCTACCAGTCAATAGGAAGATAACTGACAGAGCTGCTGATCCTCTGCATCCCCTGAGCAATATCTGGTTTTATTTTAAAGAAAAACACAAGGAAAAGTGTAAGATTGGGGTCTTCATGAAATTAAACAAAAGGGGAATGGCAAAGCTGGACCAAGTTGTGCAACAAAAAGTATTATTCAAAACCACACTTTTCTTTTCAAATACATATAAATGACTCCTGTGGTCTACTTTAACATACACTTGCAAAGTGACCACCTTAATCAGGTCTATTTTTAGCACTTTAAAGGTTTTTGTTTCTTTTTTTTTTTAAAGTCCACTTACCAAGTCCACATACTTTCTTGTTATATCCTGGACTCACAAACAGCTGCAATTTTACACCTACATTTTCACTGGGACAATTATAGGCACATCTGGACAGTGACAAAATCTGGATGGTGTGATACAGGTGTTTTCCATAGTGTCTGTTGTATTTATTATGTATTTGCATTCAGTGGCACACTGGGGACAAAATAAAAGTTTGGAGCCTTTTAAACTGATCACTGATCAAAGCTGTAGGAAAAGTAGTTAATGCCCTCCAGAGTCAGTAATCTAGTTTCCTACCCAGACACAACAGATGGGTGACACACAAAGTGCCAGATGAGGACAACAGTAAAAAAAGCATTAATTGTATCAAACTGTAGTCCTCAGTTTGCACTTGCCTAACCACTTCCTGGGGATGCTCTTCGAAGGCACCAAGGCAGATGCCTGTAGAAATTAGAGAAATGGTCTGCACTGACTTACTAAAAATGCTAGCTCTGACAGAAAACTCAAACCTACCAAGGACATGTACCACCATTAAAAATTACCTCCTCTCATAGTGTCTTATACTATAGGCAATTTTTTTACTGGACTCTGATATTGCATGTAATTATATATTTCTGAAGTCCTGTGACTGTAGATACCTGGGAAATTACTGAAGAAAATTGCTTATCAGGAGGAAACATTTTCCAGTAATTTTTTTCTTGGAAAGATAGAAAAAAAATCTGCTTGTCTTTTTTAAATCACTTCTGTGTTGTTGTTATATGATTTAAACCCCTTTTCCTGCTCCGATGTAAAGCATAGTTTAGTTCCTTGCTCAAAAGGAAATTAGGAAATCAGAAACTAAATCCTCATAGTTATTTTTAGATCACATCACATCTGTTTCACAGTTTATAGATTAATTAAATCAGTCCATTTGAAAAGGCGTAGCAACAATACTCCCTATTCATGCAGGTCTAAACTCTTAAACCAGACAGCAGAGTGGAACTG